>NC_090924.1:403198856-403823856 GCF_040938575.1 Ambystoma mexicanum
TGGGAAGGCATGAGCACAACAGACAAAAGAGGGAAATGAACAGATGGAAAAGTGCATCTGCAGGAGCATTGTCAAGGGAGAGGAATGGCACCTTGCCCTCCCTAGTGTGTATATCTCACAATACTTTCAGTGTCACAATCACTTTTAGCATCAGGCAAAATCAGTGACACCGCGCCAGTGCAACTACAGACCCAATGAGCACACTAGATTATTATCACCATTTCTGTGGATCACCCTTACTCCCACTACGAAGCACTGAGGGCAACGGTGTCAGTGCGCGGTTATGTGACGCCAACATTCGTGAGGGATTTGCATTGCTCTGCCTATGTGACTTTCCTACTACACGTTACCCTCACTTACAGGGGAACAGGATGACCCTTAGGATGAGGTAAACAGGGACGACGAAGAGGAGGATAAAGAACCCAATGAGATGAAAAGCCAGCCTGATAATCACACCCTGGAAGAAACCGCAGTGCCACGCCCCAGCCATTTATCACTGCACCCCTGCCCTCCACCTGCCAATACATGGACTTCTGACCCACGGTGACATCACCGCCACCATCTTGTAGAGTGATATTTGAGTCATTGACACCCCGCCGCTTCAGAAACTGAGGTCAGGTAACATCCTACAGTGGATGGGGATCTTAGAGGACATAACCCCTTTCAGTGGCGCTGCCTTTCCCTAGCAGGTAGGGAGGTTTTTTAGTATTCTTGGGCAACAGAGGTCTGTCCCTCCTCAGGCATAGGTAGCCCCCGCCATGTCCGGCTCCAAACTCTCCTTGAGTTGCTAGATGAGAAGGCCTGCTTCTGGCACACCCAGTCCCGTGCTGCCTTGACTGGATGGTTGGCCTGCCAGGAACAGCCTGTGTACCACATGCAGGAATTTCTGGGACAGGATGGGGGAACCCTTTCTTTCTCCAATGTCCACTCCACATCCACCTCACCAGCACAACAGTCCCGGAACCAATGACCTGCCTCCCTTCAGCACACAGGAACCTTGAGCCTCCCTCAACAACCACAGAGGTCAAACACGGTCAAGTGGTCCTGGAAGATGAGTGACCTCGCCCCCTCTTTAACAGCCTACATTTTCTTCTTATTTATTTTAGATGTTCTGGCACTTACTTCACACTGGCATTGCTTTGCAGCCCCCCATCCAACCATATATTTTCTTTGGTGCCCTCTTTTTGTATCTGGCTTTGCTCTAGACTCCTACCCCTTGCACCATGGATTTGCTTTGAGCTCACTCTCCCCTTTGGACCTTTGATTTACTTTGGACGCCACTTAATGTTTCCAGATGTTTAACCCCTGTCTTGCTTAAGGTTTCATTTTATCTGGGGTATTGCATTTTTCCTATGATGAGTTTTTGTACTTTCTTTTTTATTTCTGCTATTGGCATGCATCCACTTCACTCTTCTACTCCACTTTTTAAAAGAAGTGCCCCCCAGGAATGGTGATTTAATTTTGATTCATGTGTTTACACTGAGAGTAATTCAGAATCAATGGGGGCGTTGGGTGGCAATGTTACATGAAATTGTGTAGGGCACACCTATAACTGAAGAAATTGTTAATGCCATCTTCCGGCTGCTTCCTGGTTGTTGATGCCCAGGTCCTTGTGGCTGCCCATCATGCCATCAGCACCATCATCTGCCTCTTCATACTCCTGGGAAAGAATTTACCAGCGGTCAAACAGCGCCTGGTAGTTTGCATACTACAGTGAAAAGACACTGATGAGTTGGGCGGTATCCCAGCTGTAATACCACGCAACTGTAATAGCATTAGCGGCCACCGATCCAGCGGTCGGATCACGGGTTGTGCGCTAACGGTAAATCCCCATTCCCTATTGGGTACATTGGAACCAATGTGGCATTTTTGGCGGTAATACCGCATGCTAAAACAGCTGGCGGTAATACAGGGCGCTAAATGAGATTTTCACCTCCTGAAAAAAGCTTGAGTTAAAACAACCCATTAAGCGCCCAAATTGTGATAGGGCCAGCCCTTAAATGGGGGGGTAATACCGTTACCGCTGCATTTAATTCGTGATGAGGCACTGAGTGTGTGGAATCTTAACCTTTCCAAAATCTACAAGGCAGGTGTCACTTTTTTAAGGCAGGCAGATGATATTGAAAACTATCCTTACAGATATATATATATATAGGGCTCCTTTATAACCTGACATCAGGCTCGGACTGGCCTATAGGGCAATGCCCGAACCAAAAACAGAAAATGCTAGTGTGGGACAGTTATTCTGGCCAAAGTGGGCCACTTTGTTGCCCAATGTCGGTCAGTTTGATGAGTTAATTCACCATGCGGCACGCAGTTTTGGCCTTTGCAGCCGAATACATATTCTTTAAATTGGACAATTAGCATCACATTTTATCAAGAAGCTCCCCTTGGGTACTACTGAATTAGTCTTTCACAAAAGGAGTGAATTGCCATTTGAAAGTGCGGGCCACTTTTTCATAGGTGCTCGAGACAATTTTATGCCCCAGTCCGACCCTGCCTGACGTTATTCGTTATCACAGCTATAAAGGCTCCTACAACAGGGTTTTTTTTTATCAGACTTGGAATGAATACAGACTGGATTTATGATGTAAACAGACGCTACAAAGTCAGGACAGAAGAGGGTGGCACTTTAGGCCAGGCAGCCTAAACCCGTTTCAGAGGAAACGCACAGAAATAATTGCCAGTTGTCATGCCAAGAGTTGGTTATAGGCTCCACAGCAGGATGTATTCGGGGGTGGTGACAGCCACGAGACACAAATCTAATGGTGCTCATTACCATCAAAATCAAATTGCAAGTACAATTATTCGTTTCTTTAAAATAATTCCCGATGTGGCCACTTAAATAGCCAACTTGCTATCAAGCTTGGTTGGCTTACACAACTTAGAAAGTAAGGGGAACATTGCCACGTTGAATGTTGTTGCTTCCTTGATTTCATGTGAGCTGGGGATAGTTATCACAATCCTGGGAAACTGCTATGGGCCTCCAGTGAGCGGTACTTGCACAGGCAGCTGTGGGAGCAGACCTATGGGTGTAGATAATAGGATATCATTCATACCATACTCGCCGGTGCCCCGACATGATTGCTACACCCAGCCCTGGAGGGCGGCCCATCTTCCCCTGCAGATGTCTTCACCAACCCAAGCAGCACAGGTGGCTTCGGGGGAAATTATTCACTTGGCCAGCCTGGACCATTATATCTCTGTCTCGGAAACCCACCCAGAAAAAGATACATTCTGCAAGACTGATTCTAGGCTCATGGAAATTCGGAAATTTCTCGCGGGGATCAACAGACTTGTGCTGCCATCTGCTTGAGTGAAAGCAGTTTCAAAGAGTTTATTTGAAAATCTACGCGGTATTGGACGCGCCTTCCGGTCTACTATCCATGTGTGATGAAACGTTTTATGGGAGATTGCTCGCTGTCTGCAACCCACACGTGGACAGATCAGAACTTGACCCGAGGAAGGCACCAGTGACATCGCACAATACGCAACACTAGATCAGTCCTGATCCATGGCTTTTAATGAGCAAAGCAACGCTTCAATGCATATATGCCAGTACACAAGGCAATATAGTGTACATAGTTTCTTCCATGCCCGAAGTAGATATCTGTATCGGTTGCCAAGTAGCCAACAAACTCGCTGTTGTCATGGACAATGAGGATGTGTAACACCTTTTAACAAGACCTGGGTATATATCTTGCTGCCGATGGTAGGCACAACCTTCACCGGCACACAAGCTCTCCGCTGAGATATTTGCAGCGGGAGTGTATACAGTCTGAAATAGTCTCTTTGTGAGACAAGGGAACACTGGAGCAATCGGTCCGACGTGTGGCGGGCCATCTCCCTTTTTTAGATAAAACCTTGATTGCCATTGCTTGCAAAGGTTCTTACTCGCCCTTCTCCTTGCACAGCAGACAGATTTCTCTCCGATATATCCAGTATTGGCACCCCATGCCGAGCCCAGGTAAGACCGGTCTGCTCGTTCTGCAAGTACTGAGGATTCTTCATTTGTGTGTCACAGGGCGCTCCTACCCTATGCTTTCAGCGGCTGACAGCACTTGTGCTGCAAGGGGCTTCTTTGAATCACTATAGCTTCCATGCCCCGGATGGGGGGGCTCGGGCTGCGGGCTGTTAAAGCCCATGTCCGGCCTCCAGCCGGGGCGTGAAAGCTATTTGTACCCCAGGATTTCCCGGGGTGCAGATATTTTTTCGTTCGCCGGATGATGAGCTCAGCGTGAGCCCATCTCTCGTCTGAGAATTTTTTTTCTCCAAAAAATGGAAAGCATGTTCCAAATGGCCGCTGTCATCCGAAAAAGGAACCTAGTCCCTTTTATATTTTAATGGTGGCAGCCAGACAACGGGAGGTGCATCAGGGACCGGAGCTCAAGGCTCCGGTCCCACAGGTAAACTGGGGTGGGGGGAGCGGTAATTGAGGTTTTCTAGTGTGGTGAGGCAACAGGGAGAGACTTCCTGTTGCCTCCCCACGTTAGAAAATGAATAAATAAATAAAAATTAAGTGCGACCCAGGGAAGGGCCTCGGGTGGCAGGAACAGCAGGCAGGGAGTGTGCATTTTTGCCCGCTGTTCTACCTGATTGGCTGAGCGCCCTTCCCTGGGTGCGAATATACAGTTCTGGTTTATCTCTGTTACTTGCGCTTTCTCTCTCTCTCCTCTTATCTGCTCTGTGTTGTTCAGCTCTCCAGTGCCCAATAATGTTTCAGTTCCCTCCAAAAACCCATTGTGAGTGTCCAGATTCATAGAATAGAGGTCGCATTACCAGTTCAGCTGTTCGTGTGGAAATACCGTCCAAACTCATTTACCATTTGGGGGTGCGGTAAAAGGAAAGGCCCACATGATTCAGTCATGTACACCATTTAAGTTATTTTCCATTTTAGAGTCTCATTGGGCCCCATTGGGAAAATGGGAAATAGCACTTGCAGTAATATTCAGTGCTTAATTTGTGGATCCTGGCACTTATTTTATTGTCCCAGACTCACTTTAATTATGAAGTGGTGATAGTCAGTGCATCCATCAACTACAATGAGCAGGTGCAAGCTATAGTGTAACGCCAAATATGGCAACACTGTGGGGAGCAGCTATGGGTGGTGGCTGCAGTGGTGCCCACCCGCAGTGTCACAGGAGTGATAGAAAATATTTGGGCCCTGGCACTTATTTTATTTTACAAATTAAGAACTGGTATACTGGTAACTAGAATAGCGCCTAGATGCCCTTAGGCCTTAGTTTCGCGCGCTATACATTTTCAAATAATAATAATAATACTGCATTGGTAACACCAAACGTGGTAATGTTTTTGTGTAGAGGCAAATAGCGCCACAGGAAAGCAGGCAGAATTGATGTTTTGTCAACAAACTAAGACATGCAGTATTTGCAAATTCTGCATGGCACCAACACTGCCAAATTCACCCCGTAGGAGTCACTCGGGATGTACATCAACACACAACCTACACCCCAGTATTTCCCTCATGCTTCTTGAACAATCAAACAAGAAATCTTCATTCTTCTGCAACACTTCACTTCAGCACAAATCCTTCATTTAACATTGATGGCTAAAGTACTCTGAATCACTGATGTTCTAATTGTGTACATTTTTTATTTAGTATGGTGAAATTACATGGAGGAAGAACTTCTTTTTCAGCAAGGGCAAAATGATTCGCCATATGACACAAACTGACAGCAGCACTTTAGTGTTGGATAATAAATGAGGAATTTGCGCGGGAACCAACTATCGCAGCAGGAGGAATAGTTCCTGTTTGCCTGGGCAGCAGCCACCTGACAATAGGGCTCTTAGGAGTTTTTCTTATCCAAGCGATGCTGACAGCCTATTTCCGGCAGGGCTCATCAGCCCTTCCATAGCTTCTATGTACAGAGTGCCCACACTATGCCAAACAACAGAGTGATTTTTAGCCTCTGCCTGGCCGCAGTTCATCAAAAAAGACTTTCTAATTGCTTACTTCTAGGATAATTTCACTTGCAGACTACTGTCCTAACCATAAGCGGGACAAGGAACCAATTGCCAGTGACTGGTGTCCATTGCCCCCACGCTTTGGAACGCCTTGCCACCCACCAAAACGTTTCAAAACTTGGCTGTTTATCCAATCGGAATGACTCGTTTTTACCAGCCCTTTTCATTTTTTGACTTGGCTCTTGTTCTGTAACCAGCACCTAGCCGCCCACGTGTGAAGTGTGCTTTATAAATGTAAAAATATACATTGTTTTATGCGGATGACTGAGACCACGATTTTGGGTAAAGTGAAGGGTGGCAACATTGGCTACATTGATTGACTAAACCAGTTGGGCCAAAAATACTTCAAGAATGTTCTGTTTGACAGATAGATACTTCTGCTAGTCTTGACAGTCCTACAAACCCATGGGCAATCGCCCTCAATTCTACCACCCAAATGCCTACTTTCCAGAAAAATATGATGTTGTTAGCTTTCAATGCCATTTGGGCAAGGCACACGTAGATGCCAGCCACTTCTTAAATGTGATTCCAGTTATATTCTCAATCTATATTTGACATGGTAGCTGTAGAATAAGGTGCAGTAATGTAGAATATAGCGGTTAGCAGTTCTTTTAGTGATTCTGGTTAAATTTCAGAGGTAAGCAAGCAATGCTTACTTTTCCTAGAGATTTGTAATGGCGACCCAATGGCAATGCTTCTTTTTGCTGTTGGTGAGACCTGTTGTCGCATCGAGTAACCTCTGGCGGATTTATGACGTTTTCCCGCATTGTCGAGATACCTAAAGAGAAACCGACAGCACCTCGCCACTCTTTCTGCATTTGGCTGCTAGCTGGAAGCCACGCTGCCATGCCTGAGCATGGCTCTAGCCAAACACAGGTGACGTGGAGGCATAGGAACGCGTATCTACTCTCCCATGGCTACATACATGCAGTGTTGCCTTGTGAAGTGATTAGGGCACGTGCCTCTGAATGAGGAGCAGTTTATGAGATCTGGGTTAGACTCCCTTTGCCAAAGCCTTTTTGAATTGACCTCTGCATTTTTTTATTGAATCAGCTGATATAAATCAACTGTACAATAAATCAAACAACTTTAAATAACATACATCATAATATTTAAAAACACATTAAGACATAATTTCATTGAGATCGCAGAATAGGAAAAAAGAAAAATCTATTCCAATGATAGTAAAATAAGAATTTGATTGAACTTGATTCATGCTGATATACATGTTGTTCTAATAGCTCTAAAGCCCATGATTGCATTCTTCTAAAAGCAAACATTGACTGTTCACTGTTCACTTCAGCACAGTTCATGAGTGTTAGTATCAGACAACTTAGTACCACTTCATTGCTTAAAGCTCATTTCCAACCTTAAAATCAGAGTTATTAAGCAATCAATTGAGCTTGGGGCATGGCCTCTAAAAACTAGGATACGTTACAGAAATATGGTCACTTATTAAAGCGGACGAGCACAGTCATCAAGTTTCAAGGCATTCAGGAATCTAATGGTCCCAAGTCTGAGGGAGGTCATACGACCATTAAATATTAACGGTCAGAGTAATTCCAGAGATAGAGCTTCATATTTTTGAACAGGAGTTTTTAAATATTGTATGCGATTTGCTGTTAGCTTCCCGCACTCAATCACTTAATGGTACAAAGTTTCTGGTTGATCTTTACATTGGCAGAATTGACAAAAATCTTCTTGTGGCTGAATACATTTACGTCTGGCTTGAATATCTTTGGTTGGCCATAGAGTGAATCTCACTCTCATGAGGTTCAAACAGTGAAAAGGAGGGAGATCGCTGTAAATATAATTCTGGACAACTGAATCTCTTGTGTGGAAAAGGATTATTCTCAAAATCTCGATGCCGCATGCAGTTGTCTTTGGTCTTGATCCACTCCTGTTGGTATATTTTAGTTTTTGCTTTCATCGGGTTATGCAAAAGTGTATCTAAAGAGACATAGGCACCGGCCAACGTTTGGATCACTACGCATCTCCATCTTTGCACAAAGTCATTCTGAGTATGAGAAACATGTCTGGCCAATATACCTATGACCTGGCCTGATTCAAACGCCAAAATACATTTCCTGAATAGTGCAGTTACTTGCCTTAGGTATCTAGTGTATAATAAAACAAGTCCCAGCTTGTATCTAATCAATACGGCCGGTAGACAGTTTGGTAGTCTTAACAACCTTCTCCAAAATGTACTCTCGAGCCTATTACAGATTATTTCTGATAGAACACTCTTAGTCTCAGATCCATAGAGTAAGATCGGTGTGACCTTTTGTTGAAAAAAGGTTAGTGTGGATATCAATGAGAATTTGCCAAACTTACTTTGGATAACAAGAGCTTGGGAGATGGACCTTTTCATTTTTTTTATTTTAATGTCTACCCGTCCAATAATGACAACATGAAACAAAAACATACTGTAGCCAATATGTGTCCAGCGCATGTGCGCATGGCGCAGGAACCTTTTTTCATTCCTTCTCACCGTTCCTTCCAAGAGGCTGATCTCGAAGATGAATGAGGATCACGGCTTCATGGTATTTATGTTTGCACCGTTTACATCTCTATACATCCATATTAATTTGCTGCTTATTTTATCTGTATTCCTCCACATTCATATTTTGTTATGTAATAAAATAAGAAGTAAGCAGTATTTTTCCACATTTATTTACATGAAAAAGAACACATTAGCACATGGATGCCTTTAACTGGAAGCAATTGAAACAATTTTAAAAGGAACTAAATTCCTTTTTCAACTTGTTACTTTGCACAGTCTAACTAAGAGACATGCATTTCCGTTTTTAATTTTTTTTTTGTTGTTTACAGATAAAGGGCCTCATTACACGTTAGGCGGTAAGGGTTTACCGGTACCGGTAAACCCTTACCGCCTTACTACGAGTTCCCTTTGCGGGACCCGACCTTAACGGCTGGCTTTATCAGCCGTTAAAGTAGGGTACTGCAAAGGGACCTTGGTGCTAATTACGGTACCGCAATTTGCGGTACCGTAATTAGCTCCTTCCCCGTTCCCATTATGCCCAATGGGGGCAAAAATGGGAATGGGGAAGTGCCTTGGTGAATGGGGAATTACCACCCCCGCTCACCTTGGAGTAGGGTGGTCGTTCCGCCATCCACCAAGGCGGACACGGTAAAATACCGGCAGCAACCATGGCGCTAATAGCGCCATGGTTACCGCCTACCGTGTAATGAGGCCCAAAGACTGCAAGGAAAAAGAGATTTCCGTCTGTATTTATGTGTACAAATCAGTGAAAACAGAAAACAGTGAACCTTACATGATATATGTGGGTTTGATACTGCTCATCTACCCTGGGGCTGAAAACAAACACTTGGGCAGGGCAGAGCCAAGGTTGGCCTCCCCTTAATATCAATGTTAATCAGGCACAGGGATGAAGCCCATTGACATCCCACGCTGCTTTTTAGTTCCCAGCCACAGTCATACTTTTTATCTATGCAGTATATGCATAGCTGTGCACAGCTTGTATGCAGTTATATGCACAACTTTTATGCATTTATATGCACAGCTTGTATTCAGTTATATGCATAGCTGCACAGCTTGCATTCAGTTACATGCATAGCTTTTATACAGTTATGTGCTCAGCTTGTATGCAGTTATATGCATAGCTTGTATGCACTTATATGCACAACTTGTATGCAGTTATGTGCATAGCTTGTATGCAGTGATGTGCACAGCGTGTATGCAGTTATATGCACAGCTTGTATGCAGTTAGTTGCATACCTTGTATGCAGTTATATGCATAGCTTTTTCATATGGCTGCTGATCTATAGGAATTTTATTTCAATGAGTTTTATTTTGTGGCTTGTGTAACAAAAGGCATTATCGGTTCAAAGTGTACTCCACAAACAGGAAGGTATCTTACTTTCATCTCACATTTACATTTTGGTTTTGAGTTGCTGTGGAATTCAAGGGTGCTTCAGTGATATGGAGATGTTAACCCGCAGAGATCAGAGATCCCAGCACCGCCTTTGGCCACTTGACAGGCACCTTTTCACAAAGGTTTTTTCTTTCTGTCCTGGAAGGAAAATGTCAATTGGGCCTGTTTAAAGCATCAGGGCTTGATGGCAGACTTTTATGCATCTTGTGTAACCCTTGTGACAAAGGTCCTCTAGCTTAATCTGAGGACATCTACTGTGGTGACAAAGAGGGATGGCAACCTACGCGAGCGACATGATGGCCCAGAGGGCAGTATGGGGAGGATCCCAGAGTCACCCTCACTTAGCCCAGTCAGTGAACAGGAGACAGTCACATACCAGACAAAAGTGTTACTGGCCCTTTAAGGGCCATGGCAGGGGACCCACAACCTCACGAAGGGCAATGCAATCCCTATCCAAGACAGGCTCAAAAAATGTAGGCCTTTAGCTCAACTAAAGCTATTGCAACAATTCTAAGGAACTTACAATGCTTACACAGGTCCCGCTACAGACATACGTCGGCTGAGGTTTGGTAATGCCAGTGCGTCTGGGCAGACTCACACAGACAAGAAATCAAAGATGACGGATGGACTTCTTAAAGCTGTGGTTCAGTCGCTGGTCATATCACATGCTACTTGTGGGTAAAGCAATTCACAGCACTAATAACAATACACATGTTCAGGCCCCAACACTCAGATTGGTAACAGGAGAGGAATCTCAGAATATAAAAGAGACATCGCAGGATGGAGAGGTATTTGGAGAAGGTTTTGGTAGGAGTTCAGAATGAGTTGACGATTCTGTAAGGAGTCTGTGGATAGAATGGTGGGAAAGACAGGAAAGAATGGGGAAGGCTGGAGACTAGAGGGGAAAAGAGACATCAATAGGTCATAGAAAGAAGACAGCAGGAGGTGACAAGAGACATCATGAGATGGTAGAAGGAAGGCATAAGAAGGGGGGAAAGGAATGACGTTAGGAGGTGGTAGGGCAAAGATATCAGGAGGAGGAGGTCAAGAACCAGGAGAAAGCACAATGGGTTAGCAAGGTGGTTGCTAGGAAGAGCAGAAATGTATCACTGGCCATGGTTAGCCCAAGGAAGGGGGTAGGTCAGAAGCGCTGATCAGAAGAGACTAAACCTGAACACATGGAATGGCATTGAGGTGGTTACAGACCAGATACGGAATGGAGAGATTGTGCAGAGGGAAGACAACAGGACCCTAGGAAAGGCATGTGATGAGGTACACTTAGTTTATAGAACCCGCCATCCACAGGAATCAAGCTGGAGGACTTTTGGAGAAAAAACAAAACAGAGACTGTGAGTGTTTGGTAGGGGTCCCAACATCTTGTGCAGTCCCTTTACTTTACTTTATTACATTTATATAGTGCAGATATGGACCCTAATGTGTGAGGGCGCTGCAAGACATAGACAACAAATAACAGAGATCATCAGAAGATACATAATTGGGTGTGAAAATGAGAGATTAAAATCATCAAGTAAAAGTTAATTAAAGTTAATTAAAAAGGTGAGTCTTCAACCTTTTCTTAAAAATCTCAAGTGACTCAATGCATCTCATATTCGGTGGGAGAGCATTCCAGACCTTAGGCCCAATGGAGAAAAAGGCTGAGTTGGCCACCTTAACAATTCGGCATTGCAGCACAAATAACAAGTGCTGGTAATTAGATCTTAGTGTTCCAGTATTACTTCTCGTAATAAGGAGCTGTTGTAAGTAATCAGGCATGTTGCCTAGTCTGCATTTTTGTACTAAAGGTCGAGTCCTGAACAAAATTCTGGACTCTACGGGCAACCAATGGAGAGCACTTCTTGCGGTCGTGACATGATCTCTACGTTTGAGTTTCATGACAGTACTGACTGCCCCATTTTGGCACACTTGCAATTTGTTGCAGTCAGTCTTGTTTAGTCCCATTAAGAGACTTGAGCAGTAATCAATTATTGATCCTATTATTGCTCTAGCAATGGTCTCATCATTGTCTTGAGATATAAGGGGCCTTAGATGAGCTAAAAGTTTAATGTAACAGGTGCATGATGATACCAGACTGCTGACGTGTTGCTTCATAGTCGGTCGTTGGTCGAATGTCACCGCCAGTGTTTTCACCTTTTTCAGTGGCTTGATAGTTTCTTCTCCCAACTGAAAGCTATTATAGCGTGGCCCAAGTTTGTGTAGTATATGGGAGGAACCTATAACGAGCTCAGTCTTCCATTTGTTAAGGGCAAACTTATTATGGACCATCCATTTTTCAATTATAGTGAAGACTTTTTTGATGGCAAGTTCATCTGAGCTATGTGAGCCAGACAGCGGGATGACACATTGAGTGTCATCCGCGTAGTTAGTGAATATTACGTTCTCATGGTCAACATTGCAAATAAGGGGGCTGTGAAAATATTGTAGAAGCAAGGGGAAGTGCAGGCTCTCTGAGGCACTCCGCAGGTGATCGTAGTGGGTTCAGATTCTGCTGTGCCGCAAAAGACCTTGCTATCATGGTTGTTAAGAAATGATGAAACCCAGAAGTTTGTGACTTTGTGCAACCTGTTGGCCATGATATCATGATCCACCAGGTCGAACGCCGCAGAGAGATCAAGTAAGATACGTAGTGAGGCCTCATTACGATCCATGCGGGGCATTAGCTTAGACTTAAGATCCAAAAGAGCGGTTTCTGTTCCAAAACCAACCTGGAACCCAGACTGGTGATAATTTAGAACGGGATATTTCTTTAGGTGGTCTGCAATTTGTATATAGGCCACACGATCAAGAATTTTGAGAAGAAGCGCTGTATTAGTAATAGGCCGATAGTTATTTGGCATATCGACTGAGAGGCCAGGTATTTTTAAATAGGCATAACCCAGGCCTTCTTAAGATCCCATGGAACTGTGTCAGAGATTATGGAGGCACTGGTAGAACTGTTGAGAAAAGACTAAAAGTATGTCTTGGCACTTTGTTTGAGTTTAACCCAAAGATTAATGTTTTAACTAAGATCATGTCTGAACTCTTTGTGCACCACACTCGGCTATATGACTGATGGTGTCAGAAGTGGCATCCACTAGAGCTCTTCCAGGAGTCTACCCAAGGCCTCCAATGCCTAGTGCACGGTTGGCCCGCACATCCAGGATGGCCCATGTACCTATGAGAGCTACCCCTTCATTTGTTTGAATTTATTTGTATAGTGTGGGTAATGGGGACATTTCCCTACCTAACCTGAGGACATTAAAGAGGTGGAAGACAAGAAAAGAACCAAGTTTGGATCTGCATATTTGTCAAACAGATACCCTAAAGGCAGTGGTCAGAGTTGACTACAGGGAATTGAGCAAGATCAGGCAGACTCCGTAGAGGGACAAGTACCAGACACTGGTGGGCCGAACTTCCTTTAGGACCCACATTAGCTTTATCTCAGAGGAACAATTCCAGCTTTTGTGTCATCTTTGATGCCACAACACCTGCAGAAGATGGTAGATGAGTGACTGGAACACATTTTTATGAAATGGAAATGGTTCTCCTCGACCGGCCAAACCATGTCCATCACGAGTGGGAAATACATCTCATGGCTCTGCATCCCATCTCCCTAGAGTGGGGCCTTGGCTATGCCTCTCGAAGGTATGGTTGGGTGGCACGGGCACTGGCTCTCTAGGTTATCTGCTAAACATTGTGATCCCATACTTCGAGTGGCACGTGCATGGCCCGGTTTTCATATTCAGAGCGTGAGGATGAAAGGGCTGGGCCCTATTCCTCTTCCACAGTGGCACGACATCCTGACTCAAGAACAAGGGCAGTATCCTTCTTCCATGCCCTCCATTGCTCAGCCTAGCAGTCTAGTTCCTAAATGGCTTGACTCTAGGTCATTTGTCTTTCCGCAGAGAACATGGAAATCATTCAGGCGGGCAGGATGCAGCTGTCATTGGTCTTTGGGAAATGAGATCTACCCTCTCTCCAGTGGCTTGAATGATGGCTTGAATGACATGCTCTTTCTTGCACCTGGTGTCATTGGGCATACCCACAGACCCTATTTGGTGGCCATTGCAGCCTATCGGTCCGTGGGTGAGTCGCCCATCTCCACCGTAAATTCCGTGGTACGCAGACATCTGTAGGGCCGCCTTTGGCTGCTTTCTTCTGCCAGTAGGCCTCACCCTGTGCAGGGTCAGAACATCTCATCAGCACTAAGCTACAATCCCTTCCAGCGGATGCATGCCACAGAACTGAGTTCCTCTGCTGGAAGGTGGCCCTATTGGTCGCCCCCATTTCTGCTAGAAGAGTTAGCGAGCTAGAAGCATTTTCGACCTTGGAACCTCACACGTTCTTTCATAGGGACAAGGTTGCGCTGCACACACACTCAGCCTTTCTTCCTAAGTCATTTCCTCCTATATTAATGAGGTTTTTCTTCCGACATTGCTGCTATATCAAGAAGGAGGTGGTCCTGTGGATTTTCTTTCCTGAACCTCAGTCCTCTGCCTACTCTACTCACCTTCACAGGACCGAACACGTGAGAAATTCTGTGGTTTGTCACACACAGCCCAGGCACTCAAGTATCAAAAGCCATTATTGCTTGTGGTCTTGGCTCTGCTATTAACTACTGTTATTCCTCTCAGAATATGACTCCAACTGTATGCAGCGCAACAGTTCTCACGCTTGCGTCCTGCGGGAAGTCATCAGGTCCACGCTATCAGCCTTTTGCAAGCACTATTGTTTGGATACCAGTTCCAGGGCTGATGCCAGATTGGTCAGGCAGTCTTGAGAAACCTGTATGCTCCTAGTTGGACTACCTCCACCCGTGAGTTTGCCTTGCTACAAATCTCACATCAGTATGGAGGCAAGGTGACGGAAAGTAGGAGTACGTTCTACAGCATGGGGTCTGGCATGGATTCATATGCTCATGAATATTACCCGTCGTCAGGCCGGGAATCTTCGGTAAAAGAAACACAGTTTCACTTTACTTACAAACTGTATTTTCTCTTCTAAACCAATCACTGAGCTTTGGGTCATACTGCCCCCAGCCAATGACTGCCCTCGCCTTAAGCCGGTCCTCTGTCAGCCGTCTCCAGATTTTTACCACACGTTCAACACGTTCAAGTGCTGGGAGTCCTCGTATTTTGGTCAGTGAGCTGATCTATGTTTTTCGTGCTTTTTCAGTAGAAAGTTCGATTTTTGTCAAACAGAGCCCATGTGCTCTTTCTCTACATTGGCGGACAAGCGGAGATCGGTTTGCTGCTAATTTCAACACCGCTCAAGGGCAAGAATCGTCGAAGTTTCATTGAAGAGTTCAGAAGGCTGATTGTTAAGTCTTACGCCAGGTAGTCATAACATTGAACTTGATATAGGGCAATTCCATTAATGTTCAATTTGATTTTGTTGAACTTTATAAATTTGGCCAGGAAAACTAAGGATTTTCTTTTCCCTGTTTACCTCAAAGTGAAGCTATGTGCATTTTTCAAGAAAGGCTTTGGGTGTGGTCTCCAACGCCCTTGCAGACATTGATAGGACCACAGCATTGTCAGCAAAGAGGAGTATCGGGATTGCTTCTGGGCCAAGTTTTGGTTGATCGAGGCATTTCAATCTGACATAACATGTTACTTCAATGTAAATTCAAAACCAGGGCGAGGGCGCATCCCTGGCCCACTCCTCCGGTCGCCATGAACAAGTCTGCCAATTCAAGCCCCATTGTGCAAGCTTTATTGTGCGAATACATTTGTATGATAATTTGCAGAAAATCAGCTGGTACCCCCCTTGTTGCCAAGATAGACCACAGCATTCCCCACAACAGTCAAAAGTGGTCTTGAGGTCAATGTAAAAGTTCATATTTCTCAAGACCGTAGATTTCTGTATGACCAATTGTAGGTGGAATACCTTGTCCATGGTGCTTATTTTTGTCCGGAAACCTGCCTGCAAATGGTCAACCAATTTTTCCTGCACTACCCATGTCTGCAGATTCTTATGATTCTGGTGAATACTTTCCTCACACCATCCAACAGCTAGATTGGCCTGAAATTCCACGCATCTCTCTCTCCTTTTTTGTAAATTGGGATAATGGTGGCATTTTGCTAGGAAGGGCGCACCTTGTTAAATCTGATGGTTCCTTTACCGGTGCCCATACAACCGGTTCAGCATTGATTAAGGAAATGGGGGATTAGGTCCGGTCTGGTGGCTAAGCCCCATTGTTGGGTTAGATAGCATTAGTGACTTCAGTGGCTGTATCTGAATTGGACCTACATTATTCCCTGTATCTTGTTTCCACAATACAGTACCCTTAGTATCAATTGGGGCTACCGTTCCATAGAGGTTTTGGAAGTGTTTCTTCCAGGTACACAGATTGATGTTTACCACCAGGGCATTACCACCACCTTCCCTGTTCCCACAAACTGTTTTCCAGAACAGACCGGTGTCCCTGGATTTGGAGGCTGTCTGCAACCTATCCCATCCTTGCTGTACATGGCTATCTTTTTTTGATATACTGTGCTCCAAGACGCCTCCATTCAATCCCGTCACTGCCCAAGCCACTATTTAGGCAGCTTAGAATGTCAATCTTTGCTGTTTTATAATCCTCATCAAACCGACTGTTGCTTTTGATAGCACGTTTCTTTACACTCTTACTGGGCTTAGTGACAAAGGGTTTTATGCCCAGAATCAGATTGTCATATGCAGAGTAAACTTCTGCATCACAGGGTTCCATGGACAGTCGCCAGTCCAAATGGGGCAGAATTGACTCGTAGATGCTAGTTCTTAAGGACACTAGGTTGAAGTCAGACCATTTGATTCTTTGCTTAGATTGTCTTTGGATTTGAACTGAATTACTGTAATTACATTGGTAATTACTCTCTTGTGTGACCATGTTAGCATTAGGGACAATGGCTTAGCATCACTTGCCTGTCTTTCCAAGACCTCAAAGTCCTTTGCATCGGTAAACATTCTCATAGTTTGTCAGTGCCTAATCTTCCTAGATGACCGTCAGGCTGTGAGTGACATCCTGGAGAAGCTTGTGAAAGAAGACAACCTCCTGATGACCCACCAGATCTGCTTTTATCTGTATGAGAGCGTCATCCAGCAGTTTCTGTCCTCTGTGATCTAGAACCTCCACACTGCGGGCACGCCTGTCACCTCTGTGCCAGGGTCCACTAATACTGGGACTGTGCCGATAGCTGAGAAAGACAGGTGACTCCTTTCTATGTTTGTAACAACATTATCCTATGAATGTTAGCCACTGAGAAACGGGAGAGTGAACGAGAGGTATTCAGTGAATGAAAGTTACTAAGAAAAGAAACACTGAAAAAAATGTGCATTTAATCCAGGAGTGGAGCTCGCTGAAGCAAGACACCACTGCCTTTATCAGTTTAAAAGCAGGTTTGAAAAATGTAAATCTGTGCTGTAATGCGAGGGTCATATACTGTGCAAACTCCAGGATCGGTTAAGTGGGGACATTTGTTGTCATTCATCAAGTAAGGTTTCTCAAATAAGTTCCTGGTGTGGTCGGGTGGCTGCAACAACCAACACCTTCAGAATACCCCCACACTCCAACCAATCTCCTATTCACCTCAAGTTCCACTGTTGCATTGAACACCCTGCAACTTTTATTTCCTATGCCCCCTCTCGCCCTCCCCTCACACACATGCTCCTCCCCGAAGCCTCCTGGCTACATCAGCCTTGGCTGGATGCTTTCCGATGCAGTACAAGACTGACAAGGGAGACCACATATTATTGATGACATGTTACAGAGTGGAAAATAGGCATTTCATGAGTACGATTGTAGGCTTAATTTTCAACCAAGAAGTGTGTCTGGTTGGTAAAAAAAAGCCTGAGAACTATTCTTTTTTTTAAAACATTTATTTTGTCTTTTTTCTTTTTTTTAAGTGCAGGTAGGTCAGGTCATTGTCCACCTTGTGTAACTATAGAAGTATCACATAACTTGGTATTGTTTCCTTTATTGCACACATAACACATTTTGCATTACGCACAAAGCCACTATTTGTTCATATCTTCATAGTGCTTTGTAATGCGAGAGTTAAAGGTGATGGTATCTCTTATTGGCAGGAAACCGAGTCGTCCATTACTCTATTTGGCTTCATTCCCTATCCTATTCTGCCATTGTTAGGGAGTATTCTCATTTCTGTGCTAATTCCCTTCAAACTTAGAGACCCCCAGCTCTTTTGCTGGATTTAAGGACTTTCTAGTTTTAACCCTGTAGTGAGTGAGCCCTTTTTCTCACTCTCGCATGTGTTTTGACCTGATTTGGATTATATTTTTTCTTGTTTTTGGAGTCTGACAAACACCATAGGCCTCTACGTTTTGTATGGTGACACACAGCACCTTCAGTCCATTGTCACAGAGAAATCTTTTAGATTTCTCATAAGGTTTAAATACCTTTCTAACTGTGAATATTAGCATGTGCCACACTTAGATAGAATTGTGGAGGTTAGCAAGTGCCACACTTAGATAGAATTGTGAAGGTTAGCCTGTGTCGCATCGAGATAGGATGTTGAATGTTAGCAAGTGCCATACTTAGAATTGTGAAGGTTAGCCTGCGTCGCATCGATATAGGATTGTGAATGTTAGCAAGTGCCCCACTTAGATAGAGTTGTGAATGTTAGCAGTTGGCACACTGCGATAGAATTGTGGAGGTTAGCAAGTGCCACACTTAGATAGAATTGTGAAGGTTAGCCTGCGCTGCATCGAGATAGGATTGTGAATGTTAGCAAATGCCACACTTTGATAGAACTGCAAATGTTGGTTAGTGCCACACTTGGATGGAACTGTGAACATTAGCCTGTGTCACATCTAGACAGGATTGTGACTGTAGGACAGTGCCACATCCGGATAGAATAGCGAATAATAGCCATTTCCACATCTAGACTGCATTGGGAATATTACCAATGCCACATTTAGATAGAATTGTGAATGCTAGCTTTCTTCACATCGAGACAGGACTTCGAAGGTGGGCCAGTGCCACATTCTGAATATAGTTGTGAATATTGGCGTACGTCATATATGGACAGGATTGTGAATATTAGCCAGTGCCGAATCAAGGGAAATGCAGAGATAGTCACGTGCCATATCTAGAAAGAATGTGGCGATTTAGCACATATCACTTCTAAATAGCAAGGCCAATAACCAACCCACTAACAATTTCACCCCTCTGCACACACCTCTTAAACTCTAACCAAACACAACCACAACCCTAAAGCACAACAACCACACAAACCTCACTACACCGCAACAACAAAACAAACCACACACAGTGTCGTACAACAGCACATGACGGCTACCAACCAGAAAGCACCCCAAGCTCAGTAAATGGTGTTAACCGAACTGAAGCTGCCAACAGCACATTGCTTCTTTCTTGCACTTATCCCGCTCGTTCCCACTAACTCACCCCCCACCCCTTTTCCTTTTCAGATCCGCCAGAGCACCAGGGGACCACTCCGGTGGTGATAATGCGCGGTACACATATCCTTTAACATTAACATTAACATGAAAAGGGTATCCCCTACACATGGGATGAATAATGTAAAGGGGGATGGATAGACCAGATATCTGTTGTTGTTGCACCACCTTTTTTGAAAGTGGTGAATTACCTGGCACACTGACATCTTTCAGTAGGACAACAAGGGCTGATTAAAACCCTGAAACATGTCCTTTGTAATTTTATTTATCCTGGCACCCACCAGAAAATTTGGTTTGGAAGCCCACTGTACCATAAGACATTTCAGAAATTGCCCCCTACAAACGCCAATGAATTGCTATAGCTAGGTTATATTGGATTATTCTACCCATTATGCTACCCATCTCGCATACAGGTGTTGCCTGTTTTGCTTGATTATGCTACCCTGCCCGCCCCCCTCCAGCCTACTTCTGCAGGAGTCTGGCCTGATACATTCTGGTTACACCATCACCGTCTTTGGCCAATGCTGGATTTGACTTTTATGGTCTTCATTGATTCACGGAGCGTCACCCTTTCTCAACTCTCATGCTGGACTTGCTTTGCATCTTGTACTCATGGTGGCCCTGAATCATGCTGTTCCAATCTTCATCTTGTATACTGGCTTGCAACATTGTGTTACTACTGACTTCTGCAATTGTATTCGCTCTCCTCTCTTGCTTCTCCACTCTTTTTGACTGCTTACTCTCTGTTCTCTCCTCCTCTCCCTTTCTCCCTTTTCCTATCTCCTCCCCTTGCTTTCTTCTATGCACTTGCTCTATCAGAATTGTCCATGGACCTAGTATGATAGCATAACTGAAACCAATGGCTTTGATATACGTTGCTCTGGGGGGCGACGCCTTACAATCCCAGGAGTAAAAAATCGATAACCTATTTCAAAGAGAATGCCATGAATATAGGATCATGTAGAGAAAACACGGATGTCGCAGGTCACTGTATCCAGACGGTAGTAAAGCCTAACCGTCACCACAAACAGTGTAAAGCAAAAGTGATTCCAGGACTCAGCGCCATCAAATATATGCTTGTTTAATTGTGTTGCATTGTCACACATTCAAAAGCGAAAAGAGCCCATAAACGATAACATGTTTCGGCTATGCTAGGCCTTTTTCAAATCTGGGCCATAGTAGTATGAGACAAATCCACAAGACTATTGTCACTGTAGTAGTAACGGGGTAAGATCCCCAGAACAGAATCTTCACTCTGCGAACAGGCAGTCACATGCGTCGGCCTAGAGAATCACTTTTGCTTTACACTAGTATGATAGCAACCTCATCTGTCTCCTGCCCCCTCCCCTTACTTTTTTTTCTTGTTTTGTTCCTCTCCCCCACCCCAGCACTATTTGAAATGTCATCAGGCCTAGTACGGTAGTCACCTGTCTGTTTCCATCTCCTTCCCACTCTCCCCCTCCCTTCCTTATCTATGTTTTAGCTCTTGCACTATCTGAAATGTCATCAGGCCGAGTACGATAGTTAATTTCACATCCTTACTGTTCACGGCCTGTAAGAATGCCATCGTATTTTCCCTTGTTCCCTCCCTTGCCTTGAAGCGCTTTGAAACACATTGTGTATAGGTGCTATATAAATAAACTATCATATATCTTGAGGCCTATGAAATTTAACACTACACACCGTATTTTTAAACATTTAGTACCATCCTCCCACAGGTGGGGGTTCCGAAAGGGAATCCTCGTGGACCATGGTAACCTGTTTATGTCCAAACTCCTGACTGACAGACAGGGATTTGGAAGATATCTCTCTTTAGCCATTTCTTTAGATCAGTCGGGAGGAGTATGGAGACAGGACCCAAGGCAGGGAAAGTTATAGAGCCCTCTCAAATCCCTCTGTTAAAACTGGGAAGGCGATGCCAGTTAGGGCATTCTTCAGGTGAAAGTGAAACTACAGCCATAACTGAGTCTTGTGGCAGACATACACCAGTTTCATTGGGGCCTGTAGGAAAGATTGGAGATGGATGTATCTCTTCATCAACAACAGACAAACTGGATGACCTTTGGAGAAATAACTATTCAGAATGTGTGTGACTGGGAAGTGTCCTGAAATCTTGTGAACTTTAGGAGACAGTTGAACTGGTGGAACCATCAACAAAAGACTGTCCCCACACATGGTTTGAATTTGACCCCAAATAGGAGTTTCTTTAGTTAAAATAAACCTGTTTTGCATTTGATTTTGTTTGTCCTTTTTGTGAACCCACTTGACTATATGGCACCTACTTCCTGCCATTTAGCCCCATTTAAAATACTCTGTTCTGGAGGTAGCCTTGCAGTAATTTATGGAGTATTGCAACTCGCAAAATGTTTCACCTGCTGTTCATTTCACACCAGCGGTCCTTGTAAGGCCTACTATAATCACCCCAGAGGTAAAAAAAAACCTCAGGAAGCTTTCTGCCACTGTTATTTCATTACAGACATCCTGCAAGAGCTAATTGCTCTCAGGAGTTCCATTATGGTGTTCTACTACTCAAGTGGGAAAGAGCCCCCCCAGAAGAGGATAATTAAGTATCAGGAGGGGTAATTGTTGTACAGCACTATATACTGTAGCCGGTGGGGGTGCCATGGGCATTTGAATAGTTGGCAATTTTTCTTGACAAAAGGAACTTGATATACAGTAAACCCAGTACTTCAGTTTTCGGGCGTGCTCCTACATGCAACCATGCCTATAAGGCGGTAGAACAGTGCTAAAACAGTGGTAATTTCCTTATTATAACCATCACTTATTCTGACTCCTTGGGTCTCCCCCACTGTGCATTATGTTTGGATGGTAACCAGGACTGTCTTCTTTTCTTTAATTATAACAATGCCTTATTCAGACTCTGTGGGCTTTGCCCGCTCAGCGCATTATGTCTGGGTAGTAAGTATTACATTGTTAATTAATTTCTTTATAAGCATGACTTATTCAGACTACCTGGATGTCACCCCAACTCTGTACGTTGTTTGGGTGGAAAGCGGGACTTTCTACATTTCTCATATTATTAGCATGACTTATTCTGACGCTGCACGCTATGCCCCATAATCCGTAATGCCATGAAAGACAGGTGCCCCATGCCGAGGTATGGCTAGAGACAGGCAGGGGAGTTGGTAGGTCTGGAAAAGACCCGGGGCTAAGCTGATGTCGGAACTGGTGGGACTGGGGGCTAGCTGGTCTTTTGGCTGTAGCTCCTGAGATTCTATCTGGGGCTACAACCAAAAGACCAGGGGCTATAGCCCCTTTAGCCCCCCCCCCCAGAAACGCCCCTGGAGACAGATAGAGACTTCAAGGCCATTGTTATTGACGTGACTACTGTAGCTCAATAATGAGTCACCAGAATGGTGCTCAAGAGGAAAGGATACACTTCTATCAAGCCTGCTCCAAAGCATATGATCAATGCACATCCCTTGAGTAGCGTCTCTAAGAAGGGCCAGGACCTCAGGCTCACTTAGAGGGCATAATGGACACACCCTTCTTTAGACAGAACATAATTATGCATTACCTGAAGGACACTCACAAATGATGCCTCCTATAGGACAGTCACCCCAAGCACTCCTTTGCAGCAGCAAGGAACAGGATCTCATTGGGTTCAAACGCCCCAGAAACCAATTACCTAAATCCTATGGAGGCATAACTTAAGGCCTATTGCAAGCATGTGAACAAGCCCATCAACAAGGCACAACTCGTACAGGGCATTTCATAATGTTGGTGTCAGGTCTTGAACACAGATACTTGTAAAAGGATGAACCACATTTACAAGGTACTCCCCAGGGTTGTCAAGCCAAATGGGGCAGCATATATGAATAGACTGTATACCTTCCCCCTTTCAATACTCACACCATTATATTATGTTACTAGGCTTTTATACTATACCACACAGTACAAATACACTTTACATACATTCCAGAACTATTGGTAAACGTTTTATTAAGGGAGCAGAAACACAAGTACTTCACATTACCATAATGCGTATGCAGTAGTTGAGTGAAAAGTTGTCTACTGTGCACTGGAACTAAGGTAGGGGAAGGGGAAGGGGTAGGGGAAGGGTTAGGAACAGTCAGAGTTGCCAGAAAGGAAAGTTTGATGGCTGCCAGTGGCTACTCACTGGTCTGTGAAAAATGGAGGAAAGGAGTATGTGGGATATATTATACGGAGGTTAATGGTTGCCAGGGGGCTAGCCTCTGGTCTGGGCCATTAAGTGGGGAGGGTGGATGGGGTTCAGGGCAAAGGCTGATGGCAGACAAAGGATCAAACACTGATCTGAATGACTCGTGGGGTACACGGCACATGCGATAGAGAGGGAGAGAGAAACATGTCAAAGACCACACTGCACTGGGAGAGTGCTCACGCACATTGTAGTCCATGAAAATAGTGGTGCATGGTATGCAGCTCAGTAACCTAACATAGTGAATGCAGAATGCACCAGGTGCAATGCCTCCAAGCTCAATGGAGATGGGAATGTCCCCCTACTGCAGACAGAGGACAGACAACTGTTTGGGGGTTTCTGATGAGAGACATGATGAATATTATATTAGCACATGGCCCCACAGTAGAACACACTGCAATAAGTTAGAGACGGGTGAGAGCACACGCATAGTGAAGACCAGGCAATGGCTGCAGTTCTCGGTGTAGATACCAGGAACAGCATAACTAATGCAGAATGTGTTCAGTGCACAGTGGGTTAAGGTAAACATAAAAGGAACCGAATTTACAGGTTGAAGAATACTTACCAAGTTCAATGCCATGAGGCTCGTTCGTGCACACCACTTGTGCCAGAACAGGCTGGGCTGACAAGCTTTTTGGGGTGCATTAGCATCAGATCGCTTTAGCATCAGATCCTATTTCTGCTTCAGGGTGAGAAATGGTCTTCTGAGCTCTGGATGATCGAATCTGAGTTTCTGTGTGTAAAGCACAGTTCCTGAAGATATTCCTTGCTGCCATGGTCAGAGAATGGCCCAATAGCAGTGGTGGTACGGCAAGATTTAGGTACCAAACGGGTGATTTGTTCTGGCCACAGACACATTCACATCCGAATTGTGGCATCACTTGAACATCCACATGTGCGCAATGGCAAATTCAGATGAGATCAGATGGGTTTAGGGAGCACAGGGCCAACATGAAGAATGCCTGAGTATTTATTCTATTCTGCTAATCTGTGTCGTGAATTTGCTGTATGATACAGAAGTTCTGGGGGGCTCACTTTAAATGAACGAGTCAATCGTATGCGGGAACTGCCTATGTTTGCGATTTCATGCAAATTATTCCTCCCGATGCAATTTTACATTTTCAGTACACATTGTCATGCAGAGCGGACAGGGCAGGCAGAAATGTAAGTTACGTTCTAGATTCAAGTTCTATCTGTCAAGAAAGCACAATCCCCTGGATTGGAAATAAAGTGATACGACCAGTATTAATGTGTAACACCTGCATTGGAAACTTCTTTTTGATTAAGAGGACTACAAAATGAACCCATATATGTCGAGAAGTCCCGGTTACCTTGCAAATGGAGTATATCAGTCTAACCCTTCTTTTTATAAAAGGATCTCACGCGTTTCGCTGTGGTTGTTACAGGTGTGTTTTTATTGGAACATAGTATAGACACATTAGTCTGGAGAAGGTGGTCAGCCGACATTTGTTTCAACCCTGGAGGGTCTTTATCAAGGCTGATTTTATAAGTTATACACAATTTCCAATAACATATAATCAATTTGTGGGTGAATAAATCCTGTTTGTACAATGTGTTTTTAAACGCCAAAGTAGTGATACGTGGTGAAAAGTGACAGCGTATTTGTGATTTCCATTGGTAGTTAAAAACATGAGCATGCCATTTTAAATAGCATCATATTACGTCGATTGACAGTAAGATATGTAGACAGTAGAACAATGTAGCGAAGAAGAGGAGAAAAAAGGAAACAAAAGGGGGAGGAAAATAGAAATGAAAATGGGTTAGATGGTTGTCACGGTTTGGGCATGTATTCCAAGTAAAAGGAAGGCAAGATGTCCTCTTACCAGGAAAGTAAAGTTCATGGGAATAATTCCAATTGTTCACAATGGCCAGTGGCAGGATTGTTTTCCAAGTTTACAAAGGGTCATAGGCTACAAATGAAAGAAAAACCGAGGAAGACAGCCGTCATTGCGCAGGCGCAATACATGTTGCCGCTGTTGCCACATGTCTATGCTACATAGTGGTATGGTTGGTTGTAGGTGGTCGAAGCCATGCTATGAGTGCCATGCTGGTTACGAGAGAAGCTGTGTCGAGGTGTTTTCACAAACAGGAGCTGGGCACTAAGCCTTGCATGGTGCTTGGTGCGGCAAGACAATAATTTCAAAAGTCCTCGAGGGGGACTGGTCGTATGAAAAAATGTTTACGTGTGCATGGTCCGTCCTATCATATGATAATGTAGTTAGATGGATGCACTTGTAATCTAGTACCCAACCCCCCTCTTTGTCGCTTAAACCCATATATGTACTTTCCTCATATTGTAACTCAATCCGTATGCTCTGGTCCATTATATGTAACTTCTACGTTATATTTAGTATAGGTTCTGTTCTGTGTCTGGCAGTATGGGTTGTGAATTGGACAGTGTGGTGTGGAGGGGTTGGAAAAAGATTCTTGGACCCCTTCATTTTCTTTGGTTTGTGCGGGCCACAGTTGTCTGTGCTCTAGTGAGTGCAAACAGTGGCTGTTTGCCATTGTCTGTGCAAGGGAGGAGAGACAGTGCAATGTGGTATCCCCCATGATAAAGGTAAAGATTGTCACCCTGTCCCCCAATTGCATCTTTGATATTACAGACTGGTAGCTGGCATGTTCTGTGGAGAGGAGTTCTGTCCTGTGAACTTGAGCAATCTTCATAGATCCAAGAATGTGTTTTTCTTTAACACTCAGCAATACCCTTCACTTACAGAGAGCAAAGGCAATCACTGTGTTTAGGAATGCTTCCTTTGTTGTTTGTTGTTTCTGAATACAGATAGGTTATAGGACATTATAGCAGTGATGCTTGTAGCTTATAATATGTTTCAATGTTCATGAGACAGGATATGCCGTTACTGCCATTTGTCATGATCACTGTATAAATGCTGTGCATATCACTTTATTTTTTGCAGATCTAAGCTCATGAATCTTAAAATGGACAGACCAAGTTTAGGAATGGATATCCTGCACCTGATCTATGTACTGTGCAGTAAGCACACACCACAGCTTTAAGAGTCACAGCTGGTGTAAAAATACTGTGAGTGCCTAATGTGATGATTCCAGTGGAGTCATCACTGATTCCCTGCACTGACTGTGATGCTGAAATGCATTGGAGGGACAGAGCCTCCTTATCCTTTATTGCTTTATCATGTATGTTCTGTCTTGTTTTCCGCGCAGGAGTTCATGTGGGACTCCTGGCGGTGCAACTCTTCCTATTTTTGGTTTCATGAACAGACCCTTGGGATACCCTTATGGCACCCATGGGTGGGAGTACAACCATGTACTCCTAGTGTATGTTTTTGGGCACCTGTGTGTGGCCCACAGAGCAGGGTGCGGGCTGATGGCAGCTCCGTGCTGAATTGACAGGTGCTCTGCGCATTCTCCATTTTGGGATGCCCAGGCCCTGTCATTGGAATCAGTGGATTCCTGATAGGAAACAAGATGGCCCCTGTGGCCTCTTGCTTTCTATGGCCTGTTACCTTACTTTTCCCGATGTCCCAGGAAGCCCTGACTATGTCCTTTCCCCCTGACTGGCTGTTGGGTGTAAGTTCCATATATGGGAGTGTGGGGAAGTCCAAGCCAGACCGGCTGGTGCCTTCCCAATGACTGTATGTTGTGGGTACGACCATGGGGTGGGACCTGGGTGAATGAAGTGTGTGACCAATATGCACTTTTGTTATGGGTGTCTAGTTTCTGGTATGTGACACAAAGACTGAGACAGCTCTGCCCGAAACTCGTATGAATGCAGTGTGGAGTGCTGAATGGCTGGGTACTTGTCCCAATACACATTCCTTGTTGTCAGTGTCTTAGAGCGAGGAGAATGGCCTGAATGCCCTGTGAGCCTGTTTGCCTGCCTGCCTGCTGAATGCCCTTCTGAGTGATTGGTTGCCTGAGTGTGACCCAGCAGAATGAATGAGAGTCCAAACAGTATATCTGAGGGCCTCTCACTGCTAGAAATCATTCAGTAGCTGAAGTTGAAACTGATGCTTAACTTTGAAGCCCACTGGAAGAAGAAGAAATGCTGCTGCTGCTGTCCTTAGCGGATCTGAAAGCTGCTGTGCCTTCAAGGGACTGATCGAAGAGAGGACCTGGCTAGGAGACCTCTTCCTGAGCTACAGCGGACCATTGTGTACCAGCTGATCATTGCCAAAGCTCCCTGGGTGTCAGACCCTCGAAAGGCTGCCGACCGGTGACGGGGACTGCTGCGGAATCATGAAGAGAAGCTCCCGGACATTGAAGTACATCACCATCGATGACCGCCGTCGCCGACCAGAGCCTTAGTGCTCCTTTGCTTAAGAACATTGAAACAAGGACTCCCTTGCTCATCCTCGTCGACCGCTTTTGTCCTGCCAGAGAAAGTCAAGGCCGCCGACGACTGAGGAGGATCCGCCAGTGGGTTTCCCGCCACCCAAAGACTGCAGAGACGCCAGACGACTCGACGACCTTGCTGGCCCAGAGTTCTTCATTAACTCTTTGCGGCAACAAACACTCATCTTCGAAGTGTACCGCACACCTCAGCTTGCAGGACGTTTTCGACCGATCGTCAACGAGCACCGCAAGAACCGAAGCTGCTGCCGCAATGACTGTGTTCACCATTTTTCCTTGTGGCTTCTCGACGATCCGTGGCTCCTGCCTTAAACGGAGCCGCTATAGAAGGATCCGTCGACGGCCCGACGTCGAACTCTGCTATTCCAGGTACAGTGGGGTTGTAGAACTATTTAAAAGGAAATAAGACTCTTGTGAACAATATATATACGATATATCTTTTATTTACAGGTTGCCCAGGTGGGGGGATCCTCATACAGAACTGTGCCTGGTGGTAGGGGCTTAGTGTTCTGCCAGTTGTTCTAACCAACTGCTTTCCTCCTATGTCTATTGTTGGTTCTCTTTATTACTTTATTTGTGTGACATTTAAACTAAGTACAGTTGATGCACCTTAATGAAATCTAATAGTATTTGTGGTACCACGTAGAACTGTGTATATATTTGCCATTGTAGAACAATTGAGCACAAAGTGAGTTATTGTGATTGTGTATATAACCTTGAACCTTAATTATATAAAGACTGTGTTTTCACTAATACAGTGTGTGGACATTCCTTTGTGGGTGCTTGGGGACTACACTGTACTTAAGAACCACCCTGCATCGCTTCCTGAGAGCTAGGTCTTGATTTCACGCCACGTTTTACCAAATAGAGAATCTTGCCTGGGGTCCCCTGTGCCCCTCCTCTGCCATATAGAGAGCAGGAGTACAGATACCCCACCTCCACTCTTTACACTGACCTCCTCCCTTGTGGCCAGTGGACGGCAGCCATTGCCTAATCCTGACCCTGGGGATGGCTATACGAGGGCGGATCACATGGGAAGAGACAGCTACTGGAGGGAGGTGGTGACTTCATCGGATGAGACGCCGTTTTACCCCCTTTACTCTAATGAAGACCCTTTAATACCTTAGCCCTTAATGGCTTATTGTCACATAACAGTTCCACTCTATAGTAAAAGTCAGAAAACCTTTTATTTATATCACTCTAGTCAAGCCCCCATCTATGACTCAAACATTCACAACTCATACATAACATCTTCTGGGTCTAAGGTGTGACTTTTGAACAGCAACATCCAAGAAATCCAGTGACATATATGGACTTCAACACCCATAAACCCTCCGGTAATGAGACAAGGAAGAGGAGGGAGGAGCTTAAGCAAACCAAGAGAAGCTTGAAGCCTAACGTGCAGGCCAGTTATTTTACCAGATCTAAAGTATGTGGGGCATTTAAAAATGGCAGAGACAGTGCGGGAAGGAACCGTGCAGGAGAAAGCAGTGCAAAAGAAGACATCTAAATCCTTGCAGCAGCTGGCGGATGCGAGACCCACATAATGGCATGGAGAGAAAGGAGGGGAGGCGCAGTAGGCACACCTGAAGGACCGTTGAGGGTCTGGGAGCCGCAGTAGAGGTCCTAGAGGACCGGTCGTGCTGAGAGGCAGCGTTCTGGAGTCCAAGCCATGGAGGAAACCTGACCGGTGATAGCCGAGCTGCAGTAAATGCTGGGGGGATGTCTGCACCCTGCAAGAAGCCGGCCCAGTGAGCAAACTTCATTGCAGAGGCACGCCAAGAGCCAGAGACGATATGAACGACTGGTGAATCAGCCCAAATTCATTGGGGATCCGGGCATACTGACATGCATGCAACCGAATGACTGAATGGTATGAGATTGCTAATGAGGACAATACTCAAAAGTGGTTTGAATGCAGGCAAAACCCAATACCAATTCAATACCCCATAAGAAGAATATTTGAATGCCGACAAGACAAAGTGCAGCAGTAAACCCCAAGCAAGTACGAATGCATGAGATGCCAATGTAGGGGAAAGCTAACATTAGTGTTAGCATAGGAACATATACGAAGCACTTCAGGGTATATACCACTGTGGTATAGTGAAAAGAACAGTGAAACAAATAAGAAGTCATGGAAGGCAAGTACACCAGGCACCAGAATTTGTGTACACATTCTGATATTGTGGGAAGATACCTGGCAGGGGAGTATCCCAGGGGATCTGTAAACCTCATGGAAGGATTCCTGGCAGGGGTGCACAACAGGCAATCCACAAAAGTTACAAGAAGACCTAAAGAAAGACTGTTATAGAATGTATAGTTTGAACAAGAGCTTTGTGAGTCCAGTACAAAGCTACAAAAGGAACAGTTGGATAAAGAGAAAGAAACGGTTTGATAAAGAGACACTTTTGCCATCCTACCTATAAAGATCCAGGGGAAGGGAACCACGTTCTGGATCCATGGGTCTTTCCTTGGAAACCAGCCACAAGGGCACAAAGAATGATATGCAAATAGATAATTCTTTTTTGTGAAGGGTGCAGAGAGCTAAAACGTGGTTGAAGACCGCCTGAGTGGAATAAATTCCATTGAACAGGGTATTGGACCCATGTTCATTCTCAGTAGAGAGGCTCCCACGCTCCTTTTAAATTTTGTAAAACGTGGGGTTTCACTCTAGGTAATCAAGGGTAATCCAGACGTGGACCCCTTGCTCATTGTTCCTTAGAGAGGCTCAGCTGCACCTCACTGAGCAGGCCCAACAAGGCCCGAAACATGTGTCTGGGGTTGCTGGTGGTACTTTTGTTCAGAGGAGAATTGCCTAGCATTTTAGTGCTGGACTGCCCCTTTGGGTGGGACAAAGACTGATATGCAAATGAATATTTCTTCTGTGTGAAGGGTGCAGTGAGCTAAAACGTGGTTGTAAACCCTCCTGTGTGAAAGAACTTCCATAGAACAGTGTATTTCACCCATGTTCATCCTAAATCGAGGGTCTCCCACACCCCTTTTACATTTTATTTTCAGTCCATCCTTATATTTTTGATTGTGAACACTTATTGCTAACAACAAGTCAAAGACATTTCCTTGCACCCTTTTGTTGTTTTGTTTCTAGTGTGAGGGTCAGCTTAGAATGTTTTAGACACAAGGACGGCTTTTTAAGTTGCCTACTACTTGACAGAGACAGATCTTTAGTTTTAGTTTATAGGTATGGAAATTCCTCTTTAGAATAGGGCTAGAGAGGCGTTTTTCCAACCCATTTTTGTTTAACAAAATATCTGAGGTTGTGTCAGCCTCTCATTGCTGGCCCCTCACACTAATCAAAAGTGGCAAGACATCTGCTGATGTTTGTCCATATTTTATGCTTTCTCAATCTGGGAGGGCACAGCACAAAAACACAGAGAAACAACATGCTCCACTATGCATTGACTACGAATATGCCAATTGAACAAACCATGCTCATTTTATGAATTCAAATCAACAGCTAATGTTAGCACAAGAGCACAGCAAGAGATACTCTCTGACTCAGTGGTTATCAACTTTTAATGTTGTATTGTACATGCTTTGAATGAATTAACTGTAAGGACACCCGCTCAGAAAATAAATGCTGTAGTCTATACCTGATCACTTTGTAATGTTGCATTGTACAGTACATACTGTGATGAGGTCCCATCCTGGCTCTAGGGACTGCCAAGATGGTGGCTCAGGGTGGCAGCTGCCTCCTCGAGCCAGAGCCCAGGGGAGGTAAGCGGAGAATCCCCTGATTACCCTGCATTGTTCCCTGGCGCATGCAGGGGCAGTCACAAAACCTCCTTGAAGGTATACCCTCTCCAACTGACAGACTGAATTTCTTTCTAACCACACCAAAAACCCTAGTGAGGGAAGAGAAACAATTTGTTTCACTGAATGTTGCAAGCTAGCAGTTCTTTTAACTGCTGCCTCAGTGAAATCATTTTATATACTCTGGGAAGATGCTCAATGAGTTAAGGAAACTTGACTTGCTACAGTGTTGCTAGTCTGCGGTTCTAGGATCACAGGTTGTCCTGCAGATGATACACAGTTGCCATTCTGTGTCAACCGTTCATGTGTTCCCTCACCACAGTACAGAGTTGCTATTACCTCATGAACTACCATCCTTTGCACCATCAGAGGATTCAGAAAGCTTAGCACAGGTCTTTCTAGCTTATAATTCACTTGCTGAGAATACAGGAGAACAGAGTACTGAACAGGCTGCTGTAAAAATGGGTTGAAAAAGGAGAGTGAAAATAAAAATGGCTGACTGGAGAAATGAAGGGTTGATCTGAATACCTAGCCCCAGAGTGAAGTCAAGTACAGCCTGGGGCAGTAACTGACCCAGAACAGGTGCAATTACAAGATAGAGGTGCAGCCACTAACCAAGATCCCAATCCAGGGACAGCACTAGCAGAACCAGAGGCCCCATTCTGCCAGTGTGCGTTGTTGGAGATGTTTGCGGCAAGTGGCTGGAACATGCTGGCGAGTATTTCTTGGAACATTGAGGAGATGGAAATGAGAAGGGATAAGGATGAGGAGATGGAGCAGGTGGTAGTAGCAGGAGAGGAGGTGATAACAACAGAGGAGGATGTAGCAACAACAGGAGCGGTAGTAGTGACAGAAGAGGATCTGGTAACAGGAGAGGAGCAGGTGGTAACAATGAAAGAGGACCTGGTGGTAATAGATGAGGAGGAGGTGTTAGCTGAAGTGGGAACATTAGAGGAAAAGGAGGAGGGCAATCTCCTAGACACAAAGAACAGGACAGTACCCATGTTGGGCCAAGGCAGGCAGAGGTTGTGGGAGGAAAAAAAGACCCAAGAATGTTTGAACAGAAGATGGAATATACTGAGACTGTTATGGAGGTCTGGCTCAGAATTAGGGAGAACTTGGGGGTTCAGTACCGCCTTTGTCATAGTAGAGAATATAGAAACCCCAATGGAGGGTCAGCACCAAAAAACCTATATCTCTCTGTCCTGCAAATCTCTGAGGCCAGACCCAAACACATCTAGGTAGGGTCTCAACTGCCCTACACAACGACCCTTCCTTAAAACCAGCTTTTGATAACACTGTCACCATAGAGGAGGGATATAAACCTAAGTGGACCATTCTGAGTGTAGAAGGTGGGATTGTTGTATCACATAACCAAGCATTAACAACGGAGGGTCATACTAGGTACCAACTGTTATTCCCTCCCCGGTTTCAAAGGACCATACTATACCTGGCCCATTCTCACCTCCCAGCAGGACATCAAGGGGTCACCAAAACTCAGAAACGATTCATAATCATGCCCCATATTTATTTATTTATCGGACATTTGTATGGTGCCTATACACAAGTGTTTCAAGGTACCACAAGACATTGGAGGGGTAACAGGGGAAAAACAACAACAGTGAGTGATGGTCCCACTAGGCCTTGTGACTTTCAGATCGTGCAAGTGCAGTGACAATAAGTGCAGTTGGGAGGGGGCTGGTCAGGGAGGAAGGCAAGGGAGGGGGAGGGGAAGGGGGAGGAGAAGTACAAGAAGGAAGGGGGCTCGGGCTGGGCAAGTGCTGAAGGGGGCCCAGGAGGGCAAGTGCCAGGGGGGTAAGGGTAGGAAAGTGCATGGAGAAGGTAGACCACATAAGGCTGGTTGGAAAAGGGGGCACAAGGGCAAGTGCTGGTAGGAGTACTGTGACAGATTGGATGAGGAGGGCCTGGCCCCGGTAAGGTACATAAGGGTCCAGGCGCAAGTCAAAGTGGCAGGGGGACAGATTAGCAGGGGAGGGGGAGAGGGAAGGAGGAGGTGAAAAGGAAAGTCTTAAGAAGTTTACAGAACTTGAGGAGATCTGGCTCAATTCTGAGAGGGGCAGGGAGGCCTATTCAGGGGGAGACTCCTGCCGAAGAAAGAGATCTACCCCCCCCCACTCTCTCTCTGCTTGGAGAAGCATCTGATCAGCAAAGAGTTGGAGTTAGAAGACCGCAGCACTCTAGCAGGGAGGTATTTAGGAAGAGACAACTGGTTATAGTGGGGTCCCAGTCCCCAGTAAGCCTTATGGATGATGCAAGGGTCTTGAATATGATCCTAGCAGCAACCTGGAGCCAGTTGGGAGATTTTAGGTCAGGAGAGATGCCGCCCCTGGGCTTGAGGTCAAGGGTAAGTCATGCGGCCCTATTCTGGATTAGTTGAAGAGGGCAAAGGGAGGAAAGAGGAAGACTGCGAGAAGAGCGTTGTTTCTTTATTTCTTTTAGTTTCTGTTGGTACATCCGCTGTGTTCATTTCTTCTCTTTGTAAATAAATGGTGGGAACTGTACTGACACTTTCCAGTCTTCAGAGTTTTTGGTGTGGGCCTATTGACAGAACATGGCAATAAAGTACTGTTGAGGACCTTGCTCAGGAAAAAACACTTCAGTATAGGAAGCATGAATTGTGCTTACGCACTGTTTTTCTGACCAACGCTGCCCATTGCTTTATCCTCCACCAACCTCATTTCGAATCCTCAACATCCGTGACCAGAGATTAGGGAGTTGATTGGTAACATTGGCAAACGTTTGCAACTGCAGCAACTTTGGTCTCTAGTCCCACCGAGGCAGAGAAATAGTAACAATCACTTTCATGAGTCACACAATTGAAAGTGCTGTTCTGATAGCAGCTGGTGCTGGGGAGCAGGGGCAAGGAGGCAAACTCCACGATGCCTGGCAAGCAATAGTCCACTACTAAGGAACTGTTAAAGCGACATTGCTAATGTCAGTGCTAAGGGAATTAATTAAAGTCAGGCGTGAATGTGTTGCGTTTCTGAAAGAGCAGTCAGAGGTGAAGAAGGAATTGAAGTGTAGGGTGCATGGTGCCGGTAGGGTGCGATAAGGAGAGACAAAAGACAAAACGTGTTTGCACCTGCTCAGCCATGTCGTAGTTCTGTTCCATAATAATGCACAAGAATGGTGCTAAACGTGTTTTCAGTACGGGAGCATGGGGGCTGTACTGCAACATAGAGCACTGGAAATACAGTGGGCTTCATTATAATGTTGGCGGTTACGGTGTGAACGGTGCCGGTAAGGCACCGACACCTTTCATACCGTACCGCCAAATTCCGAGTTCTGCTCGCGGGTGCCTGACAGCCTGCTGGGTTTGACCTGGCGGGCTGTGCGGCACCTGCGAGCATAACTCGTAATTGCATTGCCACCGTTATCAATGGTGCCGGTGCATCCATGCTCCCCACCCCCATTCTAGGCGGTGGGGAGCCCGGCTCCCCATCCCGCCCTATTGGGCAGAATGGGGATGGGGAGCCCGGCAATACCACCACCCACGAATGGGCAATAACCGGCCCATTCAACTCGTTCTGGGCCGGTAATTGCCCATTCGCGGGTGGCACTGCTGTAGCGAGTTTGGCGGTAGCCATGCCCGCCAAGCTCGTAATGGGGCCCAGTGTCATCAATACCCAAATTACAGGTACTACTGTAGATGTCCTATACTTGTCATTGAGATTTGGAATATCGTCCGACACACAATGTCCTCTTTGCCTCCAAAATGATACCCTTTGACTGTGTGACTGACTGTGGTGCGTGTGATGGGAGCTAAAGAGTGATTCATCTGGAAATCCACCGGCCCTATAGTGTAGCAGCTCCAAGCTCTGCTCCCCTTCCCCGGTGTAAATACAGTAGGCACAGGATGTGTGATAATGTGGCAAGCATAGCAATGATAGAAACAGAACTGCATCTTTGAGCATCCGTAGCTCTTTAAACAATGAAAAATAAACACACCAATAACAATATGCACCAAAAAAACATCCAGGGATAAATAAAAACAGTAAATAGTAAAAAAAATAAAAAGCAGGGGCTAAATTAAACCATTTACTGAACGTATTAAAAGCAACAAAGGTGGAGCGGATGGAATCATGGGACCCAATTAAATTAGAGGTCACCCAGTTGATGAGGCACTTTCACAGTTGATGAGACATACACCAGGTTCGAACCCTGGGTCCCATTCTATCATAGGTGCAGCTGGTAGGCTGAAACCTGTCAACACTGAGGCAGAGAGTGAGAGGCATCTGAAAACCTATGTGCATGAAAGGACACCTATGTCAACTCTCCTCCCCCTCACAGCACGCTTGTAGCCAGTGCCAACGCATGCATTGTGGGTGCTTCCACCCCTATTGCATGGCAAGGAGCCATCTAGCGGTGACATTAAGCCGCCCGTAAAGCAGTCAAAACCAAACTCTTCATATGAATACCAACTGAATGTTATCTTATGTCCTCCTGAATCGGTGTATGTATGATTGACCCATGTACCTGCACCTAAGAGACCTCACGGTCACATGTAACCATCCTAAAGCAAAAGGTTTGCTACACTTTCATGTAACAGCGCCACAATGCCTTTGGGCTGCATGTGCGCTGTACAAATGCAAATAAATAAATAAATAAATTATATGCAGCACCTCAAGAGCCTGTGCTTAGCCAGGAACAAAGGAGGCAGTGACTTCACTTAAGTGATTTATATGAGTTTTGACAGGACTCGGGTTTTCATTGCATTAATGGGATGCTTTCATGTTCTCAGAACATGTGACTGGGCAGAACGGTTGCTTGATAAAGGTAAGACTCCACTGCATATGTAGCACCTTTTTGTATAATTTCCACTGGGTAGTGACCTTCTTAGAGATCTTCCAGCACAGCTGAGGAACAGACTTCAACCCGCTACATTGGCTACCTGTTGTTTATTCCCTTCTTCAAAGTGGAGAAGCATTGCACATGTGGCAGTTGTATGTTTGTGGGTGGGCAACTGAATGACTGAGGTGTAGACAGAAACGTGCAAGAGAATATTGTGCCAAGCACCAATGCCTAGCCCACAGAGAAGGAAGCCAAGATGGCACTGAACACCAGACAAATGTATGCAGTATACCCAACCATTATGGGATAGTAGGTTATGGTGAGAGATATTGTTAGTCTTGACTAAAAGAGGTAGCTCATGTTTTAGGCTCTCTTCAGACTGACTCCCTATAATTAGGATTGACCTGCCACACTCATGCCTCACAGCTGCCATGTAAGACTCCATCCAGACCCCAACAAGACAGGGACAGTGTCATCAAGCTGTCAGCGAGCACCAGGAGGTCAAATGTGGATGGAGTGGCTTGAAGAGACAAGAGACTTTGGACAGAGGCTTATAGAGTCTTGGATAAAGACATTTTCTCAACTTTAGATACGGAGAGGACTCTTCCAGGGCTCAGCCTTGCCCTTCATGACAGTTAAAAAAGGATTGCATACTGTGCTCTGAATAAGGACTATGAACCAAGCCTTAAAACATTTTGTGGACTCCTGGGATGGACATGAGTCAAAATGCATCAATGAACTTTGGTGCAACCCTGGGACAGTGCATTAAAATGTAAATGCAGACATTGACCGCAAACACATAAAGTATCTGAGATTACAACACAGAACAAAACTGCAGAGTGGACAAGACCAGGAATAGCTGCTAATGGAAGCATGAAGAAAAATGGATCTTCAAACTACAGCCAGTAGAAGAGGGCCTCAATGACGAGAATTTAATATGTATGCTCTTATGGTAAAGTTTCATGAAATCATTCCAAAAACAAAGTGTCTGCTGAAATATGTCCATTCACAACTAAATGCAGGCTACTCATTTCTCTAAATCAATGTTCAGTTCATCATGCTTAATACTTGAATGGCATATCTTTGTTACTCCCTCATACTACATGCATAATGCTAGTTATGACAATGAAAAGACATTTGTTTGCTTAACAAGTGGTACACAATCGCCGGCGCCCAACAGAGATCCCTTGGATACCTTTCCTAACATTATGAAATGTTTGTCATGATGGACACCTACATCACATATATTTTGTTTGCTTTTATAGTTTGATACAGTGATATATTACTCAATGAATCAATATTTGATCAAATCTTACAAATATAATTCAAATTAATTTCAATCAATGTGCAAATACAGAAATGAAAATTCTTTTGAATGTATTTGAAAACATGTGGCTAAATAATTCAAACAACAAACGATTGATCTGCAAGTGCACACCCAATAAATTACCTTCATATTTCAGGTAGCCCATACATATAACACTACACTACTTGCAGTGTTACTTCACTCAAAGAGTCCATCCGCCCTCTCCTTCTTCTTGCCTTCCCCTCTCCCGAGTGGCTTCCTTTACGATAATGTGACCGAAACAATCTCTTGAGAGCTCTCAGGGCATCCTTGCCCAGGCCGCCCTCGGCTAAGTCAAAGGGCAGCACCCCGACTAAACAGCTCCACTCCGTGTTTGCCCGTGTTCACCTGGGACACCTGACGCAGACTACCTACAGTGACTGATAAGGTAAGTGTGGTGTGGGCTGGGAGTACAGCCATTACTGCACTCCAGTATAACCCTACCACTCTTATTACCTAATTATCTTACACAGAGTCGCATCCAGTCCAACTAGATAACTGGCATTTCATTTCACTGCCATAGTTTGAATCGAGGAAGTCTTCATCACATTTCTGATTACATGTGAGTTCAAATCTAGGTATAATGTTCCACTGCTGTGTGCTCCAAATCTAGGTGTATTTTTTAACTTCGATGTGTTCCAGATCTAGGTGTATTTTTCCACTGCTGTGTGCTCCAAATCTGGATTTATTTTTCCACTGCTGTGTGCTCCAAATCTAGGTGTATTTTCTAACTGCTGTTCGCTCCAAAAATACAGGTGCAATTTTCCACTGCTGTGTGTTTCAAATCTAGGTGCATCACACACTACTGTGTTCAAATTTAGCTATATTTTTCCTCTGCTTTGTGTTACAAATCTAGGTGTGCTTTTCCATGGCTCTGTGTTTCAAATCTAGGTGTTTTCTCCACTATTGGGTGTTCTCATCTAGCTGCTCTTCACAGTGCTGCGTGTTTCTTGTAATAGTATTCTTCCTGACTGTGCAAGTTAGCCTAATATAGAATACTGCCTACTAGTGAGCCTTCTAATTGCATTCCGCTGGACTGAGTGGGTGTGTCTAGCACTACTTCTTGCCGCACTGGGCAGACCAGCCCAGGCTGCACTTCACCTCATTGAGTAACAGAACTTTCTTTTGGAGGCAACTGTCCTCCATAGCACCCCTCCCACTTCACTTCACCTTCATCCTTACAGCCCACACAAATCAAACACTGATTACCCACCATGATGGCCAATGTACACTTCATCAGGGCCTGCCTGCAACTTAGATCACCTCCCCCTCTCATAACTCTCTCCATTCACAATCACACGCGCCCAGTGTCCTTCTCCCCAGTGCAACCATGCACCACACAGCTTCCAACACTCAGACCGGAGGAGCTCTCTGGCACTCCAAATAACACTCCACCCCTGCCCCCAACACAAACCCTGCACCTACTTTCAGGAATACACCTACCTCTCCAAACACCCCTTCTGACTCCAACCCATCCCATGCACCCCGCCCCATTGACAGACACCTTACCACATCGGCACACCACACAGCTTCCAACTCTCCGACAATAGGAGCTATCTGGCACTCCAAATAACAGCCCACTCCTGCCCCCAACATAACCCTCACACCAACATACAGGAAACCCTCACCTCATCCACACCCACATCCCCTCCAATATTTCCCTGCCCAGAGACCGACACCCTGCCTTGTCCCCACACCACACACTTTCCAACTATCATGCTAGGGTTTTTCTCTCGCGAGCGGAAAGACACCCTTTTCCAGCCCCCAACATAACTCTTGCACCCACATTCAGGAACACCCTTACCTCATCGCTTACCCCCACCTACTCCAACCCCTGCTCAGAGCCACTCACTTCTCCTCACACAACACATCTTCCAATGCTCAAACCATGGGAGCCCTCTGGCATTCAAAAGGTCATCCCTTTCCTAACCCCCTCACTACCCTTGCACCCTCTTCCCTAACTAGTACCACCTCATCCAATATCCATTTTAACCCCCCTTCCAAGGAGACCTGGTGTCGCTCTGACAGCCGAGGCCCCGCTCCACTCCACCCTACCATCAGCCCAGCCACCAGGACCAGTGGAAGCCCCACCCCCCCTACCCCTCTGATATATCCCTCAATAGGCATGGCTCCCACCCCCCGATTCTACCAAAACCATCTCAAGCCTCACTCGCAACCGTTATCAACCCGAGGCACAAAAGCCCAACCCTCATGGCAACCCCTACTAGACCTCCATTGTCCACTCTTTTCCCACCCCTTAGCATGGCACGTCTCACAGTTTCCCAAACCATTTCTTCTACCCCCTTCCCTGCTGACCCTCCCACCCTATCAAACTCCTCTCTGGGTCCCAAACAAGCAAACTAAAGAGACAGAGACCACCCCTCACCCTCAGCTATGCATTTTTCTCCAGCCCTACATCAGTCTACCAACCTCGCCATTCCTGCCCCCTCTATTACACCCCCTCACATAGCTACACCTGTCAAATCCCTTTTTGAACGTGGCCATGATTCCTCTCCCACCACCAACAATGATCCTCACTATTGACACCCCTCCACTCATCCCGGGCCACCCACCCCATGCACCACACTGCCCCTAATCTCTCAACACTCGATCTTCACCCACCACAAGCCCACCTGCTGCCTAGACAACCACTAGCACCTGAACAACACCTGTCCTCACTTGAAGACCAGTGACTGCCCACTCCCGCTTTCCTACCACACCACACCTCCCCAGCTCCCCAATCCTCCCCGAGTGACCCCCAAACACCAACACCCTCCCACCAGTCAAACCAAACCAACTGCCCCTAACCTGCCTGCCCTTGACACCAAAAGAAGCACCAACCCCGCCCCACCACACAAACTCTCCTGCCTTCTAATCAATGCCCGCTTGGTGGCCAAGAACAGACACAGCATCTTTAATCTCCTCACCTCTGAAAACCCTGATCTCATATTCATCACTGAAACATAGTTCTTGGATCACTTCAAACCAATCGCGCATGAAGCATTTGCACCCGACTATTCACTCATCACCCACAACAGACCCTCTAGAGGAGGCGGAGTAGCCTTCCTACGCAAACCACACATAATCATCTCACCCTTCGAAACAAAGCCTTGCACAGCTAACTGCAAACCCCTACTAGTAAAACTCTCCTTCCCGCCCTCTCTCTCGTACAGCTTCCTATGCATTTAAAGCCCCCCCTGATACGACAGACACTGTGACTCGTTAGCAGCCACAATGGTTACCCACCTGGCACTCACCCTACCAGAGATTTCAACATCTGGTTTGACGCCCCTAACAAACTCATGACTCAACCCCTGGTCGATAGTATAGAGGCACTCAACCATACCCACCCACAGTGCTGGTCACACCCTTTGTGCCATCTTTAGCTCAACCAACCTCATAACAACTTCCTCCCCTAGACCCCTCATCTGGACAGACCACTCACCCATCCCTTCCTCCCTCTGTACACTCACAGTGCCTCACAAGGCCTCCTCCATCCCTCCCTCACAGTTCAAGAACTGGAACAAGGTCAAAGTAATCCCAGAGATGGCAGAAGCCCTGCTCCTCCCCTGTCCCTCACTCCCTGTCCCTGAAAGACCTCTACCCACCGACTTTTTCGATGGCTGGCCCAACACACCCACTAGCTCCACCCCAGCCTACCACAGCCAGACGCCCAAGTGGTTTAAAACCCAAAACCACTGCCTTGAACACAAACAAAGAGCCACCCAAACCCCACAAAACAAATCCGCATACGGCCACCATCACCGTAACTAGAAATCTGAGATGCGCAAGACCAAAACTTCCCACTACAATAACAGAATCTCTAACTGCCGCAACAGCAACAAAGAGCTCCACAGATCATCTCTGAATTCCTGAACCCACCTTTCACCACCACCCCCAACATCTCCTCTCAATCTCTCTGGAATTCCCTCTCTGAACACTTCCACAAAACAGCCCTAGACAGGACGGCTGCCATCAACGCCAAACCGCCCATCGAATGCCCAATGTTGAAGAACCGACCCAGGTGCCCGCTGAGACCCCTTTGTTGTGCTCTTTCTGCCCCTTCTCAAGTCTGGAGTTGATCAAACTGCTGTCTGATAGTCAACCTTCTGGTTCCCCCCTCGAGCCCTGTCCCACCTCACTCCTTAAAGAAATCTGCACCTCAACATGTGCAGGGGAACTAGCTAGGTCCATTCTTAATGACTCCCTCACCGCCGGCACCTTTCCAGAACCCTTCAAAATCTCACATGTCAAACCCTTTCTAAAGAAACCTTTCCTTGACCCACTCCAACTAAGTAACTACAGGCCCGTCTCCAACACCTGATTCTTGCCGAAACTCATTGACTGGGCTGCATACTCCCAGTTACACTCCTTTGTGGAAACTAACTACGTCACTCGTCATGGAACCGAATCTACACTAGTCTCTTTCTGGGATGACCTAAATGTCACTGCAGACTCAGAGGAATGTGCTGCCTTCATCCTTTTTGACCTCTCTGCAGCCTTTGACACCATCAACCACACCATCCTCCTTGACAGACTACACTCCCTCGGAATCCAATACTTGGCTCTTGAATGGCTTTCTTCATTCCTCAAGAACAGACATCAGTTCACATATCTACCCCCTTTCTCCACTGCACGCCCAGTGATCAATGGAGTTATCCAAGGCACCTGCCTTTCTCCCTCCTTTTCAAACTCTACATGACACCCTGCCTGCGTTCATCCACTCCCACAACCTCACTGGCTGTAACTACGCCAATGACACACAAATCATCCTGAGAATTCCCAATCGAGTCCGCCCCTCGCTCTGACCTGACAGAATGCCCGACATAGATTGATCTGTGGATGAGTAACCATCTCCTTCTCAACCTGGGGAAAACCGAGATCATGGTGTGTGGAAAAATAGCCAAATTCCCACAACCGTCTCCGTGGCCACACATAGACGTTTTGGCAATGTACTACGCACAGCAGACCAGTGATGTTCTGGCAAGTTTGAACCCTTGAAAGGTACAGCGTTGCGCTGCACCTATCAACCTTTAGCCATGCTCTGTATCAGAATACATAGCCATCTGCTGCACCTGAAAGTTTCAGACACACACAGCACCCAAGAGGATGGCTGGGCTTCAGCACTTGAGTCTCTGTGTTCTTTGGAGAGGCCAGCACAGGAAGTACTTGAAATCCCCCATGACAAAATTGGCTTGGCTGTACAGATACTACCTGTCTCACATACTCTGCACAGCACCTACAGCCTTAGAATGTAGCTACCCCCCACGATAAATCCGGTCTAGCTGCATACACACCAAGTGCACACAGGCACTATTTACTTCTCTGACCATTCCCACTTACCTGGACTACAGTCCCTGAGGGCATTCAACCTACAGCGCGTTGAGACTGTACCATGCGCTATACAATGCCCATTAACATAACATATTACAAAATGAGTGCACTATTTTACCTCGGTTGTTCACATGATTCATTTTCATGACCAGACATCACACTTGATCACCTTTGAAATAGCTGACGCTACGAAGTCTTGTTGGTTTACATGTCGTCTGAGGGCCGCTCTGCACACTAAATATGGGCAAGCAAGGACAAGAAATTATTAATGTCTTTTTCATCCTCAGCATTCACGTTACAAACAACTTATTGCATGTCAGGCACCAGAATAATCAACCGTTATTATTTTGACCTCCCACTTTTGCATCTGTGTGCAGCTGCATTGAATAAAACAAGGACAATTCACTTTTAAAGACCCCAACATTAAAAAAGCTAACTTGAAAACATCATCGGTTAGGTTTAACTGACTGATGGCATATTGAAGCTCACCAGAAATGGTGATGAAATAGCCTGTAAACCCTATGATTGAGCAACACAGAAAGATACATTTCTGCTTCCTCCTTTTAGGAACAAATATTCAGGTTACGCAAGTCACTCCTTCTTACATTGTGGCAAGATAAGGGTGGTTTCTGTTGCTTGTTGGGTTTTGTTTCCTTTTGAAATACATTAGGCCTCATTCCGAGTCTGGCGGTAAAAATCCAGTGTTACTTTGATGGCATTTCTACCGTGTCCGCCACTGTGTGGTGCCCGAAACAAGGTATAATTACGGCTTGTCGGCCGTGTGCAGCACTAATGCGTGGAACCGGTGGCACCATCATCACGTTACCACCGGTAAAGACGGATGTACCGCCACCAATTATGGTGGTGCATCCGCCTCTGCCGCGTACCGGGAACAGAAATAACGTGATTGCTGGAAATGGAAAGAGGCCGGCGGCCATTACAAAAATAACAATCCACTGCAATCTCCCTGTACCAGAAGCCATCCAGAATCAGTGAGTGGGCCGACACACACAGGGACATGGCTTCAAGGATACCCCAAAACCGCATGCGCAAGCCACGCTTCAGTGAGGACGAGCTCACCATGCAGGTGGACCATATTGTGGCAAATGCAGGGGAGCTTTTCTCTGCAGAGGGGCAAGGCCATATGGGCAGAGGCTGCCCAGAAGGTGACAGCTCTGGGTGTCACAGCCAATAGTGTAAAGGACTGTCACAAGCGCTGGGATGACCTCCGCTTAAGGGTGTGAAACCTCCTAGCTGCCCACAGGCAAAAATACATATCAACAGGTGGCAAACCACCCTCACCCCTAAAGCTCTTCCCATGGGAGGGCAAGTGCAGCAGTGTGCTGCATCTGAAGGGCATCGAGGGAGTCGGTGCAGCGGAGGCAGGAGCTGGGACATCTGTCGAGGCTGGTGAGTACAGAATGTGCACAAATATGAAGCTGAATCAAGCTAATCCTGCCCCCCCTCCACCATCAAGGCACATAAAAGCCCATATCACAGTCCACATCACCCCAACCACACCCAATACATCCAGGCACCCCCCCTCACAGAATACAGTGCAAAGGCAGTCAGATGCCCTGCCCTAAGTATGACCCATAAACAACCACATGACAATGCACCACACATGAATGAGTGTAAAGTGACACTTTTCATGAAAGTGGACCACCACACATGTGACTGGTCCAGCAAACACATGATGATGGGCCATTACAGTGGCTGCCATGGCTGCTGCAGCCAACCTGCCCGTCTGTGGCGGGCGCTGTACTCTTGCCATGCATAGTTGCCATGTAATCACTGCCACCGTTAATAATGTTGACACTGCACATGCCTACACACCCAAATGGAACTGTATGGGACTGTACACAAATGTGAATCAAGAACATCCTGCCGCCTGACCTCCTGTTCCCTGTACTAGGTACATCGAGTTGAACTGTCAAGTCGGCATATGTACATTGGCAATGACTCCAGTAGTGAGGTGCCGGTAGCACTGGCATGGTCAATAGACGACCCATAATGAGTGTCAGCTGCACACTGCAGCACACACACCCATGCTGGCACACCCATATACAGCTGCATGTACAGCATGGCTATGACGTAGGCCACGCACCCAGGACCCCACCCCCAAATAAGCACATGTGCACACAGAAGAGGAACTCTTCAGGAGGCCCAAATACTTATGCCACAAAATATAACCTACGGATGCAACAACGTGCATCTCAGACACGAGTATTGCCACTACCAGCACATCACAATACTGATACGCCCTCACCTGCACGGAGACATGTGCACACACTGATTGTGGAGTGCATGTTACTCATATGAACCAGGCAGCCCTACCACGAACATACCACACACATCCTGCCCAGTCAGGCAGGAGGTCACACATCGACTCCAGGCATGCCCCCCCACCCAACGTTGACACACATCACAAATTATTGCACACGGGAATACGCGCATGGCACTACCCACAGCTCAATGTGGGTGTACATGTGAGCATACCCAGCACAGCTGTGTCACATGTGCCATCTGCACAGTGCCTGCAGCTCACTCAAGGCAACCCATGCATGAGATAGACCTAAAATGCATCAATGCCTGCCCCCACAATGTGATGTATCTCGATGACCATGTTGCATGTAATTGAACAATACTCATCCTGTCTGTCCACTAACAGCATGCCTTTTATTCACACACAGGAACATCATCTGACACAGATGGAGGACAATCAGGTACAACAAGGGAGACCAAACGTCCACGTCACACAGCACACCGTCCCTCAACATCTGCTTCAGGCACTCCGGCCATCAGGGAAGTCACAACAGCTCAGGTACAACACTCCGAGGAGATCGACACCACTGCTGCCCCTGGGATACAGCAAGACCCTCAGGCCATCACCTCTGCTGCCCCTGGGACACAGCAAGCCCCTCATCCCATCGCCTCTGCTGCCTGTGATATGATATGATAGGATATTTATAACACGCTTAATACCCAGAGGTTTCTAAGCGCCGACCCAGGATCGAACTTGTGTTGCTCTTTGTCGTCTTGCTTCCAAGACGAGCATGTTGCCCATGAGCTAAACTCCAGAGACTATGAAACAGAAAGCACCTCAGGCCATCACCTCTGCTGCATGTGCAATACCACAGGGACGTGCAGCAGCACCACCCAACCAGACTGAGTCCCATAGCACGGACTGCAGTACAGAGGATGTGGCCGTTAAGGCAGCCGGAAACAGCAACAAGGACAAACAGAACACCCCTGATGCACTGGGCACATTCAGCCCCATGAGCTCCAGAAGTCCCATGCGTTTGCCCACCCCATCAATGCAGGAAATCACCATGCATCTCGAACGGATGGAGGAGCACCAGGACATGCTGGCCAGACTTGTGCAGCAGCACCTTGATGAGTCATGACTACAGAGGGAAAGCAACCAGGCCATTGGGCGCTGGGTTGCACGTGCCATTGGGTGTTCCTCCGCTGCCAACACCCTGATGTCACGGAAGGTTCGTGAGGGCAATAGCGTCCAATCGAACATAGCTGAAACTATGAGGCTGGCCCTCTAGGCCATCATGACGCGTCTACTGCCTCATAGCACCCCAATGCCCGCCACCAGCACCAATCCTACTAGCTCCTAGGCAGGCACCCCGAGGAGATGGTCTATGTGCCTGTCTGGGGCGTCTTAGTGGGACCAAAAAGCCACCAAGTGTGGCAGGAAGTGGTGATGAATCACTAAAACTTCTTCCAGAACTTGCTATTTTTGGGCTGGGAGAGTACGTTTGGGAGGGGAAGGGTGGGTCCATAGTTGGGATAGGTAGTTGGGGCCTGGGAGGTGGGAGGGTATTTTTGGCAGTGGGAGGGTGGGTCAATAGTTGGGATAGGTAGTTGGGGCTTGGGAGGTGGGAGGGGACGTTTGGGAGGGGAAGGGTAGGTCCATAGTTGGGATAGGTAGTTGGTGCCTGGGAGGTGGGAAGGTACGTTTCGGTTGGTATAGTCGTTGCACCTGTTATCTTTTGTCTTTATCTCAATACACTGGGTTGTTTAACTGAATAACGAGTGGACAATCTTCTTATATGTGTGTATCAATTATTTAATGTAAGTGTTACAAATTACGTGTGTGAAAATGTGCTCCTTGTGCTCGTAGGGATTCTTCAGAAAAAATTGTGAATAGGTGCTGCCCATGCATGTTGACCATCAATTGCATCCCGCCGTGGTCGCACTCCCATCCCATCATCGTCGTCATCTCCATCCTCCTAATCTGCTGGGTCCATGTCCGGGGGCAGTGCAGTGTTCCGTCGAATACCCATATTGTGCAGCATGGCACATGCCAGGACAATTTTGGCAACCTTTATGGGGATATACATCAATGCACAACCAGCTCTGCTGAGGCAGCGGAACCTGGCCTTGAGCAGTCCAAAAGTCGGTTCTATGATGCCCCGTCTACAGATGTGTGCACGGTTGTAGGCCTCCTCATGCCTGTTCTGTGGTCGTCTAATGGGTGTCATTAGCCATGGCGTTAGGGGATATCCTGCATCACCTGCATGGGAATGACAGAGAGGTGATTGGATGTTAATGTTGGCAATGTCCTGTCAGTGATGATGGCATGTACACATTCTCAGTGTTTTGTTATCACACAACATAGTAGATGCTACGGATGACACAATGCATTTTGCAATATTTGATTGACACAACCTTTCTATATTGAAACTTTGCTCACTCATTCCTACTGAGACTGTTTTGCATGCTCAATGTCTGCAGTCATGATATGGCATTCTATGCTACTACATGTCTTATTCCTTTCAATGTACACAATGGTGTGTTTCTACCTACTATGTCTTGTATGGTGCAGACAATGAGCGTCATGCACCCGCAGCATACAAGAGTGAAGACACTGCTGTGCGCAGCTGGGAACATTGGCATTGTGCACATGGGAGCAGCTGCTACTTTCTCATCGGTCTCAATATGCCCATTTACATGTCACCATTGCATAGTGTGCCGCTCCATGGTGAGTGCCTATTTCCATTAGCCAGTACTTGGATTCCCATGACAGGGCAAACAATCATGGCCCTAATGCAGAGTTGAGCTGGATGCACTCTGGTGAGTGCCTATTTAGCCCCTCCCCCCAGTACACAGGGGTCATGCATTGGTCATTCTACTCACCCAACAACCAGGTGCACTCTGGTGAGTGCATTTGTAACCTCCCCCCCTCCCCAGTAAACAGGAGTCATGCATTGGTCAATCTACTCACCCAACATCCAGGTGCACTCTGGTGAGTGCCTAACTACCCCCCGCCCCCAGTACATGGGGGTCATTCATTGGTCATTCTACTCACCAAACAGCCAGGTGCACTCTGGTGAGTGCATATTTACTCCCCCCCCCCAGTACACTGGGGTCATGCATTGGTGATTCTACTCACCCAATAGCCAGGTACTCTCTCCAATATAACGTGCCATGTACCCTGGCAACGTGGAGTTCCGCAGGACCATTGAGTCGTGTGTCGATCCCGTAAAACGTGCACAGCAATGGGTGATGAGGTGTTCAGCATCACATACCATCAGCACATTGAGGGAGTGGAATTGTTTGCGATTTCTATACACTGCCTCAATGGCATGTCTGGCAACCAACTCCACATGGATGCAGTCTAACACCCCTATGCAATTGGGCATACCTGCAAGGGCAAGGAATGCCACTTTGGTGGCATTGACCTGGGCAGGGGTTCGTGGTAGGAAAATGTGGTCTGCCACATGGCGCAGCAGTGCATCCAGTACCTGGAAATACAGGGTTGTGGCAGCCCGCGCATCTCCCCAATGGTGTGCTGGTATGTGCCAGTTGCAAGGAAGTGTAGTACCAAACACTAACTTCAGCAAGGGTGGAATTGCAGTCCGTATGTTTATCATGCTGCAGATGTTGTCTTTGATGAGGGTGACTATTGATATGATGGTCTCCCTGTCTAGCCGGTATAGGGTGTGGATTTGGCTGAGGGTCAGGTTCCAGGGCAAGGCCCTGATGTTGGGTATTGGTGGCTGCCTGTGGGGTGCTACATGCAGCACATTGATGTTAGGAATGGCCAACTGGTTCCTCATTAGCCTCATGCGCCTATGCCTCCTCTTCTGTCTCAGTGCTGCTTCAGCCTCAATAGCTAATGGCAGGTTCCCCAGCCCAATTTCTGCTACACCGACTGCCAGCATGGTTGTGCTGGGAGGTGGTTGGGGTGTGGGTGTAATCCTTTGGTACATTGCCTGGGGTCAATAGTGTGCAGCTGGGCTACTTTGCTACACCTGGGGCCTGTTGCTGCTCACCTGGTACTATTTAACGCCTTGTCCGCGGTGCCAGTATTACAGGCACAGTGGTCACGGTGCCACTGCCATTTTTATGGCAGTGTTTCCGTGTAGGCAGAATCCCGAATGTGCCTGTACTATCGCCATGCCGGTAATTCAGGGATGTATGTTGACTCGTCCTGGTGTTTGCGATCACGGTGCTACCGGGCGTGTTAGCACCATGGGGATCACTTTGCAGTGACAGTGTTTCCACATTTGTGGGTCAGAATGTGCCGGTCCGGAAAAGGGTGCCGGTACGGTGCTAGTGGCACCATTGATTCCAGACCGGCAAGGTTGTAATGAGGCCTAGTATCTATGAAGCGAACAATATGTCATGAAATAAAGGTTCTCCTAGAACGCCAGCTCAAAAGAACCTTAATATAGACCTGCATCTACTCCATTAGAATCCTACAATAGGGAAGCTTGTATTCCAATATGTACATGTTTCCTTAATACAAAATCCTGATGAATCATCCTACTGAATTTAACTTTCAAAGGAGAAATAGGTTACACGTTTATGATCATTTCTTTGCCTGAATCAATTACTTTAGAATTGAGTCGTAATCATGCTTTGATCACATATGTTTCATCATTTTATTCCACCTGTTCCCAGATGCAGTTTACTGCCCGGTACTTTCTGGTTATGCGCAGTATAAATACTACATTACATTACATCATATTATCATACGTTTACATTGATTGAACATAACTCGAGTTTACACTGCATTCATGTTGGTTATCATTCACGCTATACTTTGTTTCCCCTTTTCCGCTTTCTTTTTGTACTTCAGTTATCATTTGTACACTTTTGTGTTGATTAGATCATATTTATTGTCTTTATTGTCATATTAAGCCTTGAAAAAGCCCCTTAAAGGTGAAACAGGTCCGCTTTCTCGATGTTAAAAAAGTCTTCAAAAAATCTAGCTGTGCCCAAAACATGTGATAGGTGGAGGGCTTTGAGTACATCTTAACCACTGACTTAGCGTGGCCAACATTCCACACCGCCATCGGTAGCCCATCTCTTCTATTGCAGAAGGGCACCAGCCATATGCAAATCAGTAGTGAAGCTACCACCAATATGAGCAGCCCAGCCCTAACTGCTAGGCCATGTCCCCTCTGCACGGAAGCACAAGAAACCCCAGACATGTTTCGGCCTTGTTGAGTTGAAGCTTGGTTTCCTACGGCACAGCCAGAAAAGGACCCACGTCTGGCTCCCACTTAGGGAGACAAACTATAACCCAAAGATGTGATGGGTAGAAGGTGACCTAGCAGTTGTGGCTGGACTGCCTTTTTTGCACCAAACCTGATTTGCATATTGTCTTCACCTCTGCAATGGCATGGGAGGCAGAAAAGTGAAGGTCTGGAGGATTGCCCAGAACAACTATAATTGGTTTATATTAATTCATAACCTTCAGTTTTGCACTAAAAATCTAGCCGCATTTGCATATGTATGGTCTTTTCTATGTAGAAAAAGATCCAGTTAGAGTTGCATAAATGTGTCAAGCAAACAGCTTGCAGTATCAGAACATAATTAACCTTTGAATGTATCAGCATCTAGGGTGTATCAGACATAATTACACAACACCTGTGAATTTTTCCTTAACATTAATGAATACATATTTACTGCCTATCAGTTTAAAATCTCACTGTTTATTGTCTACCTGTACTTAAATGTACACACAAATGTTCATTTTTCAACATTATTTGAGGGCATTAGCGCAACCAGCTGACCAAAGTGTTAAATATACCACCATCTTAGAATAGGGTGTTTAGCCGCTGGTGAGGGACAGAGGTATCGAGAAAGGCCATCTACCACAATTAAGGAAGAAAAAAAGAGAAACAAAACTTGCTACCAAACCCACTTTGAAAATGGGAAAAATGAAGATGTGCATAACTCCTCTGCTGGCCAATCAGAAAAGAAGAGACATGTTTGCACCCCAAAGATAAATGAAATTGATCTTTATTGTAAAGAGCGCTCGGTTACCCGAAACGGGCTCCATGACGCCTGAAGAAAGTTGTACACATTCTTTTTAAAGTGATATAGAAATAAGAACAAGAATAGATCAAGAATAACACCTAAGATATGCAGGGATCCAAAGGTCAGAAACAGTTCAAAGTGGCAGAGACAGAAAGTGCCCAAGAGGGTTGATATGCAATCTTCTTTTTGTTCTTGGGATAGTCAGTTGTTCTAGACTTTATTTATGTTAGCACCAGGGCCATTCTGCATATGGTTCCTTGCTTTTCTTTACAGCAGATTGTCCCAGGTGTGAAAGAGGTCTTACTGTGGATGGGCAGCTCCTCTGTGCAAGTGTACACTTTAGAAGGTACATCTAGCATCATGCAGCCAGAGAAAGGAAACTCTGCCCAACAAAATGTATGCGTTTAATGCTGTGCCCAGGCTCCATTTCCATCCATAGAAGCTTCTCTCCTGTACTCTCTGCTGTTCCCTGAGTGCTTGTTACTGCCCCCCACCCCCTTTCAGTAGGATCAATATCTGCACTATAACTCATGATCTGCAGAAGCTGCCTCCTCCGCACTCCTCTCCAAGCGTGCATGTAATGGTGCAGTCTGGGCCCTTTGGAAAGAGTGCGGCATTGCCCTTCAGGCCACAGTCCAGTGGCTTGATGGTGCAACAGTGATCCAATAGCAGCGGCAGGTATGTAGAAGCAGCTTGCTCGGGTACCAAAGCTATTTGTAGCACAATTCTAAGCAAGATGAAATCAGCAAACTTGCTAAACACAGAGTTGTTTATCTGTCTTGTTCCTGTGCCTTTTAGTCTTGGCACCTTCCTGATGGTCTTGCTTACTGTGCATTGTCACACACTGATGGCTCTTGGGGTCAGCCAGACGGTATCAGAATTTGCTGGCATGCTACCCTTCAGTCTCAGGCTCCTTCTCTGGTTCAGAGGCCGCTGTGCCTGCAGATACCCGCCGAGCCTCACTGTCAGGAAGGGTCTTGGATAGGTTGCAAGTCTAGCAGATCTTTTGCACAGAGCTCCTTCAGTCCAGGCCTTTCTCTGTGCTTCGGCATCATGCCAGTAGTGACCAAAGTAATTGTAGTGGATCCTCTCCCTTTATGTGGGATTGGAGAGCTGAAGGGGAATCTCACTCTCTGAACCCAGGGATAGATCCAGTCAAACTTTTGATGGCCAAACAATCAGTGAGGCCTGTCACATTTAAATTCTGCATGTCTGTTCCTAGGCTCTGGGAGGGGATGTCTATTCCAAGTCAAAATCCAAGACACTTTCAAGCTACTCTTATCTCGGTAGATTCCGAGATAACTCAGCAACAGGGCTATTTGGCCCCCACTGATCAAGATCCACAGTAGCTGCCGAACCCTGCAGACTCCTTCTAGGTCTTCCGTCCCCACTGGGTGTGCCGTCCCCAGCTTGTTAGATCTACAGCTGGAACTGAAACCTCTGGCGGGAAGTGGATTCAATAAACTGCAGATTCTCTTCCTTCACTTGAATGGAAATTTGCAGATGGGAAGACAAGAACAAGAACACCTGATAAATCCCACATAAAATAATCAGGATATGCCTATCTATTCCTAATCTCCTTCCTTGCTTCCCGAAATACCTGCACTTCTCCAAGAGCTGGGAGGAGATTACCTGCAAATAAACCCCTTTCAGTCTAGATATTGAGAAGGATTAACAGATTGTTTCCATTGGTAAAGTTCAGTCCACTCTTAGCAAAATAAACTGTGCTGTTAAAATCGATCCTGGGGTCATGTTGCCTAATCTTCACTTGAATAAATGATGGCTGTTCAGTTCATATATATTACCACCTACTCCAGTACTCCCGTGTACCTACAAACTAACTGTCCCTATTACCCACGAAGTACTAACTCCCTCCTAAACACTTTATTCTTTTCATTTTCCCTTGGATACGCTTCCTTGCTTGCTGATGAATTGATGCTGAAGTTCCTCTGCGGATTCTTCAATGTTTACAATTCTTCTGTGTGCCCCCACCAATGAAAATCCCTTCCCTGGGCTTGACAACCTTGTGAGTGTTTCCCCTTTTGCACTGCAGCTCGCAGAAGGATGAGTTGTGTTGCTGCCCCACGCTGATACTATCAAGACCAGACTATGCTGTAGTCAATTGTGTAGCATATCACGCATAGGCATGCACAAACATGAGCGCTGCGGCTCTCCTTTTCCAAAATCGTATCTCTAATGATCGCGATTCGGGTCCCCGAAGGACAGGAGCGCTGAGGCTTTAATATGAGTGCTGAATCTGCTCCTGTGCTTCTGAATTGATTTAATGTTAGATGTAGAGTTCTTTAACAGCTTTCTCCTAAATGTCATGTACTGTCAAAGTAGGTCACTGCTCTCCTACTGGATCAGTTTACGCTCTGCTCCCAGTGGCCATAGCTTCAGAAAAGACTTCTTCTTGATGCTTCCACCAAACTCTTGAATCTAGTTAGGCTTTCAGGGAAGGAACTCAGCTGCTTGGACAACTGAGGTGAAAGGCCGTTGAAGAACACGGTCGGCATTCCAAGCCGACAGCCTTTCCCTCAAAGCCACTCAACAGCCAGTTGTTCTCGCTCCATCTTGGTTTGGGATAGGCACCATTTCCTGGAAGGTAAAGGTTAAGGAAAATTGGAGTAACCTAACCCCAGTTCCCAACCAAAACCCAGCCAGAGCAAACCCCCCAATAAACAACCCAAAAATTAGCCCATAATGAATATTCCCTATGATTAAAGCACCCCCAACCTTATGCACTAGCACAGGGTTCCTCTGCAACCTGACTGTAAAAACTACAGGTCTCTTCCTGTGCTCTGGGCGGGGCCACATATTCCCAGTCAAAGCCTAAAACACTATTTCTGGCTAGTCTCATCCAGGCAGATTTAGAGCTGAGTTGACAACAGGGCTCAGTCACGAAAAGCCATGTAAGGCTATGTGTGGTCCATCTTGTCAATGCAGAGCTGGTTTCCTTTCCTTCTTGAGAACAATCATATAAGGTGAACAGCGCTTCCTGCATGTCATCATAGGTTTCACCGGTGCCCACAGTTGAGCAACCAGGTCTGAACATAGGACACGATACTGGATTGAACAGAGTGTTCTATAGAGCCAACCATAGGGTACAGCCTGAACCCATACTACTGTCGTCAACCAGGGGCCATTCACAGCCAGTCATGTGTGTGATGAATCGGAGGTGATCATACCAAAAACACTGACCTTGACCCCTTCTAAGGTGGCCAGGGAAAGGCAGCCGTTACCTTATCCTGACCCTGGGGGTGGTATTATCCGGGAGGTTCACATGGGAGGAGACCCGGGTCAGGAGGAATGGGAGAACCCTCTGAATAATTTCCCTAATGATCCTATAGTTCTAATGGCTTATTGTACAATTGATGATTCTGATCTTAAAATAAATAAGAACCTTATGGACTTCAAGCCCCATAATGCTCTTAGTACTGAGACGGGGAAGAGGGGTCCAGGGTTACCCAATTGTAATTAGTGGTCTAGTTGTTGTAATGATCCACACCTGAGCGGAATGTTTAAACATTTAAAGACTTCATGTGCAGGCCAAACAGAAGCAGCAGGAAGAAGCAGTTGATGGAGTTGCTGCTGTGCTGACAGTAGGACGTCGTGCAGAGAACACGGAGGAGGTCGATATCCCCGTGGTATGCAGAGGACGCACAGCAGGAAACGGTATTGAGGCCGGCTACCCCGAGGTAGAGAGAAGCTCTCTGTGTCCTCTATCCGATCTGGTGTGAGGTTGTCACTTATGAGCGTACAGAGCTGTGAAAGCTCCAATGACATCCAGCACGAGCAGTGGAAGATTGACCGTAGCGGTCACACACTGAGGGAGTCCCAACGAGCAAAGAAGCAGAAGTTGCACGTCAGAAGGAGACACCAGGACATACCAGTGAGTAGGCCTGATACAGGTGACTCTGGGACACTTCGAAGTAGATTGCTTTGTAAGAATACATCTTTTGAATATCCGTTATATATTGTGCACAAGTGCATATCTTTCAACGGCAGGACGGGATTTAGTAGCTAATAGAGGCATGTATTGAGTGCTTGCAGACCTGCAGTACAAGAGCATCATAGTGCATAGGTGGCTAGTCTTGTAATAGAATGACACTAACTAGCAGAATGCAAGGCCTGTAGAGCTTGCTCAATAGAGGTTTGTTGCAATGCATGTATTCAGCTTCCCCTGAAACATTTTTCTTTCGCAACAGTGGCTCTGCCATCCTTCGTAAACAGATACACATTTGCATGAGAAAGAACAGCATGACCCAAGCAGTGCTGATAAGAGACATTCCATAGCTGCGCTCCAAGATGGGAGGGAGAAGGAGTGACTGGGATCAATTTTTCCACCAGCGCAAAACTGTTTTGCATGGAAGGAAGGTTCTGGAAGTTTGTGTCACTCTGATTGACAGGTCTGAGTGATAAAAGCTTGCACATACGTTGATCATAAGAGACTCTACCGTGGATGAGCACCAAGCACATTGTCTTGCCCGGACTTTGATTTGACCCTAAGCGGCATTCCTTACTTGCCACGTTCTCACTTAAGGGCTGACCGGAGTAGGAGGGTGCATGGAGTGTGGTTAAGACGAGTGAAGCCTGTGCAGTGCCTGACCAGAGGGGTGCCACCCAGACAGAGGGAGGCCGGTCCTTCAACTGAGCTGGGCCCTAGGCGTTGGCTACAAACGAACATGAGACTGTGCTCTAAGTAGTTAAGTTCTGTGATCTATAACTTGCATTTCTTTTCCCATGTATTGCTAAATTGCTGCTTTTGTTTTATATTATCTACTCATTGTTAAATAAATGCTAACTTTAAATGCTAGAATTACTGTCTCTATAGCATGAGTTCATGGTTGTCGCACAAGAATAGAGCTTGTAGTGGGATGTGTGTGTATGTGTGCACTTCCTTTGGGTGGGTTCCAATCTACCTCAGCGCACACCATCACCATACAATACCAAACCTTTGAATTAAAGCAAACTGCGTGCAACTCTCCTATTAGATGTCAAATAGGAGAATATTGTAACCTGCATTGACAAAGTAAAAAAGGGGCAATAACAAAGCAAAGTGAATACAACTTGCTTAAGGAGGATATCCATTAATAGAACATTATACCCTGCATTGCTAACGCCATAGAAAGCTGAGAGTGACACCAATGTAAACTGACTATAACAATTACAGAACAAAATGCCCCTTGGAAGAATGTTGTAAACTACATTGCCAGCAGCCAATAGGTTGTGTAGAAAGAAATCTGAGACTGCAGGAGATAAGTACTTTGTGTAAAAAGGATCAAGGTGAGAGAACTGTAACCTGCGTTGCCTATGGCAACTAGATAAATGTGAGAATCATTCTCATTTTGTGCAGTATACTTGTAGAAGTTGTAATCCAAGTGTGTTGAAAGTCAAAAGACTAACCCAAGAAGCAGTTGTTGGTTGAACTTTCCCCATTAAGGATTTAAGTATGGAAAGTTTGGAACAAACCTTACCACAGAGTACAAGTTGTAGTAGTAGGAGTTTTGTCCTGGCAGGTGAGGAAACCAGGCTAGGGACACATAGTAGTTAGTCCTGGCAGGCGAGGGAAACAGGGAGAAGATCATTTGAAGTACTGTAAATGTGGTAGAAGGTTGTGGTGGAAAAGAAGTTGCAATTCCACTACCATGTTTGAGGAACTGTTGTATAACTATCCCGACTAAAGTATATTCTTTTGAATGAACCATCATGACTAAAGTATTTCTTATGAAGGAGAAATAGGATGTGATGAAAAGTGACTGGCCTTCAGAGAAAAGAACATTTATATTGACTTCAGACTTGATGTGTGAAGAGAAAGTCTTTTTGGTTTGCCAAGCAGAAGGTTGTGGAAACTTTAATATTTGTCCTGAAGTGTGAGAAATCCTTCGGAACTAAGGTCGTCACTTTGCCAAGTGAAGGACATGTTCAATTAAAAGAACTTTGTATTATATCTGGAGTGGAACTTGGTTGCTGAAAAGAACTTTCCTGACATGGAACTTTGGTTTGAAATATCCTAAACTGATTCAGGGAAGGGGATCAAACCCTGGTCACAAGGCTTCTTGTTTATACATGTTTATGTTTGAATTGATATGTTACTTTGTGACGTTGAAACAGCCAAATGATTCCTGTATGATTTTGTTGTATGTATTAGAGTGAGGGATGGATACTTTGTGACATTAGGTCATTTTCCTTTAGCCTTAGTTTGTCAGGTAGAGAAATCCTTTTTAGGCTACGGAAAGATAAGCGCTTATCTCACTCCTTATCATTCAATGAAATGGCTACTTGTGAGAAAACTATACCTATGTGTCCGTCTCACATTTCTGACCCCTCACATATGAGGGGCACGTAAACAGCATTAGCATCCGCGGTTTGGCTTCAGGTAAGAACTCAGAAGTGAAAAATGCAAAAATCACATGGGTCTCTTAACAGAGCCAAATAGCCATGTAGTGCTAAAGGATATATGTGAAAATTCCGATTAAAAACATGGCAAATCCGAATATACCGATTTTCTTTTTTTTTTTACCCCACTTCATCGCATATGGATGCGTTGGGGGCCTGCTTTGCCATAACCTCCCACATGTATTGTCTACTTAGCCCATCCCCCCATATATATATATATAGTGAAATCAGGCTTTAAAAATTCGATATTTTTGTATTTGCAGTGATGGTCTGCAATATTTTGCAGTAATACCGTTCTAAAATGGTTGTGGCCTCAATATGACTATGGCGGTAATGATAAAAACAAGTGGTATTTTAAGTACCATTTGTTTTTAAAATACTATCTCATTATGAGTTGGGAAAGCCCATATATTTACTGCGTGGGGTACATAGAAACACTACATGCATTAAATATGTGTTGTTTATCCCAATCAGTACTTTTTATGTGCCCCGTTCAGTAAATATCCCAAGCTCACCGAACTCATGATTTGGTAACCTTTTTAAAAACTAGTGGTATGTTTAATACCACAAGTTTTTATGATACCAGACCTTGTTTGAACCCCTCCATTGGGGGAGAATGCGGTGCAGTGAGCGGTGGGAGGCAGGGAATGCTAGGGCTAAGGTCGCGGTTTCAGAGGCCCTAGTCTCCTGCTATATCAAGAAGGTCGCTAACAGCAGCCAGATATCGTTGTGGAGTGGGGACACCCTGACAGTTACCATCACTCCTCTGCCACCATCAATCTTATGTACCTCTCAGCGGTGGTTGTAGGTAACATAATGTAATATAAAGTGGTCAAGTATAGGGCCCCTCTGCCATTTTCTTGCACATGGATCTGAAAGAAAAATGTGGTTATTTGGGAGTTCATGGGGTTGAAGGTAGGCAGATGTGAAGGCTGAAGTGGTCATGACTACAGGCCAGAAGTACCTGAGTCCTGTGGTTCTATATTGCTTCTGGAGGTGATACCGCATTTCATCCTGGGTGGAGAACCCACGATCTATTAAATGACTATGGTTTACCTGCTAGGGTGTGTAAAATAGAGCTAAAGATGTGGTCGACCAAGCTCTGGACCGATCTGCTGAGTATAATGTTGGGTTAGTAGGCATTAAGCTGATGCTTGCGTTTGAATAATATAAATGTGCTAGAAGATAGGAAGTTAAGTCGGGGAGTTAGGTGAAGGAGAGAAGATTTGGAAATAAGGAAGGCTCCTGTTATGGGTGTTTTTTTAATTATTAGACTGAACTATTTGGGTTCCGTTCTGCTGTTGGTCAGGGAGTAGAAGGTCTGTCATGTTGTTGTGATTTGATTTGATTTTTATTTATATCGTGCAGAATGGACCCTGAGGCTTAATGGCGCCCACAAAACAAACAACCACATTACATGATAATACAACGATAATACAACTTAACAAACAATCGTAAAATCCAGAAACATATAAGCCAAAAGGGCAAACATCAGAACACAAAAGCCAATCACATAAAGGTGAATAAACAAACAGCATACCAAGGAGAAAGAGGTCAATTTAACACAATTCTACGTTTTGTGAGTGAAGACATGTCCCGCACATTAGTAAGACTGTTTATATATGCGGGCAAACTGCTGGACCCACATCCAATGATACTGCAATCAGTATTATCCACATGGCACCAATTGCTGATCTGTAGGCTGCAGACAACGTTCAGGTCCTGAGGTCTAACACAATTGGAGCCCACTTTGTTGTTAAGCCATGCTAAAATTTGTTTTTTTAGTGACTTCCTAGATTCCGCTTGTTTAGGCTTGTCCAAATTGGTTAGGATGATGATTCTTGGAGCCAGGGCAAAACTCCTCACGTTAGAGTCCGCAATTTTGGGCAGAGTAGATTGTTTCTGCCGAATATCCTTAAGTGGAAAGGGAGCCGAGAGTGGCACAGGCTTCATAGGAGGCAGGATATTCTCCCTTAACACTATAATCCCTGCACAGAGAGTGGAGGAGGCTAACTTTGCTTGCCAGAGCGAGCCTCTATGAGTTGGCTCAGTCGGATCTGTTTCACAGTCCACAGGAACTCCATTCACAGAGATGGGGGTTTTGGAGGCCTTTTCCACTCTTATAGGTTCCAATTGAATGGGCTTCTGTGGGGGTAACGATGGTGACATAGACATTTTTTTTTCAAAATTCACTTTATTGATAATTTTAAGTACATGATTAATCTGACAGTGCCTAACCAGGATTGAAGTTCCTTAAAATTGGAACAAGTTGCAAGCTCCCGCAGCATATGATCCTTAACGCACAGCCAGTTAGCTAGAGCTTTAGGATCGACCAACACCCTCATAGCACTTGCTGCTACTTCAAATCGCTCGCCTACTTTAAGTGGCTGATCTCGAAGAGCTTGAAGGCCCATAGGAACAGGGCTTTCTGGTAGATCGACCATATTCTTAAACAACTCCCCATTTACCCCACCATGGGCATTATTGAGGACGAGGATCTTTGACTGAAATTGCATGGAAGAACCCGTAGGGGAACAGATGATACTATCATCACTCCTAGGGACTTTGTTGCTAGGCAGTTGACTAGGGGGATGCAAAGGTGTTACCATTATGGAATCCATGTTATGAAGATTGTGAGTTGGTGTTGGAGTTTTATGGCTGATGTTGAAAAGCAGGTGAGATTGACCCGACTGAGCCGATCTTGTGAGTTGTCTCATTGAAGCGTTGCGCGCATGCATGTATGTAGCAAGTGTTAGTGAAGCTGGCTTGAAAGAGTCCATCACCATTTTATCCTTGTTTGTGATGTTGCTTTTCTTACTGGTCTTCATAATGAGAAATCTTTGGGTCCAATGTTTGTGATATTATTCATGTTGTCAATGCCCAATTAGTTTGCCTCTGGGATTGCATGCCAGTGTTTGTTTCTCTGATAGTATCTAGTGGATTTTTAGCTCCACATCTTGGAAGACTCTGTCGAGACTGGTCTGATTTTCGATGATTGGTCTGGTTTTGTATGTTACTTTGCTGCTTTCAGTGCTGTGTTCTTGTGCCAGATTTGTAGAGATTTCCTGACGACTAGGTGGTCTTACTCTGTGTGGAGATACCTGGTTATTAAGTTATAACTATTGGTCAAGTAGTACTAAGTCACATTTCTGATAGAAGGTCGGCACTGATACTAAGGGCAAGGTGCTTGATTGAAGCACTGTGGTCAGCTCGCTGTGTGTGAATTTCTTCTTTCTGAATTCCATGGTCCTCCTTTGGAGGGCACATTGGGCGATACATAATATTTTGAATTGTATCCTACATTTGACCATGTGCCAGTGGAGCATAAAAAGAGCGAGGTGATTTGTTTCCTTCTTCTGAGCTTGAGGGGGAGTATTCCAGAAGCATTTTGGGCGCTCTTTGCAGTCAGTTAAGTGAGCATTCCCAGGTAGAGGCTTTGGACATAGTTGAGTCTGCATGGTACTGTGATAGCAATGACTGCTAGGGTCCTTTATTGTAAAGTCAGTTACTGTACGATGCACCGGATAGTACAGAGCTGAACTAAACAAATTCTTACAAAGACTTTTACGGTAATAGCCCAAAATGTCGCCCTCATAATTGCGATGGCCGAAATGTCCGGCTTTCTTTTTTTTAACACCCCCCTTTCACCACATATATATGTGGGGGGTATGTGATATTATTGTAATATGGGGGGATGCAGGGGTCTCCCCCCGCATATCTATGTGGTGTAAAGGGGGTTAAATAACATTTTTTTTAAAGTGGTCATTTTCGGCCATCGCAATTATGGGGGTCGCAGTGAGCACATAGATCCACTTTTACCTGGGGTTTGAGTGTGAGTGCTCTAACCATGAGGAATCTGAGGTTTTTGGCTGTTGCAGTCGGCTGTGGGCAAGTTCCTGTTCCTTCAATCTATGGTCTGGACATGGAGTTTGTTGTTGTGGTTCTGCAAATCATAATATTAGTTTAGGTTGGGTTATGTTTTATGTGATTTCTCATCCATGGATCGAGCTATGTACTGCAGGTGCTAGGATCCAGTTGAATGAGGTTGAAGTCTTAGGAAATGTGTAGATTATTTGGTCATTGTCCACATAGTTGAAGCATGTGAGGACTGTGTTGTTCATTATTTCTTAGGGAAGGGACATATTGATGTTCAAGAAAAGCAGGCCATATCCTTAAACAGCTCCCCATTTACCCCACCATGGGCATTAGGAGAAGTGCCTGTTAGCCTGGGGAGACCGCTGCTTGAATCCTGTTTGCACCGTTCGTGATTTACCTTGAACATGCACATTTTTGCCTGAAGGTTGAGAGCATGTGAAGGTTAGAAGTTAAATGAACTGGAGAACCCATAAATAGTCAACTAAAGATCCAGAACTCGTTATATTTACTACTTTCTTTCTACCGTAGATAGCCCCGCCCACCAGCACCCAGAATCCAACATAAGGGTACGGCCGCGCGCGCATTAAGAAGTGCCCAGAAGTGCCTGTTAGCCTGTCCGCCTGGGTGGCGGTGGGTAGTTCACGAAACAAAGCGCATACTCTAATTAGGTAAATTATTAAGGGCCGTGTAGCAAGCGTACCGCAAGCAAGTCGGGTTTCAGACCACAAGTGCAGTCGAAGGATAAAAGACAGAAATGAATCGGCAACCGAAAGCAACAAGAAAGACTTAAGCTGTGCGGAGGCAGCGGATAAACAAACAAAGGTGCTTATCTCGTATGAAGGAAAGGAGGTCGTGTTAGTCGAAAGGAAGCCTACGACAACTGCTCAACACGGAGCACAACGCGGAAAGCAATGTACGTGTGAGTAACCTGGCAGCGCAAATTAACTGGCTGTAAATATATTCGGACTTTAAGAAAGACTGGGCTAATGTGTAAAGGTACATTTTTCCTTTTTGTGAATTTAAATGCCCAATGGCGTGTGAGTAACAGAGCCTCGCAAATTAACTGGCTGTAATGGATATTTGGACTTAACGAAAGACTGGGCTAATGTGTAAATGTTTATTAATTTCCTTGTGGAAGGCACTTGCCCAATGACATATATGAAATGCAGAGCTCTGAATGTACTAACTGATGGTTTTGGTAATGGTGCCAGTAAAAAGAGGAGTTATTTAAGAGTCTGGTGAAGGAAAAGGTTTAGCACGCCAAGGGTCAAATGAAGAGGAGTGAAATCTGTGGTTAAAGAATAAGTGGTGAAGGAGTGGAAAATTAAGGGAAATAAAAAGTAAATGGTAGGAACCCACAAATCAGGTATGAGAAAAAGATAATCTGCTCAAGGAAAGAAGCAGTTCTGGGACCCATGGTATTTACCACGAGAAGAAGCACCATAGCAAAGGCTTTACTAATGCCCCTTCCGGTATCACCGATGCTCAAAACAGCTAATCGGGAACTAGAGGAGATAGAGGAAGAATTACAGGGAACAGATAAGGAAATGGTGAAAGTGGTGGAAAAATTGGCGGGAGAAGATGGGGAGGTTTGGAAATGGAAGCAGTTCACTTAGTTATTATTTGAAGAGGAAGGAAAAGGAGTAGATTCACCAGAAAAAGGACAAAAACAGGGAGGTAAAGGAATGGCAAACGAGGAAGAACGGGGGAGTCCGATGCCAGACACCCTGTTGATTTTCTCAAAAGGCATTATAACCCAGATGGTTAGGGAGAGAAAACTATTAGAATTGGAATATAGAGGGATGAAGGGAGGAACTTCACAAGAAGAAGAGGAGGAAACTACTGGGAAAGTGGAAAGAAAAATCATTCTATTAACATTATTTCAAACAACAGATTGGATAAAAAGTGAAATGAAAGAGCAACTATCTTGCTTACAAAATATATTGGAGAGACTAACTATTTTAGAATCTGTAGTAGTTGAAGAGGAAGGGGAATCGAAAGAGGAAAAGGAAGGGGCAAGTAAGGCGGGAAGTCCAGGTGAGGTTCAAAAAGAGAAGGGGATTGAGTAGGGGAAAAATGTTGAAGTTGAAAAAAATTAAAAGGAAAGGAAATTAGAGCGAGGGAGTGGGGAATACGACGGGGGATGTGATTGAGATTCCTGACGACCAGACTGAAGACCAGCAAAACAAGGCTTGTGATGAGGAAGAGTTACGAGTAGTAACCTCGAGAAATGCAAGAAAAAGGGAAAAAAAGAAACAGAGGGTTATAAAAGCAGCGGAATTGAAGACTGGCAAGGCATCCTCATTAAAATTTCTAAGAATTATGGGGAGGGGTCTAACCGCAGAACAGGCAATAACAGAAAACCTGGAAGAGGGGGACAAAAGTGAAACTAACGAGGGGCCCCCCAAGGAAGGAAGGGAATAGACAGTATAGAATGGAAAATATGAGGAATATAGTAATTCAGAGACAAGATTGAAGGATTTAAAGCAGAAGAAAAAGAAGTAGAAAAGATCAAAGAAGATCGACAGATGTTTGAAACATTTAAAATTCCCATAGGTATGTCATCTAAACAATTGAAACCATACATGCCACGGCACAGCTTAAGCGGGGAAAGTGTATGGGAAATAGAAGAAGAGGAAAATAAAGGAGAGGAATACAGATACCCAAAGGGTAGGGTGTCGAATGATACGCTGGAAAAACAAGGAAGGGTAGAGGAAGGTAATGGGGGAGGATGTAGCAATTGATTAAATATGACATCTGAAGAAGAAGTCAGGAACATAGTAAGAGAAATTTTGAATGAAAAGAGTTGGGAGGAAGGCAAAGGTCTGAAAGGAATTGAAACAGGGGAAAAATAGGGGGAGGAAAGGGTTGGTAATGAAGTAAGTGGGAGAGATCAGGGACCTAAAGAAAATGGGAACGATAAAAATATCCCAACAAGGAACGAGATGAAGGTGAGGGAGGGGGAGGGAAGAGAAGGGTTTAATGACTGGAAGCTAAGAAAACCAAAGATGCCAGAAGCACCAGGCTTGATTCTGCAGTACTTATTTGAAGAAGGTGGTCCCACATAGGAGGATGATAATCCAATTTTTTGAGACTAATCACCTCTGCAGACATCCAACTAGTGGATTTTATACACGGCTGGAGGTACGATTACGTAAGACTGGTGATCTACTCACCATTGGTGAGAAACATCATAATGAAGGAGGCAGAGATTCTACACAAATTTGGGTACAGTGTGGCTGTCTGTGAAAACATAGAAAGAAAAGAGAGGCAAAAAGAGGAAATAGGGTATATGGAGAGAGAAATGGGGACCAGGGAGGCAAGCAAACAAATGCAAAGGATTCCCAAAGTTTGAGTCGTTTGCAGAGGCCTTGGAGGAATCCATAGCACAACTGAAAGCATTAAGCCAGCCTCTTTAGACCAACTGGGGTATTGAAAATATTGAGTTGGAACTCCAGGGGACATAAGCATTTGGTGGAAAACAGTAATTTATGTTCAGAGCTATTTTATGTTCAGAGCTTTCTTGCACATTCCAGAAACATGTTCCACAGAAAAACTGATATGGGACGGGTTTGAAACTGCGAGTATATGTGCAACACAGGGGAAACTCTGGAGACCCAAGGGAGGGATAATGACTCTAGTCAAGACGGGAAAGGGTTTGGAGAAATGTGAGCAGTGGAGTATAAATGATAACATACTCAGAACGGGATGGCAGGTAGTAGGGCGCCCCAAAAAGGACCCACTGTTGATGATCAAAGTGTATAGATCCACCGATGAAAAGTTACAAAAAATCTTAGATAAATTAAACCAGACATTGGATGAGTGGTTTATGAGAAACGAGGGAGCGGGTTTCATACTAGCAGGTGATTTGAATGCAAGTTGTAACCTGGAGGGACTGGAAAGAAGTGATTGCTTTTTGGTTGATTATGACCATGTTGAAAAGGGGAAAAGAAAAAAGTGGAGGGGGGCATGTGGTTGGATTGGGCCTTGAGTTGGGGATTGAGAAGGTTAGAAAATAACAATCCAACATGGCTAGCAAGAGGATTCAAATCAGAAATTGACTTTATCTTTATGACAGCTAAAACGTTTGAAAGCATGAAGAGTTTTCAAGTCAAAGAGTCGGGGGTCAGTGATCACGCCATGTTAGTACTAGAGCTAGAACGGTTAGACAACAACTAAAGAAGTGCCAAGAAAAATCTGAACAAGTTATGTGTTAACACAAGAGGGAATCGAGTAAGCTGGACGGGAAATAAAGTGAGCAAGTTTAACACGCTTATGCTAAAGGAATTTAACTCCTGTACGTTGGAAGAAAAGACTGAGAGATACTCAGTAAAGGGTCTGCATGAATATCTGGAAATAAGGGTGGATGGAATAGGGGTGAATTCGAAAAGTAAGGGGTCATGGAACAAAAAGCACCATCACACACATAGCATTAGATAAGAAATAAAAAGAACAAATTGAGAAGGGAAATAAGGAAAATCTCTAGGAGTGTAGACATGCTTAAAAAGAAGGTAGAAAGTATCAGGAAATTGAAGCAAAGATATAAAAATTGGTTAAAACAAGAACATTGGAAAATATATCAGACAGATGGAGAATTTTTTTTAGAGAACTTAATGGTGAAAAACCGAGAGCCTTTTGGGATCTCATAAATAAAAAAGCAGAAAATAATTGGCTCAAGATGACAATCCTATATCAGAGGAGATTTGTTTGTGTTATATAGGTGAAATGTTCACCATCAAAAATATGGCAACTTATTCACAGGAAGAAGTGAAATGGGATTTACTTATAACAGTGGAACAGATAGCAAAAATTAGAAGGCAAATCCAGGGCCGAATAAATTAACTAATGAGGTACTGAAACAAGCACCATTATTATGGGCAAAAATCTTAAGCGTCCAATTCAGTGACATAATTGAAACACAAATATTTCACCGAGTCATGGAAAAGAGCTTACATGGTATTTTAAAGAGGGGTTCAAGAATGGAACCATCTAATTACAGAACAATTTGCATAATGGATGTAGACTCGAACCTTTTTGCCTCTATGCTACTGGACAGAATAAATGATTGGAGTGAAAAAAAACACATACTGGACTCTAGACAAATAGGCTTCTGTAAGAATATCGGGACTGATTGCGGAGGCCTGTTGTTAAACTGTCTACAGAACTGGGCATGGAAGTCAAGAGAGGCCTGTGTATACGTGGCATCAATGGATCTAAGTAAAGCATTTGATTCAGTTAATAGGCATATTCTTTGGCAGATATTAGATAACTATGGAATACCAAAAGCCCTACTCAGCATGATAATACACCTACATAACAATTTGAAAATACAAGTCAAACTGAATTCAGAAGGGGGACTTTCTAAAGAGTGTAACATAGATAAGGGAATCAGACAAGGCTGTACACTAGGGCCAACACTTTACAATCTGTACGTGTCTGGTGTAGGGAAAGTGTTGGACTCACAATCCTTGGTGTCACCCAAAATCGGGCAACTGAAACTAAACTCAGCAGGAAATGCCGATGACTTCCTTTTGATAGATATCACGCATGTGGGACTTCAAAGGTTAATAAAAGCATTTGATAACTACATGGTAGGCATTGAACTAAAAATCAACATAGGCAAATCAGTTATAATTTAGTTAGCAAAGAGCAAACAAGGAAGACAGAAGAAGAAATGTGTATGGAACTGGGAAAGCACAGCATTGGTAGTGAAAGAAAATGTCCAATTCCTGGGTTATCTTGGGTTATCCGGTAGTGGCAAAAGACAGAAAAATATTCTAAAGTAAATGGAATGATAAATCAAATGAAGCAGGTAGATCACAAATATGGAAAATCTCCACTAGAACCATGTAGAGAATTTTATAGAAGCAAGGTAATCCCAACAATATTGTATGGACTTGAATTTTGGCCCAAAACCCTGGAAAGGAAATATAGAGTTGTGGAAAGTAAAATCTGGAGAGCAATATTATATTTTCTACCTAGATGTATACCACTTGAGGTAATTAGGTATGAGTTGGGGCTCTAATCAATTGTAAGTTTGATACAGTGGAAGAAATTATGCCTCCTCAGTAAATGTGAATTCTCTAAGGAGGGAACACTATACCAACAATTGAGAGTGAATTAAATTGATGGGTATATTGATAACCTAAGGTTGGAATGTGAGGAAATTCTGATTGAAATAGGTGTACCTATGAAATGCATGGAAGCCAACCCAAATATGGTCAAGAAACAATTAAAGGGAACGGATTGGGAAAAAACTTGACTGTTAATATATAATTCAAAGTTATACGCACATTTATTGTTACCCGAGAAGGACATTGGATCAATAGAACCATACCTAAAGAAATGTCCCTGTAAAAAGAAGAACATTGGATTTATGAGATTCAGAATGAATGTACTGGCTACAAATCAAATGAACAGTATTAGATCAAAAAGTGACACGCAAAAGGGAGCGTGTAGATTTTGTGAAAGCTTGGAAAAGGTGGAATCACTTTTTCATATAATGGTAGAATGTCTTGCTTTGCTATCCGAAAGATTAAGTTACTTTGGTGAATTTGTCTACAAAGCCTGGCTATTGAGAGATGTACTGTGGTTTAGAATGTAACAAGGAGAATCAATGCCATTAAGGATAGTTCTTGCCTTCTTAAAAATTAGAATAGATTGGGTCAAAGGGCAAAGAAGTCTATGAGATTCAGCCCAGATTGCACATTACAGGAAATATTTGTAAATAGAACTGAATGTGTTGAAATTTAAGTAATTTTAGGGATTTATGAAACATTTTCAATATGGAAATGTATTGTACTTGTTATGAAGATTTTATGAGCTAATGCAGTTATTTTAACATTATGAGGGGGAATAAAGGTTTTTTTTCTTTTGTCAAAGTTTTTTTATAAATTATAAAAAAAAAAAGGAAAAAAAAAAGAAAAGCACTAAAAAGATGGGTCCTTGAGTTACTCCACAAGTGATTTTGCAGGGATGTGAACTGTTTTGTCCATGAGGATTGATGTGATCAAATGTAGGGCATTTCTTTCTAATTTGATGTCCAGAACTCTCTTTCACAAGATTTCATGGCTGATAGTATTGAATGCCGCTGAGATATCCAGGAGAAAAAGTGCACCTAGAGTGTTTGTGTCAGCATTTTTGCCTACAGTGTCCTAAATGAAAGATATGGTAGATTCAGTTCCCCTTATATGTCAGTCATTGTTGTGATTCATGTTAGAGGTTGTTGGTGTCCATGTCATCTCAGAGTTGTTAATAGATCAACGTTCCTGGATTTTATCTGTGAAGGGTGTGCCAGAGATAGGTCTGTAGCTCGCTGGGTCGTTAGGGTTAGCTATTATTTTTTATACTAAAAGCTGTATGTAAGGTGTTTTGAAGGCTTATTGAATGATTCTGAATTATATAGCTGAATTGAGGGAGGATTGCAATACAGAGGGCAAGTCTGGTGTGTTGGAGTAGGATCATGTAGCTTTGGAGGAAATGGATGATTGGGGATGCTGCTGGATTGCTGGCATTGACTGTGGTCATTAATTCTTGTTTCAAAAAGATGTGCAAAGCTCCCAGCGCGCCAGTATTGAGGCTTTGCTCAGTGCTACTTCCATTGCTTGGTTTCATTCATTCATTCATTCATTCATTCATTCATTCATTCATTCATTCATTCATTCATTCATTGTTGTCATTTGGATAGTATCTTTCACAATAATTATGATGCCAATGCTCTGTTGGTTGAATTCAGTATGGGAAACATTTGGAGGTGCTAGTATGTGTGTGTGCGCATTTCAGACGTTAAACTTATGAGCGGCCAAGACCATGCTAGTCACCCTTGTCTGAATGACATGTGAATGGGCGAAAAGAGGTATAGTAGGAACTAAGCAGAAGGGGTTTTCTGGATAGAGAAGTGTGTGTAGCTACAGTTCAAATCTTTTCGTGAAACGTAGCTTCATTCTCATGGCAGAGGTGTTGTGCAATAGTGTTTGTGTTGTTTTTGAGTGCAGCGGTGTGTGAGAGTGGGGCCGTGTATTTGTCTAAGTTCCAAAGGTGCAGAGTGCGAGAGGATAAAATGGGTTAGCTGTACAGACAACAATGTCTATCCCCTACATTGAAACCATGTGCAAAGGGCAGTGCTTAGTCTGCCTTGCCATTTAAGTGTGATAGTTAAATAAAGGTAAATACCCACCCTGTGAGTGAAGCTTGGAGTGATACATTGCCAACCCCAGGTCCTTCAAGTGTGATAAATTCCCACCTTACATGTCTATTTGCGGCGACAATGCCCTCCCTCATATGCTCTAGAGTTGCATACAGTGCCGACTGTAGTTGTTGGTTCATTGTTGTCTACCTGGGCTTGTATCTATTGAATCTTGTCACTGATGTGTACCGAGATGGGGTTGATAAAGTGTTGCATGTTAAAGGTTTTTTTGAACTCTGACCATTTTGAACTTTTCCTTCTGGCTGTGTTGTGCAGTCCCTCTGCAGTGTGAAAAGTGCCATTTCTTTTACTTTTATCATTTCTGCTCTGTAGATTCATAGATGTTGGTAGCATGTCACTTTGTCTATTGGTAAGGACTTTTCTCTCTGAGTTTATCCGAGCCTTCTAATCTCTTTGTTGATATGGTTGAGCTTCTTTTTTAAGCATTTGAATGGATTCATTAGGTATGTAAAGTGTTTGTGAGATCCATGTGTTACTTCTTTGTTGTTGAATTCTTCTGTTATTCACCTCTGGTTTTAGGAAGGGGAGTGGGGTTTGGAGGTTTTAAGAAGCACATCCAGTTTGATGCCCTTTCAGAGTCTGTATAATGTTGAAGGAGACGTGAAACCTTTTGGTAGTGGTGCAGCTGGGGTGAAAATGGTGAACGGGATGGTGAGATAATTGTCCCGAGGCATGAGAAATATTTTCATTACTGAAGACGGTGTGCAAGGTGTACCTGTCTGCACACGTGGTTGCTCTTATGATTGGCTTTAGGTGCATGGTGCCCCAATTTGCTGCAAGGGATTTTGTAGCTATGTTGTCCTTTTTTTCCAGCCAAAGATTGAAATGCCCCAATTTGGTGAGGTGTTGGTTGTCAACCAAGATGTTTGGACCACATCCACCAGGTTACCTGGGAATGTGGGGCTGCATCAAGGGGGTCTGTAGGTAAGCAAGCATTGTGTGGATGTCTACAAGGTGATAGAGAGTAAAAAGAATGATTTGCAGTCAAGTGTGATTCCTCGCACTCTCTCACTTGATCTGCTGGCCGGTCCAACATCACTGCAAACGCTGGTAGGGTTGCACATTAGGGGCTGGGCTGGATGAGACTGATGGGTTGGTGATGTCTTCCTACTCCCCACACTGTTGTTGAGAGGCAGATGAATATGTCAATCATGTACCTTGGGGTACACAATGATGCTACGCTATCCATGAAAAAGCAAATCAACTCCATAGCCTCAGCCTCCGCCCTAAGCACCAAACTCATCAATGCCATCAAACCCATCCTAACCAAGCCTAACTGCCTCTCTATCACCAGAGCCACTGTATGCGCTAAGCTAGATTACTGCAACTCACTCCTAGCAGGTACTTCCCGTAAAACAGTAAACATACTCCAGATCACACAGAACAATGCGCTTAGGGCAGCACTAGGTATCCCGAGAAGGGACCACATCTCTCAAGCTAGACAAGCAGTGCATTGGCTCCCAGTCAAAGACTGCATTACATTTATATTTCTCACTACAGCCCACAAATACGTTAACTAAACAGCACCTTCCTATCTTTCAGAAACTCTCTGTAGAGCCACCTCAGCTAGACCCATCAGAACATGCTATACCAACCAACTCACCATTCCTTGCATCAATAAGGCTAAGGCAGGAGGGTTAGGCTTCCCATACATAGCCCTAAAGCTTTGGAATGCCCTCCCTACTTCACTCCGAGCAGAAACCTCTCTACTTGCCTTTTGAAGGAATCTGAAAACCTCACCCTTCAACTAATACTCTCCCGCTTTCTTCTCACCTACAACCTGCCATTTACCCCTCCATCCTTATCTATATATAATGATAAATGTTGTATTTGTAGCAACAATGGTCAAACTGTAAAACTGCTGCTACTGTAACTAAGCAAAGCTCTACGCATGTAACAAGCTTTAAATTGTATACCAATGCTAATGTAACTAAGCAAAGCTCTTCTCATGTAACAAGCGCCACATTGCCTAAGGGCTGTTGTGCGCCCTACAAGTGTGAATAAATAAATAAATGGTGTCTGCCCCTCTCCTGCCTCTTTACCACAAGTGCGAGAAACGTTATGCACTAAGACACCCATACCGACCTTATCCTGGAACAATAGAAGAAGAAATAAACAACCGAACGCAGGAAAAAATGCGCCTGATGTAACTGAAGATGATTAGAGCAAGTGACTTCACTACCAAACTGACACGAAAATACAATAGACATTATTATTCATTTTTTATAAAGCACCACATGCCCATAAGCCTTGGGGCGCACAAGTAACAAATGCAACAAGAGATGAGACAACGACAAAGCAGGGGTCAGGCAATCAGACCCGGGGGTAGGCTAGTGAAGATGAGATTCTCTCAACCTGGTTTGAGGTTAAACAGGTAGGTTTTGATGGATGTCATGAATTCTGGCAGGGACAGGGATACTCTCAGGAAAAGGAGTAGGGCATTCCACTCTGTAGGTGCTTACATGTCAAAGATGGCTCCCCCGAAACTGGTCAGCTTCAAACATGGTTGCACCAATTTGTGATTGTCATTGGAGTGCAGATTGCGACTGTGCAGGTTAACAATCAAGGAATCCGTCACATATTTAGGGGTGGTGGATGTCCAACATTTGCAAGAAAGTGACTGTGTGCGATCCTTTGTTTCACGGGTAACCAATGTAAGGCCCTACTAGATGACTTAACATGGCCTCGTTTGGGCAGACCGATGTACTGCACCGCTTTGCATGATTTGCAGGGGGTGGTTAGCTTGCAATTTGCAGATGAGGAGGCTATTACAATAAACAAGCCAGTGGCCAGGAGAGATCTATTATAATAGATATGTAGGGCCATATTTGGTTAAACAGCTTGATGATATATCCACAGGAGGAGCGGATGTGAGAGACCTGGGGCTTCATAGACAATTCTGCGTCTAAATACACCCCCAGTGTCTTGACGCTTCTGGCCACACAGATCTCACTGCCCATGATGTAAAAGCACCCATACAAGAGCTCTAGCTTCTTCAACTGGGAACCTGATGCAACAATGAGCAGCTCAGTTTTTCCAATGTTGAGCGCCAGGGAATTTAAAGCTATCGAAGATTGGAAGGCATTATACACCAAGTTCAGGGCCTCAGAATCTTGTACATAGTTACCTGACAACTCAAGAGAACCTGGGTATCATCAGTATAGTTTCTATATTGTACACTGAGGCTGCCCAGGAGGTGAAGCAGAGGCCTCATGTATATGTTGAACAGGGTGGGTGATCTACATGATCCCTGCGGCACTCGAAAGGTGGTGCTAATGGGTAAAGATTGAGCATTCTCAATTGCCACTGTAGATGTTCTAGGGCCCAAAAAAGAGTCAATCCATTGTGCTGCTATGTCTGAGCAGCATGCTAGGCCTTTTAATCTGTATGACAGGAGATTATGGTTGACAATATCAAAGGCTGATGGTGGATGGCCTCTTTCCACTGTGCCTGCAAGATTAGATTTAAGGTCTAGTAGAGCCATTTCCGACCCATGACTAGCTCTGAAACCCCACTGCCAGATGGTATTGTTCTCCACAAATTCCTGGAGTTGGAGATATGCCACTCTATCTAAGATTTTGAGCAGGAATGGGACGTTTGTTATAGGTTGGTAATTTTTAACCACTGAAGGATCCAGTGAAAGGATCTTTTTCAATAACGGGGTAATCCAGGCCTTCTTGAGTGACAGTGGAACTATGCCATCCCTGAACAAGATGTTAAGCATCCTTGTAATCCATGGACCAGATCCAGGGACCCTTTAAAGATATTTGTGGGGCATATGTCTCCCAGACAAGGTGTTGGTTTTAAATTGGAGACTGTAGTATGTATTTCAGCTTCAGTGCACTGTTTAAATTCCAACTTGGGCACCAACGGATCAATGGTAGGATAAACAGCGGTATACAGTATCTAGGAATCTTCGATAGAGCACATAATGCTATTTTGCTGATCAAGGATGGCTTGTTGACGGCCCAAAATCCTACTAGAGAACTCATTTTGTACTTCCTGGCACCAGTCTGAGTACCTGGTAATAAGGGGAACGGCTGTAGTTTTGCCCTCAAACTCCTTGAGAATTTTAAAAAGCTCACTATAGCTAGATTTAGTATGACTAATTCTCATGTTGTAATTCTTTGTTTTAGCCTCCAAAATGGCAAGTTTTAAAATTTTTACCAATTTCTTGTTGGTGTTTAAGGTCTGGGGACAGGGATTGTTACACCAAACCCTTTCCAGGGCCCTTTTCTTTTGTCTAGCCTGAATGATGTTATCATCAAACCAGGAATTCTTTATCACTTTGTTTTTTCTCTATGGTGGAGGCAATGGCAGATGAGAGATACCAGATCAATAGAATTATCAAAGGAATCAGGGGAGACCAGCTTGGTCGCCAGAGATGCAGAACATTTCGGAGCTGTGATGTTCTTCCTGCTCTTTTTAATGGTTCTGGGCTGTTTATCCAGCCTAAATGATGCTGCCGGGGGGCATATTATGGTATTTAGCATTAAATGATCCATCCAAGGGCACAGGAATGTGGAGACGTTTGCAACATGCAAATTGTGTGCCATAACCCAATCCAATGTGTGGTCATCTCTATGGGTCGATTTTTTGATCAATTGGGTATAACCAATGGAATGAAGGGCTGCTAATTGAGATGAGGCTTGCCTATCCTATTCATCTTCAGTCCATAAATTAAAGTTGCCCAGGACAATCAAAGGTGATTGGGGCTTGGTGATATTGTTGAGAAGAGCAAGATTGTTCTAAAAATTGGGGCATAATTTTAGGTGGTCTATACACAATCAAAATATTCAATGATGTTTTAGGGTTGATTTTCATTTTGATCAGTAAGCTTTCACAACCCTTGATGCTTATATGATTGATGGAATGGCAGTCCAGATTATCCTTTACAAGGATCTGAAGCAGATATGCACTCATCATGAAGAAACACAGACATTAGGTCAAGCATGCATGTAGACATGAAGAATATTACCTGCATCATATAGAAATGAAGAATATAACATAATCAATGTACATGCTGAAACGCAACATGAACGATATACATACGTAGCTTGCTAAACATAGAAGTGCAATGGTTGTCATGACCCATAGAACTTGCCCCTTCTGGTCTTCCTGCTCCTTATCACGCCGGGGCTTGTATTCTTTGTTACTCCCAACATGGCCCCAACAAGCGACTTGCCTCGCACCAGCTTCTACGTCGCACATGGCACGTTCTATAAATTGGCCACGCCCCCGCGGCCCTGCGCGTCTCAACACTATCATTAGGTAGTGACTTGACGTGTGTGTGCTGTTCGGCGAATCCACTAATCCTAGATCCTGGTTCCTTCTTCCTTCCGTCACCCCTTCCCTCTAATCTGTTCCTAGAATCCCCATTCTTAGCGACTGCTACCTACCTTCCTGGATATCCTGGAACAGCGGCTTTCCCGGAACTCTGAACGCGCTCTGCAGCCGGACGAGACTCGAGCCAGTCTATTCAAGACCCGATCCGTCCACAAGAGGAATCCTCCCGCGGAACAGAGCAAGAAGCGATCCCAGGTGAGACGGGGGAGATTTACGTCAGTTTGAGATGCCAAATGACCGACACTGATACTGCTATGGAGAAAGAATTCCAGGACCTTATGCAAGAGCTCACAACTGAAGTACAGAACTTAAAGGCTGAGAATGCTGCGTTAAGGCAGCTTGTTTTGTCTCGCGACAAGGACAGTGTTTGTCTAACAAGGACAGTGTGTTACTGGGTGGAGTGGTAGACAAATATGATGGATCGGCAAAATCCTTACGTGGATTCCTGGATTCCTGCTTGGTGCACTTTACTTTTAAGCCCTATTATTTTTCAACTTCTAGGGCAAAGGTGGCCTTCATAATCACGCACCTCACAGGGAATGCCTTGACTTGGGCCACTCCCTTAGTCAACTCAGGGGATGCCCTCCTGGATGATTATGATGGATTCATTCAGGCACTCAAGACTATGTTCGACCGCCCAGAATAGGTTTTTAGTGCTCAGGAACGCTTGCTTGATTTCCGACAGGGTACTCAGGATATGCTAACGTTCGTTACTAGATTCAAACAACTGGCCAAGGAAGCGGATTGGTCCTCAGAAGCAAGTTTCACTCTATTTCGCAGGGCTCTAAACGAGGACATTAAGGATGAATTAGATCCATAAGAGCATTCCAGGCTCTTATGGATCTAGCCATGCAGATAGACTTCCGAATCCAGGAAAGAAAGGCTGAAAGAAGAACGACCAAGACACCTTTTAAAAAGAATTCCCTTGAGACCTCTGCTAAAACCGATTCTGCCCCAACCCCTGACATAGATCCGGAACCCATGCAAATCGGAGACTTCCGTGGGCCTATTTCCCCTCAAGAAAGGATGAGAAGGATCCACACAGGCCTGTGCATGTATTGTGCCTCGGATAAACACCTTGTTAGAGAATGCCCTCTAGCCCCTCCACGGCGTTCGGGAAACGCCAGCTCCTGATCCTAGATGGAGCGAGGTGTCGGGAGAGAGATGTTTGCTCCACATCAATTCCATCCTTGAACTCTCCTGGACAAAACAGTTTGGTGATACTACAGGCCTTCCTCTCGCCCTCCAAAGACAAGACCTATCCCATTCTGGCCTTGGTGGACTTCGGAGCTTTGGGAATTTTCATTGATCAAGACTGGGTTGTTACTCATCATATTCCGTACGAGACACGAAACACCATGTAGCCGGTGGAAGCAATTGATGGAAGACCCCTCTCTTCAGGACCCATAAGCCTGCAGACTAAAGAGATCCAACTTTCCATAAACCATCATCAAGAGCGGATTACATTCAATATCATTAAGTCAGCCCATTACCCCATGGTTTTGGGTATGACCTAGTTACAAAAGCACAATCCGTATATCAATTGGACAGCAGGATCATTATTCCTGGGCTCAGAGTTCTATATGTCCCACTGTCTATCCCTGGACCCCTCCTCGATAACTCCCAAAGAACCAGGAAGAGACCAAGAAACACCACTCATGGTTTCCAATATCATACAAGTTCCAGAGGCCTATCAGGAATATGCTGATGTGTTTCTACTGCCATAGTCCAAGCCTTACCCCCTCACATGCCCGAAGACTGTGCCATAGATACAGATCCCTCAGCTGTAATTCCCTTAGGCCGAATGTTCATTCTTTCCAAACCTGAGAAAAAGGCCCTTCGGGAATACCTAGACACCAATCTTGAAAACGGCACCATAAGACCCTCGAAATCTCCAGCGGGTGCTTCGCTGTTCTTCGTTCCCAAGAAGGATACCAAGGAACTCAGACCTTGCCCCGACTGTTGAGGCTTAAACCAATGCACCCTCAAAGACCGGTACCCACTGCCCCTGATTTCGGATATCCTGGAAGCTGTGAGAGGAGCCGTAATATTCACAAAGTTGGATATACGGGGTGCCTACCATTTAATCCGTGTCCGGGAAGGGGACGAATGGAAGACAGCCTTTAGAACACCCTTTGGTCACTATGAATACCTAGTCATGCCTTTTGGACTAGCCAATGCTCCCGCAGTCTTTCAGCGTTTTATGGACAGGGTGTTCTCTGATATGTTGTTCCTCTTCGTTATTGTCTATCTGGATGACATATTGATTTTTTCCAAGGATCCTCTAAAACATGAAGAACATGTAAAGGCAATACTTCAACGACTTTGTGAACACAAACTGTTAGCCAAACCCGAAAAATGCTTTGTTCCACGTTACTTCTGTTCACTACCTAGGATTCATCCTTAGCCCAGAAGGAATTGGTATGGACCCTTCAAAGGTAAAGGCCATACTAGCTTGGCCCGCTCCCACTTCTGTGAAACAGGTGCAATCCTTCTTGGGGCTCGCCAACGTCTACCGGAAGTTTATTTCTACCTTTTCCGAGATCGTTCAGCCGATCGTTGCTCTATTGAAGAAAGACACCCCCTTTATCTGGTCTACACCGCAAGATAAAGCATTCCAACGATTGAAGACAGAGTTTACGCAAGCCCCCATCCTGACCCAGCCCGACATAAATCGCCCATTTCTAGTGGAAACGGATGCCTCTAACTACGCCATCGAGGCGGTCTTGAAACAGGAACTTGATGGACTGGAACACCCCATTGCTTACCTTTCACGAACCCTGACCCCCAGCGAGACACACTATTCCGTCCTGGAGAAGGAACTCTTGGCTATCCGCCAAGCCTTCACTGAATGGCGACACCTACTTCTGGGTGCTAGATATCCAGTTCAGGTCCACACAGATCATCGGATTCTCCAAATCCTACAGTCGTTGGAGTGCAGGAACAGTCGTCAGGCCCCTTGGGCCTACTTCTTTGGTCAGTACCAGTTTCAAATCACTCATGTTCCCGGATCACAAAACATGATTGCTGACGCCTTATCTCGACATCCATACTACGTAGCCACTTAGGACAAGGCCTATCCTAAAATGTTTCCCCAAGCTATCTTTGTACCTCAAGCAATCAACCTCCTGGAAGAAATCCGAGTGCAAATCCAGACCTCTGACCTCTGGAAGGATATTTCAAGGAAGAATCCATGGAATCTAAGAGATAAGGAAGAATATCTATTCAAGGACAATGCACTGGTCATTCCTACGCAGAAATTACAACACAGGGTAATAAACCTCTGCCATGATACCCTTCACTCCGGTCATCGTGGTATAACTAACACCCTGTCATGATGCCTACCCCCGGGCATCAGGACCAAGGCCCTCAGCTCCGGGAGCAGGCATCCAGACATTTGTTTAAACCTCAGAAGCCCCAGCTAGGGGCTGTCTGGCTTCAGTCCTGGCGCCTTAGGCGCCAGGCTCATCATAGAAATCAGTCCTGGCGCCATAGGCGCCAGGCTCATAGACTTTACTTAACTGATGCAAACCATGCTGCAAAAGAGTCCAAGCCTACATGAGGCCTGGATGGGACTATTTTGTTACAGGGACTATTTTTTACTCGGGCGTGGCTCTAGGGAACTTCTTACCTGGAACTACTTTGGAGGCTATTTAAACCACGCCCGAACAGCAGCACATGCTTTGCGTTATTCTGCATCCAGCAGCGTGACGCTCACCGTGCCTGCAGCCAGCATCCAGTCTTCTGCCACGCCCACGTGCCTGCAGCCAGCATCCAGTCTTCTGCCACGCCCGCCTCGAATCCGGAGCTCCTAGAATAAAGAAGAAGAAAAGGACAAGGTTAGAAAACCTAGGTTTTTCTATTTCAAGTTCCTCACCTAATTCCGGAACCATTTCATCTCCGGACCTGGAAAGTACATCAGTCCTGCATGCATCGCTTCGCCAGCTCGAGCACGGCGCCATACTCACCAGTTCTCAAAGCATCTTTCGATCCGGCACTGTCTCCATCATTTTTTCACCGTAATCCGGCACCTATGGTACACAAGAAAAAACAAGGTGAGCCAAGGGAATCAACAAATAGAACCTCTTACCACCATAGACTTACCTGATTTACCACCGGCGGTATCATTCCATAACTCTCCACATTTCAGCAGCTTCGAGACCTTTTCACGAACTCAGTTGCAACTTAAGGAAGGAAGGGGACAAAAGTGAACATCGGGCACATTGAACTCTTTGAACTTGATACTTACCAATCCCGCCTGGGACTTCAGAGTAAATACTTACCGGAACTCTCCCAATGCCTTCAAACCAGTGAAGTAACTGGTATCTACGCGCCCCTGCAAGACACGCAGGATGGAGAGCTCATCTTTTACGAACATAAGGTGAGGTTACTAAGGGGATATCGGAGGTGATTAGTGGGGGAGAGCGAGAAAAGTTGGGAGGCCATCACTAAAACCCACAGGTGGTTAATCCCTGTCTCCACTTGCAGGAAAATACTTCCAGCAGACAAGACTAGGCGGGCCAGTCCAGGCAGTCATCTCTGCACTACGTATCACGTTGAAGAGACCGCAGCTGTCCAGGTCCGATCGACACCCCTGTGGGGTCCAGGTGAGCCTAACACACCCTCTGTCTTAAACAAAGACAGTTTTGGTGGCCTAGAATGAAGACCGAAGTACAACAGTACGTCAAGGCTTGTACTGTCTGCAGTCAAAAACAAACATGATAACAAGAGACCGGCGGGTCTTCTACTGCAACCGTCGCTGCCAACAAGACCATGGGAGTTTAGTGCTACAGACTTCATTGTGGAATTACCACCTTCCCGAGGGTACACGACCATCATGGTAACCATAGACATGTTAACCCATATGGCTCATTTTACACCTTTTGTATAAACTACCATCCTCCTCAGAACTTGCTGGAATCTTCCTGGAATTTTTTTTCCATCTTCATGGACTCCCTTCCAAGATCATATCGGACCGAGGACCTCAGTACATCTCACAATTCTGGAAACTTCTGTGTCGTATTCTAGGGATCCAACGCGCTCTCTCATCAGGTTATCACCCACAAACCAACGGAGCCACGGAACGTGTTAACCAAACTCTGGAGCAATATCTTTGTTGTTTTGCCACCAAGGTTGAGGATGACTGGTCTCTCCTCATACCCCTGGCCGAGTTTGCCTACAACAATTCCGATTACTCAGCACTCAAGGTCAGCCCTTTCTATTGCAGTCAAGGTTTTCATCCGTCCGTTTTACCTTCTGTTCTTCCACATCCCACTCCAGTACCTACTCTCGACTCATGGATTCCGACTCATCAACATACACAAGGAAGCCAAGGAACAATTGAAAGAGGCTCAAACATGCACTAAGCTCTATGCGGATTCCAAGAGAAGATCAGCGCCCTCTTATTCTGTTGGTGATCAAGTCTGCTTGTCCCGAAACTATTACCGCGACATCTACGGCCAAACAAATTGGCCCCTTGGTACTATGGACCATTTTCCATAAAGGAAGTTATCAATCCTGTCTCATTCCGACTCAAGCTACCCGATTTCTGGAAGAAAATACACCCAGTTTTTCACACTTCCCTATTGAAACCTTACATCCATTCCTCCCGAAAATCCTGCAGACCCAGTCCTGTTGTTGTGGACGATCAGCTGGAATATGAAGTGTCCAGAATATGCGATTCCAGGTATAAACGGGGTCGACTTCAATACCTGGTTGAATGGAAAGGATACCCTCCCAGCGAGAGAACCTGGGAACCAGTTTCTAACTTAAATACCCCTCAACTGCTTAGAAGATTCCATCTCATACACCCGGACAAACCTGGTGGAACAGATCTTCGGAGGTGGCATGCTGTCATGACCCATAGAACTTGCCCCTTCTGGACTTCCTTGTCCTTATCGCGCCGGGGCTTGTATTCTTTGTTACTCCCAACATGGCCGCAACAAGCGACTTGCCTCGCACCAGCTTCTACGTCGCACATGGCACGGTCTATAAATTGGCCACGACCCCGTGGCCCTGCGCGTCTCAACGCTATCATTAGGTAGTGACTTGACGTGTGTGTGCTGTTCGGCGAATCCACTAATCCTAGATCCTGGTTCCTTCTTCATTCCTTCACCCCTTCCCTCTAATCTGTTCCTGGAATCCCCATTCTTAGCGACCGCTACCTACCTTCCTGGACATCCTGGAACAGCGGCCTTCCCGGAACTCTGAACGTGCTTTGCAGCCGGACGAGACTCGAGCGAGTCTAAACAAGACCGATCCGTCCAAAAGAGGAATCCTCCCGCGGAACAGAGCAAGAAGCGATCCCAGGTGAGACGGGGGAGATTTACGACAATGGTAGCGAGTGACCATCTTGAATAAAATGGATGACAAAGCCACTTTAGAGTGAATGGGAAGCCTTGAAGCTGCAGGGAGATTTGACTTGCTGAATTAGCTAAAATATGGATACTTGCAGGCCACACAGTGGCTGTGTGGCCCTCTTCCAAGGTTACCATGGAAAAGGGTGGTCTACATGGCTCTGAAGAGAACAGAAGATAATCATTCCTAAGCATAAGACATATTTCTCTTTGATTAATTAGAGAACAAACAACCTTTGAAAGCCAGGTGCTCATTAATTAAAGGCTTTAATACTGCACCACGAATTAATCGACCAAGTCTCTAGGGACCAAAGAGAGTAATAACAACTGTATTAATAAGAGCTAAAATCCTAATACATGCTGAGCAGAATAATTCAAAATGTGGTCTCCTCACAAGTTACTTATAGTTGGAGAACAGTGTCCATTCATTAACTGCAGACACTGATAGGCACCTGCCTTCACTTCTGGCACATTCCCAGTGCGAGAGACACCAGACAAGGCCAGGTTCAAAGCAAGCTACCTTGGCCTGTGGCTTAGGAAATCAGGGATGGCGTCTTTTTTAATTGGAACAAGCAGTTCCTTGATGTTGCTTCCCCTACCACTTTTTTTGCTCATCTGCTGATGACTTGCCGAGTGTTCAAGGTTGGTAAAACAAATGCCAACCAATCAACTCTCAAAATGATGCCACCATGTAACTGTTGCACAAGCCAATCATCTGTTGCTAAGATGATGACTTTCTTACCTTTATTAATTTCAGAGTGGTCCAAGGTGGGGCCATCAGATAGTTATAGCCAATGAAAACACTAGCCCCTATACAAACTATATGTAGACAATTACCCTAACCAATCCCTCAGCCCCATAGTTTTTTTTAACCAAGATTGTAGTATGATGCCAGTTGTTACGTGTTTTTAACTTATAATCCATTGTTCTGTATTGCAGAATCAGAGAGCTGTTGTGACTTGTGTGCTTATCGCTGTCCCTGCTTTATATGGGTTGTTAATAAAGCAGACTTTGCCATGTACCTTGACTACTTCTGTTATGGGTGCAGTGTCTGTTGGTTGTACCCAAGTTCAAGCTGAAATCTGGGTTGGGTAGATCTTTTCTGGTGCTGGCACCCAAATTGTGGAATAGCCTCCCTGACTTTCTGAGGTCAGAAGCAAACCACCTTGTATTTAGGAAATGGATGAAGACACACCTCTTCAGATAAGCTTTGGGGTGCTAGTGGCTGTCGGGTCTTCGAAGCCAACAGTTCATGTCATAGTACGCCTGTCCTCCTTGTTCTCTTTAATCTTTGTCGTAATGTTCAAGCGCCCTGATGCCCTCGGGCTACCGGCGCTATACAAAAATAAATACATACATACATACATACAGGATTTCCCGGCCTGTCTGTTCCACTTGCACTAGAGTCTTTTGGCTCCCAATTACATATGGTAATGGTTACTATGGTTGGCCAGTGTCCTTGGATTGTCGAAACTCCCTGCTGCAAGCCAGAGGACTGCAGAGTGACCGATGGAGAACAGCGAACTATGCATGAACTGAGATGGATGACAGAAGCCCCTTTGGTGAAAATCCTGCCCGGTCCCCACGGGCATCCCCTAGGGCAAAGGCAGAGTGGCCGATTGAGGGAGGATCGATACCGAAGGCCTCGGCTGATCCACAGATGTAAGTATAGAGCATCAACTTGACAAACAAAGAGGGAAAGATTTCTTTGTATATATTTGGGAACTGTGAAAGAATTGAGTTACGAGAGGATACCTGTAACAAGGTTATGGAAGGTGACGCACTTAACCTTGTGATGAGGTATTAGGATATTAAGGATAAAGAGATTTCCTGCGACAAGGTCAAGGAAGAGTGCATCACACACCTCCATCTGTGGTAGGAAATAAGAACACCTTGTCAAGAGGGCAGGAAGACGTCCATGGGGTTTTGTTGTGCTTTATCATATTGAAGGTGCACCCATATGTGTAGTGATTGCTGGCGCCAGTGGGAAGGTGAGAAGTTGTTTGAATTGTGAAAAGTGGACACTGGTATGCATTGTAGAGAATGTGGAGCTGTGGTTTGGATGCAAAGGGCGGGCGGGTGGCATTTGTGATGCTTGCCCGAAGAGTTGTTGTGGCCGAAAGGGGTGGGAAGAGACGTAGAAGTTTTGGAAATAGAGGGAAGTATTGTTGACAGGAGATTGCGAAGGAGGAATAAAGAGGTAGTAAGTTTAACGGTCTATTTAGGTCTGGTAAGTATCGGCAGTCAAGAGTGTGACGTGCCATCATAGGAGACACACCCCTTATGCATTTATGCAAATCACTGCCTAGATATAAGTGAAAAATACATAAATACCATTCCGAATGGGTTAATGGTGAAGCGTGCCAATTGTTTATGCCTTGGCCCCAAGAGTGGACTCTTTCGAAATCAGTGCTGTAACACATGTTGACCTATTTACACACTGCATAAAAAGGAAAGAAATTGAAAACGTGATTAGCCATTCTAGAGTTGTGGGAAATGTATGGGGACATGACAGATGATCCACCCATGAAGGAGTGGATGCTTAATGAGCATGAAGGGTAGGTTACAGTGCCCTCAGCTCATCATCCTCCTACTCCCCAGAACAGTGATCCGTCAGGCAAAGGGCAGGGATTCTACCCACTGAAAGAATTGAAAGCAGCAAAAGGGTATGCTAACCCGTATATGCGCCCCCTGCTTACAGTTGTGAAGATGCTATAAATGGAGCTAAATAAAATAAACAAAAGACGGTGTCTATGCGCAATGAGTGTAACGAGCGCTGTGAGATGAAGGTAAGGCTAAAAGAGGCTGAGGAGGCGATCCAGAGACAGAGAGGCAGGTAGGGCAATAAGGAAGAGACAGTGTTCACTCTGAAGGAGTGGGTTGGAGTACAAATATTGCTCAAATTAAATGGACGAAACATGGATGATTCTAAGCAGAGAGAAAGGGAAGTCTCAGACTTGGCAGCAGTTAGAGATTCACCCTTGAAGTCTCCGACCTCCTCCGCCTCCTCACCTGTGGACGCTTTGTCGGATGAGCTCTCGGAAGAAATGTCTCTTCTTTCTCGCCAGGAGTTGTTAGACTTTTCTTTGCAGGTTTTAGGTTAAGCTCTTCTGGAAGCCACACTGCCTAAAAGCAAAAAGCCGGCAATAGAGGCTTCCAGTGAGTCCACCCTACTTCAGGGAAAAGCCTTGCTGAAAAACCCTGATGTAGACCTTCTGTTGATGGTATCTTGAATCCCAGGTAAATATGATCTTCTCTCTGTGTTGGTTACTTTTCCGTTTGTGAAGACTACAATTCCCAAGATGCACTGGAACAGGATGCGTGGCTGACAAGGAACTTGGATTCAACAGAGAGGGATCTGAGTCGTCCTAACCAACAGGAAGGGAATTCAGAAGGTAAGTGGAGTAGCAGGATGAGGAAGAAAGTATCGAAATAAAGTAGGCGGCACCGAACCACGGTAACCGTAACCGCTACTGAGCCCAGGGAAGCGTTAAAGGATAATGTGGAAGAGGCGGCTCAGGAGCGGAACAAAAAGGAGGAAGACCAAGAGGGAGGAACAGAGTAAGAATGAGGAATGAGTGAAAGCGTGTAGTATACGGAACACTCAAGCAGCGTGTAAACCCGAAGGGAAGTGCAGGGTTGCAACGCGCCGAGTGAAGATTCTGACGCATAGTTAAACACGTCATCAAAACAAAGACTGAACACTAGTATGCTGCACTAGCTTCACTGAAGCGGAGATGGCTCATCCCTTCCTCCATTGCTCCCATAGCTTCCAGTGGGGACGATTCATGACAGGAAGTTAGAGAAAGACAGAAAGATGAACAAGAGGAAAGAAAACAGGAAGAAAAGGCACGACAGAGAATTAGGTGGAGGAAGAAAGAGGATGGAACAGAATAATTGATGAAGAGAAGGAAAGGGAATGGAAAGGTGAAGCAGATGGCGAGAAGGAGAGGAAGCAAAAGGAGGAGAAGGGAGCTAGAGAAAAGAGAAAAAGAGCGAGAGAGAGAAGAAAGGGAAAGAATGAGGAAACCAAGAGGAGAAAGAGAAAGATAAATTGAGGGAGACAGAGACAAGGAAATAGAAAGAGGGATGACATTAAGCAGGGAAAAACAACAAAAAGAATTGATGAGATCCTCTGAGGTCACATTCTCCAAGAGCAAAAGATAGACCAGGAGCAGGAGTGGAGAAAAAGAGAGAGGAGCTTGGAAAGGTGCAATAAGAAAGTGGAAGACATAATTAAAAATGGTACCCTTCCAGATGCAGATGAGGGAGATGACATGCAAAGGAGGATTGTTAATTTGTACACGAGCATGGGAGACAGTGGTGCTCACAGTGTGAAGAGGAGTGTAGCAGGGTATCGACAAAGGGAGGGGAGAAGGGAGTATATGGAGGAATGAATAAAGAGAGTGAATGGAATGCTTCCCTTGAGGAAATTAGAGTTTAAAGACAAGAAAGATGAATGAAGTGATGGAAGTTGGGGGTGTGATGCTTTCAGATGAGGAAAGAAATGATGGTGAAATGAGGATGAGGAAGAGGGCACACAAGCCTCTTCGACAGGCTTAATGACCAGGGAAGAGAACATCTGGTTGTAGTTGGAAACAGCACATGGAATGCCAGCGCTCGCTAAACGCTTTGGGGCTCCGAAAATGCAAACAAGAAGCTTGAAAGATATGATACCTTATGTGAATAGGTTGAGAGATTACCGGGATGGAAGAAAGCTGACACCACAGGCGACATACCCAAGCAATGGGAACCGACAGCGAATGAACAAACCACACAGGTCACGCAGTTCCCATTGCTAGAAAAGGGGGGAGGATGACCACAATATATACCATATCCACAAAAGCATAAGGATAATTTAAGGTGTAAATTGGCAACTTTGACATCGTGAGCCGGCAAGTGGATTTATGATTTAGAAAGAATGATGGCAGGAATGACGTTAGCAGTGGGCAACATAAAAAGTTTGCTTGCTGCCATCATTGGGGAGAGAGGTGATGATATTTGGAAGGGGTATCCCAGGGTGACAGCTCAGAACATGGCTAATGATGGAGCACAATTTAACAATTGTAGGGCAGATCTATGGAGAGCACTCAGAGTGAAATATCCTGATACATCAAACATTTGTGTAATCATGACAAGCAAAATGCATGACGACGAAGACCCAGTTCCTTACTTTCAATAGATTCAAGAGAGATGGCATATTGTGTCAGGGGTTACCTGAGCCAGTGCAGAGACAATTGAACAAATAAGTGCAAATGGAAGTGAAACCATGGCCAGAGATTCAATTAACTAGAGTTCACCATTGTTGGTTACTGCAGGAGAAAGCCAGAAAGAAACTTGAGAAAAGAAAGCTGAAGGAAGCGAAGTAAGTTCAGAAAAAGCTGTCTGCGTTTTCAGTGGAAGGAGCAGTGTTGATTAGTGGATCAGAAGTGATTACACAAGACACACAGCAAGCAAAGCCAATGGCTGCGGGGAAATTTGCAGGAAGGAAAGAATATAATTATTGGCCATGAGGAAGAGGGGTTGCACTCAGAGGAAGAGGGGTTGGATTTTAAGCTCCCCAAGGAAGACGGTTTAATGGGGGACAATCTAGATTTGAAGGACAGCCTCAACAGTGCTGGATGTGCATGCAGAAGCAGGGGAGGGATACAGCAAAATTGACAGGATCCAAGAGGGGGCATAGCATATTCTCCACCATACAGTGCAGAGTCACCTGAACATTATGCTCAAGATCACTCAGAGTATCAGACATATGCGCCGCAAATCCAACCGGTACAACATGCACCAGTGCAAGTATAACAGCCAGAAATACAAGCACAGCAAGCCCCCATGCAGACGCAGCAAACACAGATTCAACCAGAAGCACCCGTACAGGAGAACACCATGGTGACATGGAACACAAATGCAGGAGCACAGACACCTACATCCAGATTAGGAAGTATGATTGTAGTGGCGGGTAAACCTTTTTATTGGGACGGACAGGGGTGAACGTATACCCACAATAGGACAGCCCGCAGACTGACTTGATGTGTTCAATCCTATTCATTACATGAGACCCACAAGAGGAACCACAGAAAGGGGTGACCATATGTGACAACACATTTTCCTTCCTAGAGGGGCGACTTGGTCCTGTGTTACGGAGGGGAAGTACCCAATGTCAGGCATTGCCATGAATGCACAGGGTTTTTCTGGGGCTACATGTTTGTTTCCTTTTACTGCCGACTTACCAATCACTATAAGGGAACACAACCTTTCTATACCACTATTGTACTGCCCCAAGACATCAGTTAATATATTTGGGAGGGACCTGATGAGCAAACATAACATGAACAGATATTTCACTGACCAGGGGATGGTATGCTCCAGTCCAGGAATTCATTATGTAAGTGCGCAAGAATTCATATCAGAATTTATCAGCCAGAAATCACAGTGGGGCATACCACCACATACAGAAGTATTCCTTTATGGATACACATCCTGTTAGCATGACTTCCGTAGATAAGGGGTAATACATTCTGACTACCTGCAGAATTTTTGTTTAGCCCAGAATTACTTATGGATGATGAAGAAGGGACAGGTGATTCCCATAGAACTAGAAGCATTCATAGTGAGAGACGAGAGAGTCATTATTCACGGGACTGATGAGGGAACAGGATGGAGAGCATTGGTAGCTCTCGATGTAGGACAGAAAGTGACTGATTTGACAGATGAATAACTGTTTAGAGATGATGGTACTGATGATGAGGTAGTGTTCTTCATAAGCCTTACTTATTGGGTGGAAATTGAGAGCAGAGAAGTGCCACAAAGAATGGCACTGATAAAAAAGACACCAACATTTTTCCGAGAAGATTTGCACAGGTACCAGGTATACTGTGGACCAGCAGTCCATCTGACGTTGGCCTATTTAAGGGAGTAGGTGCATTAAAATCAAACTAAGGCCAGGAGCATTTCTGCCATGGGTGAGACAGCAGTGTCAAAAGAAGCAGATGAGGGTATTTATGACACAATTTACGCTTTAGTGCAGCAAGAAATATTAGTGCCTTCAAAATCCCCATGTAACATAGAGGTGTACCCAGTGAAAAAATCAACAGGGTGTCGTGGAGATTTAGTCAGGATTCACACCCCCTAAACAATATTGTTGAAGCAGAATTTCCATTGGCCCCTAACCCAGACACAATATTGTGTAATATTCCACCCGAAGCAAAATATTTTACAGTGATCGATTTAAAAACTGCCTTCGTTTCAATTCCACTTCATGGGGAGTCACAAGACATGACTTTGTTTTCGTATAGAAATAAAAAGTGGAAAACACACTTGTTTAGCCCAAGAGTACTTTGTTTCCCCTTCAATGTTCAATCAAGTACAAAGTAGACAAGTAGAAATTGCAATATTGCCAGGAAGAGGTCTTGTGCATAGGACAGATGATATCTCAAAAAGGAATAAAAGTGACCGCTGAAAGAGCAGAAGCAATCATGAAAACACCTAAACCAAAGACAGTGAGGGAGATGCAACAGTTTCTGGGCCTATGTAATTACTGCAGGGCATGGGTCTTTGATTACAGTACATATACCAGACCGCTCTTGAAAGGACTAAATGAAGCCCAGAAGGATGACAATGACATAGTCTGGACAGGTGCAATGGCAGAAGCGTTCAATGAATTAAAAGGGGAAATATGCACTGCACCCGTTCTGCAGTGCAGAATTCTTCCTATTCTCTCATTCAAATAGAGTGGTGGTGACAGCAGTTTTTACACAAAAGAACACCATATGAATCAAAAACAGTAGCACACTACAGTGGGATTCTAAATCCAGTGATGAAAGGTCGCTATCCCTGTGAACAATCATTGGCAGCAGCAGCCTTCGCATTTGAGAACTCTGAGTATTACGATGGGCTGTTCAGCATTGTTATATGTGGAGCATGTCCTAGTTGCCATTCTTGAAAAACCCAAAAGTACATTTACCACACAGAGAGCCTCTAGGTATAAAGTGATCATCTCAAACCCATTGATTAAAATTGGCAGATCTAGAGTATTGAATACAGCAACATTCACAGCAGAGCCAGTGGAGGAAGGAGATCACATGCATGATTGCACTAAGTACACTGAATACTATGTGAGGAATCAGCAGTGATTCCCCCAGAAAACCTGGCCTGGGACCCTTCTCATGTGGCCAGGGAAAGGCAGACACTTTCTGACCCCGACCCTAGGGGTGGTCTTCTGTGGGAGGATCACATGAGGGGGGAAGCAGGGCAGCAGGAATGTGAAACACCCTTTTTCAACTTCCACCAAAACCCCACTCTTATAATGGCTTATTGTAAAACAGAAGAATTGAGAAAACTTAACTTTCTCATTAGGGACTTCAAGTCCCATAATTCCCTAGGTACTGGGACAAAGAAGAGGGCTGAAAAGGTGCAGTGTCTCAGGAGTGGTGAGATTAATTCAGATGACCAACACCTGAGGGAGACAGAGATGTTTAAAAGGCCCCCCCTCAGGTGCAGGCCATAGAGAATAACAGAGAGAGCAAGAAGAAGCTGTGTGGTTCATGCAAAGGTTGGAATTCATTTCAATGCAAATTGATTCAACTGTGTAGTACAGATCCACGGCAAACACTCATTTTTGCCTAATCCTGGATGAATGTACATAAAACAAATATTAGTGATATTTTTGTGCAGCTTTTTATATATTGCTGTCATATTTATTATTTTGAATAACAACGGTATAGCATTGGCTATTTCCCTATGTGCAAGCATGCAATTCACATACAGAAAAACAACAGTGGACAGTGAGTACAAAAAAGGAATCGTCCACAAGACTTAATACATACACCTGGTAAATCAAATTAGTACAGGAATATGCATCACCTAGTAAAATAAGAACAGGAAAACACAAACATGGAATATAATCTAATACATGTCCGAGTCCTATCGGTACATTATGATTTTTGACCAAAGTTAATAACCAGATAGAGCATATGTGTAGTTGATACTCTAAATGGAAGACCTTAGATAGGTCTGCCAAAGCTAGGCTAAAGGGTGACCCTATGGTAGGTCGACGTCACGAAAGTGAATCAACATTCAAAGTTCTCAAAAAATGGGACAGTGAGGCATCTGATGGTGCACTGGTCCTCTGACATTTTGGCTTTGTGTAGATAACAGTCTTCTTCTGGAGCCAAGGCATGATCTCCCATTAAACAGGGCTGGGTCCTAGGTGGAAGTCTAATGGCTAGTAGTTGGTCTCTAATCCACACGTATTCAAAATGGTGGGGTGGATCTTAGGGCCATGATATGCTGTGCACTTGGGCCATTTTTCTTCTTAACTCATGGGCACATAACGTGTACACATGCTGGATTCATAGTTCTCGAGCAAAAGAGATACTATTGTATCACTAATACAAGAGTGCCTGTTTGTTTTATGTACATTCATCCAGGGTTAGGCAAAAAGTAGTGTTTGCTGTGGGTCTGTACTACACAGTTGAATCAATTTGCATTGAAATGAATTGCAACCTTTGACTATCACAGCCAGGACAACCCACTCTAGTTTAAACCTTATCATAGCCCATAGTCCTGTGTCTGTAGTGGGCCGCCCCTCCAGTTACCCATTGTGTGGTTGATGCAGGCAGCCCAGGCAGAAGTGGGAGTAGACAGAAGACAGTGGAACCACGGTACAGAAGATATAAGCTGCCAGTCCTGAGAGGGTCTGCGTCTCCTAAAACCTGAATTGCAGCAGTTGTGAAGCAGGAAGTGTTGAAGCAGAAGCTTGCCCTCTGGAAACCTGTTCTGCAGAGGAAGCACAGTCGGAAGCAAAAGCAAAGGAAGCCTTCATTCACAGGAGGCTGTATCCAGTGGCTGGTGTGCACCTGAGGGCCCCAAGGCAGTCCCCGGTGGCTGGCGTGCACTAGAGTGCCTCAGGAGTAAAAGGAGCTCCTATTGCAAGTGGTGCGGGTCACAGCGGTCTCACAGAAGCAGTTTGCCGGGTTGCGAGGAGCCACAGAAGCAGAAGTCCTCCAAGCGGCAAGGGGATCGGAGGCACACACCTTACCTGGTTAGTTCAAAAGCTGGTAGTGACCCTAGTGTGCTCCGCACCCGCTCGCGTGTTCAAGGCAGGTGTTCAGCAAGTAAGCAGCACTCGCGCATCAGTGAAAGTAGCTCTGAAAGTCATTTTGAATACCAATTTATTGAAACGCAGTGAAAGCAGCACTTGCGTATGAGTGAAAGTAGTTTTCAAATTAATCTTGAATAACAAACTATTGAAGAGCAACAAAAACTTTATCTAACTAATCAAATGACTGTAACTATAAACGTGTGAGTTTGTGGAAAACCCAGCAACTTGATGGGGCGATATCGTTGCCCAAACCAATATAGACTAAAATCTAGCCTAATACAATCCAGCAAATATTGCCACTGGGAGAAGGGGGCTAATGAAAGGTCCAGAAGTTGTGAAACTTGTTGCCCATATTTTGTACAACATATGGTAAAAGCTGGTATAAACTCACATTGCCAAAGCCAATGGAGAAGCAGTGGTGTAATAAGAGTTGCAAAAAGGCTGCCCTTCTGGAAAAGGATATTCTGAATGAGAGGAGCATTATTTACTGAAGAGTATTAAAAAGCACCAATGTGAATCTTGTTTTTCCAGAAGTGTTGTTTAAAAGTTGTGAAGCTGCAAACTGTTGAATACTGTGAAGCTGTTGTGAACCTCTTGTCATTTGATCCTAACCACATAAGCACTTGTTGTGAAACACTGTTCGGGCAGGGGAGTACACCAGGATGGTAAATCTTTGGAGGAGTAGGCCTAGCACAGGACTAAACGCGGTGTGAACTGAGGTAGTAGGCCTGGCATGTAAGTAAAAAGGTGGAAGTGGAAGAAGGGCTACAACGTGTACCTGACAGAGACAATTTATGTTTGTGGTGCTGAAGAAAGAACTGTGTAAAACCTGTTCAAAAAGAGTTATATTTCTTTAGCACTCATCAGTTGTGGGAAATCATCCTGACCAAGACAATTAGTATTGCTATTGATCAACTGAGAAATGTTCCTTTATCTAAGGAGGATAAATCGTACACTTGTTCAAGGAAGAGGAAGAGCATCCTATTTTCTTTGTTGAATCACTGGAGGGTTGGAACTTTCTGTTGACAAGTTGAAGTTGCAAAGAACTGTGTTGGAACTTTGTTGCAAACCAGGATTTCCTTATTTTCTTTTCTTTGGCTGTGAAGCAGAAACTCGCTTAAATCTGGGGAAGGGGAATTCTCCCAGGTTGTAAGGAGAGACTGGTGTTACAATACAAATTCAATCATTGTTTTGAACTGCTATGCATTTCATGCATTTTGAACTGCCATTAATTTCCTCATTCATTTATTGATATATTTATGCATAAGTGTGTGGGACAGATATATTAGAGTGTTTCCTCTAGCTTATGTTAGGCAGGGAACTCCTCGTCAAGGTTGGTATAGTGAGGCATTTATCCAACCTTCTAATTTAATAAAATTGCATTTATTGAGAAACCTTCACAAAGTTGTCCACCTTACACTTTTCTGACCCCTCCCAACTATGATGATATACTCTGGGTCAAAGAGAATTCCCTGAGGAGGGAATCCTCTTCATTGACGGTTCCTCAATGATCCACCAGAACTCAGGTGAAAGACACACAGTGACTGCAGTGGTAAAAGATAAACAGATTGGCAACTTTCAGACAGTCACAAGTGCGAGATTGCCTTTAAATTTTTCAGTACAAGCAGCAGAATTAGTAGTGCTTATTTTGGCACTTGAAACTCATGAGGATGAGGATGTAACAGTGTATTCTGACTCCACCTATGTGACCTCAACAGTACACGCAGGACTGTCATGATGGAAGAGGTGAGGCTTCCTATGCGCAGATGTGCAATATGCACCATTATTGGACAGGCTCATAAACACACTACAGCTACCATCAGCCATCACCGTGATGAAGTGCGCAGCCCACACTAAAGGGGTAGATTTAATTTCACACAGCAACAAAGCCACAGGCATAGAGGCCAAAAAAGCAGCGTATTTACCCTAAGTTTCTGACTTTGACACAGCGCCTAACAAATATACACGCACGCGCAGCTTGGTAATGAAAGAAGGCTTTAATACCTTTCCCATAGCAGAGATCACTGAATTACAGGGACACACTCCACCAGAAGAGCAGGAATCAAGGAAACAAAGGAGGTGCTCATTGTCCCCCACAGACGCATTGTGGTGGCAGGACAGCACCGGCAAACCAGTTATGCCCCTTTGATTATTTAATGTAGCGGACACAACACGAGAGAGTATTGAAGCCCTGATATCAGTAGAGTGGTTCATGCAAAACCTGACAGAGCACATTGCTGCTTGTGTCACAAATTGTGTAATTTGTCAGCAATTCACTTCAGGGCACATGCTGCGAACAGTGAGAGGAGCAATACCCCCGTCCTACTGAACCCTTCCAGCATTTGTATATCGACTATGTAGATGTGCTGCAAGTTTGTAATGGCCACAGATATATGCTAGTAGTCATATGCGGTTCTCTCGATGGATCTAAGCAGGTCCATTCACACATCCTGATGCTACATGTGCTGCGAAGTTCCTTGCACATGAGGTCTTCCAGAGATGGGGTGTGTGCGAAGTCCTTCGGTCTGATAATGAACTGCATTTTGGAAATGAAGTCTTTGAGCACATCACAATCCTATTGGGTATTAAGCATGAATTCTCTTCTGCTTATCACCCGCAGGCAAACAGATAAGTGAGCACCTCAACGGCCTTCTCAAAGAATGAATTGCTAAGTTAGAATTGACCCTGAAAAAAGGATGGCTCCATTGCCTACCCTTAGCCCTATTTGCATTACACAATCAGCCTGGCTCAGACCATCACCTGACTCCTCATGAGCTGGTGATGGGATGCCATATGCATATACCTCTTGCTCCTCCCACTCGGACGCGAACTGATGTCCATAATGCTGCTGATGTGCTTGGTTATGAAATGCATGAATATTTGGCTGCTATGATGGCGAGTGTCGATTGTATGTCTCAACAGCTTTGAGCCAAGCAGGAGAGGTCAATGAAGAATAAGGACGACAGCAAGCCTATTGATCCCCAGACTTTATTGAAACCTCCCTTCCTGTATCCAGGTGACAAGGTCCTAATCAAAAATGTTTTACAGTTTTGGCACAATCCACACTTCAAGGGATTGTACCTCATTGAGGAGGTCTCGCCCAATGCAGTACCAGTCCAAGGAAGGCAAGTCTGTCTCCACCTCAGCAATGTTAAACCCTACAAAGGAGAGACCAACTGTGCCGCCAGTCCCGGAATCTGAACGGGAAGAAGAGGTGAGGTGGATGCAGACACGCTCTGCCACAAGGAGCAGACAGCAACCAGCATACTGAGACAGACAAGAAACTAACCCTTTCCAATCAGCAAATGAAAAAGAATTGAATAATAAAAAAATCCTAAGGATTTTACCAGCACAAATAAAGAAATAGCACTTCCCACGGAGAAGAAATACAGACATTCAATGTTTCCCTTACACACACTATCATTTGCAATCATCACTTACATAGTCAATACCTATCCTGCTTTGTGGACCAGCAATGTCACTCTCGCCACTCTTATCTATATTAACATTTCCGAAAGAGACTTTGGAGAAGAAAAATGGGGCTTCTCAGTGAGATATTCACTTTCATCTTTCAGGAGAAATATTACTCAATATTTACAAAGAGTAGAGACACTAGCTATCATACTTATTGTAATAATTGTTATATTTTGTGCACTTTATTTAATTATCGTCCTGGTTGCGACAGAAGTGATACATGCAACTATCCCTGAGACAAGTTATCAAAACATATCCTGAAGCACAAAAGAGGATAATGTGGGGCAGGAAACACTGCTATAATGAATGTCCAAATGAAAAGAGTAAAAACTCTATAGATGTGAGTAGCTATATGCACCATGGTAATCCGCTCACTAATACCTTGTGATATAAGCACATGATCCGGGTGGGTAAGGGAACATCAGATGAGAGCTGCTACATGTGTTCCCTCATTCCCTACTCCTTGAGAGTTTCTAGAACCGTTGTGGCTACAGAATTGCCTGTGCACTTAGCACACTGCCTGACATATCTTGTGACATGTATGACAAGAGGACAGTTTCAAGGGAGGAAGGCTTCAATGCTTTGCGTGACAAAGGAAGATTCTCCACGGGGTGGATAATTTTATAAAAGCAGTATATACCACAAGCAATGTTAATCAAAACAATTAAGTAATATGGTACATTGTATCAGGCCCGAGAAGAGGGTAAATAATCAGAGAAGAACACCAGTTTTTAAATTGTAATAATGAAAGGGGAAAATAAATTGCTGGGTGTTGGGAGAGAAGTCTACTCCACATAAAAGGTCACATATTTACCCATATTTATTGGGTGTTGGGAGAGAAGTCCACTCCACATAAAAGGTCACAAATTTACCCAAGAAGGATGGATCGATGGGATGGTCAGCTGTAAGGCCGAAGTGCTTACAGAGCAACCACGAAAGGTTGTATACAAGATAAATGATGGCTGTCATAATGATTGGGACAGATATGTCAGAATGTTAACGTGGGAAGAGGATGAAGCAGTCCCACTAAAGTTTGCATAGCAAATGCAGGAAGACAAAAATCAGGAGATAAACAAAAAGGGAAACAAAGGGTGTTAGAAAGTTTATTATTTTTCTGGAATGAAAGTAAGAACATCTGTACTAATGGACCACTATTGGACCTTTGGATCGAGAGCCTGTATGAAATTACCTCCTAATTGTTTTTCCTTAGTAACAGTAGGCACAACTGCTCTTATAATTCCCCAGAGTGATCTACAAATTGCCAACTTCCCTAATATGGATAAACCTTTGAGAAGGAAAAGGTCTGCCCCCCTACCCGCAAGAAAAAGGGAAAACTATTTCTCTGCAAAATCTGAGGATACTGTGCCTGGCAGGATCAGAGTTGGCATTCGCATTACAAGTGGAGGCCATGAGCAATGTATAAGTCTCCAATGCTCAGTCGAAGGGGATCAACAAAATGGAGGCCACACCATCACACAAAGGCAACAGGGAACCTTTCTGCTACCGATGCGGATATGAGTTTCCCCATGAAGGTGCGTGCCCTGCGCTTGGTCAACATTGCCCAGCGTGTGGGGGTGACAACTACTTCACAGCGGTCTGTTGCATATCCCGCAGTGAAGCAAATCCCGAGGACCCCTAATGGGGACTAGTCAATTCGATAGAATCACTCGCCAATAACACTGGGAACAGAGAGAAGGGAGGACATATGAGAGAACACCAACAGAATGGCAATCAAGCTGCTCATCTACAGCACAACCTAAGAGAAGGCCAAAGAGATATGTCTGCTACCTGATAGAGCAGTCTCAATCGGAACAGTGGGCCCAGCCAATCGTTGCCAGAAGAGCCAAGAAAGAAGATACATAGCCATGAAGAGTCAAGAAAGAAAGGATATCTGTATGCCCTAAGGAAATCGTACAGCAAGGGAAAAGAGCCCTATGCTGCTACTCCAGGTGAAAAACATGCCCGCCGAGTTCCTGGATGACACAGGGGCCACTGTAAATGTCATCAGCGAGGACGTTTATGGCAACATTCTACACACCCCAAAACTGAGACCTGCAGAGGTGAACATCTACCCCTATGGGTCAAAGACCCTGCTGCCATGCAAAAGGATACCTCATGGCACAATGCAGATAAATGACTCAATCCAAACGGATACCCATGCACATGTTGGAGACTGCCACAAATAGCAGATGCATACTAAGCTTTAAAGCTGCGTTGGACATGGGTTGATACACATACTTTACTGACTCATGGCTCATAAGTATTTTGACCCATCAGCAAAAATAGAGCAACTGTTCCCCACGCTCTTTAAAGGTGTAGGTAAGCTGAAGGACCGACAGAGCACCCTACATATCAACCAGGAGGTGCGCCCAGTGGCCCAACACTACCAGGGAATATCAATGAACATACAGAGGCAAGTAGAAGAACTGCACAAGTTGCTGGAGCAGGATATTATTGAGTCAGTGGTTGGGCCCACCGAGTGGGTATCACCAATAGTCCCGGTCCACAAGAAGGACTCACAGGACATCAGATTATGTGTAGACATGTGCCACCCAAATGAGGCCATCCTGAGGGGACGGCACCAGGCCTAGAGGATCACAGACATGGTCCATCTGCTAAATGGGTCAACAGTATTTTCCACGCTGGATTTAAACAAAGGCTACCACCATTTGGCACTCAGTTAAGAGTGCAGGTAAATCACAACTTTCGTCACGCACCTATGTGTATATAGATATAAGCGCCACAGCTTTGGGTGTCATCAGCTGCAGAAATGTTCCAAGCCGAGATACACGATGTCATGAAGCATATTCCTAATTGCCTCAACTACAGTGGTCATATACTGGTGTTTGAGAAAGACCAGGAACAACGTGACAAACATGCTGGCAAGGGTGTGCATGGTGCTGTTAGCGGCCCATCTCACGATCAACAGGGAGAAGTGTGAGTTCCATAAAGGAACCCTTCATTTTTTTGGACATGTGTTCTCAGCTCAGGGCATGACCCCGGACCCTCAGAAGGTAAAGGTAAAGCCCCCATCCAACGTATCAGACCTGGAGTCATTCCTGGGGCTCGCCAGCTCCTGCACCCAGTACATCCAGGACTTCAAGTCGTTGAGTGAACCACTGAGCGCCCTCATGAAAAAGCAAGTGCCGTTTGTGAGGTCGGAGCCCTGCCAACAAGCATTTGAGGAAATTCGGAAGCGCCTGTCAGCTGCAGAGGACACGATATATTTCAACACCACAGAGCTCATTGTTGACGCCAGCCCCGCGGGTTTGGATTACATTTTAACACAAATTGACCCAGGTGATGAAGGAAAACAACACATCATCTCATATGCCAGCTGGAGCCTTTCAAAAACTGAGCAAGCTTCTTCACAGGCTGGGAAAGAAGGGCTGGCTGTAGTATGGACCTGTGAACACTTTCACTTGTTCCTCTATGGAAAACCGTTCGCAGTGGTCACAGACCATCAGGCACTGTTATTAATTTATGGAAACCCGCAGGCCAAGATGCCCCCTAGGATCGCAAAATGGGGTGTGCGGCTTCAAGATTACAGTTTCAGGATCATCCATCGACCTGGCAAGGAGGAAACCCTGTCAGACTTTCTATCCAGCCGTAGCAAAGTAGTGCAGAGGTCTTCAAATTGTGGTGGGTGCCCCTCCTCCTCCCAGCAGGGCACGGCCGCATCCCCAGGGGGTGCTGAGAGCCCAGCATGAAATGTAAAAAATAATTGGTGGAATTGGGCTGGGGTGGCTCACATGGTCGGACTGGAGCATAAAACTGTCTCGGGCATCAATGAGAAAGTGGCCCGCAGTTGCAAATTGATATTCATTCCTTTAGTCAGACTGTTTGAATAGTACCTACGGGGGTATTTTTTGTTAAAATGTAAGCACATTGTGATAATTAAAGAATATTCAGCAACAATGGTCAAAAATACTAGCTGCATAGTGAAGTAACTCATCAAACTGGCTCGCATTGGCCAAAAAAGTGATCCATTTTGACTGGCTCACGCTAGCATTTTTCATTTTTGGTGTGGGCATTGCCCTGTTGCCCTATACCTCAGCCCGAGCATGGCAGCTCATCCATAATGGACGAGGGGGCATCCAGCTGGTGGCCCTCTCACCCATTATGGAAGAGCTGAGGAGCCAGCCCAGTGAAACATTGAGCACTACCTCGGCTGCTTTTTCCAGCTGAGGGAGTGCTTCTGGGCTGGCTGTGTCGGAATTGAAACAATATTATGCCTCCTATCGTAACAATTGTATATGTATTGGCCTACGCCAAGTTGTCTAAACATCGTATGCGAACAAACTCCACGGCACGGTCTTGACCTTAGAGAAAGTAATGTAAGTTGCCATCTTGGATTAAGCCGCCATTTTAGGTTCTCTTGTTATATGGAAGTCACCCTGAACATCAAAATGGAGGCCGAATGACATTCTGAGTAAGATTCTGGCCGTTGTGACCTCTGTACACATGAATAATTAATATGCCTGAAGGCCACTTGTCGAGGTCACGAACTGAGACCTTGTCCTACCGTTGACCTATATGTAAATGTACAACTATATCAGTGAAACTAATCAAAATGCATATATTAAAGGATTGACCTGGCAAGAAACCCATAGGCCCGACTCACAGAATGGTTAACCCGCGAAAGGGTTGGCCAAGGGCTGGACAAACTGTATAAAAGACCCAAGTATTGCAATGTGCGGTCTCTCTCACTAACGCATCGAACCCTCGTTGAAGTTTGTTATGTTACTCTGAGAGCCGAATAGCTATCCGTTTGTCAATTGACTTTGGTAACTGTTGTAGCTTTTAAATAAAGCACTTGTATGTTCTTTGTAACCTGTGTTGGTGTGTTTCTTTCTGGGCTTCCCGGCCTCATATTATTTTTCTATTTCCACATTTGGCGCCCGAACAGGGACCCTCAAGATTGATGCCGGATCATTGAAGGTTGACGCAGACTATCGAACCGGGATCGGACGGTGTGATACTGCGGGCCCGACCGAAAGAGATGCGATACCTCGGCAGCGCTGCACGATCCGGTCCTTGGACGATAGTCGTGTGGTCTGAGACGGCATCTTGACGAGGGTCCATTTTTGAGGCGGGCAGATTTGTCGAAACCACCAAACACGAGGTAAAATTCGTTAGGTAAGTTCTTTGGTAAACCGTACGGTCCTCCTTAGGTTTGGTCAGGTGCAGTCGTGACCCGACTCTTAATTTAACACTGACAATTTGAATTTGGTGTATTGTATCTGCAGACACAATTACTGACCAGGTAACACCAATTTTTTGTGAAATGCCTGGGAAATTGTCTAGCTTCTTTAGGGCTTTGTTCCGCAGCGATCGACAATCTTTGGAATTTAGCCGCCCGGCACCACAGGAGGGGTCGACGGCATGTACTATGTACTGTAAGCATGGCATTGGAAGTATAGTATTTAATGATATTTGGCACAGACAAACCAGACATGCCTCCGAATTTCAGTGGCCAATCAATGGTAGTTTCGAGATCCCCCGTATTGAATACCTAGAATCGGTCTTGCTAAAAAAGAAGGCCAGACCTGCAGCATTCGATGTTTTGCAGAATTGGAAAAAAGAAGCGTTGCAGCAGCTTAAAAGTAGGGATAAACATGCACGCCGTCATAAAACAAATGCCAAAAAGGCGTTGTTATATGATAAGGAAAAACATTCGGAGTCAGTCAAAAATATGGATAGGGCTTTCTCACTCGGTATCCAGAAAATGTATCCCTCTAAAGATTTTCATGCTTCTGAAGAATTTATTGAAAAATTGTTAAACGAACGCAGGCCTGGTGTCTCTGCGCCACCTCCGTATGATCCTCTCCCTGGTGCTCTGCCCATTTCTGCTGTTGTTCCTACTGTTATTCTTGTTCCCCCTGTACAACCTACTGTTTCTATTCCTCCAGTTGTTGTTCCTCCACCTATCCTACCACCCCTTCCTCTTGCGCCGATAGTTGCACCCTTATTGAATTTGCCCACACCTCCGCTCCTGAGTGGTTCTGTATTGACTGAAGTTGATCGGGGTGCGGGGTCAAAGATTGTCACTCGAAATACTGTTTCTGCAGACAAGAAACGGGAATTATTTGCATTGGCTAAGCACTGTATGGAGAGAGGTGATCAAGCTAACGTTTTTTCCACATTATCAAATATGGGCGATTTTCCCGAGAAAAATGTTTTTATCGAAGGTTTGGGGACTTATTTATGTGTAATGTGGGGTAGATTACATAATACGGATCTCCCCCAAATGGTGAGGGATCTAAATACTTTAGCGTTTTCGAGGGACACAGAGGAGAAAGTACATGGTCATGTTGAGAGATTGTTTGAGTATAGGAGGAACTTTGAGAAATTATGGGATGAGGATGGTGAAGACGACAGTATGTATGTGCAGAAACGGTTCCTTCCGTGTCGTAGATCGGCACCTGAGGAAGTACGAATTTGTACCAAAGATGCGATTCGATGGATCACGGATTCATCGATACCACCGGATGAAGTATATGACACAGTACAGTACCTGCAGGAAGAATGCGTAAGGAAGAAGGTTAGTTGTCCTATAGAGTTATTGGGTATTTGTGAAAGGGCTTTTTCGCCCGACACTTCTTCAGCTGCCTTAGCACTCGACCTGGCCTTGTTGCTTAGTAAGCGGTCAGAGTTACCTATATCTCAGTTGCCTATGAGAGAGGTTCCTCCGACATTTGTCCCAAAGGTTGAGATTCCCGCTAACGCAGGGACTGGTGCACCCGCTGTGGACATCCCTGCACATTATGTATCGCAATTTGTTCATGTCCCGTTTTCACGACAGGAAGTGAACACTATTAGACAATCAATTCCCGATATTAGGAAAAACCCGACAGGATTCTACAAAGAGATAGAATCCGTTTTGCAGTCCTCTGTGTTCACCTTAAGTGATTGACTTGCTATTCCCTGTACTAATGCCCGTAGATTTATGGAAGCAGGTTCGAACAATAGACAATGTGCCAGGGTTGGGAGATACGTGGGCTAACATGACTAGGTTTGATGGGGAAAGACCAGCTGGTGAGAAACCACCTCAGATAATACTTACTTTGACTGATAGAATTGTCGCAAAATTGAAAACCATAATTCCTGAGAAAAGAATTATTTGGGATAAGCTTACGGCCTGTGTTCAAGGAAAAACTGAAGGTGCCACCAAGTTCTTTAATAGATTCGAACAGATATTCTCTGACTTCAGTGGACAGGACCTGGGCACAGAGTCTGGGAAAAGGTAGTTTGTGGACAAATTTGTACGTGGATTGTTGCCCGACATCCAGTCACAGATTATGTCCTCTGAGAGCGCTTGGCAGGCGAAATCCCAATCTGAAGTTTTGCACATGGCTCAGTATTATGAGAACCGTGTTAAGGAAAAGAGAAAATAGAGAAGAGGAAAGGAGATTTGAAGACTAAAGTATTGTTACAACAAATTGTTAGAAATCCCAGAGGAGGTACTTCACAGACCAGAGGTCAGTATGTCCCAAAAGGAAACGCTCCTTTGGGGCATGTGAATGTTAATCAATGTGCCTATTGCCGCCAGGAAGGTCATTGGCGAGCACAGTGCCCCGTCCTTCGCAAAAGGTCAAACAATGCATTTGGGAGTATGGGTAGACGACCTAGAGGTCGCCCCGGAGCGGGGGGCCCTGATAGAGGTCAGTTCTCGCAAGATCCTCAGCAACCTTTTTCACGGGAAAATCAGACTTCGAGTGTGGACACGAGAATATTTGATCACCCTTCTGCTGCCTACCTTTCTGAAGAGCTTCCTTCCGACAACATTTTATTTCGTTAGGACTGCCCGAAGCAGGGTTTGGAACCTTCACCTATTCCCGTTAATCAGAAAGGTCCCTACGTTGAATTGTTAGTGGGGAATAGGAAACATCAGTTTTTGATAGACACTGAAGCACAGAAGTGCTCCATTGATCATTCCCGGGTTCCAAACATTCCACTGTCAGGGCAAACAAATGTTTCTGTAGGGTTTTCTGGCATACCAATTGCTTGCCCGGTTTCTTCGCCGGTGTCTGTTTCTTTGGATCCCTTCACGGATCATTGTCCCTTCCTCCTGACTTCGAACTGTGGAGAGAATTTGCTGGGGTTAAATTTGTTGAAGAAACTGAATGCAGTAATTCATTGTTCCTCTGACGGAGTGCGACTGACTGTTTCACCACAGCAACTTCCCAATTCTCCGTTTTTGATTCGACCATTGCCTCCTGAGTTTAATGTCGTTCCGGAATGTTTATGGGCGGTCGACGACAATGAAGTTTGGGGTTCTACAGATTGAGCCTGTTAAAATAGTTTTGAAACATGGAGTTAAACTACCACGCATTCCGCAATATAAAATATCAGTTGAGGGCGAGCATGCTTTGAAGTGTATTGTCTCCGATTTTGTGCATCGAGGGGTGATTGAAGAGATTGCAGGTAGTTTATGTAACAGCCCGATTTTGCTTGCATACAAGAAAGGTGACAATGCAATCCCATACCGTTTTATAATTGATTTACGTGCTATTAACAAAGTTGTCGCCCCACAATTTCCAATTGTGCCTGATGTAACAACGATACTAACAATGATCCCTGCTACAGCTACGCATCTATAGTGTTGTGGATATAAAGAATGCTTTCTTTAGTATTCCTATACACAAGGAGAGTAGATATTTGTTCGCGTTCACCTTGGGGGGACGTTCGTTCACATTTACTCGTGCACCTCAAGGGTATACTGAAAGTCCAAGCATTTATAGTAGAGCTTTGAAAGAGCAGCTTGATACCCTTGAATTGCCACCTACTTGTACACTGCTTCAGTATGTCGATGACTTGCTTTTGGCTGCAGATTCTGAAAGTGCTTGTAAAGAAGGCACTGTATTGTTGCTTGTTCATCTGGCTAAAAACGGTCATAAAGCTTCGCTCAAAAAATTTCAATATTGTTGTCAGGAGGTCGCCTATTTAGGCTACCTCCTGTCAAAGGAGGGGAGAAGATTGACACCTGAAAGAATAAAACACATTTCTGGCATGTCTGTTCCAAATACACAGAAGGAGGTCAGAGCCTTAATAGGGATGGCTTCTTACTGTAGGCTGTGGATCCCCAACTTCTCACTAGTGATAAAACCGATGTTGGCATTGACAAAGAAGGGCATTTCTTTGCCGCTGCCATGGAAATCGGAACATCAACGATCATTTGAGCTTCTCAAAACTGCGTTATGCTCTGCACCGGTTCTGGGTACTCCAAATTATGACAAGGCCTTTGTGTTGTTTGTGCATGAATATGATGGATGTGCTTTGGCTGTGTTAACACAGGAACATGGAGGGAAGAATAGGCCGTGCGGCTACTACTCTTCCGCCCCTGATCCTGTCACATGCGCTTTGCCAAGATGTTTGCGAGCTGTCGCTGCTGCTGCCGCGTATGTAAAACAGAGTGAGTGGATGGTCCTAGGCCATGATTTAATTTTGATGGTACCTCACTCTGTAGATGTCCTATTGAATAAAACCCAAACGCAACACCTCACCTCTGCACGGCTGACAAGGTATGAATTAATTCTGTTTGCCCCTCACATTCAAATTAAGAGGTGTTGTGTTCTTAATCCGGCTGAACTCCTACCTTTCCCGCAAAATACTGTTTGCGGTGACAAAGAATTACATGACTCCCTGTATACTACTGAACAGGAAACGAAGGGCAGGATAGACCTTATAGATACTCCTTTGGGCAACGCGGAAGGGGAGCTGTTTTGTGATAGCTCCTGCTTCAAACTCCCAGATGGTACATCTACAGCTGCCTACGCAGTTACTACGTTGAGTACGGTCGTTGAAACTAAGAGAATTCCGCATAGCTCCGCGTAGGCAGCAGAGATTATAGAGTTGACCCGAGCTTGTGAACTCTCTGAAGGGCATACAGTAAACATATATACTGATAGCCAGTACGCCTTTGGGGTGGCTCACAACTTTGGGAGGCTCTGGTCGGAAAGAGGGTTCCTAACCTCACATGGGACCAAGATTCAGCATGGTCCCCTGATAGTGCAATTGCTCTCGGCACTCTCACTCCCTAGGCAGTTAGCGATCATGAAATGTGCAGCACATCGTAGGGTCATAGATGATGTGGGAAATGGGAACGCTTTTGCTGACCAGATAGCCAGGCAAACGGCCACAGACCTTAGCGCAGACATGTATGCTCTAAGGGAAACAAAAGATGCCTATGTAATGGATGAGGGTATTGGGTCTGTGCGAGATATCCAAACTGATGCCACAATAGAAGAATCTAAAAAGTGGGCCGAAGGAATGGGGAAACTAGATGACAATGGGTGTTGGGTGGATACATCTGAAGGGAAATGGTTGCTCCCTGATTCATATGTGCTGGCGATAGTTACGATGGCACACAGTCCTACGCATGTGTGTGCTCAGCAGATCACGAAAATGTTAGAACAAGTCTGGGTGAATGATAACATTTTGAAGATTGCACAGCGACATATTCAGAATTGTATGATTTGCTTACAGCACAATGTGGGGAAGGGGATAGTAACTCCAAGGGGTAGCTTTGGGCCCCCTTCTGTTCCCTTCGAGGTCATCCACTTTGATTTTATTGAGATGGAACTGTGTAACAATCTAAAATATGTTCTTGTGATTATTTGTGCTTTTAGTAAATGGGTCGAGGCTTTCCCCGTTAAGGATGCCACTGCCATGACCACTGCAAAGACTATGGTAAAGGAATTCTTTCCACGGTTTGGGCTGCCAAGGGTAATTTGGTCGGACAACGGGCCCCATTTTGTTGCAGCAGTAATTTTGCATATATGCACAGCGTTACACATTGAAAAGCGATTTCACTCAGCTAGGCATCCTCAAAGTGCTGGGTTGGTAGAGAGACATAACGGTATCCTAAAGAACAAGCTTGCCAAAACATGTGCCGGCACCAAACTGAAATGGCCAGATGCCTTACCTATTGTATTGTTAGCCATGCGTACCACACCTCAAACTAAGACTGGGCTCTCTCCATTTGAGGTAGTGATGGGGAGACCTGCTAACATTTGGGGCCTTCCGAAGCCCAAAACCCTGAAGGAGGTTGAAAATGTATTGCTTGTAGACTACTGTAACCAGTTGACTAAAAATCTGTATCTCATTTATCATCCGGTCCAATCAGCTTTACCTGTACGGTTTACGGGCCCAGGACACGATATTCAACCTGGAAGTTGGGTCCTAGTGAAGGCCTACGAAAGGTCTTCCTGTCTCGCTGGCGGGGACCCTACCAGGTGCTGTTGGTCACCCAGACAGCAGTGCGGGTGGCTGGAAAGAAGCACTGGATCCACGCGATGCATGTCAAGAAACTTCCTCACCCGACGCCAAACATTACAGAAGAAGCAGAACCCCTCGCTGATGCTACAATCTCTGATCCTGGAGTAGCAAACAGCGCTGTGTGTGAGTGTGTCAGAGAAATTCTCTGAGCCCGTGGAGCTTGGGGAACAGTCCATTTTGTCTACGCACTCTTTGAAAAGGTCACTTCCGGAAAACACTGTTTCAAGTTCTGCGACTTCCGTCGCCTCCGATACTTTGCTTCCCTCAGGAAGTGACGTTACCCTATTTACGGACCAAACAGTACTGGGTACCACCAGGAACGACCTTCGATGAAGAAAATAGAACTACGGCACAGGGTTTTTCCTGTGCACCTGGAAAGAAGATGTGATTGAAAGTTTTCTCTTGTACAAGAAAGTTCTTTTTGAACAAAAGGAAAAAAGGGATTCTGCTGGCTAGGGTTGGGGAAGGACTAAGAAGTCGCGCGACCGTAGTGTCGCCAGCAACGAACATTGGGGTCGTCGATTGAGAAACTACGATGCCTGCCACCTCCACCGCTGCTGCTCGCATTGGACTTATAAATAAGGGGGTGACCAACTCGGACAACGAACAATGTGCCTGGGCCCCGAAAACGTATTGCTGTGTTGTGTTAATAGTAATTGGAATTTGTATAATTACTGCTGTGGGACTTTGGTACTTCGAAGAAATTTACCCTCTAAAACCTCTACTGCCAATTGGGATTGTACCTACTGCTTTGACTCCCTCTGTACACCTTCATACTTTGTCACCTAGCGACTCCCAGCATAGACGAAAGTACCATAATAACACTTTAATGATAATAATGAATTCAACGCATGCCATTTTTAATAAGAGTAATTGCTGGATTTGCACCCATTTACCACAACATGGGAATAAGGGGCTTGGATGGTATATTCACCCTTTACCTTTAACGACTGCTTGCTATGCCTCTCTTAGAGCACTATTCTTTGGCCGTTGGAATGATAGCATCTCAGGGAACTTTGATGGAACTAATTTAAATGACTTTGAGAAACGTGAATTGACTCCCCTGGGATGCTCGCTTTTTGCGAATAGAAGTAAACCTAATGTTGCTTCTATTAGGCCATCTGATAAACTATCTCTTCCTTTTCAAACTCTAATTTTCTTTAAAATGGCTCCGATAGGCAATAAGGACGCTGTGCCTCCTTCCTACTCTATTAATCATAGCCCCGATTCAGTCCCCTTTTGTGTACAAAGAAATGGCACTCGGACAATGGGAAACTTTGAAGGTTGCGTGAACATTGTAAATTTGACCGGGGAGAACAGGCCTCTGTATGTAGTTCAGCATTTCCCTGGTTGCCCAAGGATTGTCAGTGAACCTGTTATTTAGGAATCCTGTTACCTGGGGTATTCATAGCTAGTACATTGGAAGTTTCTAAGGCTCGCCCACGGCGGGACGAGAACGGAGATACCCCTGGGTGAGTATTGGGAGATATAGCAAAATCAGTTGTGCCATTTTGCGGACAGATAGCAAATTCTGAAAATATTAGGGGACTAGCAAGGGTACTGGAGAGAACCATCAATCGGACCACGGATATACTCTACAATATGACACTAGAACAGAAAGCAATGAGATTGGTAGCACATCTATCATAGATGTCCAGTAAAACATATCATGATTGTACCCTAGGCCCCCTAGTGCCAATTCCAAACTGTTTGGCTTTTTACCCATATTTTTTTTTTAAGTATGCTCTAAAATGCAACATTTTAATGCATTATTTAAATGAAATTCACGGGGGAAAATCCCACAAACCCCCCTTGATTGGTTCGGGCTCCCTTGCTGCACTCGGTCACTATGACATATCTGGTGGAAATATTTATGCCCCTCCACTTAAAAATTTCACCAGCCACCACTGGCCCTGGGACTGTGCTGGGAGCAGGGTGAGGGAGCCCACGGACTGTGGTGGGAGCATGATGGGTGGGAGCCAATAGATAGTGGTGGAAGCAGGATTTGGAGAGCCCAGGGTCTGTGGTGGAGTGGCGTGGGGAGAGCACAGCGACTGGGCTAGGAGTGGGATGAGGGAGGCCAGAGACTGTGATAGGAGCAGGTGGAGGAGCCCAGGGACTATACTGCTGGGAGTAGGGTTCATAGCCATTTGGACTTACTGTCCATTTGGCATTTTTGGGTGGGCCCGGCCTGCCCACATTTTGCTCAGGGGGTGCCCAGGCCTAAAAAGTTTGAAGACCACTGAAGTAGTATCTAGTGAGACATTCATAGACCTGGGGACATCTGGGGACACTATCCCGCCATCCCATCACCTCATCTGGCTCAAGCCCCTCAACTGCTGATCAAAACATACACTACATCGTCCAGGCAGCGGCTCCGAAGGGCATTGGACTATCACACATTGTGCAAGATACGGAGGATGACCAGGCAATTCAAATCATCTTCAGGTGCATTGAATCATGTTGATGGAAACAGGCCAAACTAGCGGAAGAGGGTGCCAGGCCTGAAGTACAGCAAGAGATTGGAAGTCTGTGTTTGGTCAGGAGGGAAATGACCCGGTCAGAAGACGGCCTATTACTAAAAGGCACCAAAATTGTCATTCCCTGGATGCTACAAAGGAGGGTATTAGAGGTGGCTCATGAAGGTCACCAAGGCATAGTGTCCACAAAGAGAATGCTAAGACAAAAAGTGTGATTTCCTAAACTGGATACTCAAGTGGAACTGCCCTACCTGTGTTGTCATCAACCCTCACATAAGACCTGAACCGTTGCGCATGACAGACCTACCAGAGAAGGTGTGGAACGCGATAGCCATTGACTTCTTTGGTCCCATCGAAGGAGGGAAATACATATTGGTAGTGATGGACAGGTACTCCCGTTTCCCCGAAACCCAACTGGTGAGTTTGACTGCGACGTGCCATACCATCTCAGTGCTGGACAGGATGTTCACTGTCTATGGGGTGCCGAGTATCGTCAAATCAGATAATGGACCCCCTTTCATGGGGCAGGACTTCAAAATGTTTGTTCAATACATGCGGTTTAATCACCAGCAGGTCACAGCATTGTGGCCACAGGTAAATGGACGCTGGAACGTTTCATGAGCAACATCAAGCAAAACGTTCAGATCGCCAATCTAACAGGGGAGTCAGTTGAGAAAATGCTGTATCAACTACTTCGAGATTACCGGAACACCTCATGCAGCACTACAGGGAAAACACCCTCTGAGGTCATGTGTGGCCGCAACATTCGGACACGGCTACCTCACGTCACAGTCCCCGAAGAAGCATACGTGGGAGTTTGTGACATGCATGAGAAGGACACTGAGGCCAAGGAGGTCATGAAGCAGAGAGCAGATGCAACCAGGAGGACCAGCGAGAGTGACCTACCGCGAGGGAACATTGTGGTACTAAGGCAACCTTAGACTCACAAACACACGACAGTGACTGACAGTGCTCCGCTGACCGTCACCAAAATCAAAGGGTCCTTGATCACGGCAGAGGGCGAAAGAAGAAATGTGACTCGAAATCCTGAATGTGAGGATGCCTCGTACGAAGCTGATGGGGAAGCCTCAAGGGATACAGCCAGCTCCCGGCCGAGGCCAGGTGTGTGGCACTGGCAGGCCTCAGAAAGCAAGAAATAGACCCCATAGACTAATTCAAGAAATGGACTGAGAATTAACATTATGTTGAATAAAAGGGGGAGGTCGTAATGTCGTAAGTCTAGTTATTGTGGGGAAACACGTAATAAGGGGGGGCTGCGGGTACGGGCTGTGGGATGGGCAAAAAGGGAGGAGAAAAGGATGAAAGGATGTGAGGAGTTAGTTACAGGATGTGCTTAGTCAATTCTTCTCACTAAAGCATTAACAGAGACATAAAGGATTCAGACGCCCCTTGGAATGTGCCGCTGGAGACGTGTTCTGTGACCGGTCGGTCCCCCGGGCCATCTCTGGTCACAGTGCTGCTCTGGTAGTAAGGAAAGCTACAGCCATTAATCAGTGTAATGTTATGCATTTTAGATCGCGACAATCTCGGAGTTTTAATTCAAAATATTTCCCTGAGATTTCCCTGAGAGTCGGCAAGAGCATGGACTCCCGGAGCCTCGAGGCCAATCCTGGAGATGAAGCATTACTGTTGCCAGTGACCTGGCCTGTGCACCGAAATACAATTAAATGATGTTGCAGAGAGGAATGAGACGTTCTGGGTATATACCTCTCATTTTGGGGTGATCTCTTGATTGATAAATTCCTTGCCAGCCATCTTTGTGGCGCTAAGAGGGGTGCATTTCAGGGAACTGGGCACAGTGGCAACTCTGGAATCCCCTAACAGTGCAAATAAGGCGGGTGTGATTTTGCGCAATCTCTTGCTCCAGGCTCGTGCGTGACCCCTCCCAAATCTAATTTTAAAGGGCCATTTAAGCAGATTTTGCTGAGCTTGTGCAACCCCTGGCACCCACCCAATGCTATCATGGGTGGGTCAGCGAAGGAGAGGGCGTCCTGTATGAAGCACTTCCCCTTCGGATACTGCCCATGCCTGCGGTGGCGCTGCGGCTGTGGACCAGGGCTCCAGGAAGTCCTGGCTGCGGGAGGGGGGACAGCAAACAGAAACTCGGAAAGGGGTTTCCCAGCAGGGTGATTCGCCTGCCCACTCCCTCGTGTCCTCGGTTACCTTGGCCGTGTATTTCTGCTGTCTCTCGCATTGACTGCTCGGAGGCTGACCAGCATCGTCCACTGTGTAACTGGGCTATGGCTGCCTGGGCAGCCCTGCTTATGAGCGCCCTCTTGGCCGCGCGCGTGAAAGGTGAGCCTGTGCGTTCTCTGCACGTTCTCTGTGGCAGAATATGAAACAAGGCCCATAGGCTCCGTGGGGAGACTGGGGTGAATGAAAGGGATATTTTGTGTACTAACATTGTAAACTGCGTCTTTAAAAATATATATGATGTTCAATTCTGTTGATTGCGCCCAGTAAATATTGTATTCAGAATAAGAATGTTACACTTGTTTAACTGAGTTTAAAGCACATGATCAAATCCTAGACTTACACTTTACATAATGTTTTGATAGAAGGCAGTGGAGTAACTTTGCTGAAAATGTTGGGGGGGGGGAGGACATGACATCTGAAGAAAAGGTGCCCCAGCCAAAAGAATGGGGACACAATGGTGTGCCATGAAAGTTGGTGGTTGGGGGGGCAAAAACACCCCTGTCCCCCCCTAAAATTACGCCCATGATAGAAGGTTATCACATCCTGATGGCACACTGCTATTGTACTCTTTTTAAGTGCCCCTATTACGAAGGGGAATTAAGCAAAAAGGACCAAATGAGGGTTCCTGGCTGCATTCCATAAAATGAAAGAGTATTTTGAGAATATAAGAATGTCCGCTGTTATTGATATCTGACAAATATGTCTGTGATATCAGTAACACATAGGTATAGAGATGTAGTTAAGTGACCCTAATAAAAAACAATCATGTTATCATAAAGGAACATTATGGTTGCAGCGAATGAAGACAAAACAAAAAAATGATGCCATCCTACAACAACCATAACACCACAATCACATACCGCTCATGACGTCTCTCCATAAAGTAATTGTCCTAGTAAATTGGGTTTTGTATTTCATTTTTAACATTTGTGAGGGTGTACTTTTTCGTGTTGACTCATTATTTGGATTTTTAAATTATGGATGCAAAAAGTTACACAGCTACTCCACGCAGAGACAATTGTTACGGCTGAAAAGCTCCGAATATATAGCTACCCTGCGCAATCGCGGTTTGAAAACTGCAGTTGATTGAGAATTGTTGAAGCTCTTGCGGTAGTTATTGGCAACATTAGGTTCCCTCATTACGAAGAGGGCGGCTTATGAACATTTCAGCCTGGAAGAAGATTGTTGGGTCCAAACACGTGTCGGCTATACTTATACCAATGTTAAGTTCATATTAAATACATTGCCTTTGCGCAGAGTGGCTGTGTAACTTTTTGTATACATTCTCAATTTGAACACCGTGGGCACAGGTTTCCATCAATCCACAAGCACCTGCAGCAGGCACACATCCTTCAGTTTAAATAGGATAGGGTTCGTCTATTGCCTTTGGCACAGATAAGCGCACTAAGCTCTGGCTTGTTGCCCGTTTTGGTTACATTCAAATTATACATAAAATATTTTTTTCTCTTGGTACTCTCTTGAAAAATAAACAAACCGTAAGCCATTTTTTTTCTACTTGTGTCTTTTTCGTGGTTAAAGTTTGGTGATGTACATCCATGTTATATTGGCACACCTGGCATCATTAGCAGTGGTGGCTTGGCCGTTTTTGTTTTATGATGACCGTGGCACAGTCATGGTTGCTTAACAAACCATGACTTTTGAATTTGGTTTCATGCTCTACAACCACAATTCCCCTTTAACAAAGCTTTTCCACTGATATTTCATAATTTTATATTAGGCCAATTTAATAATCCAATCCCTGGCCACTTGCCCGAGGCAGGCCCCAAGAAGCCACCCAAAGTGGCCAATGTGCCAGGTCACAGCCGTGGCCAGGTGTGCCTTTGCTAAGAACATGCCTCAGACCCCATCAGGGCACCTAAAGTTACTAGTGAAGGCCCAGAGGCCACTTTCCCCCGTTGGGGGTTCATCGGCTAGTGGCCACGGGCCTGGAGACTTGATCAGTGGAGGCTTTGAGCAGGGCATGGCCTCTGGCCATCCCTCAGGCCCCGCCAAGCCACATGAAGTATCCATTAGGCCTAGCTTGGAGTGAGGCACAGTGGACGCTTAATCCCATTGCAGGCCCAGGGGCCACTGGCTATGTCTAGCGGCCACATTTGCCATGTTCGGTCCCTGCCAAGCCAACCCAAGTTGCCATAGGCCTGGGCTGTGGGCACACCCAATGTCCACTTGGCCCGATTCGGGGATCCGTCGGCCTCTGGATATGGCCTGCAGTTCTATCCAGTGGCCACTTAGCCTGGGGTATGTCCTTTGGCTATCCTGCAGTCCTGGCCAATCCATGGATAATATCTGGGTCCATAGGGTGTTCCCGAGAACCGGGTCAGCGTCCAGGAAACACACAGTAAAATGAGTTGTTCATTCTGCCATTTTTGGGGCATATTCCACCCCTTTGTGACGCCCTCCAATCTTGCCTTGGGTCATGGGTTCTCTCAGGAGCTGTGATATATCCCTTTTCAGAACCTTTGCAGTGCAGGTCCATACGAAACCTGCCGAAGTCCTTGAACAACAATGGTGGCAGAAAATAGCATCGTTAAATAGCGATGACCTTTGGAAAAGATGTCTGTACCCCAATCAACCCCAATTGGAATTGCAGTTGCAAGCTTCTTTAAAGCATTGAACTGGAGGAGAATCAGAGCAAGAATTATAGTAGAAAGAATGTTGAGTAGGGGTATTCCCTTACCCACGGCTTCGTGACGATTCTGAAGGATGAACCCCGAAGACAAGAGATTCCCCAAAGACAAGAGATTTGTCTACTGTAGAAAAGGGGGTGGGGGGAAATTGGGTTGCTCCTACCTGGAAGAAGTTAGATTTTAAATTGTAGGTTGCCTTTGAGGTCTGATGAAGTTTGATGTTATACCAAGTGGTTGAAGAAATAAAATTGTTATATGAATTATAGAGTTGAATTGGTGATTTAATAATTTTTTTTTTGGTAAAGGGTCATCGTTATATGTATGTGTTTTCTTTTTATGTTCTTTTTTAACCATATACTATAAATAAAAACAAAACAATTGTGGCCATTTGAAACATTTTACGTGGCCCCAACCACTCAGATGAGACCTTGACTAACTACCCAATTGGTTTGCTGCAAAAATTCTATGAGCCAGACACCAAGAAGTAAGTCTGTGGACTGGACCCAGGTATCACTAACTTTGTTTTGCCTACTTCTGGGCCCTTTTAAGAGAAACCACTGGACTGATATTAACCAAACTTGTGAAAGCATTCTTGCAAGACCCGATGGCCACTCCTTGCGAAAGTTTGATGCAAATCCATCAAGTGGTTCAGGGTGTAGACATGACAGATCCTTTTTAAAGAGAATGAATGAGAAACCATATGTTTTGGGACATTCCTCATTACTCCCTCAACCCCTCAAAAAACACACAGACCTTTCTAAAAGAAGTCGGGTCTATACTTTTTGGATATTTTTGTGCCGATTTGTCCAACGGCGCCCAAAAATATAACCCACCCAAAAGTGCTTGTCCAAGGGCAAGTGCAACCTAACGATAACTTCACGGTCACTATCGTCAACTTTGTGACATAAGTGGTGTATGTTTGGATCATTAAATAAGTAGTACAAGGTAGGCGTGGTCTTCTTTCATTTTTCGCATCAGCCACCCTGACACTAAAGTGTTTCACATATCCTGATCCGGACAGCTTCAGAATTCAGATGTGAAGATCAAAAGTTAGCAAACATCTGTCCCCATGTCAGGTGCAAAACAACATTTTTAGAAGAGCCCAGGCTGAGAGGGGAAGCCAGTGCAGAGACGCCCTTGTAGAATGGGAACCTGCAACATCACTGTAAAAGCCAGCACTTATTATCACTGTCTTGCTGCAACTAGGGATGGGTGAAATTTCCATCAGCAAACTGGAATTGTTGAAATTCGCTAACAATTCCGTTCCGCGGCTAGGGCAGTTTTCTACCTTTTCCTCCAAATATTTTGATGCTTTTTTGTGTGTGGAAATTGCATTTTACCTGAAATTTAGGTGTTATTTGTTTCTAAAACACTGAAAAAACGAAATTTCTGAAATTCTTTTAATTTGATTGGGCAAAACACCGGACATTTTGTTTTTCAACAAACGAAATTTTGGAACACAAAATGTAATGTTGGGTGGCAAAATGCCACAAATGATCAATTCAGCTCTGCATTTGCATGGAATCTGCCAATTTTCCTGCCTAACGAAGTTGTGGCATTTCACCCAGCTCTAGTTACACCTTCACTAGGTGTTGCTAGGTCTGGAAAGGATCAGGGGCTAAGCTAATGTCGGGACTGGCGGGACCCGGGGCTAGCTGTAGCCTTTTGGTTGTAGCCCCTGAGCTTCTATCCGGGGCTACAACCAAAAGACCCAGGGCTATAGCCCTTCAGCCCCCCCTTGTAACGCCTCCATCTGTAATAAGAAAATGACATCACTAATCGACTGTAATATATAAAATAAAGTACCTCCTCCTGTACAATATCAGTATATTGCAAGTCACAGAAGAGTTCTGGGCAATGCTGCAGGGCCGCCCAAATCGAAGCAGGGTAACTGCTGTTACCATCAGCAGGCCTGCAGAGGGGCAGCCTAACCTCTCCGCCCTCTCTGCTCCTCTCCTTACCTCTAGCCAGAGAGAAACGCAGTCTTTGCAACACAAAGCTGAGGAAGGGTGAGGTGTGAACAATCACCTCACCCTTCCTCCATACAGCAAGGTGCTAAGCACCTAAGGAAACCAACTGTCAGGCAGGGATCAGGTTCAAAGACCCGCCCCCGCCCAGGGGGCCAGACAGTCGGCTATCCGGCTGGGGGCTGGAACACAACAGCCCCCACTACTATACATATCAAAGACCCAGGGCTCCCCTGGGTCTTATAAATACAGAGCGGCATGCTCTGAGAAAACACAAACAGTTTGTGGACCCTGAACGGGGACCCAAACACACAGGAGGTGCACTGTTTACTCAGTGCCTTCCACACCTTTGCTTCTTTACCACAAAACCTTCCCACCCTACAAATAAGGGAGAAGAACAAAGGAAAAGAAGTACAAGGCACTGTACAGTGCCCACAACAAGTCGTGGGACATGAGAAGGCGGGCACAGGCCAGAGGGGGTAACCCCAAGACCCGGTGCCCAAAAGTATGTTACTAAGATGATATGTGATTATTGTTATCTCCATAACCATATCTGTACAATAAAAACCTACGGCCTTGACAACAATGTGTGAGCCAAATTATTCCGGGTGAGGGTATGGGGTCGGCAAATAATTATGCATGCATATGTGTTCAGCAGTTACGTGACCAAATAGAGGAATGTTGTCAAAAGCCTAGTTTCTTTATGATGCCAAGGAACTCAGACGTGAATTGCAAAATCCTTGTAAAGTAAAGTAGGGGGGTCTTTTATCACCTATATCACCTAATCGCATCATCTTCAAGCTCTTCAATAATGGATCTCTTGCTCAAATTGATCCTAAAGTGGTAATAATGTCGCAATAATGTGGAATAAATATAAATCTGTTTGGTTGTCAAAACATATTAACATATTATTATGCAAGACTACATTTGTGTTTATTTGAAGAACACGTATGTCAATTTTCAATCACAAATTACTTACAACAACACATATACAAATGGCAAGGACATTCCCCAGAACTGGTTAATAGCGCAAAGAAGAAAACAAGTAGTGACCCAGTTTTTGAGGGTGTGAATAAAGTGGGGCAAATAGCAGGGACAAATATTAAACAAAAAAATGTTATCAGTTTAATAAAATGCATTTAAAGTTGGAGTGCATCAGCATTTCCCCATATATCGATCTATTACATTTTTTCTTTTGGTGATTCATAACTTACATTTTGTGACATGAATATCTGTGAACCGCAGTGTACCCCAACCCCTTTCTTGTGATAATCTAATCTGCAGCGCAATTGCCCTATGGTTAAGTGTCTTTGAGGCAATACATCATAGCACAAACCCTTCTATGTGACATCAGAAGCCATGAACACCTCTCGTCATGACAGTAGTAAACACCAAAGCTAGGCATACTGTCCATGTATCAACACAATCACGTTTATGCATGCAAAACCAAGAAGAGACTCATTCAATGAATACACCATTTTCTTTGTTTATTCGTTTCACACAAAAACACACTTTCTTAAAATTATTGTATTTTAAGTTGAATTAATGAATGGAGTCCACACTTTACTATATCGGTATGTTTTGTATTAAGATGTAAATTGTGAACTATATTGATCTCTGCCATTCAAAATGTCTACAGTCTTCACTATACAAGTATTCACCAATGACATTATTTTTTATTCAAAATCAACATAGGCGCAAGAAACAATGTTCGATGTCCGATGAAATACTACATTTTGGACATATTTGGTAAAACTAATAGGAAATTTAAGACAATAATAATTGATGACAGAAGTTGTATTACAATTCATGTTCAAAAAGCCTCTTTGGCGAAACATTTCATAAGCAAACAACATACCCCTAATGATTTGCAGTGGGATATACTTAAGAAAATTAGAGGTACTGACCTGGGGACCGTTAACAAAATACTCATTAACTTGAAACAGAAGTTGATTTATCTAACTAAGAGCCACCGAGTGGATTTTAATGCATATATTGAACTGCATAACATAGTATCGTCCCTTTTCATATAATGCAGGGATTCCTTTCCCATTTCTGTTATGAATGGCCACCAAAATGTGTGTGAGATTGTCTCATATAATGATTTGGGATTAGTGTTTTTACTTTTGATTGGTTCAGTATTGTCATCATGATTGCATCAATGTTAGAAATCAAAACAAGATGCATAGCTTAATCCATCTACATGTTTTCCCTTTTTCATGTAGAGGGTGGATTGTCTGGGTGACATATGGGTCTAATTGCCTGAGATTCCAGATACACTTTGTGACTCCTTACCACTTGTGACTTAGGGCATGGCATGAAATCATCATGTTGCGTCTGGAGTTTTTTTTAAATGATGGCTATTTTGATTATGTATACTCACGGTTTTGATATTACAGGAAGACGCATTACCTACATTTCCATTCGCTAATTTATGAGCCATCAACAGGTAGGGTGACTGTAGGAGCTATATGTACCACAACGTTGGTAAACAAATTATTATGTAAATGAGAGAATTAGAAGTGACCTAATTGGGTATTACCTTTCAGCTTGTTCGATATCTGGAACATCAGCCTTCTATCTTGAGAATGGAATGGGTAGTTGATTGAGGAACAATCATTAACTCCTTATGGGTTGTTAATTGCAGGAAGAGCTTACCCGCATTTTGAGAAGGTAACTTTAAATAGAGGATTCTAGTTTATCTTCATTTAATATATGTTTTTCCAATGTAGATTTAATTACTTACATTGTTTTTGATGTTATTATTAGGTTCTCTTATAAACAGTTTTTCTCTTTGACCCTAAAGAGATGAGGATGTCTTTCCCAGTCCAAAATATTAAATTAACAGGAATATGAATATTTCTTAAGGTGTGAAAACAGAAATAAAATATCGAGGCTGAGTACCCCAAAAGGAAATACACCGAACACGGGTTACAAAGGAACATACTAAGTACTTTATTCTCTACTGAATTCAACTACAAAAACAGTGCAAAGTCAGATAGCTATCGGCCCTCAGTACAACACAATGAACTCCAGCGTGGTTCAGTGTGTTCAGTGAGAGACTGTACATTAGAATGCATTTGCTTTTTATACATTTTGTGGGCACTATGTCCAGCCCAACTATGGGTTAATATTCTACTTTATACATCACCGATTCTAGGGTTCATGCTGAGTCTCAAATAACCGCATTTAACTGGTTTGTCTTTAATACATGTAACAACAAGCGTATGCATTAACTGTGTATTCTAAAGTTTCGCATGCAGGCCTTCTTAAACATAAATACAATGTAGTAAGACAGATGTTCTTCGTTCAATATGCAAACACATTATCTCAATATATGTTTGTGGATTTATTTCATCGCGCGAGTGATCCCTTTACACATAGGTCAATGAAGGACGAGGTCTCAGTTCATGACCTCAACAAGTGGCCTGCAGGCAGATTACATATTAGCTATGTACAGAGGTCAAGACGGCCATGTTGTATTTTGCAATGACATCGTCCACCATTTTAGCTCACAGGGTGACTTTTACACAACAAATCCTAAAATGGTGGTTTGGCCTAAAATGGCAGCCTACATAGATTAAAGGTCGGGACCTTGCAACACAGATCTCGCAAGCGACTTTCGAGCAGCTTGGCGTAGGCCAATATTAATATATTTATTACGATAGGAGGCACGATATACTTTCTATTCCGACAAACCCTCCTTTTGGCCTATGCCAAGTGCTAAAAATTACTTTGGGTCTCCTTGCAAATAACTCCATGCATCATTGTCCATGCACCCTGAATCACTATCAGAAATATCTATTGCCATTAGGTCTTTTGCTAAAATATCCTTCAATACGTATTCTTTGGCAGTCTTATCTGGGGCATACATTTTATGTCCTATCGAATCTATCGCTTGTGCGCAACATCCCCCTAGCATCGAACACATACCAGGCAGACACTGAATACAGCAACAAAGAAACAACATAATTCCCAAGATAATTAATAAGACCGAAAGTACCTTCCAACCCCAAGATCGCAAGAAGTCCCAGAACCAAGCGCTTAGATCCCAGTTTCCCTCGGGAACATGCGCTTCAGAACTAAGGACGTGCGGATTTTGTATTGCCTTGAAGATAGTTGGGGAGGAATCTGGTACAAAAACAAAGCAAGCGGACCCCACTAATTTGCATACTCCACCACGCTCAGCTAGAATGACATCTAATGCCATTCGATTTTGGAGTGCTACTAATCTTATTGCTTTCTGCTCTAATGTCATATTGTAGAGTATATCCGTGGTCCGGCTGATGGTTCTCTCCAGTACTCTCGCTAGTCTCCTGATATCTTCTGAATTTGCTATCTGCCCCCAAAATGGCACAACTGATTTTGCTATATCTCCCAAGACTTGTGCTGGGGTGTCACCATTCTCGAGCCGCCGTGGGCGAGCCTTTGAAATTTCTATAGTACTTGCTATGAACACCCCAGGTAACAGGATCCCTAAATAACAAGTTCCCTGCCAATCTCTGGGCAACCATGGAAACGCTACATTACCGCAAACGAAATAGACAGGTTCGCCTACAAATTCCCCAGTCAAATTCCCCAGTCAAATTTGCAACATTGGCACAACCTTTAAAATCTCCCATTGACCGAGTGCCATTCCTCTGTATGCAGAAAGAAACTGAATCAGGGCTATGGTTAACAGTGTAGGATGGAGGCATGGCATCCTTATTGCTTATCGGAACCATTTTAAAGGAAATCAAATATTGGAAAGGACGAGATAGTTTATCAGAAGGCCTAATAGAAGCAACATTCAGTTTACTCCTATTTGCAAAAAGGGAGCATTCCAGGGGAGTCAAAACACTTTTCTCAAAACTATTCAAATTGGTGCCATCAAAGTTCCCTGAGACGCTATCCTTCCATCGGCCAAAGAACAGTGCTCTAAGAGAAGCATAGCAAGCAGTTGTCAATGGTAAAGGATGAATATACCAACCAAGCCCCTTATCCCCGTGTTGCAGTAAATGCGAACAGACCCAGCAATTGGATTTAATAAAAATGGCATGTGTAGCATTCATGATAAGTAATAGTGTGTTATTATGGTACCTTTGTCTGTGCTGGGAATCCCGAGGGGATAAAGTGTGCAAATGTACAAAGGGAGTAGGAACAATGGGTGCATTTTCAGCAGGCAACAAAAGTTCTAAGGAATTAGTTTCCTCAAGGTACCATAATCCTAAGGCAACAACTATAAGAAACCCAAATATTATTACAAAAATACAGCAATACGTTTTCGGGGCCCAGGCATTTTGTCCATTGTCCCGGTTGGTCACCCCATTATTTACAAGTCCAATACGAGCGGCGGCGGTAGCAGGCATTGCAGTTCTTCAGATGGAAACCCCAATGTTCGTTGCTGGCGACCCCCCTGTTGCGCGATTTCTTAGTCCTTCCACAACCCTAGCCAACAGAATCCCCTTACTCAAATTTGGGCAAAAGCAAGCCCTTCGATGACTCTTTTCCTTCCTTGAATGCTCAGCTGAACCATGCCGTATGTCTATAAGATGCACAGCAGAACCGTGCCGTATGTCTATTTTCTCAAACGTAAGTGGTACCTGGCTGTTCCTGGTACTGATTGATCCGGAAACAATGTGTCGTCACTTCCCGTTGGAAGCAACATGTCAGAGGCAAGTGTGGAGGCTGAATTTGAAACAGCCGTTTCCGGGTGCAAAATTTGCAGAGAGTGTGGAGACAAAATGGCAGCTTCCCCAAGCCTCCTGGGCTTAGAGATATTCTCTGACACAATCTCAGTGCTGCTTACTGCTTTGGGATCATCAGTTGCAGAATCACCGAGGGGTTCTGCTTCTTCTGTAGCGTGTGGCACAGTGTGAGGAAGTTTATTGATGTGTGACGCGTGGATCCAGTTCTTTCGCCCAGCTACCCGCACCGCTGTCTGGGTGACCAACAGGACCTGGAATGGCCCACGCCAGCGAGGCGCGAGGCAGGAGGTGCGCTCAAATGATTTGACGAGCTCCCAGTTCCCCGGTCGTATGCCGTGGCCCGGGCCCTCGAATCGCACAGGTAAGGCCTCTCGTACCTGGTGGTAAATCAAATACAGGTTTTTAGTCAATTGGCTACAATAATCTGAAAGTAGTACATTTTCAACGTTCTTCAAATTTCGACATTTTGGAAGATTCCAGACATTGGCAGGTCTCCCCATTACCACCTCAAATGGAGAGAGCCCAGTCTTAGTTTGAGGGGTTGTACGCATGGCTAGTAACACGATCGGTAAGGCCTCCGGCCATTTTAATTTGGTGCCGGCACACGTCTTAGCGAGCGTGTTCTTGATGATACCGTTGTGTCTTTCTACTAGCCCGGCGCTCTGAGGATGTCTGGCCGAATGGAACCATTTGTCAATTCGTAACGCTGTACATATCTGTAGGATTACAGCGGCGACAAAATGTGGACCATTGTCCGACCAGATAACTCTCGGCAAACCGAACCGGGGAAAGTACTCCTTTAACATGGTTTTCGCAGTGGTCATGGCTGTAGCATCTTTAACAGGGAAAGCCTCCATTTACTAAAGGCACAAATGACCACAAGGACATATTTTAGATTGTTGCTTCGTTCCATTTCAATAAAATCAAAGTGGATTGCTTCAAATGGGACAGAGGGTGGCCCAAAACTTCCCCTTGGCATTGCGGTCTCCTTTCCCACATTATGTTGTAGGCAAATCATACAGTTCTGGACGTAATGCTGAGCAATTTTTGAAATTTTGTCGTTTACCCAAACTTTTTCTAACAATTTTGTCATCTGCTGGGCACACACATGCGTAGGACAGTGTGCTATTACAACCATCATCATCACATAAGCATCAGGAAGTAGCCATTTTCCATCAACCGTGTCCACCCAACACCCATCATCATCAAGTTTTCCCAAGCCTTCAGCCCACCTCTTGGATTCTTCTAATGTGGCATCGGCTTGGATATCCCGTACAGACCCAACGCCCTCATCCATTCCATAGGCATTTTCAGTCTCCTTTGAAACATATATCTCCGTAAAGAGATCAGTGGCAGTTTGTCTAGCTATTTGATCAGCAAAAGCATTCCCTTTTCCAATATTATCTACAATCTTTCGATGTGCTGCACATTTTACAACTGCTAACTGAGTAGGGAGCGCAAGCGCTGAGAATAGTTGCACTTTTAGGGAGCCATGTTGAATCTCGGTGCCATGCAAGGTTAAGAACCCTCTTTCCCACCAAAGTCTCCCAAAGTTGTGAACCACCCCAAAGGCATACTGACTATCAGTATATATATTTACTACAAGCCCTTCGGAAAGTTCACAAGCTTGGGTTAATGCTATAATCTCTGCGGCCTGCGCAGCATTATGCGTAATTCTCTTAGTTTCCACAATCGTGCTCAATGTAGTGATTGCATAAGCGGCTGTGGATGTACCATCCGGAAGTTTAAAGCAGGAGCCGTCACAAAACAGCTCTCCTTGCGGATTATCCAAAGGGGTATCTTTCAAATCAATCCTGCCCTTTGTTTCTTGTTCGGTCGTATACAAACAATCATGTGATTCTTCATCGCCGCAAGTAGTATCTTGCGGAAAAGGTAGCAGTTCAGCCGGATTAAAGACACAACACCTCTTAATTTGAATGTGAGGGGCAAACAAGATCAATTCATATCTCGTCAACCGTGCGGAAGTGAGGTGTTGCGTTTGAGTTCGGTTCAATAGAACATCTACAGAGTGAGGCACCATCAGGATCAGATCATGGCCTAGGACCATTCCCTCACTCTGTTTTACAGACGCGGCAGCAGCAGCGACAGCGCGCAAACATCTTGGCAAAGTGCATGCTACAGGATCAAGGGCTGAGGAATAGTAACCGCACGGCCTATTCTTCCCTCCATGCTCCTGCATTAGTACAGCCAAAGCACATCCATCACATTCATGCACAAACAATACCAGCCTTTTCATAGTTTGGTGTGCCCAAAACTGGTGCAGAGCATAATGCAGTCTTAAGCAAGTCAAACGATTGCTGGTGTTCCGAGTTCCATGGTAATAGCGAAGAAATGCCCTTCCTCGTCAAGGCCACTATCGGTTTGATCACTAGTGCAAAATTCGGGATCCACAACCTACAGTAAGAAGCCATACCTATCAAGGCTCTAACTTCCTTCTGTGTATTTGGGACAGACATGCCAGAAATGTGTTGTATTCTCTCAGGTGTCAATCTTCTTCCCTCCTTTGACAGGAGATAGCCTAAATAGGCGACCTCCTGACAACAATATTGACATTTTTTAAGCGAAGCTTTGTGACCATGCTTAGCTAGATGAATAAGTAATGACACAGTGCCCTCCTTACAGGCACTCTCATAGTCAGCAGCTAGAAGCAAATCGTCAACGTACTGAAGCAAAGTACAGGTAGAGGGCAATTCAAGGGTATCAAGTTGTTCTTTCAAAGCCCTACGATAAATACTAGGACTCTCTGTGTACCCTTGAGGTGCACGCGTAAATGTAAACGAGCGTCCCCCTAAGGTGAACGGGAACAAATATCTACTATCCTTGTGTATAGGAATACTAAAGAACGCATTCTTTAAGTCCACAACACTAAAGTAAGTAGCTGTAGCTGGAATCATGGTTAGGATTGTCGTCACATCAGGCACAATTGGAAATTGCGGTGCCACAACTTTATTAATGGCACATAAATCAATTATAAAACGGAATGGGATTACATTATTGCCTTTCTTGTACACGGGTAAAATCAGACTATTACACAAACTTCCTGAAATTTCTTCAATCACACCGCGATGCACAAAATCAGAAACAATACATTTCAAAGCTCGCTCGCCCTCAACTGAAATCTTATATTCGGGAATGCGTGGTGGCTCAATTCCATGTTTCAAAACTATCTTAACAGGCTCAATCTGTAAAACACCGACATCATTGTCGTCGACAGCCCACAGGCTCTCTGGTACATCAATGAATTCTGGAGGCAAAGGTCTAGTCAAAAATTGCGAGGCAGAAAATTGCTGTGGTGAAATCATCAAGCGCACTCCATCAGAAGAACAATAAATCATTGCATTTAATTCTTTTAACAAATTCAACCCCAGCAAGTTCTCCCCGCAATCGGAGGTCAACAGAAAGGGACACTGGTACGTAAAGGGACCCAAAGAAATAGGTACCGGCATAGAAACCGGACAAACAACTGGTGTATCGGAAAACCCTACAGAAACATTGGTTTGCCCTGACAGTGGAACGTTTGGAACCGTGAATGATCAATGGAACACTTCTGTGCTCCAGTGTCTATCAAAAACTGATGTTTCCTATTTCCCACCATCATTGCAACGTAGGGACCTTTGTGATTGACGGGAATAGGTGTAGGTTCCAAACCCTGCTTCGGGCAATCCTAACGAAACAGAATATTATCAAAAGGAAGCTCTTCAGATAAATATGCAGCGGAAGGATGATCAAATATATTCCTAGTGTCCGCACTCGGAGTCTGATTGTCCTGCGAAAAAGGTTGTTGAGGGTCCTGTGTAAACTGACCTCTACCAGGGTCCCCTACGCCTGGGCGACCGCTGGATCCCCTACCCATATTACCAAATGTATTATTTGACCTTTGTTGAAGGACGGGGTATTGTGCTCGCCAATGACCCTCTCGACGACAATAAGCACATTGATTAATATTCACAGGACCCAAGGGCACATTCCCCTGTGGGACATACTGACCTCTAACCTGAGAGTTACCCCCTCTGGTGCCCCTAACAATTTGCTGCAATAGCACCTTAGTTTTTAAATCACCTTTCCGTTTTTCAATCCTATCTTTTTCATTATTGACACGGTTCTCATAGTGCTGAGCCATATGCAGTACTTCTGATTGCGATTTCGCCTGCCAAGCGCTCTCGGAAGACATAATCTGTGACTGGATGTCAGGCAGTAATCCACGTACAAATTTGTCTACAAATAATCTTTTCCCAGACCCTGTGCCTAAGTCTTGTCCACTGAAATATGAGAATACCTGTTCGAACCGATTAAAGAACTCGGAAGCACCTTCAGATTTTCCTTGGACACAGGCCGTAAGCTTGTCCCAAATAATTCTTATTTTGGGAATTATGGTTTTTAATTTAGCAATGATTTTATCAGGCAGAGTTAATATCATCTGTTGTGGTCTTTCGCCAGCTGGCCTTTCCCCATTGAGTCTAGTTATATTCGCCCATGTATCTCCCAACCCGGGTACATCGTCAATAGTTCTAACTTGTTTCCATAAATCTACAGGCAGGAGTACAGGAAACAACAAATCAATGTCACCTAAGGTGAACACTGAGGATTGCAAAACAGATTCCATCTCTTTATAAAATCCTGTCGGATTTTTCCTAATATCAGGAATAGACTGTCTAATGGTGTTCACTTCCTGTCGTGAAAACGGGACGTGAACAAACTGTGATACATAATATGCAGGAATGTTCACAGCGACTATATTATTTACAGCATCGGCCGCAACCTCAACCTTTGGGAGAAATGTCGGAGGAAACTCTCTCATAGGCAACTCAGATGTAGGCAACTCCAAACGCTTACTAAGCAACAGAGCCAAGTCGAGCGCTAAAGCAGTCAAAGAAGTGTCACGTGAAAAAGCTCTCTTATAAATGTTCAATAACTCTGTGGGACAACTAATCTTCCTTTTTACACATTCATCCTGGAGGTACTCTACCATTACATGTATCACTTTCCTCTGCATTTCCAAAGTATATTGACTATATGTGTCATATACCTCAACTGGAGTTATCGATATGTCTGAAATCCATCTAATCGCATCTTTCTTACAAATTCGCATTTCCTCCGATATCGGTTTACGACACGGAAGGAACCGTTTCTGTACATACATATTTTCCTCTTCATCATCCTCATTCCGTATCCTTTCTAACTCCTTTCTATACTCAAATAACCTCTCGACATGCTCATTTACCTTCTCCACAGTGTCTCTGGAAAGTGCTAAAGTATTTCGATCCCTTAACCCTTGCGGAACATCCGGATTATTTTTTTCTTCCCCACATTATATATAACTGAATCCCTAAACCTTCAATAAAAACATTTTTCTCAGGAAAATTATCCGTATTAAAAGTGTGGAAAAACCGCTAGCTTGATCATCCTTCTCCATACAATGCTTAGCCCATGCAATTAACTCACGTTTCTTCTCCGGTGGTACAGTACTGCGAGTGACAACCTTTGACCCTGCACCACGGTCGATTACAAGCGGCTCAGAACCACTTGGAAGAGAGGGAGCACGGAAATTCGATGGAGGTGCTATAACTGGTGCGATAAAAAGAGGCAGAGGAGCAGGTGGAGGGACAAAAACCGGAGGAGTAGCAACAACAGGTTGAGTAGGAAGAGCAGGAATAAGCAGGTAGAGGTACAGCAGCGGGAAGAAGAACATATGGAGGTGGCGCAGAGGCACCAGGCCTTCGTTCATTTAATATTTTATCAATACACTCATCAGAAACATGAAGAACTTTGGAAGGATAGATTTTCTGAATACCAAGTGAGAAAGCCCTTTCCATATTTTTAGCCGACTCAGACTGTTTATCACGGTCATATAACAACGCTTTTTCGGCATTCGTTTTATGACGGCGCACATGTTTCTCTCTACTCTTAAGTTGTTGTAACGCTTCTTTTTTCCAATTCTGTAAAACATCAAATGCTGAAGTTCTAGCCTTTTTCTTTAACAACACTGACTCCAAATATTCAATGCGAGGGATCTCAAAACTACCATTGATTGGCCACTGAAGTTCGGAGGCATGTTTGGTTTGTCTGTGTCAAATATCATTAAATACTATACTTCCAATGCCATGCTTACAGTACATAGTACATGCCGCGACCCCTCCTGTGGTGCCGGACGGCTAAATTCCAATGATTGCCTGTCACTGCGGAATAATGCCCTAAAGCAGGTAGACAATTTCCCAGGCATATCTCAAATTCTTGGTGTTACCTGGTCAATAATTTTGTCTGCAGATACAATGCACCAAAATTCTAATTGTCAGGGTTGAATTAAGAATCGGGTCACGACTCACCTGACCAAACCTAAGGAGGACCGATCAGTACTTCTCAATATCTTACCTAACTAATCTTACCTCGTGTATGATGATTTCGGCAAATCTGCCCGCCTCGATAAGTGGACCCTCATCATGATGCCGTCTCAGACCACAGGCTAATCGTCCAGGGATCGGGTCGTGCAGCGCTGCTGAGGTGTCGCATCTCATTCAGGGGCCCCTTTTTTTTGTTAGAACCGTCCGATCCCGGTCCGATAGCGTGTGTCAACCTTCAACAATCCGACATCAATCTTGAGGGTCCCTATTCGGGCGCCAACTGTGAAAACAGAAATAAAATATCGAGGCTGAGTACCCCAAAAGGAAATACACCGAACACGGGTTACAAAGGAACATACAAAGTACTTTATTCTCTACTGAATTCAACTACAAAAACAGTGCAAAGTCAGATAGCTATCGGCCCTCAGTACAACACAACGAACTCCAGCGTGGTTCAGTGTGTTCAGTGAGAGACTGTACATTAGAATGCATTTGCTTTTTATACATTTTGTGGGCACTATGTCCAGCCCCACTTCGGGTTAATATTCTACTTCACACATCACCGATTCTAGGGTTCGTGCCGAGTCTCAAATAACTGCATTTAACTGGTATGTCTTTAATACATGTAACAACAAGCGTATGCCTTAACTGTGTATTCTAAAGTTTCGCATGCAGGCCTTCTTAAACATAAATAAAATGTAGTAAGACAGATGTTCTTCATTCAGTAGGCAAACACATTATCTCAATATATGTTTGTGGATTCATTTCATCGCGCGAGTGATCCCTTTACACATAGGTCAACGAAGGACAAGGTCTCAGTTCATGACCTCAACAAGTGGCCTGCAGGAAGATTACACATTAGCTATTTACAGAGGTCAAGACGGCCATGTTGTATTTTGCAATGACATCGTCCACCATTTTAGCTCACAGGGTGACTTTTACACAACGAATCATAAAATGGCGGTTTAGCCTAAAATGGCGGCCTACATAGATTAAAGGTCAGGACCTTGCAACACAGATCTCGCAAGCGACTTTCGAGCAGCTTGGCGTAGGTCAATATTAATATATTTATTACGATAGGAGGCACAATATACTTTCTATTCCGACACAGGGAGTAACCTCTGCTAATAATTCAGGTACTTCCTCTCCTTTTTTATTATAGGGTTTTGAGTGAGACCACTACAAAAACAATATATCCTTTTGTGTAATTCAGTCAGAGAGCAGGGTTTCTTATGGATACATTGTATCTTTTTCCCAATTCAGGCAGCATTCAATTTAATTGAACACAGTGATGGTCCTGTTGAGTGGTTGAAGAACAACCCACCATGCAATAATACACTACTCTTCATCTAACAATGCTGTATCAATTTTTGCAATGTGCATTCTCCACAAAACCTTTGGTCTACATACTGTTGACCTATTGACCATTGCATATATTTTCCACTCCTGATGAATATCTTGCATTTAGCAATAGGGAGAGAAACATGCAGGGTACTTTACTGAATACACACATTGAAAGTGGTGTATCTTGTAATATCAAACTATATGGTATCATTTGTATATGTTCTGGTTTGGGAATTAATTTATATGTGTTGCTGATTTTCATTTTTTTCGTGATATTTGATTTATGTTTAAAAAATAATAATTGGGGTCTCATTCTAAAAAGTTCTATTAATTTGGTACACATTTGTTAATTAATATGTTATTTCTACACATTCTTCCACATAGTCGCGGTGATGTTTGATGCACTACCTATACAGAGTCACTTGATCATGACTTCTTTTTAAGAGTTGTATTTCATGATAATTGTATCAAAATACATTTAGTTCTTCTAATATGGTGATAATGCTTTATGATAGGTGATTGCTTGGGTATAACAGACTCTGATATTTGGTCCTTCCTTTTCATGTTCATTGAGAGTGCTCATCCATCACACTGAATATGCAAACTATTTAGTTGAGTAACCTTAGGCAGTATGATGTTCGTTTTTTTCGTTTTATAATAGCAAACAGTATCCATTCAAGTACAAATTAAAGTTTTTCTTTGTATCTTTGGTCAGCTTACTACTGAACTTCATGATGTAAGATTTTCTAAAATTGTCAAACCATGTATACCCGAATATTACAATTTTACTTCTAAGCTGCTTAAAGACCGGTGGGCATTCTATCTAAAATCATTATATTGTGGGCATATGCTTACAAAATAAGTCTAAATGTCACCAGCTTCAGTGACAAATTATTAACCCCTTCTAACATCTGGCATGGCCAGCCAGATACAAGCGAAAAGGGCTTGTATCTGGTACACCTACTTAAGGCATATTGAAGCAGGTGTATCTTGAGTTAGGGAACCATTAGCATTGAATTGTAGACTTCAATCAATCTATTAGTATAATGGAAGACCATCAACTTCAAAAGCCGCAGAGGGAGCCCTCAAGCAGCAAGCTTCTGACATAGCAGAGTTTCATGACAATTGTTATTAGCATAATTGACCTAAAAACATTTGATCTAAGCACGGTAGATTAGAAGAAAATAAATGTATGCGATAGAATCAACACTAATGCGGATATGTATTGTCCCACAGAAATGATGAAGTTTCATCAATAAAATAAGCATCTCGAAAGCAGCCAGATGGCGCTGAGCTATTCTTGAATGTCCGGAAGAAATTGAAGTACGACACAGGTCAGTTAATATATGGGGGCAATAGACACTATGCCCTTTCTTTAATAGAAACCACCCAAAAATTCCTTTTTTTAAAATACATTTTTTAAAACATGTTTTCTTAACATTTAGAGTGTCTGAAAAACTGTGAATCTGGGAAGGATCTACTACACACCAACAGCACCGTGAGGGTGTACTGTTAGAGTTATGATGGCCGAAACATATGTCCACTATAATTGAGTGAACGGTTATCAGCTAGTGTTCCCTCTTCCTTGTTTTACATCTACTTGAACCATAAAAAAGTGTCCTTTGTTCAAACAATAACATCAGGTACACCATGAAAGAATTAGATTTAGTGACATAGAGAGGCTGGGTTAAATTATCCATGAAAAAAATAGCTACCTCTACTAACATCAACAGTCGAATTAATTTGTGAAGGTTATTATCGCCAACTTGAAAGGCGAACCTTGCTTAGGATGTGATAAATTAGAATTAGTCAAAAGGTCAGCGCTAAATCACTGGCCAAATTCGCAGTGATCTGTAAATGTAAAAACATATTAAAGCATGTGCATAAGAAAATAATAGGTTCTTGGTCTAAACACTGCACATATAAGTTAGACGTCCATTTTAGCAGGTCCCACAGCCCCTTCACAATGCACGGCTCCACAGTCCCACTCCCCCTGCCCCCACCACTTACCTGTACCATTCCTCGCTGCCTCCTCAGTCTGCACTCCAGACCACTTTCCTGTAAATCCAATGCACTGGGTGCCGCATAAAGTGATAAAGTCTTTTGTGCATCAGGGTTCTGGAGAAACGGTCTGGAAACAGCAATCGAAAAAATATTGTCTTATATAGATTTTACTTTACCATTTGAACAGGTAAACTCTCCAGGTACATCTCCCGGTAGACTCTGATAAAGCAGCACCAATCCCTAAGATGCCGAGAATTTAGGCCACTCAATACCTTGTTCAGTGGGTTATCTTTATTTCAAGAGTGCTATGTACATTCATTTATTAACCATTTATCTACATGTTTGGAAGACACTAGTTTCTACATATAACAAGAGGATCATTACTATAAGGTTAAACTTAAATGAGGTCAGAGGCAATATATATATTTTTATGGCAAAAAGAGGACCACCTTACTTCCGCCTATATCTCCAATCGTTGCATTTTCAAAAAGCAAGTACATCCATCGATTGTCAGTGCAATTCTTAGCCAAGTTTCTTGGAGAGAGTTGTGATGTGCTTGGAAGTGTATGCAGAAGCATGTGATGTAATGCGGAATGCTATGGTGTGGATGAGAGAATGTTTGTGGTGAGGGCTCCAAGCCCAGGCAGTTGGAGAGCCCCTGCCTGGGTGATAGGAGCCAGTATCTGTTGCTAGTAACTGTTCCATGCTAGGCTAACAAGATCCAACCTAAGAAGATGTAATAAAGCTTAATGGAACTTACCTGCAGCCTAAGGAAGTCACTTTGTTTCAGGGAGCAATAAAGTCATATTTGAAAACCTGATCTAAAGCCTTTTAATTTGATTTAAAAAACTATTGAAACCATGAGTATTCCAACTCAATAGTTTAAAGCCTTCAGAACACTCATCAGGGTCTCTTTTTAAACGATGGTTGAAAAATGTGAAGAAGGCAGATACAATGCTTTCCCTTCATACTTTCTAATTGACTGTAGTATCAAGTTTAATTAGCCTCTCTACATTACCATGTCCCACACATTTAATAATATAATTATCTGTCTTTGGAATATGCGTAATTTCTGTCTTGCTAGACTTCGGTCTTGCTACATACTTCCTGTTTGCAGAAGATGGAGCACAGATACAGGGATCACATGATTTCAATAGATATACATCATATCCCATTGTTCTTAATGACTCCTTTTCTACAAGTAGTAGTTGAGCAATCGCTGGCAACAAAAAGTGCACGTTTTCCTACGAATTAAAATCTTCAGAACAGAATTCCATTTGAGACCACTCTAAAGGAGGGAATTTGATGAAATATTTGAACAATTTCTTGTCTATTTTAAATAAACTCATCAATATGAAAAATTGATTTAATTGTGATGATGAAGGGATATACGTGGTGATGCCTTGGAGTCTGCCATATTCAGTCCCAAGCTGCATGAGACCCTTGCATGCAGGAGAGTTCATAGTTAACTTCAACCAGGCCTATCAGTGTTTTCCGCGTTTCCTTGGACACAAAGGTAAGATTTGAATTGCCAAAAAATGGAACCACTTATTTATGAAAGTGACATTCTTTAATGATTGATTAAAGTCCTGGTGAGCTGCTTGGGCAGAAGTACAGAAGAAAGTGTTCCTGGGATAGTTGCGGTAATTGTGTTCTGTCAACGCTCATGCCTTTTGACAATGTCTGTGAGTGTAATACAGTGACAATATCAAGACAGTAAAGGCCATGCACTGCACAGAAGATGGTCTGACGGGGGATATGGACAATGAAAGTTCTATGAACATGTGACTGAAAGGGGAGGATCAAGTCAATGTCAGACACGCTTTCTTTTTGTTCAAGTGATGCTTTTAGCAGGGGGCAAATGCAATGTATTGATCAAAAGCCTATTTTAGACAGTTTTCCCCATGGTACTCATGGCAGGTGGAGGGCAGTCTGTTTGTTAATATATTTGCAACCAAAGCTGTCCTGCATCCCCCAGCAACCAGGTGTGGCCATGCGGTTGTGCTCTTTTCAATGCTGCTCTTAACTGTGGTAATTTATGGCAATTAATACAAATACATGTTGGGCTTTATTGTATGAACTTTTCATAGCAAGGACTTTGTATGTTATCACCACCTTCCTATTTGTGCGAGGAAAACCCACTGAGGAGAGCTAAACACTTTTAAGACTACCTCCTAAAGCCCACGTGTACTGCTCTTTGCACACAGCTCCCGCTGCATGCACACGCTGCTCTGTACACAGCCTTTGCTTGTGTCACAGCCTAAACTGTATTCACAGCCTCCACTGGCTGGACCCAGCATTTGTTGCATACACAGCCCTGAAGAAGCACAGGTTATGGCTGTCAATCAAGACACAAAGAGGCGTAAGGGAAACAGCATTTGAGCACAGGTCATCCCTTACACATAGTTATACACCCATATAACAACCTTAGAAACCCATACCAAAATATTCTGTAGAGTGATATAACATGATAGCCAATCACTTTTAATTCCATTAATTTGAATACACCATCACAATGTTAAAAGACGAAATTGCATAACGTTTTTTATTAAAGTGCTAGTTCAGCAGTATACTATAGTGCAGCCATATAGCCATAGCTCTTAACATTCAATACTCTGTACATCACTCCATATATAACATCTGTACATAACATTGATAACTCACCTATCCAACACATTCAAACATATAAAGAAATCTATGCAAAAAAACATTCTACGTATACATATGACGTATCTCAACTGTAAATGTGGATACCAAAGAATGCCCCGCTCGTCAGGCTAGACTAAAATGTATTTGCGTCTTTACTTAATTAATAGTGCAGATCCTAACTTGTTTAAATTATAACCCAACATGTTTCGCTCTTCCAACAGGCTTTAGTTATAGGCAGAACTTCATCAGGGTTATTTTTATGGGAACACATTCAAACTACCTACATTGCAAATTATGCCACAATTTGTACAACATATAGATACAATAGTTTGTTGACTGCAGATCCATGCCGTTCAAGTTTTCTTGTCTCAAAGTCTCTTTTTCTTTGGTTGTGCAAGTAATGTTCGTTATGGATAGAACATCCAAAATGAACTGCAGTAATCCTCTTCACAGTTTTCTACCCATAAGCAATGCAAATGTAATCATCAATCATCTGTAGAGAATATAAACAAGGTCACACATAATTAGTTTTGTCGTTCTGCTTTCAAAATGATAATATTTTGAACACTAAGCCATAAAGTTACATTAAAACTACTCACGTGGCTTTTACCATGCTGGCATTCCTTCTTAGTAGGTGCATGCATACGCTGCTAAAATTACAAAAATAAAAATTAATTCAGCCTGCGTCAATGCACCATGCCCCTTTCACGTCTAGACCACAAGCCTACTCCTACGACCAAAATGGTATTCAAATTACTTCCATGCCAAACTTCCTTTCATAATCCAAAAATGCTTAACTCGTTGAAGAGCAGCCAGGGTCTTGCACGTCTTAGCACAACCAGAACGGGGAGTGGCATGTTCTGTCATCAATGTTAGTGACAAAGTTGAAAGCATGTCCGCATTGAAAATGAATAATTGGGATGGATTGTTTCAACTTTAAAAAAGGCTTACACGCACTGAATTACATGGCTCGATAATGTTGGAATACCTTTGAAATGGGGTTTTACCACAGGGCCTCATAGTCAGAATGAACCAAGGCTATTCCTCAATCATAAGGAATTTGTGATCCAATGGATTTATATTGCGAATAAATGCAGATGTGATTGGATCATTCATATTATCGATACAGCTAAGGGAATGGTCAAATCTAACTAATTGTGTCACAATTGAATACGATAGAAGAAGACATTAAAAAGATGGTTCCTCCAAATGTCTTTAAAAAGAGACTAGACAAATTCAAAGAGGAGATACATGACTTCAAAGACTTTAAGACCCACAAAAGAACAAGGCTTTTTATTAAACCAAAGATGGGGACTACCCGAAAACGAATGTAGATTTGAGACCGAATACAGAAAATAAAACGTGTTAGGTTTAGGAATATTTCATTTTCTAGTGAAGATAGCACATATGGAGGAATGAAAATGACGAATCAAAGTTACCAACACATGGGAAACCCTCGTAGAGGTGACCCTAGTGACAGAATACAGGGACGTCGGATGAGAGTTAGAAGGGAAACTGAAGGACCTGTTTTTTTAGAGCGAGTACAAGAGGACCTAGAGTGGACGAACAAATGAAGGATAACAAGGAGCAGAAGAGTCTTGTCATACATTTGTCTAACTATACACCTACAGAATATAAGTCTGCTGTTCTTGAGGAAGGACTAGGCTTTGTCATCACTAATCAACATGATATGTTCCAGTTTAGAGTTGTATTTAATCTGCTGATGGGAAAACTTCATCTCAAACCGTTATTTAAGGACAAGCAGTTGGATTCTGTGGAGAATGAGTCTGGACTGCATAATACCTCCCTTTTCTACCCTCCATTCCTCAGCTAAACTCCTGAAGCCCACCTGTTTGAGAATAGAGTACTATCTGATTTATAAAGGTTGGAAAATAAGAATAGTAAATTCACCTTCCATAATATATGTAGCAAATATCAAAATGCTATTAAATCTCTTTCTGAAAATAATGACATTATTATTCGGAAGGCAGATAACGGTGGTGCTATGGTGCTCCTAAATAGACAGGACTACATCTTGGAATACAAACAGGAGTTAAGATACTATGTGCTATCAAGGGTTGAATGAGGACCCGACTGAAAACTTTAAAAAGATAATTTCAGAAAAGGTTGAAAAAGCTTTAGTTAGGGATTGGATAAGTAAACAGGAGGCCCAGTTCCCTCTTAAAGAAAGACCAAGAGTTCTTATATTTTATATTCTTCTGAAAGTACACAAATCGATGGAGAATAATTCGGGTCATCGCATAGTTTGAGGGGACTATTCCGTGCTAGAACCCCTCTTGAAGTTCGCAGACATATATTTAAGATGTTATGGAAAGTCCAGGAAGTCGTACTTACAGGACACCACAGATATTATTAAATGTATCAAAGGTGTTAAGTTTGAAACTGCTAAAGAAATTTTGATTGAGTTAGATATCACATATTTGTACACTATGATCCCACAAACTGCCACACTCAATATGCTGAAAGAGTTGTTACATTCCAATGTGCATAATTATAGGGTACCCAATATTTTATTTTAAGGTGTGTGGAAATGACATTGACAGTGATCTACTTCCGTTTTTATAAATACATTTTATCACCAGATTCATGGTACTGCCATGGGGGCCACTGCAGTCCCTAGTGTGCCAAATCTATATGTGAAACTGCTTGAAGAATTAAAAATGTATAACCTCAGTAATTCCTACTAAAACAATATAATCATGTGGAAACGTTATATCGATGATGTCATCTTGATATTGCAAAGTAGTGAGGGTGATGCTACAGTGTTTGTGACATAGCTTAATGGCCAAGATCGATTCCTTCAATTCACGGCACAAACTATTGTAATGAGACAATTCCTTTCCTTGATGTGATGATATATGTTAATAATATTAGCGAGAAATTGGAAGTAAGACTATTACATAAGCCAACCAATAAGAATTCCCTGGTATGATACTACAGTTTTCATCCTAAGCATATGAGGGACAATCTCCCCTTTGGTTAATTTTTAAGGCTGAATAGGAATAGTACCACCAGGGAAGGGTTTAAAAAGGAACTCAACCGATTAGGTGTCAAACTGTTAGAACGTGGCTATCCCCTGCGAATGATAAAAAGATCATACGAGAGAAACAAGTTTAATGACAGAAATGTTCACTTAGAACGCAAATAGAAAGATAATCAAACAAACAACATTGTATCCGTGAGAACCTTTTCAGAAGAGTCTAACTAGATTAAAAAAAGAAAAATGAAACATTGGAAGATTCTTGAGAAAGGTAATACACCTCTTAGGAAACCCATCTGTGCTTTTAAGAGAAGCTAAACTTTGAGAGACTTGATCATGAGGAATGATATAGTCATGAGTAGTGTCACTCAACAGAATCTACGTGAGGTATGCACTCTGAGAAATTGAGGGGACATTCTTAATGTGGGAACTGTAAATGCTGTGATCAAACTACAAAAAGTCGGGATGTGGACATAGGGCTCCTGAGACTTTGCTGACAAAACAAGTTCCCTAATTATAACTCTGACATGGTAGTTTATGCGGTATTGTGCCCATGTGGACTACTGCATATTGAGAAGACAGAGAGAAAAGTAAGAACAAAAATAACTAAACACAAAAGCTATATAAGGAATAAGATCTTGACAGCACCTCTCATTGCACACTTCATTGAAAAACACCACACACATAATGATTTTAGATGGACAGTGCTTTACAAACTTAAAAAAGGAAGAGATGGGGGTTGATAAAGAATGCCTTATGCTGAAAGAACAGGAGCTGATTATTCCTCACTAAAAGTCATGAGGTTGGATTAAGTGAGTTTATTGAGTGGCATAAAATGAAACACTATTCAACCTGAGACATTTAGTGGGAGTGTTTTTTGCCATGTCCTCTGTCCATGAGCAAATCCGCACATAGAATGTTCTCTTTACAAAACAATTGGTTCCTTAGTTGAGGGCTAAATATCTCTACAGTTTCTAATTCTGCTCACACTCTTTCTGAAGTTTGGCTGGATGGACGTTTGACACACGTTTGTGTTCAAGGTCTAGATTATGCAGAGGCAGACAGTGTTAGCACTTGATGTCTAATGTGTCGGTGTACTGAATTTGAGCTTCAAGAAAGTACCTTGTTTAGTGTAGGCTGCATGCACTTGAGATGAAAATGGAAACTGCTAGCAGAGGAAAGCACTGACAGCACATGCCGCTCCCCTCGCTGGGATTGTGACAGGATGTACAAGAGCCGAGCAGCTCTCCAGCGATTAAATGGTTCGAGATTATGAAAGAAAGTTTGACAATGGAAGTAAGTTGATCATAGGAGTAGGGCTACAGTCTAGAGGTGAAAGAGGCATGGTGTATTGAAGGGGACTGAATATTTTTTTATTTTTGTCATTTCATGTGCACCTACTAAGGAGGAACGGCAGCAAAGTAACAGCCATGTGGGTAGTTTTTATGTAACTTTATGGCTTAGTGTTCAAAATATTAGCATTCAGAATGCGGAACGACACCACTAATTATACGTCGTCTTGTTTATACACTCTGCAGGTGATTGATGATTACAATTGCATTGCTTATGGGTATAACACTGTGAAGAGGATTACTGCAGTTCATTTTGGATTTCCTACCCATGATGTATAATTACTTGCACAACCAAAGAAAAAGAGACTTTGAGACAAGAAAACCTGAACAGAATGGATTTACAGTCAACAAACTATTGTATCTATATGTTGCAAAAATTGTTGCATAATTTGGAATGTAGGTAGTTTGAATATATCCCCATAGAAATACCCCTGATGAAGTTCTGCCAATAACTAAAGCCTGTTGGGTTATAATTTATACATGTTAGGATCTGCACTATTAATTGAATAAAGACCTTAATACATATTAGTCTCGCCTAACGATAGGGGCATGCATTGGTATCCACATTTACAGTTGAGATACATCGCACAAACAGGTAGAATGCTTTTGTATAGATTTTGTATGTCTATGAATGTATTGGATGGGTGAGTTATCAATTTTATGTACAGAGGTCCCTCATTAACTTTCTTCCCCCACCTGCCTCTCTCCCCACCACTCTCTCTGTCCCTGTCCCTCCGACTGGTGTACCATGCCCCTGTACTCCTCCTTGGAAAACCTTCAAAAGCGGAGTCACACTTAACGCCCGCTCAGTCAACAAACACTCCACTGACATCTGCCTCTTCTTGAAGTCATTGACCTCAACATTCTCGTTCTTACCGAGACGTGGGTCAATGCCAGCATAGTCACTGCTTTTGACCCCCTTCTCCCTGATGGCTACAAGATCATTTCTAAGCCACGGCCTAACCGTGCTGGCAGTGGGGATGCCTTGTTTTTCCCTGAGTGGGTTCCTTCCTCCCCCATACACACCCAGCTTTACTAGTCCTTTGAGAGCCTGGTCTACAAGATGGTCATCTCTCCCTCCTCCTACCCGACCATTGCCACGATCTATAGGCCCCCTGGCACTACCACCCTGTTCCTCTCTGAATGGGCTGATTTCTGCTCCTCTCTCCTCTCACCCTCCTCTAAACTCCTTCTCATGGGTGACTTCAACATCCACTTGGACTCCTCTATCACAGCATCCACTCTCTTCCTTGACCTCTGTACCTCCCTCTCCATTCTCCCTTCGGGTCCAACCCACTCGGGAGGACACACTCTTGATGCCCTCGTCCACTCTGGTCATTCACTCTCCCCCCTCTGATCCTACCTCTCTCCTGGTCAGACCACTCTCTCCTCTCTTCTCACTTGGGTCCACTGTGCCCTCTGACCGCACCTCCTCCAGCCCTGCCAACCTCGTTCACGAACATCCATCTGATAAAACAAGTGTCAGCTGCTGCCTTCTCACCCACCTTCATTCTCCCCTCTCCCCATGCCCTGACTCTACTTCTGACTGAGAGCAACCTCCATCTGGCCATTACTAACACTCTGGACATCCTTGCCCCAGTTATGAGGATACACCTAAAACCTGTCTCTAAGCATTACACCTGGTATGACTCCGAACTTGCAGCCCTGAAACACAAGTACAGAGCTGCAGAACAGAAGTGGAAAATCTTAGGCACACCCTCTGACAAACTGGCCTGCCGCCTGCTCCAAAGGCAATACATCCTCTACATTCATGCCAGGAAAAGGGCCCACATCCAGGTACGGGTGTCTGGTGCATCCAACAACTTGGCTGAACTCTTTAAAATCGGCAGAGAACTAGACAACCCTTCTGTAGTCTCCTCCTCCCTGCTTCCCTCTCAGGCCTTCTGCAACGCACTGGCCATACACTTCACCACAAAAACTCTACATCCTGAACATCCTTGCCACCCTCCCACCGAACCTCTGCCCAAGCCCCTTGCCTCCTATGCCCTCCCACCCTCCTTCCGCCTCTCTCGCCTCCTTCTCCCCATCACACCTGATGCTCTATGAAGGTCTTCTCCAAAAGATTTCCCCTTGCTACTCCAGAACCATAAAGGACAACATTGGCTCTCTTGCCCCTGCTCTTCATGATTTCTGCAACCACCCTTTTGCTACTGGATCTTTCCCCTCCTCCCTCAAGCACTCCCTTGTGCCCCCCCTCCTGAAAAAACCTTCAGCGGGCCCTACTTGTCCAGCTACCTACTGCCCTATTTCTATCACCCCCTTCCTTAGGAAACTGCTTGAGAAGTTGGCATTCCCCCAACTTACCTCACACACTGAACTTGTTGACGGTCTCCACAACCACAATCTGGATTCCGAGAATCCAGAGGCACAGAAACCTCTCCTGAACACCCGTTAAGAACTGCTTGCATCTCTGGATTCTAACTCTCCAGCTGATCTCTCCTCTGCCTTTGACACGGCCAACCACTCCATCCTCATAAAACCTCTCCACGATACCCTGGGTATCTCGGAGCGGGTGCTGGTCTGGCTGACCTCCTTCCAAACTGACCATTCATCCCAGGTTATTCTGGGCACCTTCTCCTCGCCTACCACCTTCTCAACTTGGGGTGTCGCCCAGGGCTCCTACCTCTCCCTATGGCTCTTAAACATTTATCTTGCTGCGCTGGCATGCATCATTTTCTCCTTCTCCCCTAACTTCCAACTCTTCTTCAAACTTCCTGACCCTCTTGCCTCTTCCATCATCCCGGATTGCTTATCTGATATCCAGTCCTGGTGCACTTCCAATGATCTCTGCCTCAATGCCAGCGAGACTGAGATCCTGACCCCGGTCCATCTTTCTTCCCCTCACTCTCGCCATCCTCTATGGGCTCTCCCCCTTCTCCTTCATCAGAAGCCAAAAACTTTGGAGTCGTCTTTGACTCCTCTCCCTTCTTCCTTCCTCACATCCAGGACATTTCCAAGAAGTCCAACTTTCAACTCTTCCTTCTCTATGCAATTCCCTGTTTTCTTACTTTCCCCCAGAAGATCAATGTTATGTCACCAGAGCTCTGGTTCTCTCTAGGCTTGACTACTGCAACAGCCTACTCTTGAATCTACCCTCATCCTCTCTACAACCCCTCCAGCTAATCCAGAATAGGGCAGCAAGACTTATCCTTGGCCTCAATCCTAGGGACCGCATCTTTCCTGCCCTAAAAACCCTTTGCTGGCTCCCGGTTGCGTCACAGATTAAATTAAAATCCCTCTGCATCAATCACAAGGCTGTCTGGGGTCGGGGACCATGCTATCTATATGAAACTTGCTATCACTCAAAATGCTCCCTCCAGACCTCTACATTCCTCTGGCACCAACTCTCTGCGTGTGAAGAGTTTCGCCAAACAGAGGGCTGGGAGCCGATCTCTTGCTTCAGCAGGCTCACTCCTGTGGAACAGCCTCCCCCTTTCTCTCCGTCTTGAGCATGACCTCCTCAAATTTCAGAAGCTACTCAAGACTTTCCTTTTCACTTCCTCCTTCCCTTCTTCCCTCCTCTTCTAACCTCACAGCCACTACGATTGGTAACCAGGGCCCTTATGTCTCCTCGGGCGCTGGCCTCCCAAACCCAATCGACTCAGCTTCTGTCTACACATAGCACTTGCCTCGGGACCCACCGGCCTCTCCCACCATAGACCTGCACTTAACCATTTATTGCAGCTCTACGCTCCACAGCACTTACTATACTTGAAATTTGCATCTGCTTTTCATCCACGAGCACAGACATTCAAGCACTTACCCCCACTTCCTCCCCCCTCTTCTCCTTATGCACTTGCACGTTCTGAATACTCACAAGGCATAGCACGTTTGTTTTTATCCTTCAGTTTATATATTGTTTCAATCCCATGTTCCCTCCCTGTTGCCATGTGGGCACTTTGAAACACAATTTACTTGTTGTATAAGCACCTAACAAATACACAATAAATAAATAAATACATTTGGAGTGATGTACAGAGTATTGAATGGTAGTAGGAATGGCTATATGACTGCAATAGCACTTTATGAAATAGTATACTGTTGTACTAGCACTTCAACAAGAAATGTTATGCAAACAAGTGTATACATTGAAATGTGGTCTTTTAACATTGTGAAGGTGTATTGAAATTCATGGTATTAAAGTGATCGGTTTTCTGTTATATCACTCTGCAGACCATTCGTGTATGTTTATTTATTTATTTACATTTGGTTAATTCAAACCTTTGCAAAAAGACATATTAGTTAAAGTAAATGTTCACATTACATTACAATTCCTAATCAATACATTTCTAAAACCATTAGAAACATTTAAAATATACACAAAACATCATTTCTTTTTAAATTTCATAAAAATACAATTCATAATATCAATTCATATAGAAAAACAAACATTAAAACGCTCAGATCATCCAGTATTTCCTATCATTTCATCTGAAGCAGTTTCCAGAAGTTTTAAAATAGACGGGTCCAAAAATAATTTGTGGCTATTTATTATCTTTCCCCCAAAAAATGGTATTGATTAGAGTAATATGAGGGACAAAGCGGAGGAAAAGCTTACAACGGATTTCAGTGAAAAACATTACATTCTAGCAAAAGATGGCGACTTGCCTCATTACGACCCAGGCGGTAAGTTACCGCCTGGGTCGTACCCTTATCACCATGGTGTAAACTATGTTTACACCATGGTGGATGGCGGATTTACCGCCCCATTCCAAGGTGAGTGGGGCGGTAAATCCCCATTTCCCATTTTACCCTTCCCCATTCCCATTTTTGCCCCGTAGGGCATAATGGGAGTGGGGAAGGCGCTAATTACGCCACCATAAATTACGGTGGCGTAATTAGCACCATGGTCCCTTAGCGCCATGGATTTTAACGCCTGCAAAAAGCAGGCGTTAATATCACCATGGCGCTAAGGGACCTTGTAATCAGGCGTTAAGGGCCGGTGCCGTTTACGGCGCCGTTAACCCCTGAACGCCTGATTCGTAATGAGGAATGTGTTGAAAACAGTGCCTACATACCCTCAGTGAGCGCTTGATACCCTGTCTTGAGCCAGTGACTTCCCTAGTGGAAATTACATTCAGTTTAAAGCATAGCATGTCACAACAATGTTTTATTGAAGGCTGCTTTTTCAGATAAAAAGGCATATCATTAAATGCTCTCATTTCATATTTTAGATTATAAAATAAGTGATAGCGCAGAGCTGATGCTCTGTTCTTCACCCAGTCAAGCTCAAACATAATTTTCTTTTTGTCAACATACATTGCTACCAATTTGCCAGGGTTCAGGTTATGATCAGCCAGCAATTTTATACCTGAGTGAAGCCAGTCTGTTTAGACTCTCGAGGAGTTACAAAAAAACACTGAATGTAACTCTGCTCATATACTGTTCACAGGAGGGAGTAAAAGAGATCTTAACAATTGCAAATGCTTCCGATCTGCCCGATGCTTGTAGTGAAATTAGGCGCACTTCATGTCTTATCACTGATATGGGCGTCCCCATATTGGAAGAGGGAGTAATCCTTTCCATATCAATGACTCTATTCTGCTCCAGCTATCGGAGAGTAAGACCGATTCCACTCCACGCAAAAGACGTGGGACAATTTTTTGGTGATGATATTTGATCATTGGAATTGCTAAAAATCTACCAAACTTTCTATCAAATGCCAGAGTTTCAGAGATGGTCAATTTTTGTTTTTCTCATTATCCGATCATAATCGTTTTGTTTCGATCTCCTTAAATTTATTTCAACCCCTAAATATTTGAAAGACTGGACTATTTCCAGACTTTCTTTTGCTATACCTTTGAAGGCTTATGGGTGTCAGATCGAACAAAACGATATCATCGGCTTATGCCGAGTAATCTATTGAGAGGCTCTGTAGCTTAGGAGGGAAATGTCTTATGTTTTAAAGATTTTTCCCAAGTCACAGGTATACAGACTGTACAAAAAGGGAGCCAACACATAGCCCAAAACTGCTGGGCACCCACCATGTGTAGTTTCCTTGTTGGTCTAAAGGCACCCTTACCTTGCTGTCTGTGTGTAAAGCCATCAAGGTATCCATCAAGGCCACCTGAAATTCCATCACCCTGAACTTTTCCCACATAGGTTGCCAATTTCCTTGATCAAAAGCCAGTGAGATATCCAGGAAGGCACAATAGACCACCCTTTTTTCATGTTTGGTCTGTATTTGGAGAAGGTTGATTACAAAACGGTTGTGGGCAGTGCTTAGACCTTGTCGAAAGCCAGATTGAAATGAATCACATACTTTTTTGTTATTTGCCCACTTCTGCAAGTGCTCCAAAATAATAGCTTCAAAGATTTTACTTGAAATATCTAGAAGGGTGATAGGGCGATAGTTAGATGGACCAGCCCTATCTCCCTTCTTGTAAATTACAACAATGTTGGCCCTTCTCCAAGATGGAGGTAACATTTTTGTCCCAATGATTTCAGTAAATAGGACATACAAAAGAGCAGCCCAGACGTTAGGGTTGGACTTAAATGTGGTATTTGCCAAACCATCCGGACGGGGGGCATTTGGTATCAGGTAATATTGTCCCCATATATAATTTCGCCATACATATAATCGCCAGGAAACGGCATAGGCGACATTATATATGGGCACAGTATATGGGGTAAATGGGAGCCGGGGTTGCAGAGGTCCCCCCCACTCCATTTAAAACAAAACCCCAAAAATTCAGGGGTTGCAGGGGTGTCCCCCGCAGATTCCCTATGATAATGGGCCTCATTAGGAGTTTGGAAGTAGCCATCCGTTATTACCGGCATGGCTACCCCCAAACCGAGTACTGGGTCTGGGTCCCAAAAATAGGGAATTACCGGGCCATGCCGACTTTAGCGGGCCTGGTAATGCCCATTCTTGGGATCCAGACCCGGTACATCCCCATTCCCATTGAGCCCCTACAGGGCTCAATGGGAATGGGGAGGTTGCTAACAATGGGCCCGTTAATGACGGGCCCGTTGTTAGCATCCTGGTCTGCTAGCGGGTCCCGCTTTGCACGTCTGGTCTGGCCAGGCGTCCAGAGTGTGACCCACTGCAGACCTCGTAATGTGGCAGCCTGGAATGAATAGTGCCAGTCCCTTACCGGCAACGTTCATTCCGGTGAGGCCCAATGTCTCTGCAAAAAAACGGTGACATTCTTGCATGGTGACATTTTTGCAGGGACATTATCACATGGAACGGGCGCTTGATGTCTTACTTTTCTTAATGGCTTTCATTATTGACTGTAAATCGATTTTTACCTTCTCCGACCAGTTACTAGTTAGGCAGGCATTCCCTCTAACCCCTCATTTGAACGGTACAGAGTACGAGTACAGAGTACAGAGTACGAAAGTGGGTTTTCCACACAGCTGACGATATATGTTGACTTTGTAGGGAACACTGGTTCATTGGATCTTTAATCAGTCTCCAAAAGGAGGCTGAGTTTTTACTAGTGAGTGAGTACAGCATTTCCTCTGAGTCATTTATAGGATCCGATTGCCCCTTACCTAGGATTTGTACCCGAGTCGCAAAAGTCTCTCTCTATCTTTATAGTCAGAGGGATTTTTTCTAAGCTGTCTCAACGCTTTATTAAATTCCCTCTTTCGCTCTGCCAACATAGTGTCATATTTGTGTCTATACCCCTGCTTCTTTTCAGTCTTCTTACCACTCTCTCTGTTTTGGTCAATATAAGTTCCCCAAAACCCGTTGGATCGCTTTGTCATAAGTAATTGGCTTTATACAAGTCACCTTCATCGTTTGAGCCCATATGACAAATATGCTAATTAAGCCGGTGCGATAGTCCTGGCTTCCACCCTAATCCATTGTTCCCTCCAGTAGCCTCTACTACCACTTTACAATTATTGCTTATGGTATAATTCACAGATTCCTGCAGAGTTAGCACTAACATGTGATGATCACTAGATTTTAGTGGCTTTACTCTAAGACTGTCACATTTCCGAAACAAAGATTCTGACAAAAATATATAGCCCAAAGTGGATCTCAAGGGGCCATTCTCGCAAGTGAATTCAGGAGGATTATCTTCCCTTAATTTAACTTCAGCTATTATTAGGTCCCAGAAATTCAATTCAGATCTTATTAACCTCCCTCTTTTCTTCACAATTTGGGAAGCCCCCCGCCTGATCGCTTCAGAATACCATTTGGAGTCCAAGCATTCGCTATTGAAGTCGTCCAGTAAAACTATTTCAGCATCCTCTTTTTACAAATCATTTGCAACGCAAGCTGAGAGCGCTTCTATGAAAGTTTCAATTGCTTCAGATTTTGGGTTAAAATATATATTGCAAACATAGCAACATCTGTTTGACAGGGTTCTTTGGGCGCCCACCACTTTTACTATTTGGATGTCCCTCCTACGTGTTTCAATGTTAGACCTTGTTAAACCTATAAACCCAAGGTGGGAACCTCAACTTTCACTGGTACCTAGAGGTAGAAACATATAATATAAAAGAATTGTACCAGGAGAACGAGAGAGACTAAGGAAGGTGGGCAGCAGAATGTGAAACTCAAATCATTATGTTCATTTTATTTAGATTTGTCTAAAAAACATATAGAAACATTGACATTTAATTAATTCTTAAAAAACTTTTTACTAATCATGCATCCATAAACTCATTCACTAATATAGTGTCTAAAAGATACTAAGAATTTACAACAACTAAACATTTCATAAAACTACTTCTTTTCATTTTGTTGTTAGTGAATCACAACAGATCATTTCATTAATCTACTTCTTTTCATTGTGTTGTTAGTGAATCACAACATCTTAACATTGTTGATAATAGTTCATTCCAGATAAAATATCGACTATTGGTGCCTAACAATATCAATCTTCTTTGTAATAAAGGCTTCCCAGTTGTTTAATAGTTTCGACTCGACATATTAGGTGTGTCTTCATCAGGATTGGATGAACAATAGCAACGTTCTAAAAACAAACAAACGTACAATAAAAACATAGTTAAAACGATGCTGCTGTCAACCTTCTATCAGTAACTCTCTCTAACAATTAAGATCATACATTGAACATCAGAACAAAATTGTCTCTTTAAGTCCAAATGGATATCTCTTTAGCCCCGGTCATATCTGTACCGTTTTAATGCAGCTATTTTTAGCGAAACCCTCAACCGACCAAATCAGTCTATTTTCGTATACCCATAGGCGGCCCCCCAATTTCATTTAGGGCTGCAGGGTTCAAAAAGGAATACAGCTATTCCCATATTCCTGCTAGTTAGCACATTTCCTTTTGAGTGCTAAATATCCTCTCCATTGGCATCCACCACCCCCCCCTATGTCTTACTTCAACAATTCAGGAAAAACACACATAAAAGTACATAATGCGAACCCCATTCGGTTCGCCTAATGGTTTAAATTCCAGTCGTTTCTGGTGATATACCCAGAATTACTGGATTTTCACAAAAGCAAAACCTAAAACAAAAACAAGGCGGAAACGGCCAGTGAAAGGTACCAGTGAAAGTTGAGGTTCCCACCTTGGGTTTGTTGGTTAAGTGCAGCACTTTGCTGTGTGGGGAATAGGGTCCTTTGGTCTCACTCCTTTGTGACTTTACAGAAGTTTTTCCTCCCTGCGTTGAGGCTCAATCCACTCATTGTTGGACGGTGTTTGCCCTCCTTGGTACCCCGTTCGCACTATGTCTGCTTCTGATTCAGTATCATTTAGTGAAGAACAGTTAGCGGAGGTCATTAAGATCCCTTCGTTTTTTGACAAACTGCAGTTAGACAACGTAACCGGGGACTATCTAAATATAACCAGTGATAGTATTTTACATTTAAAGAAAAAGAAATTTAGAACGGAAATGCACAGTCACCTTCTAACAGAATATTTAAAGAAGAATATCATTCCTACGGGACTACTTGTTCGTAATGAGCCCTGTTTATTTGTGGATGACGCTGAATACAAAAATGCGTTCTCCGGCATAGGAACGAAGTGTAGTAGGGACTGGATGGTACTTACTATAAACACAGCGCTAAAAAAGAGCATGGCTGTTGGGGAAGAGATTCAAAAAGCCGAATTGGCATTTAAGGCAGATAATACCATTTTGAATATTAAAGACAAGTTGGAACTAATTGAGAATCAACTGACAGATTTCATTAAAATTACCACCTCCAAGAAGATGGAGAAACTGATTAAGGATGTGAAAAATGTCTCTAAAGAGGTGGCATATCCATATTTACATGTGGACTACCAAGGTCCAACTAATTGGAGAGATCCAGATAATACCTTGGGGACACCGATTCGAAAAAAAGTCACTTTTTCCGATACGTCATCGGATGAAGGGGATGGTTACCAAAGAGGGAGGAGAGGGAATCAGCAAAGGCAAAGAAACAGAGGGTTTCAAAGAGGAGGCAGAAGAGGGAGACAAAGTATGTTTTTCCAATATCCCCCCTACTTCTATCCACAAGGATGTGTCCCCTCAGGCCCCATGCAACTTTATCCATCGCAAGAACTCCCTTTTCCTCCACCCCAAACAGGTCCTCCGCCCTTAGGAAACATATTCGAAACAAGAAGGCGAGCATACAGAAGGTAAGTTCCCCCTCAGCTGTGTACAATCTGTCTGACAAAATTTTGACCACCAAGGAAATATCCATATTAGAAAAAGGGTTTTCCTTCATTCCGATGAAGGACCCCAGCAAAATGGATGTGGAAACAGATTTGAGGAGTTTCTTTCGGAAAATTAGACTTAAAGATTTTTTGGGTGATTCCCCCTCTAAATCTATTGAAACAATGGCTAATACTCCGTTCAAACCACCATCTTCGTTCACTCCTTCTCTTAATATGATCTCAAAAGAAACTGCCACATTTGAAAAGGCAGTACTTCGAGACTTTAATGCCATCTATGAGAAAAAAGAGAAAAACAGGCGAGATACCCAATGCTTTAACTTCACCAAAGACGATTGGGTAGGTTTAAAGAATTTACAATCAGACAGATCGGTTGTTATCAAGAAAGCTGATAAGGGAGGAGGAGTTGTAGTGTGGGATGCTGCTAAATATGACTGTGAGGTTATGAGACAATTGAATAACCAAGAAGTTTATGTTAAACTGCAGGGAGATCCCTCTCAGAGTATACTGAAAGAAATAGAAACTTTGGCTAAGGATGCTCTAGAAAGGGAAATCATCACTCAGAAGGAATTTAATTTCCTTGTCCCAAAGAACGCCAGGACTCCCTTAATTTATATGCTGCCCAAAATGCATAAAAGTATGGCCGCACCGCCTGGTAGACCTATTGTCTCTCTTAGTGGGTCCATTCTTGAACCTATGGGGCAATATTTGGACCATTTTTTGAAACCTTTGGCGAAGAAAACTCCCACCTACTTATCCGACTCCTCCGATGTTATTAGAATTGTGGAGGCATTTCCTTTCAATAGTAACCACGACATGCTTATTACCTTAGACGTGGAATCACTATATTCTAACATCCCCCAGGGGGACTCACTGGGGATTATGAATAGGTTTTTACAAACCAGTCCCGATAAAATTTCTGTCCCCAGTGAGTTTTTGGTTGAATTATTGGAAATTGCTCTCACCAGAAACTTTTTTAGATTTAAGAATGCATATTACATGCAGATTAAGGGGACGGCTATGGGGGCATCTTTTGCTCCCAACTATGCAACCCTTTATATGTGGGATTTCGAGGAATCTAATATCCTGATAGACTCGAACCTGTTTAGACCAGCCCTTAAATTGTACAAGAGGTATATCGATGACATACTTATCATCTGGGACAGTAGTAGGGGAGACTTTAACGCGTTCTTTTAATGGATAAACAACCTAAACCCCAATTTGAAGTTTACGATTCAAAAGAGCAATAAAGAGATTGCTTTCTTAGATCTCCTTATTAAGGTAGACACAAATGTTCTTGCAGTGGACCTTTATAGAAAGGAATCCGATAGGAATACAATACTGCACCATGAAAGCTTTCATGCCCAATCTTTGAAATCCAATATTCCTTATGGGCAGTTTCTGAGGACCAGGAGAAACTGCACTAAAATAGAAGACTTCAATAAACAAGCTTTGATTATTGAAGAAAGGCTGGCTGAGAGAGGATACCCTAAAAGATTACTTAAACAGTCAAGAAAACGTGCTAGGTACCAACATAGAGATGTCCTCTTAAAAAAGGACATCAAAGAAAGGAAGTTGGGGGGTGACCAACTAGTATGCGCCCTCACGTACAACACCCAACATAACAAAATTAAGAAGATTATATCCAATCATTGGCATTTACTTCAGCTTAATATGCTGAAATTGGCCAAACCCATTTATGTATTTAAGAGAGGCAGAAATATTAAGAACTGGGTCTCCAAAGCCGACAGAAATACGGCTCAAGATAGCCAACCGACCATCGCTGCCACGTGGGGTATGTTGCCCGTTAAGGGACACTATCCATGTGGCAATTACTCGAGTTGTGCCAGTACTTCTGCTACGGCCTCTATTAAGATTCATGAAAGAAACTGGGATTTGAGGCACCATACCACCTGCCTCAGCACCAATGTTATATATGTTATCATATTCCTGTGTAAAAAAGCTTACATTGGGAAGACGTCCAGAGCTGTTAAGTTACGCATAAGTGAGCACAAATCTAAGATTAGAACGGGTCAGCAGAATGCTCCATTAACCATCCATTTTTTGGAACTGAGCCATAGGCCAGAAGATCTGAAATGGTGGGCATTAGAGAAAGTGTTGGGTACTGACGCGGCCAATACGGCCGCGCGCCTAGCGCAAAAAGAACAATGGTGGATATATCACACTAATAGTCTAGAGATGGGCCTGAATCAATGAGAAGAATGGAATTGATTTCCTTTTGCCTTTTTCCTCGTTTACCCTTGGGACTCCTATTGTTAGGAGTTCACTCTATTCCATCTCTTTTTCAGGATGTACGTCTTTTCCAGTCCTTCCTTTGTGTTTATGCCATCTTTTGGAAATAAAGAGGGGACTATGTTGGGCGTTTTCCAGCCCTTCGGTTTCCTGATGCGCACAGCGTTGACATCACAGGCTCCGATTGCTGCATATAAGGTAAGCGGGCTGAAAGTAGGTGCTGTTGCTTCTGGCCGTAGTGTTTATTTTAGCTACGGTTGACTGGATCTGTTTATGTACAGATTCCTGCATCAACGAATGCGCCCGTCAGCTACACACTGTTTTTTCTTTTCCCCTGCCGGGATTGCGAGCGCAAAAACCGCGTTGTGAGAAGGGAAACAAGTGCTCCTTCGTTTGGATAGTTACCATTACGAAGGTAAGAGGACTCAACACTAAGGAGATGGTGGGTTGCCTGTAATAGCACACAGGTCGCATTTGAATTTCTCCGGTTCACAGAGGGTTCTATATTTCTCTATTTTTTTCCCAGATTATTCAGTTTAAATTTGAGAAAAGTCATCTTTTCTTCCCGCTCAGCTGGACTAAGAAGCGGTAAAGTCTCCAGCTAAAACCAATGGGAAGCTGCGGAATAGGCAAAAAGGATTATTAGGCTGATACTAACTTTTATCTGAAGTTGGAACAGATCAGTTTAGGTACACATATATATCTTTTTGCCACCTACAGCCTCCTACTAAGAGTTCTGTGTAGGCAGTTTCTATTGTGTGGTATTAAATTTGGCCGTTTGCGCCTTGTTTTTGTTTTAGGTTTTGCTTTTGTGAAAATCCAGTAATTCTGGATATATCACCAGAAACGACTGGAATTTAAACCATTAGGCGAACCGAATGGGGTTCGCAGGTATGTACTTTTATGTGTGTTTTTCCTGAATTGTTGAGGTAAGACATAGGGGGGGTGGTGGATGCCAATGGAGAGGATATTTAGCACTCAAAAGGAAATGTGCTAACTAGCAGGAATATGGGAATAGCTGTATTCCTTTTTGAACCCTGCAGCCCTAAATGAAATTGGAGGGCCGCCTATGGGTATACGAAAATAGACTGATTTGGTCGGTTGAGGGTTTCGCTAAAAATAGCTGCATTAAAACGGTACAGATATGACCGGAGCTAAAGAGATATCCATTTGGACTTAAAGAGACAATTTTGTTCTGATGTTCAATGTATGATCTTAATTGTTAGAGAGAGTTACTGATAGAAGGTTGACAGCAGCATGGTTTTAACTATGTTTTTATTGTACGTTTGTTTGTTTTTAGAATGTTGCTATTGTTCATCCAATCCTGATGAAGACACACCTAATATGTCGAGTCGAAACTATTAAACAACTGGGAAGCCTTTATTACAAAGAAGATTGATATTGTTAGGCACCAATAGTCGATATTTTATCTGGAATGAACTATTATCAACAATGTTAAGATGTCGTGATTCACTAACAACACAATGAAAAGAAGTAGATTAATGAAATGATCTGTTGTGATTCACTAACAACAAAATGAAAAGAAGTAGATTTATGAAATGATTAGTTGTAACTTCTTAGTATCTTTTAGACACTATATTAGTGAATGAGTGTATGGATGCATGATTAGTAAAAAGTTTTTTAAGAATTAATTAAATGTCAATGTTTCTATATGTTTTTTAGACAAATCTAAATAAAATGAACATAATGATTTGAGTTTCACATTCTGCTGCCCACCTTCCTTAGTCTCTCTCGTTCTCCTTGTTAAACCTATGCCATTTTTCACAGCACACACGAGGCGCCTTGCTGGGCAACTCGTGCTCCCTGAATAGCATCTACTGTTAAAACCACATAGCCATTTATAATGGGACATGTTGTCAGCCAAGACTCCTGTAAACATAGCAAAGCGCATTCAGGTAATTTAGAAAGATCTGACTTCAAAAATGTGTAACCTCTACAATTCCATGAAGGCAAACAGAGTGCCACTGATCATCTGCCAAAGGTTTAGGAATTTCCCCCTCCATGTAGTGCAGACATTACCATGGACCAGTCATACTCAGTCGCTGGTCTCTCTGAGTTCTCCTCAATAATTGTTTTCTTTTCTTGAGTTTGCGTATTTATGACTATTGAGAGTGGGTTTGAGGTAATCAATTCCTCGATGGAAAAAGGAGAGGATCGAGAAGGTTGGCATAGTAAATGTTTGTTCGGAGCAGACTTGGAGACTATCAAAGTCTGCACAACATCATATCCCAAGGTAAAGAGGGATTCCAGTTCTGATGAGACCAAAGACTTAATCATTCGTGACGAAAAGTGAAGTTTTGCCAGGTTGAATCAGCCTTTTACTGGGAATTGGACTAGTGCTATATCACAGGAAGAGATCAGTCTGAGGCTTGGGATCTTCCAAAACAGCGCCAGAATTTGAGGTCGATTTATTGGAAGTGAATCTCTGTTGGAGAACCACTCAGTCAAGATCAATGTATGATCTTCCGGCCAATTGTTCCTGGTCACTTCTCTATATTTTTCTCCCATAAGATTTAATTTTTGTTCCGTTCTAGATCGTGTATTCAAATGTTCATCTCCCCCTTTCTCATTTGAGCTATTATAGGAGGTGTCTACCGCACCCAAATGGTTAGGTTGTGCTGAGGGGCAATACAGGAAAACTAAAGAATCACCTTTCCCGATTGAGGCTAGCTCTGGATAATTGAGCACCCTGTCAGGGAGTTTTTCCCAGAATGTATCCTTCTTCTTTGTTGGGCACAATTTTCGCCTCCTCTCTTCTAATGTCAAAAACAGGCTCTGCTGGTTGACCTTTTGATTGCCCACTCATAGCTCCAAGTTGAACAATGTACTCGCTTGAGCTCCAATTCGTCCTGGTTCCATCCGCTTCACATTGGGGACCTTAATTTTCAGTTGCTGAGATTCATTTTATTGGATGTACTAACACACTTATGCTCTGCCGTGTGGCATCACTGTGTTTTGATGGTGCCAGAATTATCAAAATGGCTGCAAAACCCCTATGCGTGCCAAAACCTATGGAAATCGCACTTTACAACACGAAAAGATGGCTGCCAAATCTACCATGCATGTTGTCAGTGGTGGAACAGAGAGTGCACTCCTGAAACATGTCACTGGGCTGCCCAACAAGTAGAAATGGAGACTGCATGAAAAGCAGTGTTTTGCTCAAAGGAATCCAGAATCTTGTTTTCAAATCCTTTTTCTTGGTTGCTGAAACTGCAGAATGCCGGTCCGAAACACCATCAAACATCCAATATTCTTGCTGGGTGTTACTAGTCACTTCATTCAAGAAATCATAATGAACATACAATGTCATGAAAAGTGAAATCTGTCAAAATCTGGGCGCAGTACCAGTGGCCACCTGTATGACAGCTGTCAGTGGATTGCATCATAAGGATTTAAACTTGTACAACTGAAATCTAATGTCTGAAATTTAAGTGACCTGTCATTGAGAGTAACCTAGGTTGTCACTATTTAAATCTCATAGTTTAGAAGCTGAAATAAATGTTTTAGCTGTTTGTTTGGAAATTAGAAAGTTTATTTTTAAACCAAGAACAAATTGAAACAAAATGACATTTGAATTTAAGCCTGACTCCAGGATCAAACCAGTTGCACAGCTTTCCATCACAAAGGCCAGGCATTTCCCTCCTGCTCCACTCCACCAGGAAATCACACTTCTGTGATGATTAGATCAGGGGTGGAGAACTTGGGCTGCAGCAGAAGAGGACAATGGTCTTCCTCTGGCTGAAAGGATATGCAGAGTGTGAAGAGTCATAAACGGCCCCTCCCAGAAGGAAGGGGGCAGAGATTACTTCTGAGCTGCCAGAAGGAGAAGGAGGCGGGGACAGACAACCATTTGTTGATTCACAAGGACAAAAAGCACATTTTTAAAAAGACTGATAATATACTGTGTAAAATTGTGAAAAATATGTACACCCCGGACTTGTGAAACTAATTTTCGGCTGCACATTTTAAGAGACGCCAGAACTCTGTGCTATGTTCTGGGAAGTAACAGTGGAAATTATGGTTTTATACAAAATGTAATTATGTCAAAAGCATGAAACTTCACACGCTTATGCCCATATACAATGCGCACATTTGTTGAAATTTGCTCTGAAATTGGACCATGTGTTCCAGACAAAAAGGGTGGAATTCTGTCAAAAGCAGACCCAAGATCCGACAGCGACGGGGCTTGGAAGAGTATCTGCTCCACAAAATATGTCATCAATGTATGTTATTGTTAGAAAGGTTGCACATTTGTAAATATGTATTGTACTAAAAGTAGATTTTATGTTCAAGGGGCCAAGGGGAGGATTCTCTGACTCATAAAACCACATCATCATGGTGACACTCTGTTTTCTCCTCCAATCAAAGGAGAGAGGAGACTCTAACCTATAGCCTGCCTAGGGGGTGCACTTAGGATAATTCAGTACACACACCCCTTTACCATATGCATAAATAGAGAAAGCTGAGGACATAAAAAGACACAGATTCACCCACTATCCTGATCCTGGAGAAGCTCCCTGAAACAGAACCATCCATATTCCTTGCTCCAGACTCCAGAAACTTGGCAAGCAGAAAGGCCCTTTCCATTAGTTGAACCATTTTCAACTAGGCCTTGAGTTTCCAGAAACAGAAAGACTCCCACAAAATCTAAGGGGAACAAAAGAAACAGCCGGGCTGTGCTGTAACTGCTTTCCTGCTAAAAGAATTATTACCAGAACCAAAAGATCCAATTCAGCTGTGCCGTGCTGTGACCAGATAGCTGTGACCAGAGCCATTGCAGACCCAGTCCAGTCCGGTGTGCCCAGCACCCTGTTCAGTCCAGTGTGCCCAGCAGAATTCCTGTCCAGAAATCTTGACAGACCAGAATTCCTGACGGTTCCGTTTGAAACCCATATAGTGAGTATTTATAGATAGGACTGTGTCACTAGCATATGTACTGTCCATAGTAATCCCTGCCTTAAACCCATCCTCTCTTATATTCAGAACATGCATTGTTAGACATCTTTTTTAATTGCCTGAACTCTCTATCTTATCCCTACTATCTTCCTTCTGTACTAGTATTGTTAAAAATATCTTTGCGCTGATATATTTCAAGCTCCTCGGAAGGCAGTCGCCCAGATCCAGTGGTGCCCTGGTCCAGTGGCTGCGCTTTCGTGTGGTATTTGCTTCTTCATAGTCATTCCCTAGTGTTAAGAAATCCCGTTTGTCTTTTGAAAGCGCATCCCTGCTTTCTCATTCGTGCGCCTATCTCAGAAAAACGACCTCCATTAAAACATCCATAACAGCTCAATTTTCATGCTAGAAACGGAATTTCAACTTCTGCTTGTAGCTAACATCCACTGCTTTCCATAGAACCCAAAACCGCATTCCAATTCCTTATAGTTCTTCCGCGATCGCGATTACCGCACGCGGAAAAGTTGGCCACAGTTTTCGTTTTGGCAAAACTTTACACGTGTAAAACAGCTTTTCATTGTACCCGACCTCAATTTTAAGTTTGCACATTGCTTATTAGTGTTAAATCATTGCTAGTGCTTGTCTGCAACTATCCAAAGCGGCTCCCATTAGAATTTAAACAATTTCAGTAATTTAAACCATATTTAGTGTTTTACCCAATCCATTCTCAGATAACTTTAAAACCATTTTGACAGTTTGCCAATCAGTTCTGTTTCTCTCTTGTGTTGCTAGGGGGAAATTGGAATTGACATTTTGTTGAATTCTGCATTCCTGAAACTTGTTCTCTCTCCTATCTGGTTACATTGCTTGTTGGGGGTTGAGGGGTGTGCAGGGCGAAATAGTAACCACATGGCTACTTGATTTGAACTCTCACAAAAGTATTATTTCTGTGCTGAATTGTTTTGCTCACTATTACTCCTTATGATTAAAGAGATTGCTTAGTGTGACATCCCCCCATTGGTGATTATTGTATACCCATTAAACACAGTGGCCCTCATTACGACCTTGGCGGAGAACCATGGTGCTATTAGCACCATGGTCCATGCTGCTAAGGGTGCAATTCCGCCATGGTGGTTGGCGGACTTACCGCCCCATTCCGACCTTGGCGGGGCGGTAAGTCCCCAATCCCCATTTACCCTTCCCCATTCCCATTTTTGCCCCATAGGGCATAATGGGAGTGGGGAAGGCGTTAATTACGCCACCGTAAATTACGGTGGCGTAATTAACAACAAGGTCCCTTAGCGCCAATGATTTTAACACCTGCTAAAAGCAGGTGTTAAATCCGCCATGGCGCTAAGGGAACTCGTACTCAGGCGGTAAGGGTCGGCGATGTTTACGCCGGCGTAAACCCCTTACCGCCTGGGTCGTAATGAGGGCCAGTGTGATTATATTGTGAACTACATAAATAAATATTTTAACTTTGTAAACCAGCCTGATTCCTGGTTCAATGTGACTGGGGGTGGGTTCCAAGAGAGGGGAGTGATATAAGTGGTACATCGTTCAGAATAAAAGAACTTTTAGACACAAACAAAATAAATAAGGATTTCAGTTGTGCATTACACGCTAGGCGTTGACTTAGGTGAAGTGCCGGATTGAAATCATTTACAGATTGGGGGCTCGTCCGGGATTTCTGAATTAGACATACCACTTGTGACAGTCTAATACAGCGTGCTAAATGACGGGGTACCTAAACCCTGTTGGGCTACCATACTGTGCTACACTGTAAAAGCACCCTTCAATAGAAACACTCTAAGGAGTTAGCCTGTTTTGCAAAAAGATAAAAAATAACTCCTGTAAGTCAGAAAGGAAATTAATATTTACGAAATGGCGACCACAGTAGAAATTAATATGGCAAAAGAACACCTACTGCACAAATTATTTGCTAGGGGTGAATGGACAGAGCAGGATCAGAATGCTTGGCTGCAGGAAATTAAAAACAAGCCACTGACACAGGATTAGATACATGGCAGGATCAGGGTCCATTACACATGGCACTTAGTGAATTGTACATGTCCCCTAAGGTAAAAGAAGAGCAAAGTAAAATTGCCTAGCGGCATATCTGTACCTCCACATTGGAGCAATACAGGAAAAATATGCCGAAAACTAGATCTGGCAAGCAGGCAACTACAATCATTAGAAAAAACCCAACTTGATTTGGACTCTGCAGAGCAAAGGCTACAAAAGAGCCAAGAATCCGAAAATGAGACCAGACAGTACCTGATAAAAGTAAAAGGAGATCTGGATGTCCTGCAGCAAAAGACGGTAGAGCAGGATACCAAAGTACTGGTGCTGCAAAAAGAATGCCAAGAAAGTTTGGACTCCCTACTACGGGGCCAACAAAAGCTGGAGCAGCAGTTAAGCTATAATAGAGCCTGCACAGGGCAGATAACTGCCCTGGAAAATAAGATTGATGAGATAAAAGAGGAAAATTTCAAATTAATTCTCAAAGACCTTGACTCCCAGACAGAATTTGATGAAGAGCGTCAGAAAGCTGGTGCACTCAACAAATAAAGGGACAACCTGGCTGCACAGAGGGGTACTCTAATTCAGGAAAGGGACACCTTAGGCCAGGAGGTCAATTATTTAAAAACCAAGATGGAAGAAAATCACCTGGCCCTTCAGGGACTGGGTGAGCTCCAAAAGGACTACAAAAAACTGTTAGAGCACACCAGGAGGGTGGAAGATGCTCTAGCAAAGAATGACCAGGCGAGTAAGGACAGGACTCAGGAGGTAACCCTCCTACAGCAAAAATTGCCCCAATACTCCAAAATTACACAGGAAGCACAGAGAGACAATGAGGCTCTCTGTGAGAAAAATGACAGGCTCCATAGACAGGTAGCTATGCAGTAACAACTAATAGAGACTAGTAAGGCCTTGATAGAAGAATAAAAGGGTCAGGTTCTTGCATATCAACAGGAGTAGGGGCTGAGAGAGATGAGGTCCGCTGGGAGAGGGAAACACCTGAGCATAACCTCAGGAACCCTGGTACCAGAGACTTTCATCTCTTCAACTCCACAGACTCTGCCTTCACCATGTCCACTGGCTCACATGAGCCAAGGGCCACAGGGATGGCAGGCTTCAACCCAATGAGGAATATGGGACCAATAGGTCAGCACCTCCCAGAAATGGATGGGCGGGCATCTGTGTATGGGTTCCCAAGTGCTAGGGCCATAGTCTCTGATCAGGGAGACTCCAATGAGGGGAGAATCAGAGAAATGGATCCTCAGAAATACCACTTGTCCAGAGATCAGACGGTAAAATTTAGTGGGGAATTCCATGAGGGTTGGCCCACTAAGAGTATATTAAAAACCTCTTCCCAGCTAGGACAGTGGGGGGGGTACTCAGCCAATCCTGGGAGCAAGGAAGAGTCAGAAGACTCTTCTGAGCGCCACAGGACCCAAGAAACTAGACCCCCACATTCTGCCAGCCATTTCCAAGCTCGCAGAATCCGGGCAAGCCTAGAAGACCAGACAGGCACATCTGGTAGCAGTGCCTCTGAGTCAGAGGATGAGTGGACCAGGGTGACCCGTATTAAGAAAGCCAATAAAGTCAAAAGGGCCTTATTCAAGGATCCACTGAAACAAATAAAAGCCATTAGGAGCGTCATCACGCCCTATCACAAGAATGCAAAATATTTGGTTTGGGAGCACCTTGAGCTATTTGAACAGATGATGGACAGTTTCCATCTGAAGGATAGCCAAAGCTGTATTCATTATGTGAAGTGAACATTTTCTCCTGAGTACTCCAGCTTCTTTGCGGGGCTGGAGGATCAGAATCATTCCAGATGGTCCACCTATAGGGCGGCCATTCTGAAACATTTTTCCGTTCACAGGAATCCTCAAGAGGCTTGCAAGGCAGCCTTTAACTTACAATATCGGACGACCAGGCTCCACAAGAATTCGTTCAGGAGTTGAAACACGCCTTTGCACAGACCACTCGAAGGGTGCGCACTGACAGCAAAGAATTTGTAAACAATTTTTTTCATGCTCTCCCTAAGTATATTATGACCCAGCTAGTGAGGGACTTTCACGAGAAAAGATCACTAGACTGGGTCATTGAACAAGCAACGCGCATCAATGAGGTGCAGAAGCCATTGGAAAACAAAAATAATCCCAAAATCCCCAAAACAACTAACACCCCTGCTGCTGCTAAAGTGGCAAAGGTGAAGGTTGCCCCCATTTTAGATTTGGAGATGGGAGGGCCTAAAAACCTGCCAGCACAGAATCAAAACAACCCCAAACCCAGAAGGCCCTCGGGCCAATCACAAACAGGGAGCTAGGGAGGCAACCTTACAAATGGGACCCCTAACTCCCCTGACTACATCAGCCCACGCTACAAGGGGAATAGTGTTATGTGGGTTATGTGTGGGCTCCTCCAGCTGAAGGGGGGGAATCCAACCAGTCAGCAGGAAACCCAGGGAACTTCCCTCCTAACTTCCCCCAGGAGGGCAATAATCCCCCAAATACTGGACACAATTTCTTTCCTAGGTACCTGCAAAATTTCAACCCCCAAAACAATCCATCCTCCTTTCCCCGCTTTCCTGAGCCCAGAAAGCCCAATCCGGGAGAGGAGAGGCCAAGGTTGGAGGGGTACCCAAACTTTCCTAACCTTGGGTATTTGTGAGAAGGGATAGCTACCCTTCCAGGGATCAGCCCAGGGGAGACATGAGGAACCCGTACCAGCCAGAGCGGGTGTCCCAACTAGAGCGCCAGGTCCAGAACATGGCACAGGATCTGGGTCGCATGCTGAGGGCTCAACAGAACCCGCAGATGAGCATGGCGGCTCAGAATGCCTCAAATCCAGGATCTGGTGCTCCAGAGCAATGACGGGGGAAGAACCCCGACAACCCACCGGTTCCCAGGGAGAAGGCACAAGGGGAAGGGGGGTGTAAAGCCTTGGAGGAAGCTTCCTTCCCCACTTGTAAAAAGCCCCTGGAAACCCAGGAACTGCAACCATAATCTCCTGGCCCCGAAAGTATGCCACCCAAGGAGCAGAGGGCGGATAGGAGAAATAAAGAGCCTAAAAAGACCCATTTTGAGGAGGAGGTACAAATCTTCCAGTTTGAAGGAGAGGGATCCTCAGAGGATTCTGGGAAAATGATCTTCTCCTTCAGGGATGGGGGAACTCCTCCCAAAGAAAAATGGGTCCCAAAGGATCCAAATCCAGACTGGGTAGATGTGGGGACTGAGTTAGCACGCCCATCATCAAACCCCAGAATCACCAGCATGAAAATCCCCTCAAATCCATCCTGGTGACTGCCTCCAAAAAGAGGGGGGGGCGGCGGCCCAGAATCAGAACCGGGGGAACCCAAAACTTCCCCCATATCTAGCTGTCACCTTTTTCTTCCAGATTCCCAAGACTCCAAACAGAATCCTGCCCAAATCACCTTTCTGTCAGTGTCCAAAACCAAGAAACTAACTCACCAATTGTCCAAAAATGTGCATTATCTCTGCCCCCTTGATGAGAAGGAGGGAAGATTCTATGCCCCAGTCCAAATACAGGGGCAATGTTCAATTTTGGCACTGGTGGACACTGGATCCCAAGCTACCCTTCTGTCAAAAATGTACTTTGATCAACTGAATTCGGGAAGGGCGGAGAAATACCAAATACCTCTCACCCCTCTTCCTGGACAACTTTAGAACTTCAACGGGAAGGAAGTTCATGTCGAGGGGACTGCGGATTTGGACATTAAAATTGGGTGACACAAGGTGAAGCACCCGGTCATAGTTGTGACTCCAGAGGCCATACCTTGTTTACTAGGGAATGACATCCTGCGTAGGTTGTCACCCCTCATGGATTGTGTAAACAAGGTCCTCTGGACCCAGACTAACCAACCAATAAAATTAAAACAGAGTGTCAACCATGCTAGTTTAAATGGCACATGCCACATGGTTGAACAAAAACCTGACCAAATAGAATTTCACTTCCAGAATAATCATATCACAGACGTGACAGTAATTGCAGTAGGACAACAAACTGGTGATGGGGAGTCCTCTCTATTTCTGAAAATTAATCTTCCTTCCAGTTCAAGGTGACATTCCACGCTGGAAGGAAACACTCTGAAATTCTTTACAAATTCACAATCAGAAAATCCCACTCCTATAGTCCAGAAAGATGAAAAATCAGCTCAAAGCCTGGCTGATATTCAGAAAATTGGAGAGCAGTTGTTCATCCCTATTCAGTTAAATGAAGGGAAGGACTCTGTTCTCGCCCGAGTATGTGTGAACAATGGTAAGAGCTTCATCATCGAAGCCATGTTCCGCAAACTCCCAAAAGATCCAGCTATTCCCACATTTAAACTGATAGACAAATGTGAAATGGACCTGGAAACACTCAATTCCAAACATCTCCTGCCTAGCAGGTGTATGCTTAAAATGTCCATAGGCAACAAGAGCATAGTCCATAATTTTTGGTCGTGCAAGATGTCCCTGCTGTATTTTACTTAGGCAGTGACATTCTCAGTCGTTTTGCCGTTAGTTTGGACCTAATAAACTTCAAAGCTTGGTCCCGATTAACGGGTAATCCCATGGACTTTGATGACCCAGAGAAAGCATTTAGGTCAGCTCAATTGCTGCCTTATGCAGTTGAAGTTCAGATTGGAGAGGGAGTCACCATCCCAGAACGGACCCGACAATTCTGACTGGAGGTGAAAGTTAAAAGAGGACAGAAATTGAAAAACCCTGACGCCTATGTCCATCTGAATGCTCATTTCCAACAGCAGGGGTTGGGGGTAAACCCAACACCACTAGCCAACATAGAAACATGACACCATTCCAATAGAGGTGGATAACAGTGACTTAAAAAGTATCACTCTAGCCGCAGGCACCATTATTGGAATGGCGGTTGATGACTGACATTTTTCCATAGATTTAGGCCATGAACTGTTAGGACCAATCTCCAAGGACTGTTTTGACAGTGATAGCGACGATGATGCAACACCAGACATGATCTTCACCCGGCATGGGGTGAATTTCCTGGTGTACACTTCCTGCCCTTATGGTAAGGAAGATGTGACCTGTGACTTCAGGAGGGATGAGGTGATCTTTCAAGTCCACGAGGACTGCCTTCCCCACCTGAAGCCATCAGCCCAAATTAGCACTTTGACCAGGAACTTCTCTACCCAGCTGGAGGAGGCCGCTGAGATAGCAAAACCGGAAGTCTTTCCAGGCTTCAGGCAGATGGTTGAAGAGAGAGCCAACCTAGCTGATGCCTGTGAGACTCTGGAGCAAAAGCAACAATTGAAACAAGTTTTCTTAGATTTTCAAGATCTCTTTGCGGTGGACTTATATGACTGTGGTCTCACCGACATCCACACAACAACAATTCCCACGGACCCTGGCATGACTCCAGTGTTTGTGAAGCAATATTGCTTGCCTCTCGCATCAATGGAGTCCCTTATTGAAATAATTAAGAACCTTGAGTCCCGTGGGATAATTCGTCCAGTCCACAGCACCTTCAATAATCCGGTGCTGGGGATTTTGAAACCAAACGGCCAGTGGAGACTCTGTGCTGACCTTAGGGAGCTCAACAAACGGGTCCATACTTCCCAATGGCCTCTTCCCTACATTGACCAAGGGCTGGCCAGATCCACGGGTCACAGGTATTCACTGCAATAGACCTGACCAATGGGTACTGGACTGTACCTGTCAGTAGGGAGTACCAATACGAGCTGGCCTTTACCTTCAGGGGGGGCAGCAGTACACATGGAACCAGACTCCCTTCGGATACATCAACTCTGGCAATGAATTTAACATTTTTCTACACAAGGCCATGCCCGACGTGGGTGAAAGGGGTAACCTGGCCCATGTGGATGATGTTTTAGTCAAAAGCTCAACTGTGGAGGAACACATAGCCGAGATCCGTTATGTTCTGACACATTTGAGGGCTGCCGGAGCAAAACTCTCCTTTCAAAAGGCACAGTGGTGCAGAACCCGTGTCAATTTCTTGGGGCATGAGATTACTCCTCAGGGCCTCTGTCCCCAGGAAAAGAAAGTGGAAGCACTCCAGAAATTAAAAGACCCCACAACTCTGCGGGAACTAAGGAGCCTCCTTGGACTAACTAATTACAGCAGAAAGTTCATTGAGGACTACGCCGAGATCACAAGACCCCTGATCCATCTTTTGAAGGGGTGGGAGTCAAGTGACAGTGGGGTCCAGAACAAGCAGAGGCAGTAAGAGAACTCAAAAGAAGCCTCTCACAAGCGCCTTGCCTAGCTTACCCTGTCAAAAACAAGAAGTTCTTCTTGGAGATAGGGTTCACAAATACATGCTTGACTGCAGCATTAGACCAAAAGCATGACAAGGTCAATAAAGTAATCTCCTATGCGAGTAAAACCTTATCCTCCGTGGAGGAAAAATTCAACGATTGTGAGAAGGCACTCCTGGCAACGGTGTGGGCATTGACGAATTACCGCCCGTTCATCCAGGGGGAACATATCATAGTGGAGACTCCACACCAGCCTCTGCAATACCTCCAAAGCGACAGAATCTGGGCCGGAAATGTGAGTAATTCCCGAATTACTTCCTGGATTCTGTCAATGCAAGGCTTTCCTGTGGAGGTCAGATATGGCCAAAACAAGAAGAGTCCCCTCGCGCAAGGTCTGGATGACTTGCATGATTGTGCCAAAGAAAACTGTCTTGAGGATGAAAGTCTTAAAATCAAGGACAACATGGAGGCATACCTTAATTCCTGCCATGTTGACAACAACGGGGAAAAACAACTTGTGGCCGGTGTAGGGAATGCATGGGTGAATGATGCCCCCGAACCTTCCGCTGGGTACAAAATCGGTCCCCGAAATAGTCAAGTGACGGAGTTGATGGATGTGCATCAAGCCATCCTCACTGCTGTCCAACACCAACTCCACGAACTGGTCATAATCACTGACTCAGATTATGTACGGAACGGATTCGTGGAGCACCTGGTTAACCGAAAAACCAGAGGCATGCTATATGCTAATAACAAACCATTGAAACATGGAAAATTAATCCAAAACATTGATGATCTGGTCACCTCGAATGGGATGATCATCTACTGGAAAAAGATTAATGGTCATTCTAAAGTAGAGGGACCAGACACAACTGGAAATTACCTGGCTGATCAGCTGGCCAAAACCAGAGCCATCCATGGGGATCTACTTGAGATCGAGTCCCTGTTGGGGGAAATCCAGTTCACTGTTATCACTAGGTCCCAGACAAATGCTCACAATAAACTCTCAACTGCCCAATGGACTAAGGAGACCCCAGATGCTGATTTGATTATGGCTCAAAAAGGGGATCCAATAATTGGTAAGTGTTATCAATACATTGAGGACCCTGAGAACTTTCCCCTGACGGATACCGATTACATAGGGAAAGAGGACCTCAGAGTGTTGATGAAATGTCCAAAAATGTTCTGAATCCAAGACAGTTTGTGAGGAGATTCATAGCTGGCCATGACCAGTGGGTGGTCCCCACCTCATTCCGAAGCCTGATGCTAAGTCACACCCATGATGCGGCCACAGCCGGTCAACGGGGGTTCCATACAACACTAGAAATCTTGAGAGAGGTTGCATACTGGCCACACATAGGGCAGAACCTCGACCAATACTTGAAGGGGTGTCTTGTGGGGGGTCACAATTTCAGCCAACATCACTCACACACCATGCTCCCCTCCAAAAGAGGGGGATGACACTGCCTTGATCAGATTTACAAGTTGATTATATCTGGCCCATGATTCGCTCCTCTAGGGGGAACAAGTACATGTTGACCGTGACATGCTTGTTCACTAAATGAGTGGAATGTCTCCTGGCCCCAAATTGCAAGGCAGAAACAGCAGCTGCCCTGATGATCAACCACATCTTCTTGCATTTTGGACTACCCCGAAGGATTGAGTCAGACTGAGGTAGCCACTTCACTAGCGAAGTGATGACAAAGATGTGGGAGATACTTGGGGTCAAAAGGAAATTACACATTGCCTATCGACTAGCCTCTAGTGGTGGAGTTGAGAGATACCACAAGATAATTGTGAGCATATTAAAAAAGTTTGTGGCAGATTCTGAGCCAAGTTGGGACATTCGATTACCTCTTGTCCTGATGGCCATCAGATCTACCCCTTCTTCTGCAACAAAAATGTCACCGTTTGAGCTGATGACTGGACGAAGGTTGGTGCTTCCCCAGCATCTTCTCTACAGAACCCAAGAGCAGATCTTGATAAATGCCTCCACAACTCATGAGTATGTTGAGAATCTGAGAAAACACCTTCAACATGCTTTTGCCTATGCTCAGCGAAATCTAGAAAGATCTGCAGACAGTATGAAGACCCACTATGACCTTAAGACAGCTAAAACAGAATACCAAGTAGGAGACTGGGTATACTTTTACAATTTCCAAAGGAACCAGGCCAAACAGCGCACATTTCTTCCTGGCTGGCAGGGTCCTTTTGAAATTGTAGACAGAATCTCACCAGTCGCCTACAACATCCGTATCCCCAAAGGCAGTTTGGCAGAGGGGGAAGATAAGGGGGTCCACATCAACCAGCTGAAGTGTTGCCATCCTGGGCACACTCTGCAGCAACTAGAGGAGCCATCTGGAAACCCAGAGGGGGACATTCTGGATCCCTAGGAAATTACAATTAAAAACCATTCCACCTGTTAAAATCAGTAGTAATTACAGGCAGGAAAGATTGTCAACTGTATGCCCAATGTATCCATCTGCCCCACTACATGAATAGTGGTGGGGAAATGTCCGTAACCTTGTTCTGTTCTGTCATCATAGTACTGAAACCCTGGATTCGAAGCACCAAGGAGGACCACTCGGGGACCAGAAGGAAAGACCCAAGAGGCCCGGGGTATTGCTCCATACTCCCATCCGGAACCGGCGAGGAGAACCTGTCGATCCAGCACTGATGGGAGAAGCAGACACATTTTTCCACTTTGACCAAAGAGAAAGATTGACATCCCAATCTCCCGACTTCCCCTTGACGGTCAGTCAAATTCAAGTTCTGAGGGGGGGCTTTGTGGGATGTATTAAACCACTTATGCTCTGCCCTGCGGCATCACGGTGTGCTGATGGTGCCAGAATTATCAAAAGGGCCGCAAAACCCCTATGTGCTCCAAAACCTATGGAAATCACACTTTACAACACAAACAGATGGCTGCCAAATCTACCATGCATGTTGTCAGTGGTGGAACAGAGAGCGCACTCCTGAAACTTGTCACTGGGCTGCCCAACAAGTAAAAATGGAGACTGCATGAAAAGCAGTGTTTTGCTGAAAGGAAGCCAGAATCTTGTTTTCAAATCCTTTTTCTTGGCTGCTGAAACTGCAGAATGCCGGTCTGAAATACCATCAAACATCCAATATTCTGGCTGGGCTTTACTAGTCACTTCATTCAAGAAATCATTATGAACATACAATGTCATGAAAAGTGAAATCTGTCAAAATCTGGGCGCAGTACCAGTGGCCGCCTGTATGACAGCTGACAGTGGATTGCATCATAAGGATTTAAACTTGTACAACTGAAAACTAATGTCTGAAATTTAAGTGACCTGTCATTGAGAGTAACCTATGTTGTCACTATTTAAATCTCATGGTTTAGACACTGAAATAAGTGTTTTAGCTGTTTGTTTGGAAATTAGAAAGTTTATTTTAAACCAAGAACAAATTGCAACAAAATGACATTTGAATTTCAGTCTGACTCCAGGCTCAAACCAGTTCCACAGCTTTCCCTCACAAAGGCCAGGCATTTCCCTCCTTCTCCACTCCACCAGGAAATCACACTTCTGTGATGATTAGATTAGGGGAGGAGAACGTGGGCTGCAGCAGAAGAGGACAATGGACTTCCTCTGGCTGAAAGGATATTCAGAGTGTGAAGAGTCATAACCAGCCTCTCCCAGAAGGAAGGGGGCGGAGATTACTTCTGAGCTGCCAGAAGGAGAAGGAGGCGGGGACAGACAACCATTTGTTGATTCACAAGGACAAAAAGCACATTTTTAAAAAGACTGATAATTTACTGTGTAAAATTGTGAAAAATATGTACACCCCAGGCTTGTGAACCTAATTTTCGGCTGCACATTTTAAGAGGTGCCAGAACTCTGTGCTATGTTCTGGGAAGTAACAGTGGAAATTATGGTATTATACCAAATGTAATTATGTCAAAAGCATGAAACTTCACATGCTTATGCCCATATACAAAGCGCACATTAGTCGGAATTTGCTCCGAAATTGGACCATGTGTTCCGGACAAAAAGGCAGGAATTCTGTCAAAAGCAGACCCAAGATCCGACAGCAACGGGGCTTGGAAGAGTATCTGCTCCACAAAATATGTGATCTATGTATGTTATTGTTAGAAAGGTTGCACAATTGTAAATATGTATTGTACTAAAAGTAGATTTTATGTTCAAGGGGCCACGGGGAGGATTCTCTGACTCAGAAAACCACATCATCATGGTGACACTCTGTTTTCTGAGAGAGGAGACTCTAACCTATAGCCTGCCTAGGGGGTGCGCTTAGGATAATTCCGCACACACACCCCTTTACCATATGCATAAATAGAGAAAGCTGAGGACATAGAAAGACACAGATTCACCCACTATCCTGATCCTGGAGAAGCTCTCTGAAACAGAACCATCCATATTCCTTGCTCCAGACTCCAGAAACTTGGCAAGCAGAAAGGCCCTTTCCATTAGTTGAACCATTTTCAACTAGGCCTTGAGTTTCCAGAAACAGAAAGACTCCCACAAAATCTAAGGGGAACAAAAGAAGCAGCCGGGCTGTGATGTAACTGCTTTCCTGCTAAAAGAATTATTACCAGAACCAAAAGATCCAATTCAGCTGTGCCGTGCTGTGACCAGATAGCTATGACCAGAGCCATTGCAGACCCAGTCCAGTCTGATGTGCCCAGCAGCCTGTCCAGTCCAGTGTGCCCAGCAGAATTCCTGTCCAGAAATCTTGACAGACAAGAATTCCTGACGGTTCCGTTTGAAACCCATATAGTGAGTATCTATAGATAGGACTGTGTCACTAGCATATTTACTGTCCATAGTAATCCCTGTCTTAAACACATCCTCTCTTATATTCAGAACCTGCATTGTTAGAAATATTTTTTAATTGCCTGAACTCTCTATCTTATCCTTACTATTTTCCTTCTGTACTAGTATTGTTAAAAATATCTGTGCGCTGATATATTTCAACTGAAGAAGGCAAGCTCCTCGGCAGGCAGTCGCCCAGATCCAGTGGTGCCCTGGTCCAGTGGCTGCGCTTTTGTGTGGTATTTGCTTCTTGATAGTCATTCCCTAGTGTTAAGAAATCCCGTTTGTCTTTTAAAAGCGCATCCCTGCTTTCTCATTCGTGCGCCTATCTCAGAAAAATGACCTCCATTAAAACGTCCATAACAGCTAAATTTTCATGCTAGAAACGGAACTTCTGCTTGTAGCTAACATCCTCTGCTTTCCATAGAACCAAAAACCGCATTCCAATTCCATATAGTTCTTCCGCGATCGCAATTACCGCGCGCAGAAAAGTTTGCCACAGATTTTTGTTTTGGCAAAACATTACACGTGTAAAACAGCTTTTGATTGCACCCGACCTCAATTTTAAATTTGCACATTGCTTATTAGTGTCAAATGATTGCTAGTGTTTGTCTGCAACTATCCAAAGCGGCTCCCATTAGAATTGAAACAATTTCAGTCATTTAAACCATACTTAGTGTTTTACCCAATCCATTCTCAGATAACTTTAAAACCATTTTGACAGTTTGCCAATCAGTTCTGTTTCTATCTTGTGTTGCTAGGGGGAAATTGGAATTGACATTTTGTTGAATTCTGCATTCCTGAAACCTGTTCTCTCTCCTCCTATCTCGTTACATTGCTTGTTGAGGGTTGAGGGGTGTGCAGGGGGAAATAGTAACCACATTGCTACTTGATTTGAACTCTCACAAAAGTATTATTTCTGTGCTGAATTGTTTTGCTCACTATTACTCCTTATGATTAAAGAGATTGCTTAGTGTGACATCCCCCCATTGGTGATTATTGTATACCCATTAAACACAGTGGCCCTCATTACGACCTTGGCGGAGAACCATGGTGCTATTAGCACCATGGTCCATGCCGCTAAGGGTGCAATGCCGCCATGGTGGTTGGCGGACTTACCGCCCCATTCCGACCTTGGCGGGGCGGTAAGTCCCCAATCCCCATTTACCCTTCCCCATTCCCATTTTTGCCCCATAGGGCATAATGGGAGTGGGGAAGGCGTTAATTACGCCACCGTAAATTACGGTGGCGTAATTAACAACAAGGTCCCTTAGCGCCAATGATTTTAACACCTGCTAAAAGCAGGTGTTAAATCCGCCATGGCGCTAAGGGAACTCGTACTCAGGCGGTAAGGGTCGGCGATGTTTACGCCGGCGTAAACCCCTTACCGCCTGGGTCGTAATGAGGGCCAGTGTGATTATATTGTGAACTACATAAATAAATATTTTAACTTTGTAAACCAGCCTGATTCCTGGTACAATGTGACTGGGGGTGGGTTCCAAGAGAGGGGCGTGATATAAGTGGTACATCATTCAGAATAAAAGAACTTTTAGACACAAACAAAATAAATAAGGATTTCAGTTGTGCATTACACGCTAGGCGTTGACTTAGGTGAAGTGCCGGATTGAAATCACTTACAGATTGGGGGCTCGTCCGGGATTTCTGAATTAGACATACCACTTGTGACAGTCTAATACAGCGTGCTAAATGACGGGGTACCTAAACCCTGTTGGGCTACCATACTGTGCTACACTGTAAAAGCACCCTTCAATAGAAACACTCTAAGGAGTTGGCCTGTTTTGCAAAAAAAATAAAAAATAACTCCTGTAAATCAGAAAGGAAATTAATATTTCCGAAATGGCGACCCCCAGTTGAAATTAATATGGCAAAAGAACACCTACTGCACACATTATTTGTCAGGGGTGAATGGACAGTGCAGCATCAGAATGCTTGGCTGCAGTAAATTAAAAACAAGCCACTGCCACAGGATTAGATATATGGCAGGATCAGGGTCCATTACACATGGCACTTAGTGAATTGTACATGGCTCCTAAGGTAAACGAAGAGCAAAGTAAAATTGCCAAAATAGCGGCATATCTGCACCTCCACATTTGAGCAATAGAGGAAAAATATGCCGAAAACTAGATCTGGCAAGCAGGCAACTACAATCATTAGAAAAAACCCAAACTGATTTGAACTCTGCAGAGCAAAGGCTACAAAAGAGCCAAGAATCCGAAAATGAGACCAGGCAGTACCTGATAAAAGTAAAAGGAGATCTGGATGTCCTGCAGCAAGAGAAGGTAGAGCAGGATACCAAAGTACTGGTGCTGCAAAAAGAGTGCCAAGAAAGTTTGGACTCCCTACTACGGAGCCAACAAAAGCTGGAGCAGCAGTTAAGCTAAAATAGGGCGTGCACAGGGCAGATAACTGCCCTGGAAAATAAGATTGATGAGATAAAAGAGGAACATAACAAATTAATTCTCAAAGACCTTGACTCCCAGACAGAATTTGATGAAGAGCGCCAGAAAGCTGGTGCACTCAAAAAATAAAGGGACGACCTGGCTGCACAGAGCGGTACTCTAATTCAGGAAAGGGACCCCTTAGGCCAGGACGTCAGTTATTTAAAAACCGAGATGGAAGAAAATCACCTGGCCCTCAGGGACTGGGTGAGCTCCAAAAGGACTACAAAAAACTGTTAGAGCACACCAGGAGGGTGGAAGATGCTCTAGCAAAGAATGACCAGGCGAGTAAGGACAGGACTCAGGAGGTAACCCTCATGCAGCAAAAATTGCCCCAATACTCCAAAATTACACAGGAAGCACAGAGAGACAATGAGGCTTTCTGTGAGAAAAATGACAGGCTCCATAGACAGGTAGCTATGCAGTCACAACTAATAGAGACTAGTAAGGCCTTGATAGAAGAACAAAAGGGTCAGGTTCTTGCATATCAACAGGGAGTAGGGGCTGAGAGAGATAAGGTCCGTTGGGAGAAGGAAACACCTGAGCATAACCTCAGGAACCCTGGTACCAGAGACTTTCATCTCTTCAACTCCACGGACTCTGCCTTCACCATGTCCACTGGCTCACATGAGCCAAGTGCCACAGGGATGGCAGACTTCACCCCAATGAGGAATATGCGACCAATAGGTCAGCGCCTCCCAGAAATGGATGGGCGGGCATCTGTGTATGGGTTCCCAAGTGCTAGGGCCATATTCTCTGATCAGGGAGACTCCAATGAGGAGAGAATCAGAGAAATGGATCCTCAGAAATACCACTTGTCCAGAGATCAGACGGTAAAATTTAGTGGGGGAATTCCATGAGGGTAAGCCCACTAAGAGTATATTAAAAACCTCTTCCCAGCTAGGACAGTGGGGGGGAGGGTACTCAGCCAATCCTACGAGCAAGGAAGAGTCAGAAGACTCTTCTGAGCGCCACAGGACCCAAGAAACTAGACCCCCACATTCTGCCAGCCATTCCCAAGCTCGCAGAATCCGGGCAAGCCTAGAAGACCAGACAGGCACATCTGGTAGCAGTGCCTCTGAGTCAGAGGATGAGTGGACCAGGGTGACCCGTATTAGGAAATCCAATAAAGTCAAAACGGCCTTGCTCAAGGATCCACTGAAACAAATAAAAGCCATTAGGAGCGTCATCACGCCCTATCACAAGAATGCAAAATATTCGGTTTGGGAGCACCTTGAGCTATTTGAACAGGTACTTTAATCAACTGAATTTGGGAAGGGGGGAGAAATACCTCTCACCCCTCTTCCTGGACAACTTTAGAACTTCAACAGGAAGGAAGTTCACGTTGAGGGGACTGCGGATTTGGACATTAAAATTGGGCGACACAAGGTGAAGCACCCGGTCATAGTTGTGATTCCAGAGGCCACACCTTGTTTACTAGGGAATGACATCCTGCGTAGGTTGTCACCCCTCATAGATTGTGTAAACAAGGTCCTCTGGACCCAGACTAACCGACCAATAAAATTAAAACAGAGTCTCAACCATGCTAGTTTAAACGGTACATGCCACATGGTTGAACAAAAACCTGACCAAATAGAATTTCACTTCCAGAATAATCATATCACAGACATGACAGTAATTGCAGTAGGACAACAAACTGGTGATGGGGAGTGCTCTCTATTTCTGAAAATCAATCTTCCTTCCAGTTCAAGGTGACATTCCACGCTGGAAGGAAACACTCTGAAATTCTTTACAAATTCACAATCAGAAAATCCCACTCCTATAGTCCAGAAAGATGAAAAATCAGCTCAAAGCCTGGCTGATATTCAGAAAATTGGAGAGCAGTTGTTCATCCCTATTCAGTTAAATGAAGGGAACGACTCTGTTCTCGCCCGAGTATGTGTGAACAACGGTAAGAGCTTCATCAGCGAAGCCATGTTCCGCAAACTCCCAAAAGATCCAGCTATTCCCACATTAAACTGATAGACGAATGGGAAATGAACCTGGAAACACTCAATTCCAAACATCTCCTGCCTAGCAGGTGTATGTTTAAAATTTCCATAGGCAACAAGAGCATAGTCCATAATTGTTGGGTCGTGCGAGATGTCCCTGCTGCATTTTACTTAGGCAGTGACATTCTCAATCGCTTTGCCGTTAGTTTGGACCTAATAAATTTCAAAGCTTGGTCCCGATTAATGGGTAATTCCATGGAATTTGATGACCCAGAGAAAGCATTTAGGTCAGCTCAATTGCTGCCTTATGCAGTTTAAATTCAGATTGGAGAGGAAGTCACCATCCCAGAATGGACCCGACAATTTTCAATGGAGGTGAAAGTTAAAAGAGGACAGAAACTGAAAAACCCTGACGCCTATGTCCATCTGAATGCTCATTTCCAACAGCAGGGGTTGGGGGTAAACCCAACACCACTAGCCAACATAGAACATGACACCATTCCAATAGAGGTGGATAACAGTGACTTAAAAAGTATCACTGTAGCCGCAGGCACCATTATTGGAATGGCGGTTGATGACTGACATTTTTCCATAGATTTAGGCAATGAACTGTTAGGACCAATCTCCAAGGACTGTTTTGACAGTGATAGCGACGATGATGCAACACCAGACAGGATCTTCACCCGGCATGGGGGGAATTTCCTGGTGTACACTTCCTGCCCTTATGGTAAGGAAGATGTGACCTGTGACTTCAGGAGGGATGAGGTGATCTTTCAAGTCCACGAGGACTGCCTTCCCCACCTGAAGCCATCAGTCCAAATCAACACTTTGACCAGGAACTTCTCCACCCAGCTGGAGGATACCTCTGAGATAGCAAAACCGGAAGTCTTTCCAGGCTTCAGGCAGATGGTTGAAGAGAGAGTCAACCTAGCTGATGCCTGTGAGACTCTGGAGCAAAAGCAACAATTGAAACAAGTTTTCTTAGATTTTCAAGATCTCTTTGCAGTGGATTTATATGACTGTGGTCTCACCGACATCCACACAACAACAATTCCCATGGACCCTGGCATGACTCCAGTGTTTGTGAAGCAATATCGCTTGCCTCTCGCATCAATGGAGTCCCTTACTGAAATAATTAAGCACCTTGAGTCCCATGGGATAATTCGTCCAGTCCACAGCACCTTCAATAATCCGGTGCTGGGGATTTTGAAACCACATGGCCAGTGGAGACTCTGTGCTGACCTTAGGGAGCTCAACAAACAGGTCCATACTTCCCGATGGCCTCTTCCCTACATTGACCAGGGGCTGGCCCAGATCCACGGGTCACAGGTATTCACTGCAATAGACCTGACCAATGGGTACTGGACTGTACCTGTCAGTAGGGAGTACCAATACAAGCTGGCCTTTACCTTCGGGGGGGCAGCAGTACATATGGAACCAGACTCCCTTCAGATACATCAACTCCGGCAATGAATTTAACATTTTTCTACACTAGGCCATGCCCGACGTGGGTGAAATGGATAACCTGGCGTATGTGGATGATGTTTTAGTCAAAAGCTCAACTGTGGAGGAACACATAGCCGAGATCTGTTATGTTCTGACACAGTTGAGGGCTGCCAGAGCAAAACTCTCCTTTCGAAAGGCACAGTGATGCAGAACCCGTGTCAATTTCTTGGGGCATGAGATTACTCCTCAGGGTCTCTGTCCCCAGGAAAAGAAAGCGGAAGCACTCTAGAAATTAAAAGACCCCACAACTCTGTGGGAACTAAGAAGCCTCCTTGGACTAACTAATTACAGCAGAAAGTTCATTGAGGACTACGCCGAGATCACAAGCCCCCGATCCATCTTTTGAAGGGGGGGTCAAGTGGGAGTGGGGTCCAGAACAAGCAGAGGCAGTAAGAGAACTCAAAAGAAGCCTCTCACAAGCGCCTTGCCTAGCTTACCCTGCCAAAAACAAGGAGTTCTTCTTGGAGACAGGGTTCAAAAATACATGCTTGACTGCAGTATTAGACCAAAAGCATGACAAGGTCAATAAAGTAATCTCCTATGAGAGTAAAACCTTATCCTCTGTGGAGGAAAAATTGAACGATTGTGAGAAGGCACTCCTGGCAACGGTGTGGGCAATGACAAATTACCGTCCGTTTATCCAGGGGGAACATATCATAGTGGAGACTCCACACCAGCCTCTGCAATACCTCCAAAGCGACAGAATCTGGGCCGGAAATGTGAGTAATTCCCGAATTACTTCCTGGATTCTGTCAATGCAAGGGTTTCCTGTGGAGGTCAGATATGGCCAAAACAAGAAGAGTCCCCTCGCGCAAGGTCTGGATGACTTGCATGATTGTGCCAAAGAAAACTGTCTTGAGGATGAAAGTCTTAAAATCAAGGACAACATGGAGGCATACCTTAATTCCTGCCATGTTGACAACAACGGGGAAAAACAACTTGTGGCCGGTGTAGGGAATGCATGAGTGAATGATGCCCCCGAACCTTCCGCTGGGTACAAAATCGGTCCCCGAAATAGTCAAGTGATGGAGTTGATGGATGTGCATCAAGCCATCCTCACTGCTGTCCAACACCAACTCCACGAACTGGTCATAATCACTGACTCAGATTATGTACGGAACGGATTCGTGGAGCACCTGGTTAACCGAAAAACCAGAGGCATGCTATATGATAATAACAAACCATTGAAACATGGAAAATTAATCCAAAACATTGATGATCTGGTCACCTCGAATGGGATGATCATCTACTGGAAAAAGATTAATGGTCATTCTAAAGTAGAGGGACCAGACAAAACTGGAAATGACCTGGCTGATCAGCTGGCCAAAACCGGAGCCATCCATGGGGATCTACTTGAGATCGAGTCCCTGTTGGGGGAAATCCAGTTCACTGTTATCACTAGGTCCCAGACAAATGTTCACAATGAACTCTCAACTGCCCAATGGACTAAGGAGACCCCAGATGCTGATTTGATTACGTCTCAAAAAGGGGATCCAATAATTGGTAAGTTTTATTGACACATTGAGGAACCTGAGAACTTTCCCCTGACGGATACTGATTACATAGGGAAAGAGGACCTCAGAGTGTTGATGAAATGTCCAAAAATGTTTCCGAACCCAAAACGGATTGTGAGGAGATTCATAGCTGGCCATGACCAGTGGGTGGTCCCCACCTCATTCCGAAGCCTGATGCTAAGTCACATCCTTGATGCGGCCACAGACGGTCATCTGGGGTTTCATACGACACTAGAAATCTTGAGAGAGGTTGCATACTGGCCACAGATGGGGCAGGACCTCGACCAATACTTGAAGGGGTGTCTTGTGTGTGCACAATTTCAGCCAACATCACTCACACACCGTGCTCCCCTCCAAAAGAGGGGGATGACACTTCCTTGGTCAGATTTACAAGCCGATTATATCGGCCCGTGATTCGCTCCTCTAGGGGGAACAAGTACATGTTGACCGTGACATGCTTGTTCACTAAATGGGTGGAATGTCTCCCGGCCCCAAATTGCAAGGCAGAAACAGCAGCTGCCCTGATGATCAACCACATCTTCTTGCATTTTGGACTACCCCAAAGGATTGAGTCAGACGAGGTAGCCACTTCACTAGCGAAGTGATGACAAAGATGTGGGAGATACTTGGGGTCAAAAGGAAATTACACATTGCCCATCGACTATCCTCTAGTGGTGGATTTGAGAGATACAACAAGACAATTGTGAGCATATTAAAAAAGTTTGTGGCAGATTCTGGGCCAAGTTGGGACATTCGATTACCTCTTGTCCTGATGGCCATCAGATCTACCCCTTCTTCTGCAACAAAAATGTCACCATTTGAGCTGATGACTGGACGAAGCATTGTTCTTCCCCAGCATCTGCTCTACAGAAACCAAGAGCAGATCTTGATAAATGCCTCCACAACTCATGAGTATGTTGAGAATCTGAGAAAACACCTTCAACATGCATTTGCCTATGATCAGCGAAATCTAGAAAGATCTGCAGACAGTATGAAGACCCACTATGACCTTAAGACAACTAAAACAGAATACCAAGTAGGAGACTGAGTCTAGTTGTACAATTTCCAAAGGAACCAGGCCAAACAGCGCACATTTCTTCCTAGCTGGCGGGGTCCTTTTGAAATTGTAGACAGAATCTCACCAGTCGCCTACAACATCCGTATCGTTAAAGGCAGTTTGGCAGAGGGGGAAGATAAGTGGGTCCACATCAACCAGCTGAAGTGTTGCCATCCTAGGCACACTCTGCAGCAACTAGAGGAGCCATCTGGAAACCCAGAGGAGGACATTCCGGACCCCTAGAAAATGAACTATTAAAAACCATTCCACCTGTTAAAATCAGTAGTAATTACAGGCAGGAAAGTTTGTCAATTGTACGTCCAATGTATCCATCTGCCCCACTACATGAATAGTGGTGGGGAAATGTCCGTAACCTTGTTCTGTAGGACCACTCGGGGACCGGAAGGAAAGACCCAAGGGGCACGGGGTATTGCTTCATACTCCCATCCGTAACCGGCGAGGAGAACCTGTCGATCCAGCACTGATGGGAGAAGCAGACACATTTTCCCACTTGGACCAAAAAGAAAGATTGACATCCCAATCTCCTGACTTCCCCTTGATGGGCAGTCAAATTCAAGTTGTGAGGGGGGGCTTTGTGGGATGTATTAACCCACTTATGCTCTGCCCTGCGGCATCACTGTGTGCTGATGGTGCCAGAATTATCAAAAGGGCCGCAAAATTTCTATGTGCTCCAAAACCTATGGAAATCACACTTTACAACATGAAAAGATGGCTGCCAAATCTACCATGCATGATGTCAGTGGTGGAACAGAGAGCGCACTCCTGAAACTTGTCACTGGGCTGCCCAACAAGTAAAAATGGAGACTGCATGAAAAGCAGTGTTTTGCTGAAAGGAATCCAGAATCATGTTTTCAAATCCTTTTTCTTGGTTGCTGAAGCTGCCGGTGCAAAATACCATCAAACATCCAATATTCTGGCCTGGTTTTACTAGTCACATCATTCAAGAAATCATTATGAACATACAATGTCATGAAAAGTGAAATCTGTCAAAATCTGGGCGCAGTACCAGTGGCAGCCTGTATGACAGCTGTCAGTGGATTGCATCATAAGGAGTTAAACTTGTACAACTGAAATCTAATGTCTGAAATTTAAGTGACCTTTCATTGAGAGTAACCTAGGTTGTCACTATTTAAATCTCATGGTTTAGATGCTGAAATAAGTGTTATAGCTGTTTGTTTGGAAATTAGAAAGTTTATTTTAAACCAAGAACAAATTGCAACAAAATGACATTTGAATTTAAGCTCAAACCAGTTCCACAGCTTTCCCTCACAAAGGCCAGGCATTTCCCTCCTTCTCCACTCCACCAGGAAATCACACTTCTGTGATGATTAGATCAGGGGAGGAGAACTAGGACTGCAGCAGAAGAGGACAATGGACTTCCTCTGGCTGAAAGGACATGCAGAGTGTGAAGAGTCATAAACGGCCTCTCCCATAAGGAAGGAGGCAGAGGTTGCTTCTGAGCTGCCAGAAGGAGAAGGAGGCGGGGACAGACAACCATTTGTTGATTCACAAGGACAAAAAGCACATTTTTAAAAAGACTGATAATTTACTGTGTAAAATTATGAAAAATATGTACACCCTGGACTTGTGAACCTAATTTTCAGCTGCACATTTTAAGAGGCGCCACAACTCTGTGCTATGTTCTGGGAAGTAACAGTGGAAATTATTGTTTTATATCAAATGTAATTATGTCAAAAGCATGAAACTTCACACGCTTATGCCCATATACAATGCGCACATTTGTGGGAATTTGCTCCAAAATTGGACCATGTCTTCCAGACAAAAAGGGTGGAATTCTGTCAAAAGCAGACCCAAGATCCTACAGCGACGGGGCTTGGAAGAATATCTGCGCCCCAAAATATGTGATCTATGTATGTTATTGTTAGAAAGGTTGCACATTTGTAAATATGTATTGTACTAAAAGTAGATATGTTCAAGGGGCCAAGGGGAGGATTCTCTGACTCATAAAACCACATCATCATGGTGACACTCTGCTTCTCCTCCAATCAAGGGAGAGAGGAGACTCTAACCTATAGCCTGCCTAGGGGGTGCGCTTAGGATAATTCAGCACACACACCCCTTTACCATGTGCATAAATAGAGAAAGCTGAGGACACACAGATTCACCCACTATGCTGATCCTGGCGAAGCACCCTGAAACAGAACCATCCATATTCCTTGCTCCAGATTCCAGAAACTTGGCAAGCAGAAAGGCCCATTCCATTAGTTGAACCATTTTCAACTAGGCCTTGAGTTTCCAGAAACAGAAAGAATCCCACAAAATCTAAGGGGAACAAAAGAAACAGCCGGGCTGTGCTGTAACTGCTTCGTTGCTAAAAGAATTATTACCAGAACCAAAAGATCCAATCCAGCTGTACCATGCTTTGACCAGATAGCTGTGACTAGAGCCATTGCAGACCCAGTCCAGTCCGGTGTGCCCAGCAGCCTGTCCAGTCCAGTGTGCCTAGCAGAATTCCTGTCCAGAAATCTTGACGGACCAGAATTCCTGACGGTTCCGTTTGAAACCCATATAGTGAGTATCTATAGATAGGACTGTGTCACTAGCATATGTACTGTCCATAGTAATCCCTGACTTAAACCCATCCTCTCTTATATTCAGAACCTGCATTGTTAGAAATCTTTTTGAATTGCCTGAACTCTCTATCTTATCCGTACTATCTTCCTTCTGTACTAGTATTGTTAAAAATATCTTTGCACTGATATATTTCAACTGAAGAAGGCAAGCGCCTCGGTAGGCATTCGCCCGGATCCAGTGGCGCCCTGGTTCAGTGGCTGCGCTTTCGTGTGGTATTTGCTTCTTCATAGTCATTCCCTAGTGTTAAGAAATCCTTTTTGTCTTTTGAAAACGCATCCCTGTTTTCTCATTCGTGCGCCTAACTCAGAAAAACAACCTCCATTAAAACATCCATAACATTCCAATTGCATATAGTTCTTCCGCGATCGCGATTACCGCATGCGGAAAAGTTTGCCACAGATTTTCATTTTGGCAAAACATTACACATGTAAAACAGCTTTTGATTGCACCCGACCTCAATTTTAAGTTTGCACATTGCTTGTTCTTTTTCTCTCTTGTGTTGCTGGGGGGAAATTGGAATTGACATTTTGTTTCATTCTGCATTCCTGAAACCTGTTCTCTCTCCTCCTATCTCGTTACATTGCTTGTTGGGGGTTGAGAGTTGTGCAGGGGGAAATAGTAACCACATTTCTACTTGATTTGAACACTCACAAAAGTATTATTTCTGTGCTGAATTGTTTTGCTCACTATTACTCCTTATGATTAAAGAGATTGCTTAGTGAGACATCACCCCATTGGTGATTATTGTATACCCATTAAACATAGTGTGATTATATTGTGAACTACATAAATAAATATTTTAACTTTGCAAACCAGCCTAATTCCTGGTTCAGTGTGACTGGTGGGGTTACAGGCGAGGGGCGTGATATAAGTGGTACATTGTTCAGAATAAAATAACTTTTAGACACAAACAAAATAAATAAGGATTTCAGTTGTGCATTACACGCTAGGCGTGGACTTAGGTGAAGTGCCGGATTGAAATCACTTACAATTTATTGGCTGGTGCACCTTTCGTGGGCTTATTTCCAATGCAATTTGGGCCCTAAACCCCTTGATAGGGGTAAAATCACCGGTTTCGGGGACCTCGTTTGCAGTCTGTCCTGCACTTTCAAAGTGATTGCCGGCTGCTGCCTCTCTGCCGAGGTCAGGACATTTACGAAAGCAGCAGTTGGTGAAAAGTCCTCCATACATGCCAGACCTAAGTCAGCTGGTTCGCCCACACTCTCATATTCGAATAAACCACCATTATATTTTGATCCAAACTTTAGAAAAATTTTGCAGTGGTTTTGCAAACCTGTCTATTGGACCCTTCAGCCCTTCACACAGAGCTCTCAGCCTGTTTGTTAAGTTTCTTCTTTGATTTTCTTGAAGGATATAATGGCTTTTTGCTTATGGACTTTGCAATGATTGGGTTTACTGGACTTATACTAGAAACCTCCTCAATTGCAGGGGAAAGGCTTTGGCTGTACCATCAATTTCTCATAAAACCTCGGGATCCACTTCGTCCGAGTTTCGAGCAGATCTTCTAGTTTTTAGGTTTCTTTAGTTTTCGAATATCCCAGTGCATTTACTTGCCCACCGTGTTTATTATCTTATCCACTCTTCCAGTTTCTTTATTATTCTGAGAGGGAGGATCCGAGTCAGAACTAAAGCTCTGAACCCTTCTGTGAATAACCCAAGAATGACTATTCATTCTAGATTGACGTCCCTGTAAATGGTTTTTATCATTCTATTTTAAACAGCACTGTATTAGCAGTCAGAATGGAACTTTGTGTGCTGGCAGGTTTCAGTACTAATCCTTAAAATGAAGGCACTAATTGAAGATACTTGGTCTAAATTCCATGAACCTTAATTGTCTGCCCCTGGAGGTTGGCCACTGGTTGCTGTCGCCTCTCTGCCCCTTGACCCCTTCACATATTTCCTATTTCGTCACTTACCTTTTCAAGGATTCGTGGATTCAGCTGGTGTCCCTCTTCACTCCTTGTAGTGTTCATTTTTAATTTGTAGAAATAAAAAAGGAGACACAGCTCTGGTGATGGTGGGGTTATTGGTTGTTATTCCACAGTTTGCTTAAGTATGGCAGTGCCTAGAGGTTACATCTGTTTTTGCTTACTTTCATACTGTGTGCTATGCTCATGAGGTCAGCAGTGCTGAGCATTCTACCAAGGAACCTTGTTGGTCCACTGGTCAGTTGTGGCAGTGGTGGACGGCGGTGGGGTGCTTCATGATAAACCGTTAACTAATGCAGTTAGTGTGAATTTGCACAGCGTCCTTTGCGTGCCTGTTCACCCTTTCTGCTAGACCATTTACCCCAGGATTGTACAAGGCGTTTCTGTCATGCTGAATGCCCATCTCATTGATAAATGTGGTCATCTTGTGAGACAAAAATGGCACCCCGCTATTGGTGACAATACTATATGGTATCCCCTCTCAAACAAAAAATTAATTCACCTTATCTGTGGACACCACCCCAACAGCACTTACTTCCACTCAACGAGATGTTTAATCCACTAATACTAATACAAATCTCAGCCCTTTGCGCAACAAATGGAATGGGACCATGATGTCTAAAACGACCTTATTCTACATATCTCAGTGTTCAGCCGAGACAACAATTGGTTATCCATCAAGGAAAGGATACATCTCAAAATAGCCTCTCTGACCTACAAATGTCTTAATAACTCAGCCCCTCAATACCTCATTGAAAAATCCACAAAATGCAATTCATCACGACTCATAAAGTCTAGCAGCTCGGTCCCCAGGTTTAAACTAAAAAAGGCAGGTGGTCGCAGTTTTCCCATCAGAGCTGCCCAACTCTGGATCTCCCTTCCCACCTCCTTAAGTGCTGACCAATCCTTTCATAAGTTTAGGAAAAAATACCAAACTGTGGCTTACATCCAAAGACTTTGCTAATATCTAGCCACCTCTGTATCTCTGTACAGTAACTGCTGTACATTCACCGTATGTTCGATTCTGTTAATTATTGCATATACACATCTTTCTATTATGTATTATTTTGTACTGTACCATAACGTGTTATCTTCTGTATTGTAATTAAGTTTCTGCATACTCTTGAAATGCGCCCAGATACCTCTGTGTGAGGAGCGCTTTATAAATAAATAAACAAACAAACAAACGAACAAACAAACAAACTTTCTATCTGGCACCAATACAGGTATGTTTGGCTTCTTGAGATTTATCGCTAACTCTGCACAGAAAACATTCCTTTAACACTAGTTCTACATTACTATCCACACCTGGCCACTGACATATCTTGATATGATTGTCCTTCCTAAATGACCTTCATGCACTAACGTAACCAAACGGGCTCCGAGCTCAACACGAGGTATTTACCTGCCCCCTCTTCTCACACACCACAGTCCTGCCAATTCATCTCTTACCGTGCCATATGGCTTGCGGATTGGTGATTAATCATCATCCACCCATCCTTCCTGTAAGCCCTTGCGAATCCCTGCAAGCGTGCGATCCTCATCACAAGCTGCTGTCCAATGACAGTAGCACATGTGCAATTTGTACAGTCTCTGCCTCCTACTGCTCCCCGCTATCAGTGGGACAATGTAAGCCTGACAAAGGTCGGCTAATGTATCCCTTATATCATGAATATATTCTGCCAGAAAATTGTACTCCTGTAAATCCACCATCTACTTAACAATGTGTGGCGATAAAGTATGTGAGTGGTTTGTGGTACGTTCTCACCACATATGGTATACCCCACAAGAAGGTGCAGAAATACTTGGAGGCACACCACAGTGCCAGCGCCTCCCTCTCAATTACAGCATACCTCTTTTCTGGACCTCCGAGGACACGGGATGCAAATGCTTTGGGCCCGCAGTCACCATTCTGCTATTGAGTCAATACTGCACCAACTCCGACATCGCTGGCATCCACTGTAAGTACTTAATACACACATCAACTGAGGCAAAAGAAGGTGCCTGGTCCATGTTGTGTTGGAGCACCTCAAATCCTTTGTTGTGGTCATGCAAAGGGTGTTCCTTTCTTGAGGAGTGGGTGGAAGAAGGAGAGGATTCTGCGTGCTGGAATGAAATGGCTGACCACCGTGAGCGGACTATCCTGGACTGATTAGGTGATGTCTAGCCTGGGGAAGGCAGTCTGAGGAAAGGTGGGAGGCAAGGATCAGGGGTTGAACAGAGTGTGTGGCTGCATCATTCAATGAGAGCAAGGACCGTTCCAGTCTCTTTCAAGGGTTTTGTGTGACTGTGCACTTTTAGTTTAGTTGGCTTAAGGATTACCTGTACGATGGGTCTCGGGAGGATAGCTCAGGGGCTCGCCTTGGAATAAAAGATGACACGGAGCACCACAGGTTCGATCCCCGGATCCGCGCTTAGGTATTAAGTGCGTTATAAATAACCTATCATGTCATGTGAAAACCATCGGTGGAACATCCAGTTCTGAGTTTCTGTTAAGGCTTCTCCCACTGTGTGGATAAACCTAGCCGGCCACACATTAATGGGACAGATGCATAATACAGCATGGAATGCCTTTTTCTGGACTCTTCCTCCACATCTGCCCTAGCTAGAAAAACATTTGTGGTAACAGCTAAAGAGGACTGCTAGTGTCTGAAATAATTTAGTGAGGATGGATAACTGTATCATCCTGGTTTACACATTTGGACAACTGGTATTTGCAAATTGGATATTTAGTGTTCCAAGAAACTTTTGCAGGAATAATGGCTCTGCAGATGTTGTCACAGTATTGACATTGAACATTTGAAGCATTTATACATAGATTGTCCGAAATTGAGTGACCTGAGATAAGAAATCTTTGGGTGATTTGTTAATAGCTTAGGATATCTCCAAAAACATTAAGAGTTTTGGTCATATCTGATGTCAGGCGCGGAGTCTCACCACTTCTTGTAAAATTACGATATAGGGATTTCATAATTGGTTAGAAACAAACTAGGGTGATGTATCCTGTATTACTGTATTGGTTATGTACTGTTTTGTCTTCATTTTAATTTAATTTTTTTGTTTTTTCTTCTTTTTTTGTTCTGCTATTTTAAAATGTGTAATGGTGTTAAAGGTTTTGACACATTTTCTATGCTAAAAAATAGAAAGGCGGGCAATTCAAGCTCTGTTACAACTACTCTGCAAATTATCTCAATCTGAAACCAAAAAAGTACGGCTTATCTCCAGTAATGGAGACAGTTTAGCCATTGATACTGCACTGACGGTCCAAACTGCTCCTCAAAGCAGCGGATGTTAGTGCATTTTTCAACAGGTGCGGTATCATTAATCACCCCGGAGAGATTAAGTCCACCAGGTGAGGGTAAGGCGGTTCTCCCCAAGAAGCTTTTTGAAAGAATGGGATGCAATGATGCTTTGTAAAGCTCACATTGGTGAGAAATGGGACAAACTGCTGTAAGCAGTTTAGACAGTTCTGAATGGGAGTGCATTAAACGTTTCATAACGTCTGGTGACAGGTCTTCAATAGCACATAGGCGAGTTTCGCTGCAGTAGATCGTGTATATGGCCATCAGAGATGGGGGTCCAGCGGGAAACGTGGATGCATAGTAAACTGCCGGCAGAATTAAATGCAATTTTAGACGGAATGCAAGCTAAATTATGCTTTTCGATATCATTATATCAATTTTGGGGATTTCAAAAAAAGTATGATATAGACTTTCCCGTCATTTTTTCTTTTTATATGAAATAGACTACAACAGGATTTAAAGGCATGGTCTAGTAAAAAATGTTATTGTCCCTACGGGTCGGCCATGTTTTTTTAAGCCTAAGTGGCTCGATTTTAGAAAACTTTCCTATGGACCTTACCCGAGTTTTCGTCCACTAAACGCACGCGAAAACAAGCACCAGGGAGCCGCCATTATCTGATAATCCTATCTTTTCCCCCATCGCCCTGGCTGAACTGCTTTTGCGGCACTAAATCAAATCCCCCGCCCCAGAGCCTGTCATCAGCAGACTCCTACCGCCCATTTCCCAACGCCAAAGCACGTTTTGTGTCAACATTCGCTGCGCTTCAGCTAATGACGTGTCGCCATGGAAATGGCAGGACGCCTCTTTCCTCAATAAGTATAAACAGACCGTTTCACAACACACAGCAGCAGATTTTCGATTCCATTCCTCTCTCTGTGTTACTTTGAGTATTCTGTGACTCGTTTCAGTGCTCTGGTCAGCTACCTTCGCCGCTTGTAGCCCATGTGAACAGATACCAGTACCACCGCTATAAATTATTTTAGTTTGTTTAACACACAATGGCTACAATAATGCAATACATGTACGAGCCCGAGTATACCAAGGAGGAACTACTGGAAAGAGAAGCACGCGATAACGATGGGGATTCGGACGGCAGTTGGCAGGACAAATCAACAGATGAAGAGCCTGGGCCTAGTCGAATGGACGGAGTCTCCACCTGGTGCACATGCAATCGGTGCAAGCTAATGCCAACTGAGGACGAGAACTGCTGCTGCCGAGAAAACTCGGGATGCTTGGCCTACATTTCGGAAGGGGAGCCACGACCGCAATGCATCACCGAGCTGCCAGACTTCAGGGCAGCCTGCCTCACACGGGCCGTGTTGAGAATAAGGATGGTGCTTATGCACGAACTTCGCGCAACTGTTCGTCCTCGTAATCCGAGTAACGAGTAAGTATACTCTGCTTGTCATGCCACTCCTATTTCATGCTCTTCTACTATATCCAAAATTACATCTACATATCATTGTAACGCATGTAAGTCGTTCAATAGTGTGCATTGTCTAGATAGCATTTGTCCGTGCAGAATGCCATTAGTTACAAGAATTGTCATTGACAACAAACGTTTATTAAACTTATCTTGGTCATTTAAATACAGTTTGTTTCATTCCTTTTCACAGGTGGTACAGGCTGGTGGCCTATCGTTCCTTTACATGGTGGCTCCACGGGAGGCTTGGACACCGCGTTCGAAGAGTGATACCCGCCTGTGCCGTTCGTGCCATTAGAGAAACGTTCCCTAGTGACAGCGGTCAGTACAGGGGATTTTCTCTCGCTGTGCTGCAACCTGACCTGTATAATCTTTAAAGTCTTGTATTTTTGTGTCATGAAAATAAGATACAAAATAAAACACCACATATATTTTAACAACGGTTGTTTCGATTTTTTAAATGAATCAAGTGTGTCTCAATTCAAGGATGGACGTCAGACATCAGTGCTCCGAATGGGTGAAGGTCTGGTCGCTGTGAAGCAGGGTGGTCACTATCTATCTAAGCTAACATAACATATTCTCGATAATGCATGCACTAAATAACACTTGTTCAAAGTCTTTCAGTGGGTTATGTCTCTATAAAAGTCACACATATATCTATACTAACAATTACCATTGGATTATACAGGCCTTAGGGTCTTGACCACTGTAATACACCGGTTGAAGTGTGGGTCTGTGCTCACAAGAATCTCCGGTATGTGGCATTTGTTATTGATAAGCAACGATATGCTATCATTGATATAAAGACGATATACTATATATTGATATAAAGGCGGTTCGCACCAGTGGATCAGCGCTGGCATGGGGGGCTGTCAGGGGCGCGAAAGGCCAAGGTGCCAAACTACATGTACACTTCAAAAGGTATCCCACGCCAAGGGGCCATCGGTCACATGGCCTCCTCAGACCCTGTGTCTCCAGCCAGGCCTCCCCTTGAAGCAGGCCGCCGCCCTGCAATCCACATAAGTGTGTCTCCATTCAGCAGTCTTCCTGTGCCTTATCTGCACGCCCCAGGCCCATCCATCCCACCCCCTCTATCAAAGGCGGTTCGCACCAGTGGATGAGCGCTGGCATGGGGGGCTGTCAGGGGCGAGAAAGGCCAAGGTGCCAAACTACATGTACACTTCAAAAGGTATCCCACGCCAAGGGGCCATCGGTCACATGGCCTCCTCAGACCCCGTGTCTCCAGCCAGGCTTCCCCTTGAAGCAGGCCGCCCCCCTGCAATCCACATAAGTGTGTCTCCATTCAGCAGTCTTCCTGTGCCTTATCTGCACGCCCCATGCCCATCCATCCCACCCCCCTCTATCAAAGGTGGTTCGCGCCAGTGGATGAGCGCTGGCATGGGGGGCTGTCAGGTGCGCGAAAGGCCAAGGTGCCAAACTACATGTACACTTCAAAAGGTATCCCACGCCAAGGGGCCATTGCTCACATGGCCTCCTCAGACCCCGTGTCTCCAGCCAGGCCTCCTCTTGAAGCAGGCCGCCCCCCTGCAATCCACATAAGTGTGTCTCCATTCAGCAATCTTCCTGTGCCTTATCTGCACACCACAGGCCCATCCATCCCACCCCCCTCTACCAAAGGCGGTTCGCGCCAGTGGATGAGCGCTGGCATGGGGGGCTGTCAGGGGCGTGAAAGGCCAAGGTGCCAAACTACATGTACACTTCAAAAGGTATCCCACGCCAAGGGGCCATCGGTCACATGGCCTCCTCAGACCCCGTGTCTCCAACCAGGCCTCCCCTTGAAGCAGGCCGCCCCCCTAAGACCACGACATACATACGTCATCCATTCACAAACTCACCCCTGTTTCTAATACTTTATAAACCACTTGATATGTCTCATGAGAACATCTTTGTGCTTTGCAAGTCAACTCCTGAACGTGTTACCTGGCAACCACTGAGATCTACGCTAATCTGCTCGTCGTCGTGCTATCCGTGAACTTCTGCGACCGCTTAGAGCAAACCCATGAGTGTGCTACCTGTGGCCACCCACCTATTCTCCTGCAACATACTGCTCTGCTTGCTGAATCCAATTGTTTGTTGGTCAAGGTAAGGCCATGTATCCTAGTCATATTTCGCAGATTTTTAAATTTCTATCTATTTGCGAGTTGAGTACACAATAGTGCTAGGTTCATTGGTCTCATTGCTATTGACTTGAGTTTCCATTGCTATGCTATCAATAGATCTATTTATTTTCATCTATGTCTATTGTCATCGAATTGCATCCTTTGGGGGTCCAGTCTATAATGTAAGCATGTTTCCTTCTCGTGCAAGACAGAACATCCAAGGGACGAGTCACATGTTCAGATTTTAGTCACATCATTTATACATTTCTGCAACTTATGCAAATACTAACCCGCACATAATGAACTGGTATAGTTCCTGCGACCAAAACAAACCTTGCATTGATCATTGTATGATTCATTTACTTTTGTATCAAATCTTTATTCTTGTAGATTGTATAATAATGTCGATATTTACTTTTCAGATTTATCAACAATGCCTGTCTGTTCGATTAGCGGTTGCCCTTCGAAGACACATGCGAAATCTGAAGGCACTACAATGCATGTATTCCCGAAAACTGTTGATCGAATAAGAGAATGGGTCAGACATTGCGGATATCCACTGGATGAGCTGGAAAGTAGAGTTCAACAAGTCTTACAGGACAAGAGGGGTGATTGATACCGCATCTGCAGCCGGCACTTTTCCTTGGAAATGTACACAACATCTTGGGTAACAAAGAAGAATAAACGGCGAACGACACGGAAATTGCTCGAAAACGCTATTCCCACTCTATTCGTTCACATTCCGCCACCGGTGAGTCAAGTGTCCGGATTTAGCTTTAGGCCTTGCGGTAGTGTGTAGGTAGCCGAATGGATTAATTGATATTGTAGGTGTTCTATCCCTTGTAATAATTTCGATATTGATATGAGTGTATAGTTTTTGGAATAATGACATTTATCAATATATTCTTTTTTGATTTCATAACCCACAAATGCAATGTATATATATGGGAACAGGGAACGTGCTGTATTGAGCATTTTTCAAGTATTCTGTCGCCTTACATGGCTATTTTTAATATTGGCATTTCATTATCAATCATTAATTTACCTTTACAACTTCTTGACTATCCCTTGAATCTGAAGCAAGAACATTCTACATCCTTGACGTGGTCGCAGTTATCAACCAGTTCTAGCGTGTATCAGGTAATCTTACTAGGCTAATCCGCTACAGACTTGTTTTATGCATGTCAAGTAATAGTTTTATTTTATCGTGTAATTATTTTACTGAATGTTTGGTTAGTGCTTTCCAATTGATATACACCTTAGTTATCGTCCACTGGTGTTTGTTTTCAGTTATAATTAGTGTTAGCCATACTAATGTCTTTCAGGGAGATGCTGAAGCGTCCGCCACATCTACAACATTTCTAGATGTTCTTCACCAGCAGGAGGTATGGATACTGACAGCTCCATCGAGCGTCATCATCAGAGCTGGAATTCTTGTCGTTTGATTGTTCTACACAATGTTTCATTCGTTGTTAGCCATTGATATGTACCTGTGCTGTCGACCTCAGGTGTGTGTTATGTTTTCACTATTGTAATCCTCACTAATGCAAGTACTATGTTTCAGGCAGTTGATGGAGCGTCAACCCCTGCACTTGATGCAGAGCCTGACATTCAAGTAATTCCAGGGGAAGTGGAAGCGGGACAATGCGTATACGAATCGGCGCAACTGCTTTCGGAAGTGCGCACTACATTTGCAATATCCATAGATATTCTTCAGCAGCACGAGGTATGGATAATGACAGCTCCATCATGCGTGATCATATAACGTGATTCCATTTGCTATACTTTCTTTCCTATTAACGCAAGTGCTGTGTTTCAGGGAGACGACAAAGCTTCCACTACAATCACCACATCCAATTTAGATGATGCAGATGTAAATAAATCAGAGAAATAAGTCAATGAAATGTGATCATATTTAGATTTTCCTTGATTCTTTTGGACAATGCATCATTTGCGGTTTTCTCTTTATATGTACCTGTGCGTTCGACCCCAAGTGTGTGTTATGTTTCCAATATTGAAAACCATACTAATCCAAGTACTGTGTTTCAGGGAGACGACGGAGCTTCCACCACAATTACAACATTTCATTTAGATGATGCAGATGTAAAGGAATCGGAGAAATAGGTCGATGAAATGTGATCATATTTAGATTTTCCTTGATTCTTTTGGACAATGCATCATTTGTGGTTATCTCTTTATATGTACCTGTGCCGTCGACCCCAAGTGTGTGTTGTGTTTCCAATATTGAAAAGCATACTAATGCAAGTACTGTGTTTCAGGGAGATGCAGATGCCTCCTCTCCAATGCAACCATTCATGGCAGTTCATGCAGAGCCAGAGGTATGGATACTGACAGTTCCATCGAAATAGATCATCACTGGTCAAATACTTGTCGTTTGATTGTTGCACACAATGTTTAAATCGTTTTTGGCTATTGAGATGTACCTGTGTGTTCGTCCTCACGTGTGTTTTATGCTAACAATATTTTGATACCTAGTAATGAAAGTACTATGTTTCAGGGAGACGATGGAGCCTCATTCCGTGCTGTCTATGCGGATACAGAAAATATAGTCGTTGCAGCGCAAGAGGAAGGGAGGACATGCGGAAACGAATCGGAGCTGCAGCGTGCAGATGTTGAAGGTCGAGTCAAAAAAGTTGCAAAGAAAAAAAAACATAAAAAGGTTAGTTACAAACAGTTCATAACTTTAAAAAAATGTTTGTGCTGGGGACTATTTTATGTTTTTTTCCAGTCAATTCTCCTACACTCCATCTTGTGTTTAAACTGAACATCCCTTTTCCAATCTCTCCTCCAGTTACCCGTGGGTGTCAGAACTATACATACATAGACAGTGAAGCGAATGAGAGATGTGGCTTGCCAGACCGTGTACACTATGGAGGAACTATTAATTGAGGCGAGGCATGTTCAGGCTCGAGATGCTCATGTCCAATGGCCGAACATGAATTAACTGTGTTTAGAGACTACAGCAAAGTTGCATTGGACCATAGCTACAGTGCGACCGCACCACCACAAGAAGATGTTATTGAATGTATTGAAGATAGCTCTGAAGTAGTTGCAGATCAATTCACACAATCTACACCCGCCAAAAATTTGCCACCCAAAAACTTGTCGACATTGTTGTGTTCTCCCATCAATGTTGAAGTAATAGATGTCGAAATGACAGAGAATGAACCAGCCGCAGCATCCATAGACGCATCAGAACTTGATATCAGCGATATTACTTTCCAATGTGTTGAAATCTCCACAACGTCACAGGCCGAAACAACGTTGACGCAGGATGGCAGTCTAATGAAAGAGAGCAAATACATTGTATTCGACAGTTGTTTGATGGAAATTATAAATATGCTGAAATGTGTGCATTCCATTAGAGGGAAAGTATGTGGGAAGCCATTGATTAATGTGACTCGTCAAATAAAAGGCAGTAACGTCAAAATAAATGCCGCCTGTAGATTAAATCATAGGTTCTCATGGTCTGCACAACCGATGCTGGGGAAACTGCCAGCAGGCAATCTACTGTGTGCAGCTGCATCACTTTTTAGTGGCTCCAGTTTTAGAAAGTTAGAGGCTTTCTTTCAGTTTGTGGGACTCCATTTCATTTCTAAAGCGCTGTACTACATATACCAACGTGATTATCTGTTTCCGGCCATTAGTGATGCTTGGAAAATTGAACAATTGTCTCTAGCAAGTACATTCGAAGGCAAACGATTCAGGCTAGCCGGCGATGGACAGTGCGACAGCCCTGGATTTTCTGCCAAGTACTGCACCTACCACTTTCAGGACATGGATAGTAAGAAAATTGTGAGTTCGGTGGTCGTGCAGGTAACACAATGTACATCGTCAGTGGCCATGGAGAAACTAGGATTTATAAAATCAGTGGAATATCTACAATCAAGGGGAATGCACATCGACCTCATAGCCACGGATAGACACGTTTCAATTGCCAAGACAATGAGAGAGCAGTTCCCACATATTAAACATCAATTTGACGTATGGCATCTTGCTAAATCAATCAATAAGAAAATCTCGGCTGCAGGGAAAAAAAAAGGTTTTGAAAGTATTTTGCAGTGGTCACATTCTATCATCAACCATCTTTAGTGGAGCTCAAAAACGTGTGAAGGGTCAGTGGAAATACTACTTGAAAAATGGCGGTCACTGATGCACCACTGTACCAACGTTCACCGCTGGACAGCAAATCAACATTTCCACTAATGTGAACATGGCCCTTTGTCCCCAGAGGAGGCACGGAAGAAGAAGTGGTTGATTCCATCTTCACCGACACACAAAGCCATTGAGAAAATTGTTTTCGACAAAACTCTATCAAGAGATTTTAGAGGACTGACAGAATTCTGTCACACAGGAGATTTGGAGGTGTTCCACAATATGTTCCTAAAGTACAGGCCAAAGCGCTTGCATTTTAGCTTTCGGGGCATGAAACATCGCACTCTACTAGCGGTCTTGGCCCATAACAGCAATGTCGGACGTGAACAATCTAGGACTAGGGGTAAAGTAAGGATGCCTCACTACACTAAGGTGTTTTCAAAACAAAGTAAGCAATGGGTGATCAAACCAGTCTATCATGAAATGCAGTTCGACTTTGTGAAAGGCCTTATTGTTGCTGTGTTAGAGAAGCACAGATATGGGATTTTGGATGTTTCTGTGCAGAGCAGTGATCCATTGCCACCGAACATTTCGACTGTGCCATGCCCACCCGAAGCACAGCTGATTGTGAAGTACAAATCCCGATTTAAATAATTGCAATACGATTGTCTTTTTGTAAATAAATGTTATTGTACAGTGTACCTGTAAACCTAACCCCTACCTTCACCATCATGGGTGGCGAACAAGGTGGGTGTCATCTTTGAATTCTCTCTATTCACCTCATATATGTGTATGTATATATTTTTCTCATGTCTCATCTCATGTAAATGTAAATGCTGCGCACTGTTAACGGAGGGGAGGCTTGCGTATTGCAAATAATAAAACAAACAAACAAACAATAAATCTCACTTTTAACTCAACTGCTGTGGTACTTTATACTTTCCCTGACCTTCTGCCAAAAATTAAATGTCTCAATTTGGGCTGCAAAGCTCGCAGACAACGGGGACAAAATTGGGGCACTTAGAACGCGCCAGCCAAGCGGGCCGTGGCATTTGGGAGAGAAGCCAGTTCGCATTTGCACATTGAGGCGCACTACATAGACGGATTCTAAACTTTAAGTTCTCACAGATGCCTATGCTACGTGATGTTGCAAATAAAGAATGCGAAGGACAGCGCCCAGATGAGGCCCACAAGTCGCACTGGAAGTATACGGGTCTATTGTTTTTTGACCTTGAGACAGGGACCAATGCCGAAAGAGCTACATTTGAAGGGGGTGTGCAATAACGTAAGAGACGATAAGGCAGAAAATTCAGAAACTAGACCAAGTTTCATTTTAGTTCAGTATACGAAAAATCGTTGCAAAGAGCACGGTCCGTTTTACAGACTGCATTACGAAGAGACACAATGGAAATTTCAAATATAATGTAAGTAAATCTTTACACGGTTTTATACCGGAATGAAGATTTAATGAATGGATGCATGAATAAATGAATGAATGAAGAGCTAGGAAAAGCAAGTAAAACGTCTTCTTAGTGGGCACATGGGCATGCAGGTCCACTGGTCTCACCGATCTCGGTCCTTGGCCCAGCCACTTTTCCCTGCACTGCCTACCTGCACTACGGGACTGTGTCTGTATCCTTCAGCCCCTTCTCCCGGCATTTACCTTGCACTTGCCACCAGCTGGCCCTATTATTTAATTTGTATTCAACTAACCATGTACAGCCCTTCCCCATGCGCGATCAGAAAGACACCTGGCCTAGTAGGATCGTTGTCTGTCTGCCCTTGTTCCCCACCTGCCTCGTCACGCCTGGAAACACCTGAGTATAGGCGCGTTACAAATGCCATATCATATATCATATCATTCCTCACGCATGTAGACTAACTGTCGTTTATCATTGTGTGTTGGCCTCGATTTATTTCGTTACTTTTCGCATTGATTTTAGAGGCGAACATACTCCATTGAACTATCCTTGCAAGCAAATAGTTTCTGATCGGCTGTAGTAAATAAAATAAGTAATATTAATGAAGATCGGCTGGCGAGACTAATTATAATTTTTTTGTTTTCATAAGAGGTATTTGCTCCCCTTCTGCTACTGCCATCGGTTTGAGACACCAGCAGATGGCTTTTACAGTAGACACCTTCAGCTTTGTGTGAACAACTGGAGCACACTAACAATTTTATGGGACGATCGCCAAGGGCCCACATGCCCTTACGCTGTACTAGTGGCTAGAAGCAACATATCAACCTTTACGATGGACTAGTGCCTAGTTGATGGAACAGCCTTGCCGTTCACCTTGCTTCCAAAGTGCTTCTTTTAACGAAAAGCAACACCCTGCGTACCATGGCGGATACAGATGAAAATAAAATAAATGGCTTTCGGAGTTCATATGGCAATTGCTGAATATTCTCTAAACATTTAATGTAAAATAAATGTACTTTACCAAATGTACCGTGTTGCTGTTTGATTTTAAAGTACAGTTTCATATTCCGAATTGTGGCGCGCTGTGTTGTGAGATGGTCTGTGTTGGTTTCCGGGTTCTGTGTGGAGTCGCGTAGAAGACGACTGGGCGCGTTTGCCTACGCAGCACAGTAACGTCACGGAGAGAGGCGGGGAATATGAATGTTTTGATAATGTCAGGCTCAGGGGCGGGGGAATTGATTTCGTGCCGCAAAAGCAGGTCAGCCAGGGTGATGGGGGAAAAGATAGGATTATCAGAAAATGGCGGCTCCCTGGTGCTTGTTTTCACGTGCGTTTAATGGACGAAAACTCGGGTAAGGTCCATAGGAAAGTTTTCTAAAATCGAGCCACTTAGGCTTAAAAAAACATGGCCGACCCATAGGGACAATAAAAATGTTTACTAGACCATGCCTTTAACCCTTTATAATTGCGAAGAGTGAGGAATCATTGAACACCCTAGTGGGTAAGTCTTTACCTGGAAGCTCTGTGGCCTTTGTGGTTGAGTATATAATATTTAGGTATTGTTCCTTACTCATATTATATTTGTTGCCTTTTCTCCCTTCCTGTTTGTTTCTCCTGCACCCACACCACCACTTGGGTAATTATGTATTTTTTAATTTTTTAAATTTTGAATATGTATGATGTAACCCATTGCCATGTGAATGTTTTTTAGGTTAAATCTAAGTATTCATTTGTTCAAGCTCTATTTTGAGAAAGGCCTTTGTTGGCCGAAACACGTGTAAAGCAAGGGCGAGTGTGATAGTAAATCAATATAAATAAATTCAAGTATTTGAAATAAGGCGCAATTTCCTGGACTCTCCATCATGCGGTTGCATGTTATTTGTTCACAGTAAACTGCCGAACTGTTCTTCCACTCCACCAATACAGCGCCTGACACAGAGTGCCGCTGCCATACTGCAACAGCACCGAACAAGTCATTTACTGCTGGAAACTATACCACTATTAAACACTGTGCCATGAGACTTAGGGCCTGATTCACAGAATGTTTTCCTATGGGATTGCGCCATTATAAAACACTTCCGTGAATCAGGCGCGTAGCGTAGTGTGCATCATTTCCCCCTGTGCTAGGTGATATAATTAAAAAGATTGCTGTGCAGGACTTGGGTGCTGCACTCCCCAGGTCAAACTATATATGATTGCTGCTCAAATAATCTAAGGTGCTCTAAATGGTGTCAGATCGAAAATGTCAGGGTGCTCTTAACAACAGAATGTTCAATGCGCCCGCCTGGCAAAGGTGTTGCTCAGAGACCCCATAGTCCTCTTTGATATGCCAAAGTTACACTCAATGTGCTAGGCTGTCACTTTAACCAATTGCACGCGAATCTGCACATTGGGTGGGCAGTTTTAAGCTGTGCCAGTTAATCACATTTTGTCGTGTCAGATTCGAGAGGTGCCATCCTTGATATGACCAGGTTAAATACAGCCAAGCCAGAGTCTACTTCACCCTCGGGTAATTGTCATTGTAGTGTATGCGCTGCCAGGCCAGCTTTGCCAGAGTTAAAGATATCCCCATGCCATTATCTACATTGATTGTAGAATGTGCCCCAGCCGCCTACCGCTGTTACTCACCAGGTGTCTGCAGGTGTGTGGGCCTAGCTTCACTTGCTTCTCCTAATCCTTCATTTTAGTCGTAATCGGTTTTCTGTCCAAATCCAATATGGTGGCTGGAGCCTGAGCCATTGCAGAGGCTCTGTGGCTGGTAACATCACCTGGTCTCTCTTTTGGGAAAGATCTATTGGGCATTCCTGGCCATGCCTTCTGGCCTGGCACAGCATAATATCTGTGCCCTCACAGCACTAGCAGAGAGTGGGCGGTGGTGCTTCATTTAAGGAGGGGAGACTCTAGTCCAGGGCTGCACAGTTCCCCCTTTGCTGAAACTGGAGCACGCCCTGTCTTTCTTGAAGCAAACCTGGATAGGAACAGAGTTGGAAGAGCCCTCCTCCTGTGTGGGAGAGATTTTAAATTCCTTAGATTATATGCATGACTCTCGAGGTGTTCTTAGACCCACCCAGACTCTAGAACAGTCTGTGAGAGGCCTGCCAGCTAGCCAGCTGCAGCCCCTTGTGTTTTGTTAGGGGAAGGATGTTATGGGAATGCTAGCAATCTGATCTTAGGGTAAAACTCTATATGCCTTGAACCAAAGGCTAGCACTGACCTTTGATTTCGGGAGCCAGCCCCCAGTGGCCTGGTGAGGGAATGAAACTCGCAGTTATAGGTTGAGGCAAGTATATGGTAATCCCCCAGAGTTTGGTTAAAACCCCTAATACATCATCCACCATCCCAACCACATGCCAGGTCGAGTACTGCCCCCACATACAGACTAGACTACCCAGCAGCGGGGGTGGGGCAAGCACCTGAGATTCAGGCGTCTCTTCATCACCACATCCTAAGTATTGTGGCACATTCACACACATTCAATGCTCAGCCATGCAGACACACAGTGCCACCCAGTACATGCACACACGCACAGACACACCCAACCACCCCACACACATACTTTTTAATCTGATTCTAAGGTGTGTGCAAGGAGGGAAGGGCTAGCATTTGTTGGAAAACTGGATGTCTCCTTTGCATGGAGTATCCCAGACCATGCACTGCCAACGGTCCATGTAAGGCGGTGGGAGTGGTGCTTCCCCAAAATCATCTTGCCTGTTGGACATGCTGGCTGATGTGCTGTATACCCGTGTCTTTAAAGGGGGTGTTTTTCTGCATCCCTGCAGTTGAAGCTTGCCTCAATGCTGTAGCCCCAACCATTGTGCAGAAATGAGGGCTCGGCTAGAGGTGTTGACGTACTGCTACCACTATTTCCCGTGAGGCAACTGTTGGTGGTAGGAGGGAGTCCCTGGTGTGGTCTGTGGAGCAGATAAGTAAAAAAAAAAAACACTGGGCGAAGGCGCGTGCAAGTGTCTTTGTGTGCACTGTTTCTGTATGCATGTTCACTGCATGCAATGGGTTGTCTGTGTATATACTGTGTTGTTTTGTGTGTGTCTGTGTGTGTGCACGCTTGAGTACATATATGTGTATGTATGTGTGGGCCAGTGGAGGAGGACAGATGGTTATGACAGGAAAAAGTGGCATGGGGAACTGGGATTGGGAGATGCCAGCAGAGAATTGTTATGGCAATCCATCCATACCTTGGACACTGGGTGCAAGGCAAAGTGTTACAGGGCAATGATGGCATATATTGGATAGACTAGCATGAACATGTCTGGGCACAACAACATGAGTGTGTTGTTAGGGTACAATACTAGGATTTTTGGGAACAGGGAACATGTGTGTTTTTATAGTGGCAGTACTGACATATTTTGGCACAACCAGCATTGACACGTCTTCTTACACTTGCTGAATACTGGCATGAATGGGAGACTGCTTCTGAACCTGGCATCTCTTGCATTTTTAATCCGGTTACCTTACAGAACTGATTTTAAATTGAATGTGTTGCCAACTCTTTCCTTAAAATGTGTCCTTTAATTGTACATTTTCCATCCATTATTTAACAAACCTGCTGAGGGTTTTGAAACAATGCCAATCCTCGCTTAGTTGATTGGGGATCTCCTGTCTGTGCTCCGTAGTGGTGAACATTTATGCAGCTTGAGTGTAAAATGCCACCAATCACTGCTGGGGGTTTTCAGCATTCATGCCTCCACGCATAAGGATCCGCCCACCCCTTGAATAGCCTCTCACAGAGCGGAGCTGCTGTTACCTTACAGGACCAAGGCACCTTACGATTTTAGGCATGTTAACGGTCTTTACGGTCACTAATACAGCCGCATTTGAGCCCAAATCAAAACATAGACCGGCTGCTCCTCAGTCAACCATCCATTCCTTCCCTTTCTGCTCACCCACCTTCTCTCTTGTTCTCTCTCTCACTCTCTCTCTCTCTCACACTCTCTATCTCTTCTCTTGGGCTGCCCCATTTCTCCATTGTCTTCACTTGCCTATTTTTTCTACCCTTCATAAAGCATGTTGACTTCACGCCATTCCTCTGTCTGCTTCCTCTTCTCCTTCCCACAATACCTTCAACCTCAAACTGGTGTACGTTCTGCATCACTCTTTGGCCTCTCCATCTTCCTCCTTTCCCCCTGCACCTGCACCCCTCAAATAAGATGCTCTTGTGCCCCAACCTCATCTATTCCCCTTGCCTACTGCACAATACTTGTTACATTTTAAAATATCCAGGCAAGGGGTTAAAGAAGCATCACAGCCGGTAATATGTGTATCACAAGAAGTAATTGTGTTAATGCATGCTCGCCTTTTTTTTTTTACCCACTAGAGAAGGTGAAGTTACACTGAACCCTAGAAAGAGCAGGGCAATAAATGTGTCGCATGGGTGGTATTTAGAAGGAATGCCTCCCAACTCATAATGAGGAGTTGAGTCAAAAGATGCCTCTTGCATGAGCCACCTTCCTCTGATTTCCTCCAGAGTGGGTTCTGCTCGCATTTTGAAACTCCAATGCCCAGTTTCTGTCCTGGTGCCAATGTCAGAGCAGCTCCAAGCAGGGAAGCGTCTCCGTGTTTTCGTAATACAAGGAAGTGCATCTCAAAAGTAAAGAGCATTTGAACGCAAACAAAGTTTATGAACAGAGCGACAGTTCTTAGTCTAATAGGAAGGGAATGCCTGGTAACAAGAGCTCGCTGTTGCTACATTTTGATTCCAGGCTTTGTGGAGGTCAAACAAAGTACTGAAGTTGAACTCCCTGAGTAAGTGGCGGGCAGGTCTGAAATGTTTATCTGCCCGAAGAGGGGTGCAGTCTATGGGCCTCATTACGAGTCCGGTGGTAACCGTGCCTGAAATTCCGGCAGGTTACCGCCGGACTCGTATTACCATTCTGCCTCCGTGATTCCCGGAATTATCAGGGCATTACGATCCCGGTGACCCAGGAATTCCGGAGGCGGAATTCGGTAAATCCCCATTCCCATTGAGTCTCATAGGAATTAATGGGAATGGGGAAGTGGAAACACCGGCACCATCTTGTGATGGTGCCGGTGTTTCCACGTCCGCTTGCAGGCGGGTGGTGTTAAACCCGCCAGGTCAGACCGGGCGGGAATGACACCTCCGGCCTGCAGAACTCGAGATCACCCAGTCCGGAAACAACGGTGGCGGCGGGTTTACTGCCATTATTATTTCCGGGCCGGGTGACTCGTAATTTGTTAAAGGATCTAGCACCCACTTCATGGATTTCAAAGGCAAAATATTATGTGGCGTTCAAACCTAAATGTGATCCTCTCCTGACCCTGTACATCAAAGAATTGATGGTCCTAGATCCCACTACCTTAGAAAGTCCAATAGCAACGTACTTCCAGAGCGACCGCGGGAATGACAAATGCTTGCGTACAATGCAGCTCACCTACCAAGGTATTTACCTAGTTGAGTAGTTATTTAGCCCTCACTCATTGTTGGCTTTAAATCCACTGCTTAAGTACCCCAATCTCTGGGTGATGTCATGGTAAGGCTGAAACATGTTTCTGTGGTTGCTGTTGGTACTCTTGTTCAGAGGAGAATTGCCTAGAATTTTGGTGCTGCATTGCCCAGGTGGGTGGGACCAGAATGAAATACAAATGGGTATTTCTCCTCTGTGAAAGGTATAGTGAGCTAAAACGTGGCTGTAGACCCTCCCGAGTGGGCACCTTCCCATAGAACAGGTTATTTGCCCGTGTTCGTTCCCGGTAGAGGGGCTCCCAGACCTTTGTTTTTATGGTAATGCTATGTGAACAAATTCATGTAGCACAGAGGACCCCGACGTATTAGAGAACTCTGCATGTGAAACCAAGAGAAACAAGCAAAGCAACTTTGGTCAGGAACAGAAGAAGCAAATAGAACCTTTGGCGTCCATTGGAGACGACATACATGATTTCCCAAGCGTGTTTTATAAGTAGATGAACTTCCTAAATGCCATGGCGAGATCCTTCCGAATGCCAGGGCCCTTGACAGCAATCCTCTCCCCAGCCCAGCTGATTTAAAAATCAAGAAGATCGGTTGGGGGGATTTCAAGGGCGGTCATTTTAAGATATTTTGGTGCTTTTGGAAAAAGACATTTGTGAGTTAGAGTTGTTATCTTGAAGACGGCTTGTGCCCGAACCAGGAGTCAGGGTAATTACCTGAGGATTTGGGTTACAGGCCTGAATGGAGGGAGGGCACATTTGCCACCATGCAGACACTTGTATTCTGGAGAATTTGAAATTGTGCAATGACATGTAGTGTGTGGCGAGGGTATTGCAGTGATAGCATGACATGTAAATGGCCTAAGACTTTGCAAGAAAAGCACCAATTATCTGAAACGTACAAATAAAGTTGGTTTTTGAACTAACGATTTAGGTCACAAGTGAAGTAGGAGTAGTAGTAGTAGTGTGCCATTTATATAGCACCTTTATCTCATTAGTATGGCCTCAACGTGCTTTGTGGTAGGAACGCCCTTGAGGGACTGAAGTCCAGGGTATGGGAGAGTTGTCAGAAGGATTAGAATGTGTCGGTCCATTTAGCTAAGATAAGGAGTAAGGTGGGCTGGCCGAGCTACCCATGGATATCAGGCATTTGGATGCGTGCTGAGGTGATCCGGAGAATGCGTGAGTGCAAGAGACTGGAATATGTGTCCAGTTAGACCGAATTGTTTGTGGCAGGTTGTCGCAGCGTTCTGATGGCAGAGGTGTTGTGCTTTGTGTTCTCGTCAGGTGTATGGAATGTGTGAATCTCGCAGTGGCTGACTCCTCCTTTCAACCTACTGCAGTCAATAAAACAAGTATGACGGAGGCAAAACATCTTCTATTTACGCATCAGGATAGTATCAGTTTTGCGCAGAAGAGATAGTCCATTGCTATAGCAGTGGGGGTTGGTCTTGGTGGAAGAGTCTGCCTTGGGGTCATTCTGCGGGCAGATCGGGGATTTTCAGGCTTCACTCACCAAGTGGATTGCTTTGTAATGTTCCCTTGTTTGGTTTTAATAGTGCATGAAATCTAACGGTGGCCTGGAAACTGTATTGCCACAAGGCTTTCAGTTCTGGGTAGGGAACTAATACGATCCCCCGACGCCCTTTTTCTTCAGAATTGTTTTTGCAGTCGAGCTATTTCCTTGTGTTGCGAAATGTTTGTGATAAGCAGCACTCTGCAAAAGCTGTCAGGTTCAGGTGCGTGTCTGTGATTTATCTGCTCAGTCACTTTGTTCTTTCACTTCTGCTTCCTTTGTTGGGTCTTCCCTGTGGCATTCAGAATAGGCATGCCTTTTTAATGTATACTGGCAGATATACCCGCTGTTGCCCGGGCTACGAAGTAACCAAACTTATCATATAGTTTTCCACTGCTGCCCTGGCTGCTTCTTTAAGCTGAGCATCAGACCACTTTCCAAAAGTAAAACGTCTCTTCGGTGGCATGATGCTTGAATGACAGGTTTTTGTCACTGGAGATGTGTACTTCGTGTGTTACGAATACAAATTTCCCAGATGATCTTGTATCCGTTTTCCCGGATTAGTTCAACTAATGTTTGGTGCATTCGTAGCTTTTGTTATGGTCATGAGCACATTTGTCACTTTTGTTATGGTTGTTTGTTAAGCAAAATAACTCTAGTTGTTCAAAATGAGCATTCAATGGAATTGCATCCAGCAGGGGGCGCTACCCTCAGCAACTTTAAAGTAAGCAAAATAAGCATTTGTTTTTATTTTCTCCACCACGGACGCTACTTTAGCAACTTTAAACCACGCTGTGGGGGACACCGTCTCGTGAGATCACGCACAGATGATCTCGCGAGATTCGCAGAGCGAAAAGGGGGCGGTGCTACGAGCCCGCGAAAAGAGTACTTGACAAAGAGAATCAGTCGGAGGCTGAATAGAGGAGTCAGCCCCGGCGCTCCTGCTAGCTGGGACAGCAGCTGGTGCAGGACCTGCCACAGGGGCCCCTGTAACTCACTGCGTAATACTAAGACTAAGGATAGTCTCATGGGTGCTCTGGATAGCCTGAGTGTGGGAGTGCAAGCACACTCTCATGTAGTCAAGCCAACTACATGCCTGGACCACAGTGAGAAAGCATCCAGCCCTGCCCCCGCCCAGAACTCTAAATACCCCATTGGACATTGTAAGAGGTGTCTCAATAAACACCTTTGAGCACAAATCGTGTCCTGTCTTTTGTATAGACCACAACAGACGCCATTAGATTCCCTGTGACACGTTACCCGTGCTAGACCCTTTGGAAGCCTTCCAGATAGCGCCCCTTCCATTTCAATAGAGGGCAAACAGACAGACACACTTTCAAAATATAGATTTGCTTTTTTGTTTGGCAGAAAGCATTTTTAAAGTCGCCTAGGATCTCACCACGTGTTCCGCATTCCTGATCATCGCCTTCTAGTGACCACTATTGGTCGGATTCAAAGGCCTGATGTTGCCCTGCACTGAAACGATTTTCTTTGCCAGCTCTTATCATGTATATGGGAAAGGGCTGAGGCGGCGGGCCCAGGGTTGGACTGGCCGCATCGGCCGATCGGCCACTGGCCGGTGTACTTTGAGAACTGGGGGCCGGTTTTTCGTGAAGCACCCCCTGGGCCGTTTTTTTTTTTAAATTTACTGTTTTTTTTTTTAATTTACTGTTTGTTGCACGGCACTGGCTACCAGTGGCAGACAGGTGCCATGGGCGCTGCGCTGCTTGCGTGAGTGTGCCAGCGCTGCCGGGCCCGGGCCGTGTTTTTTTTTTTACATTAACTTTGCATCGACTCAGCAGGGCCGGCCAGGCTGGCTGCTGCTGCCTCGCTCGCACTCGCACTTCAGGCGCAGGAAACTGACACACCGACTGCAGCAGGGGGGGGGGCGGGCAGGGGTCAGGCTGGCTGTCACGCATCACCAAAGCAAGGTAACAACACACGTTGTTGTTACCTTGCTTTGATGATTTGATAAAGCAGGAGGAAGGAAGCAGCACATTAATTAGCAAATTTGCATGATGCCATCGTGCATTATAATTTATGCATCATGCAGATGCACCGTGCAGCCATGGGTGGCATGGGCGTAGTGGTGCTCACTGTCACACTAGTGCTCACTCCCTCGCCTTGTGGGCCTGGGGGGGCCGCCCCCCGGCTCGCCGTCGTCGCTCTGCTAATGAAATTAGCAGGCCTGCGCCGCCTGCGGCCTCCTCCTGCCGCCAGGGCTGGGCCGGGGGCTGGACTTGGGCCGCCCAGGCCCCCAGGGGGCACAGCACACAGTCTGGCGCCGGCCTCCTCCACGCCCGCCCGGGCCCAACAAGTTGCTTTCAACTTTTCAGGAAGGTGTTGCCCTTTGTGCAAAGTTGAAACAACTGTTGTGCCTGGGCGGGGCTGGGCCGGGGACTCTGGAATATGGATGTGGCTCAGGCTGCGGCGCTGTCCCAGACTCTGTGTCGCCGGGCGGCGGGCCGCGGCAACTACCTAGAGAATAAATGGGCGTTCGCGGGCCTCTCTCTCCACCATGATCAGATCATCCCCCAGAGACGACTCGAGTACGAGAGAGAGACAGAGACAGCAGCGACCGCAGACGAAGTTCAGCAGGAGGAGCCTCCACCGTCCGAGCCAGGCTGCTCAGGTAAGAGATGCATGCACGGTGCACGTGCACCACTATTCGTTCCTTTCACGTCTGTATAGCAAGGGCCAGTGACTCATGGTGATATGCACTTCCCCTCGTTATCATGGATTGCTGCTGGCCGCGCCGTGATGCCGATGCCGTCACTGTTAGGCGCAAGGGGCGGCCAGCAGCACATCATCTGAAAATGAGCACCACGCCACTTGTGAATGAGGCGTACTGAGCATTTCTCTGGATCTGGCATCCATACACGGCCCGCTCTCATCCATTGTGTACCCCACGGTCCCCACCCCACCACCTTCGTCACCCATCCCATCCGCGATGCTCTCTGTTGCACAAGCCAAGAGGACTTGTGAATGGTGCAGAGTGTCCACAGCTTCTGGGCTCTCTGGCAGGTGCTTTCGTCTTGGAATACAAGCTAGACATCAAACAAATGGGGATTGGGCGAGAGGCGGGTAGTAGATGGGCGTTGACCTATTGGCATGCATGGATGGGGGGTAGAAGGGAAACTAAGGTGTGCATAGGGGGAGATGTCTGGGGGAGTTAGGCAGAGTGGGAGGGAAGAGAGGAAAATGATGGTGGAAACAAGGTCAAAGGGGCTGGGAAATAAAGGATGGATGGGAAGGAGAGCTGGGGAGTTGGAGAGTGTGCATACACAGTGGTGCCTCTAAAGGTGGGGGAGGGCAGTGGATGCCTTTCCTAACCCCTGCGCCCCTTATCTGCCCCCCCATGCAGTGAGCAGCAGCAGGCGTGCCGGCACTGGGCAGGCATGTGGAGCACACACACACTGTGCCAAGCTTCAGATTGTCATGAGTTCCTTTCTTGCCCAGTCCAGTCAGCTGAAAAGGGTACACAATGAAATGAATGTGGGCTATAGTTTGATATTGCCCCCACGATGCTCCCTGCCAGAAGCCTTCCACTTGTCAGGTCTGCTCTGGCTTTCTTTCAGTAGCTGGTGTGCTATATTCTCAAGGCTGCAGCTAGACATTATTAGAGGTGCTCTGCTCTACATAGGACTGACAGACTGAGTGGCACAGGGATTATCCAGGGGCAACGTGATTGTTTAATGTTTCTTTGCCCTAACATTTTGTGTATTCAAAAATACTCCAAATATTGATCTTACTGTGGCCTACATTTTCTCAGATAAGAGAGTTGCTTGTACATGACATCTAGCTCATCATGCCTGATTCTTCCAGGCTGAGAGCACTGTAACACAGTACGTGTGTTATCCCCATGTAATGGTACACAATGCATCGACCCCAGCGGGACGCAGCGGACTGGGGCTCTGAGTCTGACCCCTGCCCGCCCCTTTACAGCCGGGGCGGAGAGGTGTAGTAGGGCCCCTGGAGGCTGGAGCCCAGTTTGAGCTTAGCAGCTAGCTTAGCTAACTCTCTTCTTGGTGGCGGCCGCCGGCCGGCGCCGCGGGTGCTGGCGGCGGGCCACTGCCGACTCGAGTCGAAGAAGTGGGGCATATTTGTCTCGGACTCACTCGGGCACGCCACGCACCGGAACAGCCCACTGCCCACAATGTGTTCCTTTTGTGGCACTGGGAGTTTTCTGTTAAAATGTGATCATGCAAATTGTGCAATTTAAGAGGAACAGGGTGTGCCGTGGGGCTGGGGGCTTGAGCTGGAACGGTTCCTTAACTTCCTTTTGTGGCACTGTTTGAATAGTGCCCAAGGCGGAGTTTTCTGTTAAAATGTGATGCAATGTGCAATTTTAAGGAACAGGGTGTGCGTGCGGGGCTGGGGGCTTGAGCTGGAAACGGCAATGTGTATGTGTTCCTTTGTCTATGTAGCAATAGCAAGCATTGAACTCGCTGAGCCTTTTTAATTGTATTTGGTAATGTATATGCTGTTGCCTATCTCCAAATGCACCACAGTATCTATCCCTATCTAAATGATATGTGGAAGTGTACTTTTTCATGAGCGTTGTCAACTTTTTACATAACTGGCCATTAGTGTACTATTTTAACAAATTTGTTAAGTTGTGAATTGACGCGATTCACGGATGATGGTTTGAGGGCCACTTTTTTTAGGTGAGGGGTGGGCCACTTTTCTGAGGCGAGGGGTGGGCCACTTTTCTGAGGCGAGGGGTGGGCCACTTTTTTTTGTGTGTCCGGGCCTATTTCTAGTCCCAGTCCGACCCTGGGCGGGCCGGTTTAAGCAGGGCATTTATTAAATTCCATGCAATGTGTATCCTTCCGCATTAAACGTTGGGCAGCGGGAAAGGGAAATCAAACACCCGCCAGTAGATGAACGCTGCAAGCGCATGCTCCCGGAAGGACGGGACACTCCATGAGGGATAGCGAAGGGGGTCGATGCCATGCCATCACTACAGTTCGGTTTTCCTCTGTTGATGTGGAAACACTGGTGTCAGAAAGCGGGCAAAACAAGTGTAAGAGTGCACTTCCAGGATTAAAGCAGATGGGGGACAGTGGTCGAAGTGTACGAAAAGAAGTAGTGGAATTATGTTCCCTGCTGGCCTGCCCCCGCTCCATACAAACCCTATCGCCACGCCGCCTGCCACGCGCAATCCAAACCCCCAAGCAAACACACCTGCTATTTAAGGGAACGTTCAGTGCACTACACTGAACTGTACGTTTCAACTTATCCCTACACTTTTATTTTAAAACGAAACCATTCCTGCCCACTTTGACCACTGAAGGGGGACTGTGGTTGGAAATGCGTATTGAATAGCTCAATCTGTTGGCTGTGTGACTGCTTGTTTGGTTTATCCTGCTGGTGGCACTAACCACATTTTGTCTGAAATCGTGTAGCACTCAGAGATAAACAGAATTGCCATCATTGCAGGAATTGAAGATGTACAGACCTCACAGAAACACTGGAACGCCGCAGTTCAGCCTGAGTTTGATATAAGAAAGGCTCTTGTACACCGAGTGCGAGGCAGAGACACTTGGTTCGAGAGGCTGGCATGCAGGTGCACCCCACCTTTCCTAACTCCCCGTTATCCCCATTCTCATTTCTAGCAGGAATTTAACGACTCTTCCTGACATTGCTTACCCTGAACTTTTATGCTTGATTACTGTTATATGATTCCTGTTATATGTACTGATCTGAATATACTTATTCTATTGTAAATATTAATCGTGTTAGCTCTACACTGTTCCCTTGCCAAGCTTTGGTCTAAATTGTAATGTATACTCATAACATTGTAAACTGTAAGATAAGTGTCTACAACTGTGTAACATGTAACATAGAGAAGCTTAACTCTGTGGTGTGAGTTCAGCTACCTAATCCCCTCCACTGTGCTCAGTCACCTGTCTGATGGACCTGCAAGCATGCATGCAAAGTTGAGTCAGAGACAGTGTTTGCATGGAGTGTCCGACTCTGCTAGTGCACGGGGGAGGTCCATTTATCAACAGTGAGCAACAATGCAATCTATGTCTATGCTTGCTCCGGGTCCGTGCGTGCGGTATGCATCATGCTTGTTCCAAAGGGAACCCGGCCGAGCATGACCATGTGGTCCTTGGCTCACCCATAACATCCCCACTGAAAGTCCAAATAAAGTGCTTAAGAGTCTGTATAAAAAGGGTACCTTGACAGGCTGTCATGCGATTCATTTGCTCCGCTCAATTATTGAGATTATAGTCCTTCAACCCGACTTGAGGATGCCGGTCTCACTGCAGGTGACACCAGGGTTCGCTTGGGAAAGTGGTGCTGCCTGATTATCAAGTTGTTTTGGTTAAGGATGGCTCCTGCTTTTCTTCTGTTTTATCCCTTTCTGGGACTATGTCAGCGGGGCAGTCTTGCAAGTCGTCTGCATTGGCGTCTTGAGTGCTTCGGTCCAGGTGGTTTTCAGCATCAGCCGTCCCGGTAGCAGTTTCCTTACATGGCTGGTCTTCCAGCCTTCTGGCGTGTGCTATATTTCTGATCACAGAGTCCTAATCACTGTTGGCAGTTATTATACTTCCTTATTGTCAAGTCACTGTGACTGAGCTTGTTGCAAAGGACAGACTCGACCTTTCTCTGCTGTGTAGAGATGTCTGACGAGGACGCTGTCTCCTACCTCAATGTCTGGATCCGAGGCTCATGTGGTTGTTGTGTTGTCAGCTTCTCACTTGACGCTTCTTCGGTTGACGAGTACGGTGGACCCAGGATGGATGTACTTGTACCGCGGTGTGAAGGCTGAGATTCATTAGCAGAGTTGATGAACTGCATCCTTTGGATGTAAGAGGGGTATTTCGGTAGTCACACAGGAAGAAACGTATTTCTTATTCTAAATCTCGTCAAGGCGGTTGTGATGCTAACCACTTTGTTCAGTGTGCACATAAAATGCTCTGCGTCGCTGTTGGCTTGAGGCCAGAACAGGGTAATATTCTAGAGATGGACCCCTACGTGTTCAAGCTATTTACTGAACTCACTCCCTGGGAAGGGGTCGGGGTCCGTTATTATTCTTGAGTTCTTTCAGGATTCAGTGAGTCACTAGCACCTTTTCTGGTTTGAGGATGACAGATGTAGTGTGTACTAGTTCTATGCTGACGATTCCCGGATTTTTCTCTTATTCTATTGCTTTTCCCTGTCTATGCATTCCACCCTTTCTGCTTGCCTGCTTTCCATCCACGCTTGCATTCCCTCCATTTGAACCCATTTCCTTCCTTACCTTATTTTCAGCTTCCTTTTTAATTCCTCTGCAGATAATCGTGGTATTATTGTTATTCTACCCTTACCTTTACTCGCCCTTTTCTAATAATGCTTATTCCTGTCAATTCCATGTCTATAATATACTCATGTTCATGCATTTCTTTCATTTTTCGCTGCCAAACTTCTTGTTTCTTCTGTGATATGTTCCTGTCTTGATTAATGTTCTGTTGTCCTGGTGGGTCTTGGTGCCGAGCAACTTGCCCTTCCACGCCGTGTCTATAACTCTCCTTTTTGGGTGCTTTTCTTTCTTTGCCATTGTGACACTATTATTGCCTCTCTTGTTTTTCTCTCGGCTTTCTTTTGAGTCTGGTATTCTGGTTCACTTTCTCCATATTGTATTTAAGTGCATTCATGGCTTGGCCTCCAACTTCCTTTCTTCACTTGTTACGCTCTACACACTATGATTCCTTACATTTACAGGCCCATTTCTTTTTAACAGTTCCAAGGCCTTGTTGAGTATTATTCTGGATTTAAATATTGATTTCGCTAAAGCACATCCTCCGATGTAACACCTCCCTGTTACACAATCCCACCCCAACATTCTGGGACAAAAAACAGAGTGTATTTCAATATATACTCTACTTTAGGTTCAATAAATGGTGGAATTCAAAGATGGTCCCCTAACTTCGTGATGGGGACGTCCCCACAGTATAATTTACAAATATAGACAGCTTGTCTACAGAAGAAAATCAACAAGCCAGTACAATTCTCACACATTTTATAACACAGTCATTCACAAGAATCAAATGTCTCAATTTCTGATTGTTAATTCTGAACAATAGAAATGCAACTTCTGAGCAGAACTATATAATCCCATCTATACATGTGGCCTGTTACCTAATATAGGTTACACGCATGCTACTCATATACAGCATACATTCCTTAACTTTGATTAATATCAATTCCTGACCATGTTTTATTTGCTCCAATATCAATAACAAATATTTGTATCAGGGAAATGTTACACAGAACATTGCAATGCACTTTCTGTTTGCATTTGCTAGATGTTCCCCGTAGCAAGATGTTTCCGTGTGCAATGTGGTGTGGTTGGCTTCTAGCATATGCATATAAATGGAATACAAGCACTAGTGGGTTGCATCACAATCTACAGGCTGGATTTTAGGGAAGCTGTTCTATCAATTTAGAACACACAAAACAGTGATTTCTCTACACTATGGGCCTCATCGCAAGTGGGGCGCAACGGCAGAAATGCTGCGGTATTACTTTGTGGGGTTGAAAAGACAGGCCCAGAGTGACAGAGATGGAGAGGCCATGCTAGGCCCTTACTGTGAGAATTAATCTGGCTAATGTGGAGTTCCATTGAAATATAAAACCCAGCACAAAACAGTGATTTTTGACATAAGGCCCAGTGAAATGGAAAGAAATGGGCCTGGCCAACTCCACTAAAATAGACAGGTGCACAAGTGAATGGGAATCAACCCGAGAGATTAAAACTGATGATAGATAGATATATGCAACTTTATTTCGGGCAATGCCCATAAATGTACATTGAAAACCCACAGCACAAATGTTATATAACTCAATACAATAGCCAAACCTATAAAACATCACAATAAAATTACATAACCTACCATAAGAATGCTCTCAATTCCAGCACATACTGAATATAAACATATATTTGTTGGGCATAGATAACACTTGGAGGGAATAAAATCAGGTTAAAAGCTGTACGCGCACTTCTTAACCCCTGATCTCTAAACAATGGACAGAGATATTTGCGCTGCAGTTTCGCGTATAGAGGGTATATTAACAAGAAGTAAAACAAATCATCCACATCATGTTGATTGCAAGGGCACCTATTCAAACCTCTCCTTCTTTTGTCCTGCAAGGTGTCTTTCGCACAAAGCAGGTTAGACCTTAAGCGAAGGAAGACTGTCTTCTTTCTTGTATCATTAAACCAAAACATGTATTTTGAAGTTCCCAGATCGTTCTTTTTGCTAAGATAACCCGCATTGCTTCTCTTATTAGATTCACAAGCCTCTCTTTCAATTTGTTTTAACTTGAAACAGGCCTTGGTCAGGGTTTCTGTGGCCTCATCCCCCCACCTGATTTGCCATAGAGATAATCCACCAGACCAAGCTGTTTAAAAGTCATACGAAAATAGTTTAGCTATTTTAACTTATATTGTATGTCTGAGTCCAAAATATCCTGAATAAATGACCTCATCAATGATAGAGCTGGGTTACCCCAGAGACAGAGCCAGTACAACAGTGGTTGGAGCTGAATAAGATCTGAAGCAAACACCATAACACATTCCTCATGTAATATGAAACCAGGAAAGCCTTGATTCGCCCCCATAATTCCTCTTAGGAACTGATTTTCTTTCCTTTGAATAGACAAAGGCGCCTGATGCCCCCAGACTGCTGCTCCATACATAGCCACCTGAATGGACTTGGCTTTATAAACACGTAGGGCATGCTCAACTGGAAGCCCGCCCATACTATTTCTATAACGCAGTATGGAGCCATTAATTTGGGCACATTTACTGGCCTGAGAATCAATATGAACACGCCACTCAAGGCCTTTCGAACATTTCTCACCCAAGTATGAAAAAGAGCAAACCTATTGCATGGCATGTCCTTTCGGCCGATATGGTTCTTGTTTTACTTTTTATAGTCCAAATACACATTACTTTTGATTTTGCCACATTTATTTTCAGATCTCTTTCGGACATGTAACTGCAAAAGCCCTTCACCAACTGTTGGAGCGCCCTTCCCATTCTTACAATAAGAACGGCATCATCAGCGTATATTAACACCAGGAGGCGTCTTCCCGCTAGCTTAGGTACATCACTCGAAAGGTCGTTTAAAATGGCAGACAGTGAATTGATATAAAAAATAAAAAGCAACAGTGCCAACACACATCCCTGTCTAACACCACAAGTTGAATTTATGGGGTCTGATAACTCCCCTAATGCGTTAACACGTACTCTTACTTAGAGGTCTGTGTGCATAGCTACCAGGAGATCCAGTAAGGAGGGCAGCAAGCCTAGGGGTTTCAGGTATGTCCACAGGTTCCCGTGACTTATGCAGTCGAAAACTGTGCTTAAGTCCATAAAGGCTACATAAATTGGGGCACTATAGCCATGGGCATATTTCTCCAAAATAAGAGACACATTTAGGATTTGGTGAACTGTCCCCACGCCTTTATAGAAACCGTATTGGATATCTGATAATATAGCATTCCCCTCTACCCAGTCAATGATTTTCCCATGGAGTGCCCGGTCAAACCATTTAGCTGTTGTATCAATTAAGGAAATTGGATGATAGCATGTTGGATCTGCAGTGTTCCCCTTCTTAAAAACTACCAAGATGATAGCCTGGTTCCAGCTGTGTGGAATGGTCTTAATCCATGAGATAATATTACACACTCTAGTGAATAATGGTACCCCGATTTCCTGTTCATATTTAAAGAATTCCATTGGGACCAAATCTGGACCAGCAGCATTCCTGTTAGATACGTTTTAAGTGCATTATCCATGTCCTTTATAGAAAAACTAAGATAATCATCTTGCACAGGGTTAAGAGATGCTCCAAATGTCACACTTAAGGGCAGCCTTAATGCCGCAATAGGTGAATGATCACTGCAGTAATACTTTCTTGAGTAATGATTGAACCAATTCTTTGCCGAAATCTCTTCAGCTACCTCTCTATCTTTACTGGAATTGTTATTTAAACCTGCAGCAATCGTTCTCCAATATAGTTTGAAGTCACCAGTGACGACGGCCATTTCCAGGTTCTTCCGTCTCTTTGCAGCCCATTCTGCTTTACCCTTGGTAATTGCATTTCTGTATAATAGCCTAAAGGCTGCCATTTCCCTGCTGCACCTAATTGGGTGCTTCAAAGCTATCAGGAGTGATTGTTAAAACTGATGGATATTCCCGTTGAATAAGAAATTTTGTTTTTGTAAAAGTGAACACTGGCTTCCTATGTTAACTGTGATCTATCCGTGTGCATAAGTTTAATAATGATTCTACCTCTGTTCTAATATAGTAGAAAAGAATGATTGTATTTATGAACAGTAGGCGTAGGTGTAATACAAAATGTTACATGTTACATGGTGAACACATTGTGTCAATGTAAAATGCTATCCTTTTAGAATTATGTATGTAGCTTGTTTTTCCCCATTGAACTGGGAGGTCTGGGCCTCTGAAACCTTGACATCAAGACCTTTGCCTGAGGACCTCTAGGAGAAGAACATCTGGTTTTCAGTTTAAATGCGGAATTGTGGAGGTGGCAGATCAGCCAGCCAGCAGACGTGACATTAAGTTCAGGTCTCCCCATTAACTGTGCATTAGCTTTGAACAAAAAAACTTTGAAGCTCAGGAGGGCAGGGCATGAAAACATGGGCCAGCCAGATGTCCTAATCAGTTCACAGAAGAGAAATGAAACCTAAGAAATGGTGGAGGCTGGTGTGAAACTCAGAGACACTTGTGGTACCTTGCCATTGACTAATATTTAATACATTTTCTTGAATAAAAAGCGCATTGTGTGTTCCATCCCGGGTTCATGTTAAAGGGGATCAGAAGCCCGTCGGGACCTTGTAAAACTGAATTTTGGGAGATGGATACAACTTAAGTTTTGAGAATAATTATGATTCTGGCCTTCCCATAATCTCGAGGCAATCGAAAGTTGGTGTGATGATGGGTTATGGAAGTAAGGTTTGAATCAGGAAGGGGCAGTTTTGTGACTATTTCAGTTCAAGAGTAAATAGATAAAAAGAGTTGCTCCCCCCAGGAAGGGTGTGCTGAGATATGAATAGTATTCATTGACTCGTCATAAAATATAGACCTCAAAAATAGATTTGTGCCTCCAGATATCTGAAGAATAAGGGTAGCTGCCATGTTGTTAGATTTTAAGGTCATTGAAAAAGTTACACCCACTTGTCATTTTGGAATGATGAATCGTTCTCCTCCCTCAGCCTCCATCATTCACACCCCCTAACTCCTTATCTTATTAGCAGGCAGTTTGCATATTGGGAGGAGGGAGAGGGAGAGAGCTGGCCAATTCGTAGCATGGGAAGTATGATAATAATAGAGTGTCACCAGCCCTGTAAGAGATCAGTTTTGAATCTGAAAGGGACTTGCTTGCTGACTTTTCGACTCTTGGGACCTTTCTTTGGACTTTTGATTTTTCCTTTGACTTTCCCATTCTATTGTTGAGCCTTAAACATTGCGTGTGAGGCAGGGACTGGGAAATCTAGAAGCTAGCTGGGCCTGCCATTTAAGGAGCCAGAGGAAGTCTGGGTGCTGGGGGCTACCCTTGATCAAAGCCTGTGACCAGATCTGTGCTGTCCTCAGAGGAGCCCTGCTGTTTCCCTGGATGCCACATAACCAGGGCCTCCCATGTAAGTAGATTAATCCAAATGCCAACAAAAGTGTGGGGGTGATCTGCCAGCCTTAATCTCCATCTCGCATATCAGGTAGGGGGATGGAACTGGAGAGACCCTTGCCACATTTTATTAAATCGAACTCAAATTAATTCCACAATAGAAAATCACCCTATCCATTTAAATTGAATTGTGTTGGTAACTGCCTGCCTTAATCCTTTCTATTAAATTGTGGGGAGGTGGGAGCGCGTAGATCCTTAGCGCATTGAATTGAAGTTAAATCAATTAATTCTGATATAGAAAAATCAAAGGATGAATATTGTTAGAGTTCAAAACTAACAAAGTTCATGCCGTGTGTTAGAGCCAGTATAGACAATAAAGTACTTGGCGGACTCTACCTTTCTGAGACCCCTGTCTTGTGTACCGAAGGGGGGGGTGCCATAATCCCAGAATAAGTAATCCTAACACGCTAGTGAATGTAAATTGTGCAAAACGAAATTTCCCATTTATTTACTTGCTTCCCAAAACGATTCTCCCAAGTCCCTGCATTCCATGCAAAGTAAAATCCCAAAACGATTTTCCCATTGAATTCCTATCCTGAATTTGCCTTTCAAATAAAAAACCCAGAATGTTTTGTTTTCATTGTGTTTATTTGTCAAACCCTGCCTTTTAATAAAAAGCCAAAACAATGTTGCTACTGTACTTCCACTCCCTGTAGCTTGCCTTTAAATTAAGGGGTCATATATAACTGATGCCTAGGGATGGGGGTTGCTGGGAGAGAAGAGCATTATGATAACCCAAGCAATCGCCGGGGGTTGTTAACATTTCATAATTGTTAATGTGCAAGAAATCCTCTGTGTGTGTTTGATGTACAGTCTCCAAATTGTACCTGTGTGTTGTACTATCTGTAAGTTCATTAGAAATACAAGACAGTCAATTGGTGCAAGTCATTTGAAATTGTGATATTGTGTAGTGCCACAGCGTTGGTGGCTGATGTTTTGTTTGATATTCTTCTTTGTCAAACCTTAAATGAATATATATTCTTGCTATTCTCTGGCCTCGTTCCTAACTCATTTGTGGTACAGAGGGTACTTTGTGAGGTGGTGCGAGACAGGCTGGAGGCCTCACTAAGGTTGAATCTGTATAAGTGCTTTGGGTGGGTGCCACCTTGTTTGGGGGGGGAAAGGAACCCCCTGAGTTGAGAGTGACTGCCTAATAAACTGTGACAGCTATTACCGCTGCATTACCGCTCTGTCCAACTATGAGTTGGGTGGAAAGTTGGCAGATTTACCCCCAGCTCAGAGCTGGAGGTAAATCTGCAGACTTTCCTTCCATTTTTGGTGCAATTACCATGGCTCTATAAGCGCCACGGTAATTGCACTGAAAATACCCCACTGGGTCCAATAGACCCAATATGAATGGGGATTTACCGCTCCACCAGAGCTCGTGATTTGGCGCTAATAGTGTCAGACCAAGTTGCGGTAACACTATTTGCATTGGGCTGTATCTCAACAGATTTACCGGTGGGATACCGCCCACTCGTGATGAGGCCCCATGTATCAACCCAGAGTTATGATTTTCTAAAAGGGAAACTATCCCCCAATTTTCTTCTATGATTTGGGTATATCTAATTGAGAATCTTCTGACTTCAATACAATGTAATTTGCCAGATTTGACTGTTCATTTAAAATGATATAATTCCCCATGGGATTGAAAGTGGTTAAGCTAAGCACCCAGTCCTCCCAATATTTCTTTTTAATTGACTAGGCCTTCAGAGGTCTTCTTTATACATTCTCTGTTAGGTTATGAAGTGTTGGCCACATTCCTAGTTAATGACTATACCTGTCAAAACACGCAGGGTTCAATTTACTTGACTTTAGTTGCAACGGTTTGTCCTGCAAAGAAATGCTACTGGTTTCAGGTTGAAATTAATCTTCTTTTTGCTTTGAAAATGAACAGAAAGGATACATTTCACACTAATATGCCGTAATATTCTACTTGCATGCAATTGGTTCTAGTTTATCATACAGTGAGCACCGTGTGGAGAAAGGTAATAGTCTTCACTGAATCAGCCCTCATTTGGGTTTGAATACAGTGAGAAAGCAATTTGCACGTCAAATCGAATGCTACAGCATTCTATTTGGAATCAGTTCCTCTCTTATTGGCTCCGCCTCACACTTTTACCCATTGCATGGACTTAGCAAAGAAATGATTATTGAGCACATATAACTAATTGCATTGGAATTTGTATACTCAGTTTTAGATCATTATTTTAGGGCACAGAGCCAGCACAGACCCTCACAGCCTACAAGTAATCCCCCGAGCCAGCCAGGTTCCTCTGCTATCTGCTTTACTCACTTCTGAGAACCAGGTCCTCCTTAGGTAAAATCTGCGTCAGGCTACCTCTTGGACAAGACCCATGGTCTCTCTCATCCCTCAAGATGCCAACCCATCTGAGCACTCATCCAGTTGGACAGAGGTTACCTTTTCTGCTGCCTTCACAATCCCAGAGCTCCCATTTTCTGTGGTTTGAACTGAAGTAGGCTCTCATTATCCCAAATGATGTCATCTATTTAAATCACAATTTCTGATTGGTGAACCCTTACCATTGGCTACATGTTATGGGACAGCAGAATTCAGAATTGAAATTTAATGTTTATCATATAGAGTTTGGAGCTTCACTTATAGACCTCAGAGCTGCCTCTCATGGATTGGCTGGTACTCTAGTTCTATACCCTGTGGACCCCTCCCTGTGCTGTCCTGGAGCTCGCACTCTGACCTCTAGATCCCATCCGTGCCTCCTCCTGCACTTCCCCTACGTTTGCACTTTGACTTCAACTCTGTTCCTGCGCTAGCACTTGTCTTCAGTCCTCGCCAACTCTCCTCATGTACTCTCCCCTACCCTCAGTCTCACTTACCTAACTCTTCCGCCAGCTCTAAGTGCTCCTCCTCACCTACTCCCCCCTCCTGACATCTTACCCCTCCCCCCCTTCTCTTCCTTCCCTCCTCTGCCACCTGCTCTCCCACCACCCCCTTATCCCTCCTTCCTCTCTCCCCCCCTCGGTTATGGGCTTGACCAAATCTCCCCCATCCATCCTCTTTTCCCCCTCCCCCTCCCTCTCCGCCCCCACTGTCCTCTCTTATTCTATTTCTGCCTCCTCCTCTTATCCTTTCTCATCTTTAACCCCCCTACCCTTCCTCTACTATGCCCCCCCTCTCCCACCGCCCTAACCTTCTCTACCCCCCATTATCCAACCCTCTTCCCTCATTAACATTGCTCTCTGGAACACTAGATCCCTCTGCAACAAGACCGCAGCTGTTCTTGACATGTTCCTCTTTCTCAACCTTCATTTCCTCTGTCTTACTGAAACCTGGATGCCTCCTCACAACACTTCAGTCCCTGCCTCCCTAACCATCTCTTCATCCTCCTTCTCTCACATCCCTCGCGCCACTGGTCGTGGCGGAGGTATTGGCCTCCTTCCTCTTCAACCCCAAATACCTTTCCTCTCCCTTCTCTCCTTCCCTTCCTTCTTTCCCCTCGTTCAAGTTTCTTTACAAATCCTTCTCCTCTCCCCACCCCATCTCTTTTCTAATTATATATCGCCCTCCTGGCCCTCTCTCTACCTTCTATGATGACCTCGATCACCTCCTTTCTCTCATATCTCCCTCGTCCTCTCCCCTTACTGTTCCCGGCAACTTTAACCTTCACTTCCCTTCTTCCCCTCACTCCTCTCCCCGATCGTCCATCCTTGACTCCTACCTCCTTTCCCCTCTTCCTTCCTCTCCTACTCACTCCTCTGGCCCCACTCTTGACCTTATCTTTAACTCTTCCTGCCCCTCTTCTTCTGTCTGTACACTTCCTCTCCACCTCTCTGATCATGCTTTACTCTCCTCCTCTCTTACCCCCTCCCTCTTCCTTCTTCCCCTAAACCTTCCTCTTCTATTTTCTCACGTCGTGACTTTCGTAACTTTGATCCCTCCCTCTTTTTTGAATCTTGGTCTTCTTCTCTCTCCTCTCTGCGCGTCTTTTCCTCTCTATCAGCCAATGATGCACTTTCTGCTCTTTCCTCTTCTATCTCCTCCTCTCTTGATCTCCTCCACCCCATTTCCTTCTTCCGTCCAACCCGGAAACCCTCTCAACCTTGGCTCCCCCCTCAACTCCTCTCCATGCGTCGTCTCCTCCGACGTCTTGAGAGACTCTGGCTCAAATCTCCATCACTTTCCAACCAATCCTCCTACTTCTCTTATCACACCCTCTATGTCTCCTGTCTCACCTCAGCAAAACGCTCCTACTACTCAAACCTTCTTCATTCCCAAGCTTCCCACCCCCGTCATATCTTCCAAACTCTCTCTCGTCTTCTCTCTCCCCCAACCCCTGATCCCTCAACCTCCTCCACCCTCTCTCCCTCTGACTTCGCAAACTTCTTCTCCTCAAAGATTCTTGCCCTTCGACAAAAAAACTATTCCTCCTCACTCTCCCTCTACCCCCCTCTCCACCTTCTCCCTCATCACCCTCTTCTTGAATGACTGAATTCTCCCCAGTCTCCCCCTCTGACATTTCTATCCTCCTCGCCAAAGCCCATCCCTTGTCTGCCTCATCTGACGCTTCCCCCTCCCTTCTTATTCCTAAGATTGTCCCTCTACTTATTCCCTACCTAACCTCCTTCTTCAATATCTGCCTTTCATCGGCCTCCTTCCCCTCTGCTTTCAAACATGTCACTATCATTCCGATTCTGAAGAAACCTACCGCTGATTCCCTACTCACCTCAAACTTCCGCCCTATCTCACTTCTCCCTTCCCTCTCTAAACTTCTTGAGCGCCTTGCCTACTCGCAGCTCTCATCCTTTGTCACTAATCTCTCTCTCCTTCCCACCTCTCAATCTGGATTTCACCCTAAACACTCTCCTGAAACTGCCCTCACTTACATCCTTAACTCCCTCCTCTCTGCCCGACACTCTAAGCAAGCCTCTGTCCATATTCTTCTTGATCTCTCGGCTTCCTTCGACACTGTTGATCACCCCCTTCTTCTCAACACTCTCTCCTCCTTTGGTTTCAAAGGCTCTGTACTCAATTGGCTTTCCTCTTACCTCTCCTCCCGCTCTTTTACTGTTTCCTTGGGAGGCCGCTCCTCTCCCTCCCACCCTCTTGAATACAGAGTTCCCCAAGGCTCTGTGCTTGGTCCTTTCCTATTCTCACTTTACACCTCCCTCCTTGCCCCTGTGATCTCCTCTTTTGGCATCTCTCACCATTTCTATGCTGATGACACACAACTCTTTCTTTCCTTCTCTTCCTTCTCTCCTGACCTCCACCTTAAACTTTCCTCCTGTCTCACTGCTATTAAAAACTGGATGGCTTCTCGCTTTCTTTCCCTTAACTCTGACAAAACCAAAGTAGTTTTCTTCCCTTCCAACTCCCTTCCCCCGCCTTTTCCTCCCCCTTACATTCATTTTCCTCCCTCTAATATCACTTTCTCCCCCCACGCTCGTAACCTAGGCTTTCACTTTGACTATTCTCTCACTTTTTCCCATCATATCTCACTCACCTCTCGTGCCTGTTGCTACCACCACTACAATATTCGCAAAGTTCGCTCCTCCCTTACATTCCATGCTACTAAACTCTTAATCTCCTCCCTTATCTTTTCTCTCCTCTTCTACTGCTCCTCCTTACTTTTTGGTCTTCCCACTTCACATCTTGCCCCCCTCAAATCTATTTATCACTCTGCCATCCGTACCCTCTGTCTCCTCTCCCCCCGTGACTCCATCTCTGCTTCCCTTTCCTCCATTGGCTGGCTCCCCTTTCATTCTCAACTTAAATTTCACTTCCTCTGTCTGGTCTTCAAATCTCTCCACGATCTTGCTCCCCCTTATCTCTCTTCCCTTCTCTCATTTTACACTCCCTCTCGTCCCCTTTGTTCCGCTGACCACTTCCTCCTCACTGTTCCTCCCCCCCGTGCCTCCTCCTGTTTCCGCTCCTTCCAACTCCTGGCCCCCCTCCACTGGAACTCCTTGCCTCTCTCTATCCGCTCTTCTCCTACTTTTTCCTCTTTCCGCACCTCCCTCAAATCTCTCCTCCTCCATTCCCCGCCATGACACCCCCCTCCTCTCACTCCCCTCTCCTTTCCCCTCCTCCCCACTTAACCTCTCCTCCCTCTTTCCCCCTCCCCATCCTCTTCCCACCCCCTCCTTTCCACCCTCCTCCTACCTTCCCTCCCTCTTCCTCCTAGCCCTCCCCCTCCTCTCCCCTTCCCCCTCTAAATAATTGCTCTACATACTGTTTTTGGTGACCGATTCATGTTTGTAATTTGCTTCTGTTGTTACAGTTTTTTGTTATGTTAAATGTACCCTGTTGTTGTAACTGTACAGCGCTTTGGTATAAAGCGCTATATAAGATTAATAAATACAAATAAATACAAATACAATACATATTCCTGTTAGCTTGGATGACCACATTTTAGAGACTACTTGCATTTCACTGTATTTTAAAGGATATTTCTCTTGAGATGAGCCAATGTGGGTGGGTGCAGCCCATTAATCACAGTTGTATCTGCCAGATGGAATATAAAACCTGGTGCTCTGGGCATGGCAGATGGAAGATGCCTGGAACCCTGGGCCTCCCACAATTAGTAGTGTGTTCTTCTGTAGGTTGAACAGAAGTTTATTTTGTATCAGCCTCACTGAGAAACCACCAATGCAAGTATTGGCAAAGCCAAAATTTGAATGTGAACTGATTTCCAGACATGCAGATTAAACAGAAATGTATTCCCTGTATATGGGCTAGCAGTCTAACATGGAAATATGGCCATTTGATACATTTAAAATATGCTTCTCTCACTTATATTTGCATCATTCCTATTTCTTTGACATATATTCTTGAAATGATGGTACACTAGGCAACTCTTATTTCTTTTTTGGAAATTAAGCTATTTTTACATTCAACATTATATCATTTACTTTGAATGAAATACATTGCAGATTAACAACCAACGCTGTCAATTCTGAAACATATGTTGAATTTTGTATCAAAAATTGATCTGGAGGAGAAGTAATTTTCTTCATTGCACAAATGAAGCTGCGCTCCATTTGAAAACACATGGCATGTTAATTTATGAAACTACAGGTGACTACATAGCCTGGTATGGTTTTCAAACTAGACATTTGAGTGATACAAACTGACCTCCCTTTATATACTTGTCAGCGTTTTTTTAACTGATGTAGGAATAGGTGCCAGTTCTCTGGATTTCTCACGTTTTGCTCCACACTATTTGTAGGGAATTGTCTCATATATCATCTATAGAAAATGTTGGTCTGCGTGTCACAGGCTCCATATTTCTTGTTTGTAGAGTTCGGTAGAGCATGTTATATTTTAATGCAGTACCACACTTTCTGCGTATGGTTGGGAAAAAAAGTACACCACATAAACACAGAAAGGCACCACTTTGCCTTTTCCTGCTCTAATTACAGCAGTTTCTATCTTCCTTTAATTGTTCTTAAAATCTCCCTTTGCCCGGTCTCGCTTTCGTTCCTTTTTACTGCTAGCTCTCAAACATTGAAGCCAGTTACCTTTATCACTTAGATCTGCTTCCTCCTACTCTACTTTCCATTTGCAGCTTAAGGAACACTTTGTCTCCTCTTCTCAGTCTTAAATTGTTTGTTTGGTTTTCACTTATTTGGTACTGGTTTTATCATGTATAGCACTTTGGGGAAAAGCGCTAGATACATTTAAAAAAAAGACACATTAGCACCACAGCCACTCCTCACTGATGATGCCCAACAAAACTGAAACATGTGTCTGAAGTTGCTGGTGGTAATCTTGTTCAGGGGCAAATTGTCTAGCATTTCAGTTCTTCACTGCCCATGTGAGTGGGACCACACTGATATAGAAATGGATATTTCTCCTCTCTGAAAGTTAAAGTGAGCTAAAATCTGGTGGGAGACCTTCCTGAGTGGGAACCATTGTTTGGCTACGTTTGCTCATTTACAAACACATGTGTTGAGCCTACACCCGTAAAGCAAATCATTCCTGTTCCAGCACAGGGTATGCACTCAATCTCCTACATGCCAGAGTGAAAAAGATCTCACCCATCAGGACAAAAATACATCATCACATGTCAGGTAAGGCATCAAGCATTTGATACACAGCTTCAATGTATGTAGGACCTGACTACAGTGTGACGATGGGGGCCACTACACACAGGAACTTGCTGGGAAGGTTGGAAGTAAGACATACCCTGCCATCAAAGGATCTGTCCTGTTCTGATTTCTGACCTGCAGTCTTAATGTGTATGCAATGATGACTCGGGAGGATAGCTCAGCGGCAACGTGCTCGCCTTGGAACCAAGACGACACAGAGCAACACAGGTTCGATCCCCGGGTACGCGCTTAGAAATCGCTTGGTATTAAGCGTGTTATAAATAACCTGTCATATCATGATGATGGGGAAAACAGTGATTAACAAAACTATGAGCAAGATGGTGTTGGCATCGCGGTGGTATAGCCACTGGGAGATGTAAGTATGTATGTATGTTTATGGGCATCCCAGTATATGTCACTCGAAGTAGTGACTCAAATACTAGTCCTACTGCTCCTTTTTCTAGACTCATCTGAAAGATCTATCAAGCAGGGGATTATCAATAGTCTAGCAACTATATTTCCCATTGAATATAAAATGCCTGGCAAAAAGGCAGGGATTTTTGTCAAGAAAATATGAAAGAGTAGATGGTATGGTCAAGATGGAAGGCCTTGGAAGGGCAATCAGGTGACCCTGAACAGAAAACAATGTATGATGTGTGGTGAAGTGGCCTTCAGATGACAGATGAAAAGACTGAAACATGGAAAGGAAGGAAAGAGTAGGAGGAAAAGGATAGGGGGAGAATTCTGAGGGATCCGCCTTGCTAAAGAATGCTAGGGAGCCATGAAGCTACTGAGAAATCAGACCGAGAGCTGGAGCGGCAACTGACGCCGGTAACAGAGTCAGGGGACATCAGTGAGATATTTACAACATCCAGATGTACAGTGAACAGGGCGCTGTGGAGAGGTACCAAGAGAAAGACCCAGAGGAAGAGTAGCAGGTGTTGGAAACACGTGGATCCAGTAGAACTATCCAGTACTCAGAGGTGTATCCAAGTGACCAGAAGGAGAGATGGAGAGACAGTGGTGAGCAGACCCAAGGGTGGAGAGACGTCTGTGGACGCCATGCACCGAAGGGTGCAAAGATCGTTACAAAGGCAGTGGAATAGAGATGTGTTGTCTGAGGAAAAACTCGCCGGTGAGCAAGGCTGGCAAGAAGCTCTGGAGGAAGGAGTCGGGTGAGAAGCCTGAGAAGGGACTGATCTAACAAGTTTTGAACATAAGAATCTGCAGTTAAAAGTCTCAGCACAAATTGAGAAAGTGATGGAACTGCAATGTGCCGAATTCTGTCATTTGGATGCCCAGTTCCTAGAGCTCATTGAGGAAGTGACTGATGAGGAAATCATTACCCGGATAAAGGAGAAGGCAAATTGGAAACCTGAAGTGTAGGCCAGAAGAACCGGAGTGCCAAGTCCTGAGTGCCGGTACAACACTGTGGGCATGATAATAGGTTTGGCGGTAGTGGTAGAATACGTGGTAGTTGCTGTTACCAAGTGTTTTAACACTCCAATAGATTATGAGTTTCACTTTTTAAACTCATTGTTCTGGCTGCATTTTTGAGGCATATTGTTCGGCCACCCAAAAGCAGTACCGCATGCAGTAATTACTGGACCCTCATTGCGTCCAATGCAACTCCAAAATGGAGAACAACAGTATGGTCCGCATGACTCATGCAGATTTACCAGGCAGCCCGGTAATTACTTCATGCGGTAAGAGGAAACAAGTTTGAAGGTATTACCTACCGTGTGTAATACCGCCAAACTCGAAATCAGGTCATAAGTGTTTTGTAGGGGTGACGCTTAGGTTTGTTTTTAATTCGGATGGGGGTACACATGATCTATTTCAAGATGTTGCTGGGCCACCAAGTTAGCTGCTCGCAGGGCGTGAACTTCGACATTGCTTTGCCTCGTTCATGTGCTATTAGTAGGCATAAAGCTGCTGTGTGCAAAGAGGTCTGTGTGTATAGTGGGCATCTGGTAGGAGATGGAGAGGTAAGTTGGTTAATTGAGAAGGGAAGAGGGACTTTGAGGGTGATGACGTCTCCTGTTGTTGGAGCATTTAATGCTACACTGAATCACTTCAGCTCCAAACTGCTGTTGACCTCGGGTGGTAGCTTTGTTGAGATGTTGTCCATCAGGACGCTGCATTCCCACTTTTCAGGTTTCAATTTTCTGATGAATGTGAGTTTGTGTGGTATTTTATGGCTGATGGGCCGTATGAGGGGAACTGACCCCCAGGGGTGGACTGGGAACCAAAAGAGACCCGGGAAATAATGTTCAAAGTGGCCCCATATTGCCCATTTTCAGCAAGCCTAATCCTTTTCCTATGAGAGAATTTGGAGATAAAACAGGTCACCACACAAAAGAGGCCAAAGATGCAGAGGCCTGCCAGGAAATCTCCAGAGTTCCCTATAGGCCAGTCCTTCCCTGCTGACCCCACAGAGCCAGATCTCCGAAATTCTTAGTTGAAGCGTTCAAGAGTGAACTAAACAGTGATTCCTTGAATCCTGTAACTGGGGGCAATGTTGCTTGCATCCGCTTATGATGAGATCCCACTGAGACGTGCTGAATTCTTGATCTTGTAAGTCAAAGTTTGGTGAAGCAACAGTACAGAGCAGCATTGATTCCTGGGGCTTGGAGGCCATGTTTCCTATACTGCAAGACACCCCACACACCCCACACAGAGACTGAGATAGCTAACTGGGTCGTGAATTCCAAGCCCCAACTGTTCCTAAATGAAAGCACAAGAACTGTGGTTAACCAGAATACAACGATTACAGTTTTGGAACACAATATACCAAAAATGTATGTATGAATTCTACTCATTGTTTTTATGTTTTAATGTTAATAATCACAACAGACGAGTATGGGGTACCTAAAGTGAGACAGAAGTACATGAAAGTCACGTGACACAAGGAACGTCCGTTCTAGCAATGCTAGAAACACTAATATTTCTGGATTAACATTATATTATTTTTAAAACAGTTGAAATACTTTACTAAGTCATAACAACTGATAAATATATATTCTTTTTAATAAAGTGCGGAAAAATAGGGCCTTTTAAGCACTGACCTTTTTCTTATTTAAAATGTGTGATGAGGTGCTGATTTTAATCTACACAATCTATCTGCTCAGACTAACACCAGTACATCTAATTGTGGTTGGTACATTGTAAAACACAACTCTTCCAAACAATGATGAAACCAATTTTGCATTGTTTTGGATGAAACAGTCTTTGTTGAAGAATCATTAATGTGTATACCTTTTTATTAATCATGGAGACTTTTCCTGATCCATCTTTAAATAGATAGCACGTTCTTCTTTCATGTTGGTTACATTTCCTTTGTTGATTCACATTAAATAAAATGTCCTTGCTTCATGTTACATTAGCCTTGGGCTTTCAATCCTGTCACTCACTATCATAGTCTTAAATTTATATTAATTTAGACTTCAACGCTCAATTTTGTTTATTTAATATCCTCGCAGAAGCAAATATTCAACTATGTTCAATATAATAGTAGAAACATCTCCGAGGTCTCTAAAAAGTCAAACTTCCTACTGCACCTCCTCAGAGGTACTCTGCCTTTCCTCTCCTTCCCCCGAAGCTCACTGTCTCCCAAGCTCTGGTCCTCTCTAGGTTGGACTATTGTAACAGACACTTTCTAAATCTAGCTGCCTCTACTCTCCACCCTCTGCAACTAATCCAGAACAGGACTGCGAGACTTGTCCTTGGCCTCAAGCCCTGGGATTGTATCTCACCATCTCTGAAATCTCTCCATTGGCTCCCAGTGGATGCAAGGATTAAATTCAAAACCCTCTGCATTGTCCACAAGGCTTTCTGGGGCCTGGGTCCAAAATACCATCAGCTACCCCTCTGCAAATACCTCCCCTCTCAAACTCTTCGCGCCTCTACCTCTAACTTCCTCAGGGTCAGTCGTTTTTCAAAGAAACAAGCTGGGGATAGATCTCTGTCTTCAGCTGGGGCCTCCCTCTGGAACAGCCTCCCTGGCACTCTAAAACTTTAGGAGAACCATCTCCGGTTCCGGAAGCACCTCAAGACCTTCCTCTTTTCTTCTGCCTTCGCTCCCCCTCTCCCCTGCTGATCTGTTCTCTCTTGGCACTGTGCACCTGGCCACCCTCTGTCCTCCGGGCCCAGGTACCTGCTCACCCTGCCATCCTCCCACACTGCCTCTGGGCCACCCTTTGCACTGGAGTCTGTATCTGTACCCATACAGCCCCCCTTTTTCTTCCTGCACTTATCAGACCTACCCTGTCTGCTGCGTTAAACCTAGCACTTGCAAACTGCTGGCTGCACCACCACTGTTTTCCTTCATTATTTATTTATTATTATTTATCTGTTTCTCCTCTGCTTCACACTTTCCACTTCTCCCCCCTTCCATGCACTTTTCCCCTCCCCCTCTCCCATGCACTTGCACGTTCTCAATGTCACTGGGCCTAGTAAGATCGCTGTTTTGTTCTCCGCTGCTCCCCTCCCTTGCCTTGTCGCGCTCTGAAACACTTGTGTACGAGCACGATAGAAATAAAATATCAATATCAATATCAACAAATAATTAAGTACATCATTTTAATTTGTATTTTTTCCCTACTTGATAATTTTGTCACGGTAAGACTAATTGTTCTAAAATACTGCTCGTTCTAGTTTCTTACGACTCTTCACTTACAGAATCGAACACCCCTGACCAAGCTGAAGTTACCACGGAAAGACATGTCGAGGCTATGAGGTGATTATGCCAGATTGACTATTAATGCAGTGCGGTTGTAAAACCAAAGAGCACACCTTAATGCTAACACAATCTTTTTGATATTTGCATTTGTTAATTACACTTTGCATGTATAGGCATGTAATTGTGGAAATCCCATAAAGAACAGCCCCAGCTCACAGAACATGCAAGCTCCAGTGCCGGTCCTCACGTGACTATACGTATGTGAGCTGTTAGCCTCTGGTGGCTGTTACAATATTTCTAACACTTTACTGAGGCACAAAGCTTTCAGCAGTGACAACCTGCTACAGATGCCTTACAATGCTTTTATTTACTATACCATCTGGCATGGCGTCATCAATAATGTTAAAATAACTTCAATCCCAATCTACCCAGGGGCATATATGATTTTAAACAGAATATTGTAACCCTTAAAAATAAATTTACTACAGATCCAAACAGAGGCCCCATATGAGCCCAACACAGAATAAAGATGAGACTGTGTGCAGGAAGGCTTGGACTGCTTGCTAGCTATCGTTTGCAGCAAGAGGCGATTATTGCACTGTACAAAGTCTTAACACCAGTTTACCAGCCATGCCCGTGTAAAGGGAGCATCAACATTCATTAACTGGCTGGTTATAGATAAGGACGATCTGATAGTGTCAAGGCCAGCTGCGGATTCCTGGCTGAGAAACATTTGAGCAGAATGAATGCCTTACCATTTACCTCCAGGACTACAGAATCAGCTGTTCTACGGTTCCATATGATAATATCGCCGCAAAAATATCGCCGTACAAATATTTCACCATATTTTTGCGGCGATATTACCCCATGGAACCTGCGGGGGACACCCCCGCAGCCCCCATATATTTTAAAAGGGAGCGGGGGATACCCCCGCAGCCCCCCCATCCTTTTACATCATAAATTATCCCCACCAAAAATATTGCCTATGGCCGTTCCCTATGACCATATGTACGGCGATATTTTTGGTGGCGATAATATTACCTGACACCCTGTTCTACGCAGTGCTTGCCTGCAATTGAACAGAGCTTAAGTTCAATGCTTTACACAAAATCTCCAATCAAGCAAGAACCCCGGTTGCCCAATGTAGAAATACCCCACACGGATCCATATGCAGGATTAGGTGAAGTTGTTTCAGCATTTCTCGTATATTACATCAGATTTTATGCTTTCAGCAGCCAACCATCTTGAAAAAATTCTCCATGCGAACCGTTCATTCTCACTTCAACTTCTCTTACACCCTGACAATCGTCACACTCCCTTGTGAGAGGAAGGGAAAGGGAGAGCAAGCAAGAGAGCTAGAGAGACTTAGAGAGAGTTTAAGGGCCACATGGAGGGGAAAAAGAAGAAAAGATAGATGAAGCAGTACCGAAGAGGAGACGAGAGAGAAACTGTGACTCGGTGTGTGACTGTTCTCGTGCGACTGTGCCTGAGAGACTGACAGGAAAAAGGATGGACTGGAACTAGGACCAGGGCCTGGGCTGCGGGTCTACGATGAGGGATAAGAAAGAGGGACTAGGACAGGAAAAAAGGATACGGAAGAGGAACATGGAGTAGGATGGTGAAAAATATGGGGAACTAGGATGGGTGGGAGGATAGCAGACTTGGATGAGGAAGAGGAACTCGTGGAGGGGCTAGGAAGAGAACGATCAACTAAGATGAGCAGGAGGCACTAGGACATGGAAGAGAGACAGGTATGAACAAGACACAAAAGAGAAAAGGATGTGAAAGGAGAAAATGAATTAGGAACAAGAATGAAGGACTAGGACAAGGGATTAGGATGGGGATGAGGGACTTGAACAAGAATCTAGGACAAAGGATATGAAAGAAGGACTAGGATGGCAGAAAAGAAAAGGGACTAGTTGGAGGGATTAGCATGAGAAAGGGGGATTTAGACAAGGAAGATGATGAAGGACTAGGATGGCAGAAAAGAAAAGGGACTAGTTGGAGGGACTAGCACGAGAAAGGGGGATTTAGACAAGGAAGAGGATGAAGGACTAGGATGGTAACGAGGGCCAAGAGAGGGACACACTATGTGAGGAAGAGGGACTAAGACAAGGAAGAAAAGGACTAGGAACATGAAGAGCAAGAATAAGAGTTATGAGGACAAGGAAGAGGGACTAGGACATGGTAGAGTGAATTGGGACAAGGGAGAGTGACTAGAATGAAGGCTGAAAAAATAGGATTTGGAAGAAAATCTATAAGGAAGAAGAAGGACTAGAACAATGAGGAGTCAAACGGATTAGGTTGAGGAGGGGATGAAAGAATAGGACTATATGAGGACAAGGGAACGGAGCTAGAATGAGGGAAAGGTAATATGATAAGTGACAGTTACTAGGAAAAGGGATTAGGATGATGAAGTGGGATTAGGAAAATGAAGATGGACTGGGATGTGGGGCTAAGGCAAGGGAGAGGAGGAATTACGAGAAAGGGGTTGAGGGAGGAGGATGAGGAAGTAAGTAGTACTGGGATCAGGAAGAGGAACTAGGATGATAAAGAGGCATGAGGAAGAGGGAGTATAAGGAGGCAGAGGGAAGAGGAAGAAGGGCTATGCCATGGAAGACTAAAAGGCATTAGGAGGGGGAGAGGAAGAGGGATTAGGAGTAGTAAGAAGAAAAGGACTACATGAGGAAAAGGACCGGCACTTAGATGAGGGACAAGCACTAGGCAGAGTAACAATTACTAAGAAGATGGACTAGGTCAAGGAAGAGGAAGCATGACTAGAATGAAGGCTGAGGAAGTCGTTGTAGGACCAGGAAAAAGGATTAGCATGAGGATGAGAGACTAGAATGAGGGATTAGAAAAAGGAAGCAGGACAAGGATGACAGACTAGTATAAGGAAGATGGACTAGGGCGAGGAAGAAACACTTCAAAGAGAAGACAGACGAGGGACTATTATAAGGAAGGGGGACCAGAAAGAGGAGGAGCGAGCAGCATGAGGATAAGGAAGTGAAAGAGAAACTGGGATAAGGAAAAGCAAGAAGGAATATGGTGAGGAAGAATATGAGGGACTAGAATGAGGAAGAAGAACAAGGACAAGGAAAAGCATGTGGGAAGATGGATGAGTACTGGGAAGGGGGTCTAGGGCAAGGAAGAAGAGGCACTAGTGTAGTCCCTGGTCCAATTAGGGCCCGGCTGGAAGGGCTACATTGCTTTTCCCCTGAAGGAAATTAATAAAATAAAGACACATACGCTAGAGGTATTTTATGTATTGGTTATCTTTTGTGTTGAGTGTTCACTTTATTTGTAAAAAAGTTGCCTGATCATTGTTGTTGAATAATCCATCCAGCCCCTTCCTGGGACTGGAACAAGAGAACATGGAAGGGTCTCCCCTGCCCAAGGAATGGAATGGGCAGGGGAGAGTATGGTGAAAAAAGAAAAGGTTTAAAATTATGGTCCTCAGGAGGAGAGACAAGAGAGACATAAGAGGTCTAAGGCTCTCCCTGGTGGGACATGCCCTTCAGTGGCCAGATGGAACTAAAATGACAGAAACGACAGGGCGCATATGTCTGGAGTGCCCTGGCTAAGCCATGGGGCCGGGTGGCATTCCCAGTATAGCCCGGGCACCTACAGAGCCTGTCAGTGAGTCGGCCCACCCCAGGGCCAGGTCAGGCTGGTCCAGAATGAGCAAACACTGGTCTGCATGTGGGGTGCGGAACTGCCCAGTACCGGGATGCGTGCTAGGGGTGGCGCAGGACAAGGTGAAGCAGCGTAGCCCTTTGTCAACCCACCCCAGGGGACGGATAGGGCGGGTCCTGAAGATCGGTGCTCCTGGGCCATAGATGCCAGGGGTGACCAGTGAGCTGGCAGTGGCGGTCCCGGGCCACAACGTCCTTGCCGCCCAGGTGAAGAGGTGTATGCACTGGAACGCAGCAAAGAATGGCCGGATTGTCTCGCAGGCTAACATAGGCAAGCAAGATGGAAGGGGCAGGATGGAGGCAGCGGGCCTCGCCCCCCACCGCCCACCCTCTGAACTCTGCAAAGGGAGTTTCATTGGGGGTGCCGGGAGCAGCGGTGAATGCAGCATCCCGAAGGATATGCAACGTGGTGAAGAAGGAAGCAGGTCCGGTCGCGCAGTGGTGAAGGCGGTGCCTCGCTGAGCAGGGGTTTGTCGCCTGCAAGCACATTTGGTGTGGGGCCTGCATGGCAGTGAATGAGGGCGCCGCCCCAGGCTTGGGGCACCACCAGAAGAGAAATGTACCTGGGATTGCCCGGCACCCTTGGAAACAGCAACCCAAATGTGGTGTTGTCCATAAGGGACAACACCACAGCAACCCAGGTGCTGTGCCGCCATACTGAGAGGGCCCAGAGCGTGGCTGAATGCAGCAGTCACACCCATATAATGTATAGGAACTGTACATGATGATAAAGTGAATATTACTGGTAGTGCACTTCAGCATGTGTATATATGTACTACTCTTTATATTTCTGGAGTTATTAGTATAGCTGTTGGATAATTATTTAGTGATAAGCGTTTAGGTAACTTTAGGAAAAGTCACGTGCCCTGGGGTGACAGAGTGGGAGAGGTGGCCTGCCTAGGGCATGGAGCCAGCCACCGGGGCCACACTCTGGCCCTTCTTCCTGGGTGCGTGGCACCAAATAGTTAGGAGGGTTCTGTTCCGTTAGTTCACACCCAGGGCCCCTGCATGAGCCCGTCCAGATGGGGTGGGCATGGCGGGGCAGATCCCTAAGCAAAGAGTCACGCCAGAAGAGGGAAAAGAAGGGACGTTGAGACTGATTCAAGCTAATATGGTTCTTTCAATGGGTGTTTATGTTTGAAATAAAAAGCACTCCCCTTTGGGGATCCTAAAAAATACCTTGGTGCCTATTGTCCATCGGAGGGGGTTCACATTGGAAAGGTGGGGGCTCGGGGAGTAGCCCATCTATTGCAGGAAGGATACTAACGGATTTATTGTGCAGGCTGCATAGCACACGGCTGCCTGCAGCTGGTCTGTGTATGGGGGGGGGGGGGGGGTTAAGTGGTTCCTCTCTGGCGTGGGGCGAAGGATGGTGCACGTGCCACCAGCCCAGGGCCAGAAACACCAGGGCTACACCAGAACGGTGGCTTGTGAATTACAGGGCTCTGCTGTTCTCTATTTTTTTTACGTGTGCTTGCTCTGAGACATGTTGAGACATGCTGGCAGAAGGAAGAAGTGTGAGCTGCACGACACGCACAAAATCCGTGATGCAATGAGCGTGTTTCCAGCAAGCATGACGAATAAATTCAGCTTCTTGGAATCCTTCCCTCATTTCGCCTAGATGTAGCTTGTTTTGGCCACAAGGTGGCGCTAAAGCACTAACATATTTACTAAAGCCTTAAACTCCCAAAATGTTTTCCACAGTTTGACACAAAGATCCTAAAAGTTAAAGGAATACTGTGTCTTTCAGATGTCCAAAACCATTTCAATACCAGGCTCATGAGACAGTTTCACAAACTTTGTATTTATTTTTAGATTAAAACCTTGAAAGCTAGTACAAACCCATCTTCACAACTATGAGGTGGTTTTATGTCACGTGTTACACCATGGACAAGCACTGACCTGTAAACCAATAGTACATTACATGGTGTGATTATTAAGGACATGCTTAAAATGGCAACACTGTGTACTGCTAGGGCCCTCTTGAACTCCTCTCAAGTCATGCAAACATACACAACCATATCTAGCGCCATGCATTGAGTGTCTGGTCTAGATAGCGCCGTCACAGTTAAGCATTGCTAGTAAACTGCACTGCATATTTCTGACTTGTTCTCTCGTGCTTATCAAGAGCTAATCGCAGTTAAACGTGCATTCCAGCTACCACAGCCATAATCCCTCCTCCTCATTTCACGTGGTTCTTCTCCACTAAGTTGTCTGTCTATTGGCAAGCCCCCTCTGACCCCACTTTCCTATGAACTCCACTCCAGCAGTATTAGCATAATTGACCTAAAAACATTTGACCTAATACATTTGATCAAATTTGTTTTACCTTTTTTAGGTCAAATTTAATTAAATATATATGTGGGGGTGGGTAAGGGTATAGATTAGGTTGAGGGGAAGTGGGGAGGTCAAATAAATTCGATCAAATGTGATTAGATCAAATGTTTTAGGTCGAATAGACCCAGAACACTCCCGCCCCACTCTTTTTCTTTTGTATTCACAGACCAAGGTATGCAATACCCTAGTGGGGTCGCAATACGCCACCTCGCAGACAAGGTCAGGCCCTGTAAGACCCTGACGGTGGTGATGGGCGCAGTACAAATATTGAATAATATAACATACATCTAATTTATTGAAGTGCTTTACATAGAACATACTGAGCCCTAAGGCACAAAACACTTACCATGGTTGGAAAGTGAAGATATTTGCCAATTACAAGTAGCGAACAGTAATAATTAGTACAGATCTGTACACAGATTGGCAGAAAAAAAGGTGAAGTGAGCAAACATCAATTGTCCTTAGTGTGAGCACCGGGACTAAGTGACGGTGTCACGTGACAATCACAGCTCAGCATCCGTGCTTCTTAAAAAAGGAAGCTGGACAGTAAAAGCAGTGCCATTTCTATTAAGCGATCCTATGCGGAGTGGGCTTTTTATGCTTTGAATGGGATGGGAGGTTCTGTCTGGTGCTGTGGACAGTCTGCCCATGCTAGTAGAACGTGCAGCTCAGGAGGTTGTTGCGTGCATGATTCGTGTGAGTGCCCTGTGAATGTCACTTGGTCCTGAGCTGGAACAAGGGGGGAGGCAGCAAGTGGTTGTCCCCCTATATATTCTATATTTAGAAAAGTTAAAATGTGTTGGTTTGTGGCTTGGGGAAGCTTTGTTTCTTATACAAGTCTACACTGTTTCACCAATCTGAACCAAATTCTGCATAGTCACCTGTTAGGACCCTCCGGACATTACTGGCTAAATGACATGTGGACACCCTACCCATTTCCCAAGATTACAGCAAAAGTCAAAATGTGTAGGTGTGTGGCTTGGTGAAGCATTGTTCCTTTTACAATTCCACACTGTTTCACTACTCTGCACCAGATTTTGCATAGTTTCCTGTTAAGACACTCCGGACAATGTTGCCTACATGTCATTTGGACACCTCACTGAAACATAAGGATGGGTACCCCCTTCAACGTGGACCTGGGGAGCATGCGTAATCAGGAAACCAAGCACAGTGGTCACACGGGCAAATGATTAATAAGAAAAATGTGCAAGTAATATCGACTTCAATATACAAACAGAAGGGATAGGCTCGGTCAATGGGAAATGACCTATTCATATGCTATTGATAAAGTACATACAATAGAATACAACATATAATAAGTACATTATTTACCATAGAACTAGTACAACATGTTTATAAAAAGACATATACATGTATTGCTGCATCAAGTAGAAATATCTAGTCTAAATGAAGAGAGAATAACGATGTTGAATAGCATGTGGTGCTAACTAGGCTTAATTACATATAACCCTGCTGCAGTCAGGGCTAGTGGCAGTATTTCTCTCAAATTATATCTAAATTGACAAAGGTAATGACAAAGCCATGGGCAAGTTGTCATAAAGTGCTATTACAGTGCAAAAAAGCACACGACAACAAGTGTTGAGTGTCACTGTGCCATGTTAGTACAAAGAGACATGCAACAAAAAGTGCCAAGTGTCGACTACTAGTACCTTGCTAAAATAGATTTTGTACATATCTCAAGGTATCCAGTTTTGCTGTAGTTTCGATGAGACTACAACAAAACTGCATACCAAATGGAGCAATAAATGTATATGTCTTTTTATAAACATTTTGTACTAGTGTTATGATGAATAATGTGCTCACTATACAATATACTATTGTATGTACTTTATCAATAACATATGAATATGTAATTTCCCAGTGACCGAGCCTATTCCCTATGTTCACATATTGAAGTCGCTATTACTTGCAAATATTTCTTATTAATCATTTGCCCGTGTGACCACTGTTCTAGGCTTCTTGATTTGGACACCTCACCCCATTCGCCGGATGTCAGTAAAAGTAAACATTTGTTTGCGGCTTGGCGAAGCGCTGTTCCTTATACAATTCCACACCGTTTCACGAATCCGAACCAAATTTTGCATAGTTACCTTTTAGGACGCTAAGCACATTACTGGCTACATGGCATGTGGACATGTGAACACCCCAGCCCTTTCCCTGGCTTACAGCACACGTCAAAATGTATAGGTTTGTGGCTTGGTGAAGCGTGGTTCCTTGTACAATTCCACACTGTTTCACCACTCTGCACCAGAATTTGCATAGTTACCTGTTAGGACCCTCTGGCTACATGACATGTGGATACCCCACCCCTTTCCCCGGATTTCAGCACCTTCACACGTGAGATGGTTGCCTGAAATTGGCGAAACATCAATGTGGTCATAGAAAGATTGGTCCTCAACCATAGAATGCACAGTTTCTGGGACATTTGCACCGCAATACACCACAACAAACTGCGCAATGCCAGGTTGAGGCAACAGGTGGGGATAATCTATAAAATGGAAAGTAACTGGATTACTGTGAGTGGTGTCACCTGCATTATAATTTCCGATATTCTTAATGAATGAATGTGAAAAAATACTTACTGTGCCAAAACATAAATCATTCACTCAGAGACTCTGTACATTACATGCTTCCTACTTCCTAACCAGAAATGCCCCTCCTCCCGCCACGGGTGTATACGTAGGGACGAGTGTGGCAGGCGGACCCGGCTTTAAGTTCAAGTTGCTGGTTAAGGATGCAAGTTTTTGTGCCCGTGACTTTACTCACTGCTCCCCTTTCCCGCTCTGCTTGGCCCCATTTCCTTTTCACCCCTCAGACCATGCCCTTGCTGCCACCACCGTGGGCAGGATCGCAATTTTCCTCTACATGGACGGACGGGGTGCTTTATGACCGCTGCACTGCTGAACTACACGGTGTAACAGATGAGTAATATGGCATAACATTTGCCCTTCATGGTTCAAACGAGTTTAAATGCTTCCCGCCATGTGTGCTTATCCCAACCATAAAACCAGATGCTGGCGTGAATGGAGTGCACAGGGGATGTGAAGAGATAATGTTCACTCCAGCTGTCAAAAATCATGAAATGAGCCCCATTGTGGGCACTACAACCCCTTCCCAAATAGATAGTTCTAAGAGTTGCTAAGCTTAAAGTGGATGCACCCTGACCTTTGCATTGAAATGCATCAGTCCCAAAGAAGACTTTGAAGGAATACAACAGGAAACAGGGAATTGGCAAAGCCCACAGTCTTGCCCTTTGCAGTCGCTCATTGCATTTCACACATATAAACATCAATGTGTGTTAGCCCTCCACAAAATAGCCCCATCTGCTTAGAGTAGACTGACACTGTGGCAGAGGAGTCTCCTGCCTACACAGGAGACAAGCAAGCATGTGCCGAACTACTGAAGAAAATCTATGTTCACAGCAGGATTAGGCTCTGAGAGGCACCACCGCGCCACTCCCAAACACCGCACACGTTGAATGGCAACTCAGACAACGTGCACACTGTGGGAGCCTCTGTGACGCCATTCTGCCCTTGCGCAGTGCAATAGGCTCTCCTTCTGTACCAAGAGTGCAATGCGTCCTTCTTGACTGCATCTGATGTATGTTTCAGGCAGTTATGAGTGTGGTTCTCGCTGAAGACCCCAAGCAAAGCTCACACCCTTTTGTGTCGCCAAGGCGGGTGAAAACACCCGATTTTCTTTTTGGCAGGTGAGAAACCATAGAAGTGAATGGGCGTATACGGGGCTAGGCGGGTGAGTCAGCTGCTTGCAAGGCGGGTGACACCCACCAAAAGCGGGTAAATTGAGAGCTATGACCCAAAAGTAGAAGTTGCTTCAGGCCTCACAAAGAGTATCTGCTGCAGACAAACGTATCCACAGAAACATTCTGAAAAATAACCTGAATGGTATATTCGAATTTGAGCTGGACAAACAGCCAAAAATGTTGGATAAATATATCATGTGGTGCCATTATTGTGGAAAAGGGGAGCGGGGGTTGCAGGGGTGTCCCTGCACCCTTGTTCACTATAATGGCACAGGTATTGAGGTGGTGTCCCCCCGCTCCCGATTAAATAAAGTTAAAAGAAAAAAAAAGAGGCTCCAGCTGCACTGGTTCCGATCCACGTAAGTGAAGGAAACTGGTCGGCTAGAGAGATGAGCTTCCCGGTTTGACTTATTTCTCTTGAGGTTCAGCAAGCAGGGCTTCAATATGCCCCGTCCCAGCCACTAATACCGAGGGTGCCTGCTTGCGCCTGAGAAGCATCGTACATCGGATAAGGCAGACCGAGCTGGAGTGAAGGGAGGGGCAGGAGGTGCAGTGAGAACATGGGGGGGGGGGTATGTCCTTGATGGCAGCGGGAAGGGGCCGGAGAGGAAATGGAGCTCACTTCAGGGTCGTAGGAAAACCAAAACACGTTGACGGGTGGGGCTGAGCAGCAATCAAAAGAAGGATCATTCCACGCCAACCCATACATGAAAGCACCTGCCTTCCAATGCCACGTAGCTTTAAAAGAAGCCTTCCAAAGTTTAAGGTTGTCAGCCCAGCGATTATAATAAATTGTAAGGTTCGCAATTGCTAGGAGCTATTTAGCACCTGGGTATAGCATTGGGGAGCCTGGTTGACTTGACACCAACAACCACCAGGAGCTACAGTTGGCTCCCATGCCAACTAGTGCCATACAAACATACCTATGTGGCTCTAGCTCTCTGTGTTTCTGAATGAGCATTAGGATAACATGCAGAAGACATATAAAGCATCATGGGTCATCTGTGATGCTCAAAAAAGTATAGTTCGTATCTCATCCGGGAGTTAAATGTGCGGCATGGTAGGTAATAGCTCCCGGTTCCCCAGAGGCAGCTCTTGCTTACTGGGTAATGCCAGGTACCCAGAAGCTGCTTTTAGCGCTTGGTAATAAAATCTTTATTTGGATCCCGGAAATGTATTTATAAACAACTATCCACTTCTTGAAACCCGTCCTTTCCCCCTTTTCTGTTAGCAGTGTTTTGGTAGCAGATGGCACACGCAGTTCCAAATGAGTCAAAACCAAAAATGTGCATCGAGAATGGGCATGACTGGAAATGACTGGAAATGACTGGAAATTAATGGAAATGATAATCAGAGCACAGTACACAGGGCGGTATTACAAAAACTTTGGACTGGTGCAGGTGAAATTAACACTAACTTAGCCTCAGGAGGCGAAAAACAAATTCTTTAAATATATTTTTGTACCAGGGCAATATCTGCCCTAATCATAGAGGAATGTTATCAGTATGGTGGTAGTTCGGTGGCAATTCAGTTGAACTACGACCAAACTCGATTATTATTACTGCCACTTGGTCCCGCGGACATACCTCAGGATTGCAAGTGATGGCATGGCGGTGTAAGACAACATTTTCAGAATCCATAGGAATCCATGAGGATTTTGGCAGAACTACCGCCAACAGTAGTTACGCCACAGTAATTCCACCAAAATGTGGCACTAGGGTGGCGGATTCCCCTCCAGCTTTTTGCTGAAGGTAAACCCTATGCCCCTCTGCCAAACTCGTAGTATGGTGGTGCGGGAATGGAGCGTTAAAGTGGCGGTAACAGAATAACTGCCACGTTCATTTATTTTCCGGACTGCCATACTCATAATGAGACTCCTAGTCCTTTGCCTTGTTGCAAAAATGCAATGAAAGCATGTGTGTTTTTCTCTAGGAAACTGTTTGGCATAGCTCTAATTGCACTTGCACCCATGCAAAGTTTCTCTAACACTGCTCCCAAAATGAGGAGTTTGGGACAGGCAGATTAGCTTTATTGAAATTAAGTGAATTCACCTTAAATTAAACAGGGACAAAGCCCTACCAAGACAGGTCTTTCGTTTTACTCTGGGTAGAGAGGGAGAAACCTTTGCTATCCAGAGGAATTCCTTGGAGGTGCAAGTCCTAAGCAGGTGCATGCCTGAAAAGTGCCAGGAATCAGTCCTGAGGCTGAGGGGCTGAATACAACCTCAATTCCTCATGGTTCGATTTGCATGTAGTGGCTAACGTCTGTTGTAAACTAGCCGGTGCAAGCCAGTGGTATGTGGGAGGAACACGTATGTGCCTAATAAATAAACTCTTCAGATGTCAGCTGATAATTGGCGGCCAAATGAGTGTGTTCCCTATTGGAGTTGGTGCCGCAATGGGAGGGAGGCCTCATCTTGGGAAACTCCTGATGTTTTGTCGAGGTTGTCTACAAGAGAGCAGCAGCAAAGTCTCCTAACTTTAAATATTTATTTATTTAAGTGCCTCTGATGTTCACGTAAATTATAAAACACAATACATTACTTTTCCCAATGCCACAATTACTCCAGCAAATGATGTCCTTCCTTAATAATAGTAAAACGAATACATTGTCCTATACTTAGTTAATCTCAATACACGGTAATTAGTTTACTTACAATTTGCAACATAGGTTTTTATACAACCAATTGTATACTTTATTAGTTTAGTCTGAAACCTCAAGATTAATTTCCTTACAATTCACAATTTAATTTCTTATAAAACCAGTTAAAGAGACCTTAAGTTAACAATCTTTGTCTCTGATAAAAAATGTAGTCAGAGCCTGTATAAGAGATCTATGGGGACCTTGCATACACAAAAACATAATCTCGGGCCTAAAACGCTGTGTGTATCTAGAAGACTGAACCGACATTTTATAATTATTAGCCTTTTACCTTCATCTTGTAACTGGTTTATGTAGCAAATTGCTTTTGACCAACAAGGGAACATGTAAATATAGTCACAAGGAGATGTTCTCTTTGATAATTCAATGTTTCTGTTCCAGTGCCACAAGCATGGTGTCTTCTACCACTCTACGGTGTTAATGGCAAGATCTCCCACTTTTCTAGCCCCTTCATACTAAATTGCTGCTAAAAAGGGTTCATTTCCTTGTGCAAATGTAGCAAGTAGTAGTTGGTTAGTTAGTCATAATTGTATCATTTGTATTATGATAATGAATTCCCATAAAAACAGAATTCTTGGACCACGTCAATAACTTTGTCTCCCAATTTGCATTCAAATCAACTGTACTTGGATTTCTTCATTTAGTAACAAACATATCATTTGAAATAATATTCTGATTAAATTGCCTAATATTCTGTATCAAATCTTTGAGACAAATCTGATAATAGCAATACATTAAAAAAGGCAATTAATTCTGTATTCAGCTTAAATGCCCATTTATTAATAACAAGGTACACAATATACGCTAGCCCTCTGTTGATAGCATGCGATTTATGAAGAACAAATATGGACAATACTGAATCAGTAAATATCAGCATAGAAGGCACCATAGCCAACCATCATTGGCTTACAGGGAAGCAATGGACAGCTTGCATTAGATCCCAGGTATTTGCTCTGACTGCAGAAAGTCCCACCATTGTGTAAAAGTTAAAAAACAATCTAATGCTAGAATTCACTGTGTTGGTCAATTGCTATAGAAATGTTTACACCTAATCCTCTGGGCATGTGCCACAAACTAGTCCAACAAAGGTCATATTGTGAAGTTAAAACAAATTGGCAAATTAAGCATGTATTTATGTTCTTCATTGTATCTCAGTGGGGTGACAACCAAGGGCATTCTCAGTTTAGCAGGAAAGCCCCTTCCTCGCAGAATATTGGTTCTCCCGCAAGGAATTAAGGATTACATTGATGTTTGATATGGGGGATATTCCCCCTCTTTCTCAGATCAACTTTAAAGACTTTTCGCCATATAATAACACAGTGTGTGTGTGTGTGTGCGCGCGCGCGCGCAGGAATGAAAACATCTTATAATAACTCTTAGTGTCTCAGTAGAGAAACATTAATCATATTCCATCAAATTCCTCATGACAAGTCAATATGGAAAGGTAATTTTTATATTTCTTTCATTCCATGCAACCATTTCAAACTAGGTTGTTAACTCAATTTGAAAGATACACATTTAAATGTTCTTTACAAATGTGTAGGATTTCTATAATAAGAATGAACATCGTTCCCCCACAGCAATTATTCTTCATAAACATAATTCCATAAACATGATCCCTTGCTCTAGAGATACTGTGGCGAATTGAAAGTGTGTCTCTTCACTTGGCTTTGTCTGTTTGTCTGGCACAAACTATAACATCAATAAGTATTGCCCATCAGAATTGTATTTTGCTATTGAACTTTCAATGCTAATAGCAGTGGCGGAACCCTGGGTGAGGAGGAGCACAGGCTTCGGTTGCCCTCTTGGGACCACTCCTCGTTGCCCGGTTCAACCCCAGCTGCCCGGAGAGCTGGCGGTCGCTCACTTCTTTGTTTAAACTAAAATACATTAATGCAGCAGGGTGCAGCACCTGCAATCATCCTGGACTGGCTGCTAGGTTGTGAGCGATCCTGAGCTTCCAAATATTCTGGGGTGCTGCCCCCTGCTAACTCTATTCCCGCTGCCTCGACGGAGAGATGAGACTCGACCAGAAAAATGCGGAAAGCTATTTCTTTTAAAGCGTTAAATAAGTGTTTGTATGTCTGCATGCTTGAATGCAATGCATGCGGTGTGTGTGTTTGTGCACGTGCAAGAGTTTGATTTAGTTTGTCTGTGCGTATGTGTACGTTAGCGTCAAGGCGTGTGCATGTGTGTGTGTGCGCGCGAATCTGCAATGTTGATGCATTTGTTTGGCTGGCGAGGTTGGCTGCACCCTGAAATTGATTTACAGAAGCAGGCATGCCCGTATTGTCTGCGGGACATTATACCAGTGATATTCTGTGACTACTGTGGCATATAATGTGGGTACAGCATCATGGACGTATTATACAGTGGAAGTGCTGCTATGGGACAGCCAATCCTCTCCATCTTTAACACCAACTGAGACACCTAGCCGCTGGCCAACTCAAGCCCACCAAGCAAGCCTTATCTTCCTTATCTGTGCACAAACCACTCAAAGTTCCTAGCACATCAAACCTATAAGGCGGTCGTGCAAGCAGAGCTCGTCTTATTTCTGATCTGCACTGTCAATAAAAAGCGCTGCAATCTTGTGTTTTCTCTTTTCTTCCAACTAATCAAACCCACACACGCTCTTCCAGCTTTGTCATAGTGCTTTGAGACCTTGCATTAATAGGCCTTTTCGCAAGCCTGCTATTCCATTTTAGGGGTTTCAGGTTTGCCTGTGCATCGAGGTCCTTGACTGCCCAGTGCACTAACCAGCTGAAATTTTGCATTACAACGCAAAATACGCATACCACCTGTATGACCCACACGTTGTAAATGAGCGCCCCTCACAACAACCATAAACCATTGAAACACTACACCTCTACAGCCAACTTACATACAACACCCCAAATGGCTCTTGACACAGAACACCTAGGAACCGACCCCACACAGAGCTCAGGTTACTTCTGGTCTGCATGCATTAATACAACAGCAAACCTTTCTTTCATTTCCCCTTTCTCCCCACTAACCTCACTCACCCACCACACTTTCATATCCACCAGAGTGCTTGTATGTCATGCAAATGAGTGCTGTATAAATCACAATAACATTAGAAATGGCAGTGGTGCATCTATTGTGGGCACAGCCTCATGGAAGTGATTCACTGTGGAAATGCTGGCATATGTTGGTGCGCGCAAAGGGCATTGAATACACGGAGTATCCTGCTGTTGTGCTGTGGCTGCACCTACATTCCCACTATCAGCTGTTGTAGTGGGAGGAGAGCGAGGTGCTGCGCATTGAACGGACATTGACGGAGTGAGAAGTGCGGATTTGGCTCCGCCCATTTCCCGCCCCCGGTTACGGGCACCGCCTCCAGGAAGTGCTATAAAGAGACTTCCCAAGCACCCTTGCGGCGCTAAGCCCGAGCGCGCAAAGGGCATCAAATACACGGAGTATCCTGCTGTTGTGCTGTTTGGCTGCTGGGCTGCTCGCTGTGTAAGTACTATACTGCATAAGCCAGCAGCCTCGATAGGCTGAGCTGAGATTTGAGGAAATAAAGCTTATACTGAGGAGCTGCACTACAGGATGAAACCTACGGTTGTACATACGGATGCATCGGGAACAGCCGTGCGAACTCGCCTGCAGGTAAGGCAAAAATTTGCACCACTCCCGGAAGTGAATGGAAGCCCGGAGCGCGCACAAAACATGCCGATGCTGAAACAATCTTGCTTACCCTTTTGCACCAAGAAGCGTAAAAGCTTGTCTGTGGGGGCCCCCGCGACCGATACTGGTAGCGAAAAAATGTCGAGTTTGGTTATTGAAGACCCTGTGCGGTTAGCTCCAAAATCACCTGTTCAACCTATGGCCTGTACAGTTTCCACTCTCGAAGAGCCCGTGAGTCACCTCCCTCCACCCTTTGAAACACCAAGCTTGCATGAGGAGGATGCCGATCAGGTCAAGAAGTTAGATCTAATTGCTGGTGAAGGATATTCCAGCAAAACGATCAATACTGCGCCCCCAGGAGATAAAGAAAAAAGTATAGTTGAACAAAACCAGACGGTAGGGGTGTTACCCGAGAAAGCCCCAGTTCTCCTGGTCAATCTGAGCCTTGAAAAGACGACGGAAATACTAGACCAACCTAGCAACCTTGATACTTGGGGAGACTCGTGTTGTCCGTTCCCATCTTTAATTTCCCCAAGAAGGGGAAATGATTCTGTAAACATGTCGACTAATGATCTAGTCAACTATGGAACTACACCTATAGCGGACATGTGCGAAAGCATGTTGGATGAAAATTCTAGTCTGGATGTGGCATTGAACTCCCCTACTCTGACCTTAAAGGAAACCACAAATAGATCTCTACTGATTGAGTCTGTGTGGGAAAAGGAGGATCAATGGGACACAAATGACTCGGAATTATGGGAGAAAGCCTTGCCGGATCCCAACAAGGAAATAGAAAATAAAAATCAACATCTAAGAGCTATGGAGGAAACCACAACGATAAGCGATATCTTCCAGCCCTACAGGGAAGATAACAGATGTCAGTGGCTCAAGGAAAAGAGCCCCCAAAATAATACCCAGCTGGGGGCAAATGCCCTGCTCTCAAATGACCTAACTGACCGTGAATCTCCTCCTCGGACCCTACCCAAAGATATGCCGGCGATGCCTTACCCTAAGGGGACGCTCCCTCCAAAGGCCAGACTAGAAAAGAAAACCCTGTGGGATTTTGGAAGTGAAACTCCGTCAAAAACTACAGGCACTGAAGGAAAGACAATGTTGCCATTAGCTAATTTGAGCAATTCAAGTTTAGCTAACAAAATTATGCAAGACCTCACTCTCTTGACGGGGAAAATAGAGAGAGAAACAAGGAGGAGTTTCTCGATAATAAGCGAGAAAATGGCTGAACTGGAAAAGGAGCAAACTAAAGGGAGCTCCCTGGAGTTGGAGGCCGTGGGGGCCGAGGTCCTCGCAACAAAAACCCAAAGAGACTTCAGGTCAATGACCCTGTCACAAAGATCTTTAATTGAGAGGAGAAATCCATGCCTCGAAGATAGACCGTCAAGCTTAAAACCACAAGGACAATCTGTAGAACCCCAAATGATAACGAAAATGACTCAGACGCCCTTGTTGGATGACCAAAAGCAGTGTTCTGAAATCTTTACGAAAGATCAAATTATACACCTAATTAAAGACGCTTACCAAACTGATAGAGAAAAGGATATGAAACACCTCCAGCAAGTGATCATGACCTCATTGAACATCACACTGGCACCATACCTAAAATTGTATGAGATGATAAATGACTCTGTGAAAGAGATGACTACTACTAACATACAAATTAAAGAGGCAAATATACAAACGGATTTGTCCCTGCGGAATTTGAATGTACGAATGGACAAAGAAGCTGAAAAATGCCATACATGGCAAAATCGCCTCACTGATCTGGCAAGGAGAGATGCTAATGATAAGTCCTTATTGATGGAGGCGGTTCTGGAAGATTGCAAGTGGATGCGAAATTTATGCAAACAGAAAAAAGATGAGTTAAGCATGGTTGAAAATCCGTGTCGAGGGAAAGGCCCCATGAAATTGAGTCAAAATAAACCAAATCAATCCATGCAAACTGAGCTAATGATCAAAGAGGTTATATTGATCTCTCCCGGTTGTAAGGGGGTGGGAAGTCGTGACTCAAAAATTCAATCAGAAAAATCCAATTTCGCTATCTTCAGTGGTGGGACATCCAAGGACCTGTCCTCAGAAAAGGGAAATGAGCAGAAGAAAAAACCAAACGAAAATGGCAAAAAAACAAAAAATGAAGGCTTAAAACGGAAGATAAATGGTTCCAGGGCATTCTTAAGGAATCTAAGAACGCCCCCAAGAAGAGAAAACCTCCAACAGGCAAAGAAGCCGAGGAGAGAACTGGCAATGGGAGACACGAACATTTTGGTGGACACGAATGCAAAGGATGTGGGAGGGGGGAAAACCCTCCTCCCTCCTTGGAGGATAATGGAGATGAGTCAGACCAACGAGAAGATGTAAGTGACCTGATTGACATTATGGAAGAAAATAGGGAGGACGAAGAGTGGCAAAGCATCAGCCCATCAGAATGGAAAACTATGGACAACTGGGAGATGGTGGAGAGGAGCCCTAATCCCTCTGATTGCAAGAAACCCCAACGAGATATCCTGCCGAAAACCTTAAAGGAGACAAAAAGCGGATCCGACTCATTGGAAAGGGAGGAAGTCAATGAGGCTGATGACAATCCTGCCAACTTCAAAACCTTAGAACAAAAAAGACAGGAGCTAGCTACCAAAGAAAGGAGGGTACGATTTCAACTTGAAAGCTTTCATCTAAAACAGGATGGTAAAAACATAATTAAAGAAACAAAGAAGATCAACAAAGGAATAAAAGCGTCCGTCCCTCCTTCGAGGAAAACCCCATCAAAAGAATGCTATTTGAAATTAGAGATGACACTCAATGGACCAAGAAGGGCTTTGCTCAATAGGAGCTATGTAGTCTCGCTTTGTAACCAAACATCAGCTCTACGCATGATATCTACTGAGGACATTAAAGTTGTGGAATTCCCAAGAGAACAGAGAATGGACCAAGTTATATTGCATCTTAATTCAAATGACATCAAGCAGACATTTCTGAAGGCTACTGACATCCTAAGAAAAAAGGGATTTCGTCTGACGGAATTAGAGGATGACATTAAGCCTGATAGTATTGATATATCACCAAAGGACAGAAGACGTGCTAATAATGAGGTCTCATCCTGCACGGAAAAAGAATCTATGGGAAAAAAGAGAGAAGAAAATGGTCAAGAAAAAGAGGAAAAGAAGAGGAAGACTCCAAAAGAAAACGAAAAAGAAGGAAATAAAAACCCTGAAAACCATTTATACAGCACCAAAGAAAATGTTGAAAAACTAAAATCTTTGAGGTTTACGGTAGATAATTCACAAAACCCAAGGAAGGGTAAAATAAATGAAAACAAACCTGAAAATAAACCAAATGATTGGCCCCCCATGGCAAATGATCGCAATTTAAAAAAAAAAAAAATAAACAATAGAATAAGGAAGTTGGAAATGGATCCGTTCGCTGTGCCACATGGAATACTAGAGGATTTCATCATCTGTTCTCGACGGAAAGCTCTTTCTTGACCAAATATGATCTCATTTGCATCCAAGAATCATGGCTGTGTGAACCTCCAATATGTGAAGGGTATGAAGTCTACTTCAATCCAGCAAAAAAGGGACTGAAAGGCCGACCGTTTGCAGGCCTCTTGGTATTAAAAAAAATCGATAGCCACTTACAAATACTCAAGCACGAAGCTCCAAATCCTTACGTTCAAATATTGAAAATAGCCTCTACAACAGAAAATCAGGAGGAGATGACCAATTTGCTATTGATTAATACATACTGGAGGGAAAATATGCCAAACCCAGGGTCATACTTAAAATCTATCACGAATGCCATTGACAAGTCCATGACGGAGGAAGAAGATCAGCTCATATTACTGAATGGTGATTTAAACATCAAGCTCCTAGACAAAGGGGGCGAAATTAAAGAGATTGAAAATCTTACAGGAAAAGAAAGCCAATGGATGAAGGAAATGGGCATACGGGATATGATGATGTTAAACAGCCAAACAAATGGCGACCTCATGGGGGCCGACACTTGGCATAGTGGAAAATTGAGAGCATGCTTGGACTATTGTTTTGTGGGAAGAGATACGCTTGCCTGGATAAAATCATTTCGAGTCATCAAGCAAGCTAATAGTGACCACTCTCTTCTGGAAACTGAGCTTGCATGGGATTCAAGAGCTTTCTCAAAGGGAGGAAAAGTGATGGAAACAGAGATATCGTGGGGAAGAAACAGGCTGCGACTTAAAGATCAGATTATACCAACACTGGCGAAAAATTTCCAGGAAGCCGTAGAAAAGGGCGAGGAGGTGGTCGATTATAAATGGCTGTTTAAAGCTTATGAGGTTAAGAACGATTCATCTAAACTGAAGCAGGTCAAAAGGAAACACGCCTTTAATGAATTTGTAGTCGCCAGACGAAAAAGATACAGAGCTGACCTCAGGCGTATAAAAAAGTCTCATAGCCTAGACAAATGCGAATTGGAAAGAAAATGCCGACAAACCTACAAGAATTGGCTGCAATCAACCAGATACCAAAGAACTCAAAGAGACGTGGAACAAATGATGGCAGCCTTAGCAACAAATAATACAAAAAGTACCTGTGATCTAATTAACAACAGAGATTCTAATCAATCGGCCATAGGTATTAACCAAGTCTCTGAGAAAAACTGGTTCGACCACTATACTGCCCTGTTCAAAGGAAAAAATGAGGAAAAAGTAGTTGATAAAAGAACAGGAAACGCTACCTGGTCATTGAACTTCGATAGAGAAGACATTCAAATACTGATCAACAAATTAAGCTCTTCCAGGGCTGCCGGTCCAGACGGCGTCTCCAACAAAATGTTAAAAGAAAACATGGAAGGCTGGTCAGACCTAATTTACGCACTTTTCAAACAAGTAGCGAGAACCAAACAAATTCCAACTACATGGACGGAGGCCTACATCGTGCCTATTTTTAAAAAAGGTGACTGCGGCAATCCTAGAAATTACAGGCCGATTGCGCTACTAGACTCCATTGGCAAGCTCTTCGCCTCCATCCTCTTACAGGATTTAAAGAACTGGGCAGCTCAAGCCGGAATCTTGGACGAGAGACAAACTGCTTTCGTGAGTGGAGTGGGCACCTGCCTTAACCTGTTCCTGATCAATATATTAAAAGCAAAGGCCCTAAAAGGAAAAACAACGATCTACTTGGCCTTTATAGATCTCGAACAGGCGTTCGATGGAATAAATAGAGAACGGCTGTGGGCAAAACTGAGGAATTGGGGATGCCCTGTGGACCTATTGGAGGCAATCCAGGCACTGTATACCGATACCTCGATCCAGGTTCAAATTACTGCAAATGGAGGTCTATCAAGGCGGATCAAGACATCCCGAGGCATCAAGCAGGGATGTGCCCTCGCCCCTTTTCTCTTCATACTCTATATGGCTGATATGAAGTCTTCACAAGATCAGATCCGGGCCTTCCCACCGAAGGTAAATGGCATAGAGATACCATGGATGCTATATGCGGATGACGCAGTGTTCATAGACCAGACGATGATAGGGCTTCAGCGCAGGATTGAGGCTTTTAATGACTATCTTAAAGCCAATGACATGAAAGTAAACGCAAAAAAATCTATGATTTTGACTATGAAATCAAGCCGCGGAAAGAAATTAGCAGGGAAAATACAGACTTGGTCATTGGAAAAAGAAAAACTGGCAGTAGTCGATACTACGATCTACCTCGGGATAAGAATTAATAGGAACTGCAATGAGCAGGCCCATTATACCCTGATCAGAGAAAAACTAAAAAGTCTGGTTAACAAAGGGCTACTTCTACATCGTAGATACGGGAAATTTTCTCTGTTGCCGATTACAACCTTCTATAAGCAAAAGGTAGTGGCCGTCATTACATATGGAGCCGAGGCCCTTATAGCCCTAAGATGGGAGGTCTGGAACCTATGCGAAGCCTATTTCTGGCGAAAGATCTTGCGCCTTCCAAATTCGCTACCCTTGGAACTTATAAGATCGGAACTAAGACTGCAATCCATCACTTCAATCACGACGTGGAAATCACTATCGCTTTATAGAAAGTGTATTTTGGACAATCCACCCGTGCCATTCAGAATCCTAGCAAAGCCAGGGGTTTCCAGTAGTGATTCAATTCTCCAAGACTGGAAAATGAGATGTGACGAAACTTTAAAATACCTGGCGATCTCTGAAGACACCCTGAAAAATAACCCAGATAAGGCTAAAAGAACAAATCGGGAAAAAGACTGGGAGGAAACACAGGAAAAGAAATTAACACGAGACCTATGTCATAATGTCATCTGGGAACGCAAAGCTCTGAACATGTTACCTCCATATCTGATGAAATTTCCCTCACAGCACTACCAAGATCTGCTTATGCGCTATAGATTTAACATCTGGCACTCGAGAGAAATAAGGTGGCGAAGAAGGAAAATTGACAAATCACTAGCATACTGTAGATTTTGCAGAAAGAAGGACCAACTGGAAACTATAAGGCATGTGATGCTAACTTGTCCGAACCTGATATTGAATCGCCTGATGTACATGGGAAATTATACGAGCCTGACCTCGGAGGAGAACGAAGAAGAGTATTGGGAAAGGCTCATCACAGCTGAGAAAGTGGGCCGTACTTTGGACGCATTGAAATTTGTTGAATCCTTAAAACTGGAGCAGGAGGAGGGGGAGTCTGAGGTGGACGCCACCCAAACAACTGGTGATTCTGGCCTAGGGGCGATCATTTAGGGATTTTGAACTTGAACCTAATTTGGGGGGCCTCCACCTCTTTGAGGAGGGATTGTTAAAGGAATGTTAAAGGTTTAACTTTGTTTAACCAATAAAACAAAAAAAATATATATATATTGGTGCATCTTTATGAAAGTGATCTACAAGGCAATGCTGTCATATACTCTGAGTGCAGCTGCATGAAAGTAATTTACAGTGGTAACTGAGCAGAGACCGGTCCCGTTTCATGAAAGTGATGTACAGTGGCAATACTGGCATGTTTTGTGCATGTGATATCATAGTGATTTACAGTATGATTGCCAGCCATTTTTATGGCTGCCGCTTCACAAACGTGATTTACAGTGGCAATGCTGACATATTAAGTGGCCACAGACATCCTGAAAAAAAAGGTTGTAAAATGCTCATGTTTACTGTTACTGGTGACCTAGCATCCATTGAATTATTTCCTATGTTACCTTAGAGAAACACAAGTGTACGAAATGGCTTTTTATCCCATTTCCTTCCAAATTCTGCTGTAAAATGCACCATTTCGAACAATTATTTATACAAACTTATTTAGTGGGAAAACCACCCTATCCCTTCATCGTTATGCTCACTATCTTTCAATAATTTCGGGATGATGTTAATATCCCTCCACTCAAAATATGAATGTGCCACCACTGAACTTGAATTGTTTACAATGCTCATGCCCCCTCAGGAACCACTTGCCCCTTGCATCAAAGCAGCCCCTGCCACCGGTGAGGAGGCCAAATACCCATTATTATTCAACGCAGAGCAAAAGCCTCTTGAAGAAGTCAATTGGTCCAATTCGTTTAGAGCAACTTTTAGACCTCCACCGTCTAACTAATTATGCAGTAATGCACCTCTCCGAAGGCCAATTGTAAGGTCAACTGCAGTCATCTCCGATAACAATTTGGAATATATTTGAAATGTATCATGCTGTTTGTGTAGTTGTATGCTCTGCTCATGAAAAATCACACACATCCCATGTTTGCACATCTAAACATTCAATCAGGAGTCAGTATGTTTCTAACACGGAGCCTCTCGGTCTGTGCAGATATGCGCAGTGTGAATTTAGTTTGGTGCAAAACCATGACAGACTTCTGATATGCAGTTATTATGGTGAAACTTACATGGAAGCAGGCTGTACCATCTGTTAATGGGCTGACCTTATAGTAAAATTGTCGGAAGGAACAGAGGGCATTACTGGGGACAGCAAACAGTTACCAGATGGTAGAGACCCCCTCAGATCCATCGTCACCATTACCACTCACTTATGGCACAAACGGTTTGTGAGAGAGGGGATACTAACTATCATAGGTGTTAAAAAATGAGGAGAACCAAGCGGACAGATGTAGAGAATGAAGCCTGCGCACACTGGGCTGCACTGTTTAGGAGTGCCGGGCCAGCCTGAAAAAGTGCACTGGATCTGCGAGCCAGAGTAGCCAAAACTAGCCCAAACTCGTGCCCCGGAGAGTGGAGTGGTAGGCGGAGGGGATGGAGCCGAAACTGGTGCTGTGACACTGAGCAGGTGAGAAGGCTGTGAAAGAGTGGTGTGGCCGGCAGGAGAGGGGATGAGGAGAGGGGATGAGACGAGTGTGGAGCTCTCGAGTGGAGTGGCAAGGAAGCGGTAAGAGGAATGGGGCAAAGAAGAGCAGGCACAGAGGCCATTGGGCTGGCAGCAAAGGGAGAATTTCAAAGGTGGACCCCGAGCAATCGAGCTTGCAAGGTGGCAGGCCCTACTATCACGCTGGTGGGAATGCAGAGTCCGGGTATGGAAGAACAGGGCAGTGGGAAAGGAAGATGAATGCCACATCAGAACACAGGAGGGCAGGCAACAGGGATGATTGATGGAGAATTCTGCCGGCGTTCTCTGCATCCTGATTGGCCCAGCGCAAATGCAAGACTAAAGTGAGTGTTAGCACATGTTTGTCTCTATGGGATTCCTGTGCTGCGAAAAGGATCTGGTTGAATTGGCCAGACACCACCAGAGCAGTTTGTAGCCAACTTGGTGCCCAGGGAGAAACACTAGAATGCGCCATTGCCACCCCCTGATTGGCACACGCCACTCCCAAACTACACCTCTGTGGTCTGGCACAAAACCCCTCCTATTTGCCATGGACTACTGTCTACCTGGTGATACACAATGAACCCTGCTTTCCTAATCAAGCTGCCAAGTCACATTGAGGTGCTGTCTGGTGTGGGCTAGGCAGTTGTTGACTTGTTAAGAAAACGAAAAGAGCTTTGATGCTGAACGGATGCATTTAGTCCATGTACCAAACCAGTCACTAGAATTGTTAAACCGTATTCGTATAATACCTCCTTGTTATGAATATTGGCCTAAACCCATTTGCGTTGCACGGAAAACTGCATCTGAAATATTTTGATATTCGATCAACTTCGCCGCCATTTTAAGAATCGTCCGCCATTCTGATTTCAACTCTTGTTTCTATGTTCTAAAATGGTGGACTGTGTTTTCGACTTGCAACTGAGCTGAACGACCTTTGAGTTTTGTTAATGTTTGGGCTGACCGAGAGCACACTGTTTGTTCAATGCAAAGAAACCTTGTGACTTGAATGAACCCCAATCCAAGTGTTTGCGCTCACACGCCTCATCCTCATATAAACAACGAGACAATGTAGAACATACTCAGATAGTGTGTTTTTCCTGAACTGCATTGTAGCGATTCTTAGAGCAAGGCTTACTGTGTATCAGAAAACCAACAGCATCATTGTAACTTCATGGACATGCAAACTTGTTTAATCCGTTGTACAATATTGTAATATTTGTCCTATGAACTGGGCATGAACTCTAGCATGTAACTTATTACTTTGGAGAGGGGCTGGACAATGCGTGTAAAACTGTATACAAAGGACCGTGTTAAGATGTCCGGCACTCTCACCCCTCACTGTGTCTGCTGGTACACACTGCAAGGTGTTGGGAGCCAGATAGCTATATGGTTGATTTGACTCTGTACAGAAATAAAAAGATACTTGTATCATTTTAACCCGTGATTGGCGTATTTCATTTTGTGGTACTAAGCCTCGATATTTCTTTGTTCTTTGAGAATACCTAAAAAGTAATATAAAAAAAAAGTGTTGGTGTGTCAAATAAAAAGAAAGGAAAATAAATAACCATTTAAAACTGTTTCTGTGTGGCACGTTCATTCTCTTGGAAGAATGCAAAGGTTTGGTCAGCTAACTGATACTTGTCCTGGCCTTCAGAATAAAAATGCCCCATGTTCAGTTCTTAACACTGAAATATTAGGCACATACTGTGTGAAGAGACATCACTTATAAATAACCCCCACTTTACAGGCACTCCTAACACAAAGTGCAAGGGGCACAGGGCGTGTGTCTCCAGCGCCTTTGTTCTCGATATGCATTCCTTGTTTGGAACAAAGGAATGCTTAACTTTTTCTCCGGTGGCTCAGAGGCAGCTGTCTGGGTGTGCCCCTTCCTGCAGCCCTCCCCCTGAGCTATTTAGGAGTGCTCCCCAGGCAGTCGCCCGCTTCGCCCACCCCAAGAAAGAGGTCTGTACACCACTAGCACTGTAGGTTTCCGGAGAGGGAGATCAGGGGATCAGGGGATCTTGGGGGGTGGGGAGGGGTTATTGGAGGACATTCTTTATTCTCTAATCGCTTTGCAGGCTGCACACTTCTGCATTAATTTTCAGTTTTCTTTAGCCTTTTCCAAGTATGGTCCCTAAAGTAACAAAATTGTGCAAAATATGCATTGTTGTATTGAATAATTTTGTAGTATGATGACACCTTTCCATCTGACCACTTCGTAGAGGTTGAGGCAGGTTCCTTGCGAGGTCTTTGGAATTGAATGGATGAAGAGGATGATTAGACCCTAAACTCTGTTAAATCAAACAGATTTAGTATACATAGCTCCTTGAAATGATTACCAGTCACACCAGCGCCCTACATATGGATACAATGGGCCTCATTACGACCCTAGCGCTAATGGGTTAACGGCGCCGTAAAAGGCTGCGGCGCCGTTAACCCATTAGCGCCTTACTACGAGCTCCCTTTGCGGGACCCGACCTTAACCGCTGGTCTACACCAGCCGTTAAAGTAGGGACCCGCAAAGGGACCTTGGTGCTAAGTACGGTGCCACAATTTGCGGTACCGTACTTAGCGCCTTCCCCAGTCCCATTGAGCCCTATGGGGCAAAAATGGGAATGAGGAAGGGCCAATGTTCAATGGGGAATTACCGCCCCGCTAACCTTGGAATGGGGTGGTAATTCCCCATTGAACATTGGCGGACTTGTTACGATACCGGCACCAACCATGGTGCTAATAGCGCCATGGTTTAGCGCCAGTATCGTAATGAGGGCCAATATTATACACATCTCCTCCTAATTGATCAAATGTTCCATACATTGTCCTAGAATGGATGAAATATACACTGGGTCCTGCTTGAACAGATCGAATATAGCACACACCACAAATTACATGTGTCAGTACGCATTCTGGAAACAACTAGATTCACTTCAGTAGACCAATGGTGTCCCACCTGCCCTTCCTGCTGCACATGGCAGAGCAGGCACCTGGAGGGCTTCTTATATTATAGGGATGTTGGCTGATGATACAGTGGTGTCATCCCTTGGTCCAAACACCTTCTAAGCCTCTGATCATGTTGGCACCAGTTGGCCACCCAACAGTAAAGCCTCTGCTTCTTCCCTTTTTCAGTCTCTGAGTGCGCATCGTGCTATGAGGCTTTTGATGATGCCACTGGAAGCTGCCTCGACTTCATCGGGGACGACGTGCCGCAGGACGACTGCTGCGTGAACCCAAAGTATGGCTTCAAGCTTGATGAGCTCTCCCCCTGTGAAGCTTGCCAGTAAGTGTGTTTGTAAATTGGAGGTGAAGTGTGTTGGAGGGGTCCAGAAATCTGGATGGAAAACTGGTTAATTATACAGTAGGCAGTGACTGAAGCAGCAGCCATATTTAGTGTTGGCAACATTGAAAGACAAGAAGGGGAACACTAAGGAACTAACTTTTTCTTCTTAGCGGAACGAGGACGTATTCCATAATTTATTAGGCAAACTCAGAGGGATGAGTGGCTGTTGAAGAACGCTTTATATGACTTGCAGGCAGAGGCATTGCTGGAAGGGGGGAGGTGCCTGACGGGGCTATAGCCCTGGGTCTTTTGGTTGCAGCCCATGATAGAAGCTCAGGGGCTACAACCAAAAGGCTAGCTAACCCAGAGTCCCGACAGTCCCGATATTAGCGTATCCATGGATCGTTTCCAGACCTAGCAACACCCCTGCTTGCAGGTCACAAGTTTGAAGACCATGGCGAACGTAAGGCCTCACTACTACTTCACAACACTCACTGGAGCATCTTACACCAATAACATACTTAAAGTGAATGTCGGGAAGTGGTGGTGTGGCGTGAGTTAAGGCTTGATTCATTGCAGCATGCACTTTATCTGTGTTAGAGAAATAGTTGTTTTTGACCGAGTGTTTTTACCTTAGACCTGGCATACACATATGTATGAATGTATACAGAATTCTGTAAAGATACCTGTGCATTAGGGACAGGACATGCGCACGACCAAGTGCACACAGTCACCCTTACAGTGAGGTCCAGTAATCCCTCTTCTAAACCCAGCAAGTCTCTCAAACATTGGGGGTCATTACGACCTGGGCGCAATACTGGGCACCGGTAATGACACCGGTGCCGGTAATCCCTTTGCGCCCTATTCCGAGGTCCCTTTGCGGGTCCTCCCTTAACGCATGGTTTTACCAGGCGTTATGGACGAACCCCCAAAGGGATACTGGGGTCAATAACGGTACCGCAATTTGCGGTACCGTTATTGCTGCCTTCCCCCTTCCCATTGAGCCCTATGGGGGCTCAAATGGGAATGGGGAATGGCTCTGGTGAATGGGGAATTATCGGTCCCGCCGACCTCGGACTGGACCGGTAATTACTCCCTTCACCAGACCGGAGTCAAACCGATTTTGGAGGCAGCCATGGCGCTAATAGCGCCATGGCTACCTCCAAACTCTGAATGAGGGCCATTATCTCTGAAATGAGAAGCAGGCCATTGTATCCTGACATCCCAATCCTGGCTGTCTGATTGAGTACCCATGGTTACTGGTTGGAAAGACTTCAATGGAGTTACCTTCCACTAAATACAGGATTTGGTTAAATACCTTTGCAATAACGCCTAGGGTATCTCAGGGCGGGCTTTCAGGTATAGTCAACCTAAGGTGGATGTAAACATTGAAAAATCCCCCAAATATTTCTTTAAAGAGAAATTAAAGCACTGACCTTCAATACAGCAGAGAAACGTTAACATGGGAACATTGGAATTGGGTGAGGAAGTCGGCATCTCAGATGCCACTCTCACCACCTTCCTATGTAATGAATGAGAGAGTCCGTATGAACCCCTGTCTGCTTTAAAAACATGTGCAGTGGTGGTGTGAACCACCGATGTACATGATCTAATTCCATCAACTCATTGAAGGTGTATATGGACATAAAGAATGTCTTCAAAGGTTCCCATTGGCGGAGGCAGCATTTCTGGAATACCTTCAGAGGCACTCTAGAAATACCACCTCAGTTAGGGGTAAACTCTAAATAAAGCAGACTGAAGAAATACAACTAGTAGATGTGGTATTTTCCAGTGGTAGTATTTCGATAAAAAGTCCTTCCCAACTCTAACCGAGGCCCATAATAATACAATTATAGAGCCATTTTATCACAGATGTATTGTTCAAATATTAACATCTGTGGTCATTCTTATTTTCCTATAATGCTGTTTGATTTTATGACATGCAGGCAGCCAGATAGCCCTCATTGGTGCTGTGTGTTCCCTTTGCCTTTCTCACAGGGGTAGTTACAAAGATTACTACAAGAGTATACCAAACAAAAAATAATCTTCTATCAGAAAATAATGTATATGCAATGTACGAGGGGACCCTTCTACCACTTTCAGTGTCCTCATTGCAATAGCTCTGTAAGAAAAGGAGGGGAGACGTTACTGGATGAGACATGCACAAAGCCTGTGTACAAACCCCATCTGTTTATTGTACTGTGATAATTATTCTTAATATTTACTTGATGACTTGTTACATTCTAGGTACCAATGTTTTGCTGTGTTACCTGTACTGTACTCTGTTGCTCCAGAGCTGCGTTCACAAAATAACAATATATGTTATGTTATCGGTACTTATATAGCGCACCGTCACCAACGGAATTGGTCCCCAGGCGCTCTGGTGGATCTGTAAACAAGAAGGTGGGATGGGTTAGTGAGGTAAAGCGGGAGAAGGATAGTGAGAGGAGTGGTGTACTGGTGGCAGCTTCAACTCGGAAGACACCGGGTGCTGAGCTTTGGTGCGAGTATTGGATCGGTGTCCGTCCGCGTATGCTGTTGGTGCGGCTTATGTGTTGTTGCAGTGTAGTGAAGTGCGTGCGGCTTGTTGTGCGAGAGATGGTTGTGTGAGTTTTTTAAGTATGCAGAGAGTTTGAGTTTATATCGGTTAGTGGGTTATGTGACATTAATTAACATGCAAGCATTCACAGTTCTGTCTAAGTGTGGCACTTGCTGACATACATTATTCCGTCAGAGTGTGGCACTCACCGGTCCTCACAATACCATCCAGATACGGCACAGGCCAGTGCCCACAACTCCATCCAAGTTCGGGACATGCTGACATTCTCAATTCCCTTTAAGTGTAGTGCTTGGTAATCTTCATAAATCCATCTAGATGTGGCACTCGCTAACCTTCACTATACTGTCCAGATGCGACGCAGTGCGAAGCTAGGAAATCCGCTTAAGGTTGGCATATGCTACGAATCGAGATCCGTCTAGGTGTGGCACATGCTAACATTCACAATCCTGTCTAGATACGGCGCAGGCTAATGTTCTCAAATTCTAAGTGTGGCACATGCTAACATTCAAAATCCTGTCTAGATACGGCGCAGGCTAATGTTCTCAAATTCTAAGTGTGGCACATGCTAACATTCACAATCCTGTCTAGATACGGCGCAGGCTAATGTTCTCAAATTCTAAGTGTGGCACATGCTAATATCTACAGTTCCATCTAAGTATGCTGCTTGCTAATACTCGTAATCCCATCTAGAAGTGAGGCAAATCTAGGAGTTCTAACTAGGTGTGGCACATATCATCATTCATATTTTTAACATTTCGATTGGAGTTCTATCAAGTGTGGTGTGTGCTAAGCCTTCCTAATTCCATCCAAGTAGGCAGATGCTGGCATTTACAATCCTATCCAGATGTGACGCAGGCTAGCGTCCCCAGTGCCCTGCAGGTGTGACAGTTGTTAACATTGACTAGTATGTTAGGATGCAGTGCAAGGCAACATTTCAAACACTGTCATGGTTGAAATCCGGCTGGTGGTCACACAACTTTCTAAGTATGCATGGGCTAAGTCTATGGCAGTCTATGTTATGGGCAGATAAGGTAAGGTAGAGTGGCGGGGGCTTTCTGGTGTAGAGTAATTGCTCTACACCCCACCCATGCCACACTTACAGATTTTGTTGGTGTCTGTTAGCTTCTGACTTCATTGGCTGCCCCTGCTGACACCTGCAGACACTTTCTGGAGCCGCCTCTGTTGGAGCCGCCCTTTGCCTTGGGGCCCTTAGCCTCAGGGGCTGCCGTGCAGAGGGCTTCCCTGGGAGGGTTGGTTATGGGATGAGGGTGATCCAATCACTGCCCGTGGGCTGGAGGGGGAGAATCCAGGAAATGGTGGCCGGGGCACATAGGGGTTCCAAAACACTTTTTAAAGTGTTTTTTTTTTCCAAAATGGGGGCCGCGCACCGCAGCTCCACTCACCTGCCTCTTCTGGGGGAAATGGAGCCGGTGGCAGTGAGCGAGCGTTGGGTCCACATGCTGCATGCTAGGCAGCCAATCACTGCCGTGGGCGGGATGGGAGGCGGGCTGGAGGGGGTGAATCCACAAAATGGTGGCCGGGGCACATAGGGGTTCCAAAATACTTTTTAAAGTGTTTTTTTTTCTCAAAATGGGGGCTGCACACCGCAGCTCCACTCACTGGCCTTTTCTGGGGGAATCATCTTAATAACCTGTGGTGTTGATGGATGCAGGTCGGAAGTACATAGTTCCTATGTGCCAATCTACTTTCTATGGGCTTGGTGGAAGGACTTTGGAGTTGGTATCCATAAGGAAGAAGGTAAGATCTGATAAATCGCCTTGGGTCTGGTTAGCTGCTCATGCGGTCGTGTGTGATAGGGCTAAGGAGGAGAGCTTACTCGTGGCTCAATTAATATAGAGGTGCTAAAGGCAAATCTTATGGTGGCCATCTGTGGGAAATTTGTAAGTGTAGTGTAAGGTGGTAGGAGGTTAATCGAGGGAAGTGCGAAGTAGGGATTACAAGTCAAAACAATATGCAACCCTCCCCCCTTGCACTCTCCCTTTCTGGACAGGTCCCATTTACCTCATTTGCACTGCCACTGTCAAAATCTCCCTATCACTCTCTCGCTCTCTTTCCCTCTCTCTCTCTCTCCCTCTCTCTCTCTCTCTCTCTCTCTCTCTTTCTCTCTCTCTCTCTCTCTCTCTCTTTCTCTGCCTCTCTCATGCAGTGTACCCTATGTGTAGCAAAACAAGTATCTGATGACCAAAAGGCAGCAGTCTGGAATCTCCACTCATTACCATATGTTAAGGGTTATAGGAGGCAAGAAAGTTTGGTTCAGAGAAAGGGCTGCTTGAAATGTGAGTACTGCAGCCAAAATGTAATCTTCTTTAGTAGGTTGGCGGGCTGAGAGGCGCCTTAGACATGCCCATGGGCTGTGCTCAGTAGTTTCAGGCCAACACCTGATGCGGACAGAGTAAGGCGTTCATCAGGCAGTCTGGGCAGGTGCCAGGATCCCAGCTCATTTCTCTCCGAGATCTAGGCTTCTGTCTTGCACAAGCCCTAATCTCCTCTGACAGCGGGCCCACAGCCATAGACCAAAATGAAATTTCCACCACCTACACCGGCCAAGACTCCCTAGGTGGTGTTAAGGCAGCACCAGAACTATGGTTTCATAGCGATGGTGCAACCCTGAAGGAGATTTTCACAATGGAATGAGAAGCAGAACAAATAGACTGGGAGTTTGTATTCCCGGAAGTGCCCCTTGAAGCTGGCTTCACCATCCCTTGGCCTAATGGGGGCTTGTCGGCTGCAGGGAGGCTTAGATAATCTGCTTTGCTCAGTAACACAAGTGTAATGTTCTTACTCTAAACAATCATTAGAAATTGAGATTGTAACATTTTTAAAACATCCAGTTTACAATGTTGAGGCTTAGAGGGCAATGTGGTGTCCGCGGACATCAGATGCGCCCGCTGATTGGATGGTGAAAAACGTGAAGTGCGTCAGATTTTTGGAAACGCCTGCCATCTTGGATTTGCGGACAGCGGCCGGTGTCCGCGGACATCGCAGTAAAATCATATTAAAAAACACAACATTGCACTTGTCAAACTAATCAAATAATCTCTGGGGAGGTGATGGGTGATGAGGAGGGGATGGGATACGGCTGCAAGAAGCAAAACAACCAGGTGTTTTTTGCAGAGAAAGTCAGCGAACAGTCCGGATGTTCGTGAACCGTCCTGAGAAGTTCGTGGACACCTCAGCATTACAGGATTGGTCAAAAGCAGTTCTTGGATTACTTATAACTTTGGCGCCACTTAATGAAACTGCATGACATTTTTTGTGGGATTCTGTCAAGAGGGGGCAAAATTAAAGGGGGGGTCCCAAAATAATGTAAAGGCTTATAAACGAGGTGCCATTTGACGAATCTACACAAAGGTTTGCAAAAAGATTAAAGATCTAGATATAAATGTTTTCATAAAGTCTGAATGGATTTTGTCAAGTGGGGGCTCGGTTATATGACGATCGTATGTGTAGACATTTGACACTTTTGAAAAAATAAAACATGGGTGGATTTCAACCAAACTTGTGTGAGGAGCATTGGCAAGGCTGAAAGCATGGTTTTGAACATGTGCCCATGTTTTATTTTTTGGCGAGTGTCATAATGTAGGTACACAAAATAGTGATATACCTTTGGTGACTGAGGTGTAGCCTGTGGCTATGGGCAGTGGCCAGATTGTCCGGGCCATGGGATAAAGTCATGATCCGGAAAATCTGGCTACTGGCCATGACCACGAGAGACAAAACATGGGGTTAAAGTGGCCATGTCCACCTGGGACTGGCTTTGTGGTAAAGTTATCTGAAATTGGGATAGTTTTGAAAGGGAAGAAAAATGTGGTAATATGTTCATAGGGTTCTCTTTTCGCCTTCTGCAGGCTGCCATGGAAAGCGAAGAGGGGCCCTGTATGGAACCCTGCCTTCCCTTTCCATGGTGGGCGTCTTGGAAAAGGATTTTCCTTTGTACACCGGGACGCCGGAGTCGCCTGGTGTAGGAAGAAAAATTCTTTTTTTTTAACCCCGGATTACCGATTTGGGAACCTACGGTGCTAATGGCCTTCATCCCCTATTACAGGGGCTGGAATGGGGGGATAATGGTCCAGAGATTCTCGTTATCCACCCTTGCTTCGCTTGGGCTGAAAGTTGGGCTGCCGTGCCGGTATCCACTGTTCCAGTCCCTGGAACCGAGGATGAACGCCACAATATTTCCATTAGCGTAACACAAAATGCAAATGGAAATGTTGGAAAATCTGATTGAGTCTATGTACTTTACTGAGAAATATAAAGTAGAATAATGAGTAGGAATAGGTGTTTGAGCTGTGAAGGGGAATTTTGAAGTTGAAAGTTACTAGATCAGTAGAAAATGCAGTTCCGAACTGTCCGTGAAGCATAGATCTTACCGTGAAGTGCGGACGGGTTCTCGGACACGTCATCATGCCGCGCACCAGCACTGTCTGGAAGGTCCGCAATGAAGTCAGATGTTCGTAGACGTCTATGGATGCAAAACTAGTTGAAATAGTTGCAAAAAGTGTATAGAAGTGTTAAAAATGATTCTAGAAGGTGGGAAATGACAGAGTTTTAAAGTCACACTTTGTAAATTGGACACAAATATTTCTATATTGGGTAAGTATGATATTAGTAAGTTGTAGGAACATAGCATGCACTGGTAAAAACCCATGAAATTCACTGGAAAAAACTTTGTTAAAGGGACGTTATGGTTAAGTTGGACTAATAAAAACCTATGAAATTCATTGAAAATACTTTGTTAAAGGGACGTTATGGTTAAGTTGCACTAATAAAAACCTATGAAATTCAATGAAAAAACTTTGTTAAGGGGACGTTATGGTTAATACTAATAAAAATCTTTGAAATTCAATGAAACAACGTTGTTAAAGTGACGTTATCAATGACATTTGTGGTGTCATCTTTGATGTCTTAGAAGTGCACGGTGGTGGCGCAAGTTATGGTTGCTTAGTTTACCATAACTGACGAATTTCTGATGTTTTTCGGTTTTACTTGTAACCATAACGTCCTTTTTTTAACAACGTTTTTTCATTGAATTTCATAGGTTATTATTATTCCAACTTAACCATAACGTCCCTTTAACAAAGTCTTTTCATTGAATATATATATATATGTACATATATATATATATATATATATACATACACACAATAGTATTAAAAAATAAGTGAATGTTACACAATACTGAATGGGGTTCCAAACCCTCCAGCATCGTCTCCGCACGAGACACACAAATAACAGCCTGGAAGAAGACCGAAGCTCAGTGCCTGCGGTGAGGGTTGCACACCATATAAACAAATGGTTAAATAATTGATGTCACAATAATTATAAGCATAGTGCTTTGTTTAGCAAAAATGACATTACACAACGCATATGTAAAAAGAGATGACCAGTTTTAATAATTGATAGCAGCAGATGCCAAAGGCCAAAGCATTTCTGACCAGGGTGGCTCTTTATCAGGATATCATTTATAACAATGCATTTTGCTGATGCTCCCATTCTACTTTTAACACCATACGAAAAACACAACACCCCTTTTCAGGATATCTGTTTTTCTTTGTTTGAGCTGCTGTCAGCAATGGCTGGAGGGGTGCTAGTAAACATTTGCCTGATGCCGACTCAGAGAGAGAGAGAGAGAGAGAGAGAGAGAGAGAGAGAGAGAGAGAGAGAGAGAGAGAGAGAGAGAGAGAGAGAGAGAGAGAGAGAGAGAGAGAGAGAGAGAGAGAGAGAGAGAGAGAGAGAGAGAGAGAGAGAGAGAGAGAGAGAGAGAGAGAGAGAGAGAGAGAGAGAGAGAGAGAGAGAGAGAGAGAGAGAGAGAGAGAACACACTATATGTATGTTGGTGGGTGGGTTTGTGAATGGAGGTGTGGGCATGTATGTGAATGCACTGTGAAATGACATGTATTAATGTGCTATGCAAAATATGCATTCTATAAATGAAAATAGAAATATTCATTTGGAGTGTATTCTTTGTGTGCATTCAGATTCCAGGATGTTGTCAGTGCTTACGACAATACGGATGTATTGCATGTGCATATTGCATACTGTTTGTTCATGCAGAGTCCAAGCATGTTTTCTGTGCTCGCATATATTCCATGCATACGTTATGTGCATGTACTTACTCATATTCGCAGTTCATTGTTGATCTACCTCTGTCTACCTTCATGCCTGTCCATCTCTTGAACTAGCTGTGGATCATTGTATTATTCGGCTGCATCCTTACACTGTTGGCTTGCAAGGGGAATACAAATTCTGGCATTCGTGCTGCAGGAACCAGGACTCAGGAAGAGGTTGTTGATTGACACCTCCCCCTAATTTTTGCTTCCTGTCAGTGTGTGTGGTATGCCTTAATGGACATAGGTGCAGGTAACGAGTCCTGATGTAGCCATCGGAGTACAACAGCAAAAAAAGTGGGTGCGTATGTTTCTATATACATATGGCCCTCTTGGCCTCCTTCCACTCCTCCAAGACCATCATTAACATCTATTTGAATGGCAACATCTTGGCCAAATCCCTCAGCCTAATCTCCTCCTTTCCGATAGGCGTCTCCTGCGACTTACCAACTTCCTTCCTTCTCCTGCTACTCCTACTAGCACCTCTCTGGCTCCTCTGCCATCTCCTTTTTATGCTTCCTCTCTGGCACCAATCTCCTCCTCTCTGGCTACTATGCCTCCTCCTTTTACCACCTCTACCCACTCTCAGGCCCCTCCATCACTTCTGCTGGGCGTACCTCAAGCCTGCACCCCGCCATGGAAATCTTTCAAACGTGGTAACATGCTCCACATCTCTACTCTGAACTGTGGCTCAGCTGTCAAACACTCCTCTGACATCTGCCACATCCTTGAAGAACTTAACCTGGATGTCCTCGCTCTCACCAAGACATGGTTCAAGGCCAGCTCTGTCACCTGTTTTGACACTCTCCTCCCTGATGGCTACAAGATCCTCTCCAAACCCAGAACCAACCATCCCGGAGGTGGAGTAGCTCTGATATTTCTGGAGTGAGTCCCTGCTCTGTCATTCCTATGCAGGCCTACACCTCCTTTGAATGCCTGGTCTGCAGGCTCTCTATCTCTCCTGGCCTCTCTCCGACTCTGGCCACCATCTACAGGCCACCTGGCCAGGTTGCCCTCTTCCTCCCAGAGTCGGCTGACCTCTCCTCTTCTCTCCTAACTTCTCTTCTGAGACTTCAACATCCACCTGGATGCTTATAATTCCTCCTCTGGGCACTTCCGCAACATCTGCAACACTCTCTTGCCATTCTGCCGGACACACCTTGGATGTTCTCATCTCTTCAGACATCCCCCTCTCGAAGCCTCTCACCACTCCTCTCTCTTTTGTCTGTCCACTTTCTCCTTTCCTCTCACTTGAAACTCTCTGTAACCCAGGCTAAGCCCACCCCAGCACTGCCACCTACCTTCTCGGTCATTCGGCCCATGAAATTGGTGTCAGAGGGTGCCTTTGCCACTACTTTCTCTGCTCCTGTTATGCCTGCGACAGACTTACACTCTGACACAACATTCTCTAACCTGCATCTTTCCATCCCCAACACTCTGGATGTCCTTGCCACTGTATGCCAATCCATCCGAAGCCTACTTCCAAGTGCAAATCTTGGTAAGACTCCAACCTCGCCACCCTGAAACACAAGTGCAGGGTGGCTGAGAGGAAGTGGAGGACATCGGCACATCCTCTGACAACATGGCCCGCCATCTGCTCCAAAGGCAATATAGACTCTCTGTCCTGTTCAAGAAGAGAGTACACATCAAAGCCTGCTTCTCTGCGGCCTCTAACAACACGGCTGAACTCTTTAAAATCTGCAAGGAGCTGGCCAATCCTTCTGCAGTCTCTACCTCTCCTGTTCCTTCCCAGGCCCTCTGTATGGCTCTGGATTCTCACTTCACCACTAAAACTCAGGACATCCTGTCCTCTCTCTCCTCCTCCTCTCCCTCTCCCGGCCCCTCTCTGGCTGCTTTTCCCTCTCCTCCTCCTTTCTCCTCTTTCTCTCTGACTGCTCCTGACAATGTTTCTAGACAAGTCCGATCTATGCCGTCCAAACAGGTGCTCCCCTGCTCCTCCAGGACCATCAAGGACACATTGAGAGCCTCGCTTCAGCCTTAGCCGATTTCTGCAATCACTCTTTTGCCACTGGAACCTTCCCCTCCCTCCTCAAGCACTCCCTTATGCACCCCCTCCTTATAGATCCTTCTGCAGATCCTACCTATCCGGCAAACTATCACCCAATCTCTATCACTCCTTTTCTGGCCAAACTCCTGGAAAAGCTGACCATCTCCCAGCTTACTCTCCACACTGAATCTGCTGGTTGTCTCCATCAGTCTGGCTTCAGAGCAGCCAGAGTCACGGAAACTGCTCTGCTGAATGCCCGTGAGGATCTGCTTACTAATCTTGATTCAAGCCTTCCTTCTGTCCTCATCCTTCAGTCAATCATGCCATCCTGATCAATCGACTCCATGAGAAGAACCTGGGCATCACGGATCAGGCTCTGGAGGGGTTTATCTTCTTCCACCTGGATCAACCCTCCCAGGCCCAACTTGGGTCTTTCTCTCCAACACCTCTCTCTCCTCATGTGGTGTTCCCCAGGGCTCTAACCTCTCGCCCTGGCTCTTTAATGTCTACTTGGCCCCTTTGGCCCATCTGATCTATACCTTTTCCTCTAACTTTCAGTGTTATGCAGCTGACAAGCTGACACTCAGCTCTCTTTCATGCTGCCCTCAGCTTCCTCTCCTCTCTCACTCATTTCTGACTTTCTATCCGCTATTCTGGATTGGCGCACCTCCAACAATCTCTGCCTTAGTGCAAGTAAGACAGAGATCCTTCTCATTGGGAGCTGTGCTCCCACTTTTCCTCTTCCACTCTGGCTAATCTCCTTGGGCCCACTTCCTTTGCCTTCCTATGTGGCAAAGAACTTGGTGTTGTCTTCAACTCCACTGTCTCCTTCTCTCCTCATATCACAAACCTTGCCAAGAAGGCCCACTACTAGCTGCACCTCCTCAGAGGTATTCTTCCTTTTCTCACCTTCCTCCAGAAGCTCACTGTCTCCAGAGCCCTGGTTCTCTCTAGGCTGGACTACTGCAACTGCCTCTATCTCAATCTGCCTTCCTCTACTCTCTCCCCTCTGCAACTAATCCAGAACAGGACTGCAAGATTTGTCCTTGGCCTCAAGCCCAGGGACCATATCTCTCCAGACCTGAAATCCCTCCACTGGCTCCCAGTGGCTGCAAGGCTCAAGTTCAAGACTCTCTGCATCATCCACAAGGCTTTCTGGGGCCGATGCTCATACTACATCCAAATCTCTCTTCCAAAACACCTTCCTTCTCGATCCCTTCACTCAGCGACCTCCAACTTTCTGAGGGTCAGATATTTCTCCAGGCAGAGAGTGGAGGGTAGATCTCTCTCCTCTGCAGGTACCTCCATCTGGAATGGCCTCCCTGCCCCTCTCAAACTTGAGCCGGAGAACCTGAAATTCCAGAAGCAGCTCAAGACTTTCCTTTTCGCTTCTGCTTTCTGTCTCTCTCTCCCCCCTGCTGCCCTTCCTGTCTGCTACACTGACTGGTTGCCTGGATACCCCCAGAGTCCCACTGGTTATCAGGCTCCTCCACAATCAGTTTCTCCTGCACTGCCTCCGGGCCTAACACGCACTTACGGTCTGTAACTGTAACCCTACAGTCCCCTGCCTCTTTGCACGTACCCAGAGCTGCGCTTCCCTGGATGCTCATCCTCATAGCCTTGCTGCCCTGATGGCACTTCTCCCTTCCCTCTCCCCTGCACTTCCCACGTCTCCCCCCCCTGCACTTTGCATTGTTTGCACTTGCATGATCTGAAGGACACAAGACCTAGTAAGATTGTTTGCTTTGTCCTCCCTCTCTCTCCCTCCCCCCTTGTCTTGACGCACCTAGAAACACTTGTGTACAGGCGCGTTATAATTAACTTATATCATATATCATATTTGCATGCATGCATGCATGTGAGGGGTTGTGTATGCATCTGTGTGTGTATAGATATGTGTGCTCATGTGTGTAGTGTGAATGCCATGTGAGTGCGAGCCGAGGGGGGAGGAGGGGTTGTAGATTGCGGGGCTATGGTGGTAGGATCAGGATTGGGGAAGTGCTGGATGAAGCAGTCTTATGGGGCTATACTGGCCCACATGAAAATGTCTTCTAACAATGTGTTGCATGAGTGTTGCATGAGTGTTTTTATACTGGCAAATACTGATATTATCAGGCAGAGCCAACGCAAGTGCTTTCAAAGCCGCAAATAGTGAACTTAAAGGACGCAGGAAGCACGAGTGTTCATACCATGGCAAATACTGAGATTGGTGTGCACAGCCAGCCAGGTGTAGTCTGACAGTATCAATAATGGCAAATAGTGGTACAGCCAACATTAAATGTATTATTACAGAACTGGCATATATTGTGGACACATGCATTATGAATTGCATTTTAGTGTGGCAATGCTGGCATATATTGTGGACAAAGACGTAATAAAATTGCATTGGAAAATGCTAGCGTGTATTGTTGGTGAAATGTAACATTTAAGTGTATGTTTTTAAATATGTTCTCGAGAGGAGGATGTGGGCAATCGAACCTCTCCTTTGTTGGTTGGGACTCCCTAGCTTGGTCGTTTGTGCTCCCTTACAACGCTAGGTCACGTGTGCTCTTTAATGGGGGGACATATAATGCCCCTCCTGTGAAACAATTCCCGAGCAGCCGCTGGTTAATCCATTTCCATGACTGCTCTTAGTGAAAAAAGAATATGGCTGCCTGCTTTCCAAAGTGGCTGCGTTCTCTCTCTGATCTCAGCGCAATGCTCCCTAAATGAGATTGGGGGGATTGATAGAGTTTCATCAAATCAGAGATCCGCTGGAAATCAAGAACAGGTAATCCGTCACTTTCTATTTATTTTTTCTTTCTTATATTTAAAACGCTCTGCTTGACAGATTTTCACAAAAAAACACCGTATGTTTTCAAGACGGAGCCTTCTGTAATCTATATTCCATGTGTGGTATACGTGTGGGCGGCTTTTCCTTTCAGTAGCTCAGGGAAAACATGCCTATGGACATTAAAAAGGCAAATACAACTTTTGGAACACCCATGTAACTTGATGGACCAGTACAAACGTCTTTTTATTTTTTTTTTATAAAGGAGGTGATAGTACATTTCTATGCAAGATTTAATGGAAAGTAACACCTTCATGCACATTTTTCCTCCTCACTCACAGTGCATGATCTGCTGCAATCTTCTGTAGGCACTGCACGGAGGGCGTGGCCTATGGCCATGTCCTCATTGCAGCAGGTCATTTCCCTTCCCAACAGTAACAATGGGAGATGGCCTACAGTCATGCCACGTGCACGGCTGCGTCAGTACTACGCACATAGCATGGCCTATAGCTCTGTTCCCTGCACACCGCCGCAGTCCACAATAATCACGATGCCCCATACCTAAGAAATCTATGATGTCATATGGGATATCAAAAATAATGTACGGAATGATGTCATTGGTCATATCATTTGTGAGGTCAGATCAGTGGCTGGCGAAGGTGAGACATGGCTGCATTGCTGAATGTAACATGCGAATTTGAGAAGTTGTCATATTTTTGATCATAGCCAACATCCATTCAAAAGAATCTTTTTCTGGGAATTTTTTATTAACAAGGCATTTACAGACAAAAAGGAGACATGGAAGTGGAGAGGCTAGGGCCAAGCTGTAGTCCCTGCTGAGGGATCCGCTAGAAATAGGGAGGTGAGTGCAGCGGGCGAGACCACGAAGGGCCAGCATGTCACAAGAAGGCAGAGCCTGTACCAAATGGTGATGAAGAGGCAGGGGTAAAGCTGGCGACCAAGCAGGGCCTTTCTGTCAAGAGAAGGCAGGCAAAGGAGAGATGGGATATATCAGCAATAGGTAGGCAAGGGCAATGTTGGAGACCATTAAGTGCCTGTGTATCGCAAGGAAGCGGAACATGGCCATGCAAGTAAACGAAGCCCAACACAGGCAACTGTGTCAACTTTTGGAACTAGCTTCAAAATTATGTGAACACAATGTTGACACTCATCTGAGAAATCAAGCCAAATCACACCAAAGAGTAAATATCTGGGAGAAAATCAGTCCAACCTGACTTACTTGAGAAAGGCAGCACGCCCCCACCTACCTACCCCTTGTGCAGTGCAAAAAGATCTTTATGGGTGAGGCAGCGCTTTCCTAACTCTAGGAATCGACTCGGAGAAAGCTCGCACCATGTGCATATGACAGGCCATGACAGCCCCTGTCCATACCTGGAAGGAGCTATGACAGATATCAGCACCAAGGAAGTGGCCAGACTTGCTGCAAATTCGAGACTTCAGTGTTGATGCAGTGAACTTCCTCGCCTGCCCAAATTCCTTTTCTTTCACTGTCAGCATGCTTTCCTCCACCTCCCTTCTAGACCAAGGAATTGTGCAGCCATAGTTGTGGGGCACTTTGAGGATGTAACACTCTACCTTTTCTCTTTCCTGCCCGTCAGCCTCAGTAACCTCTCCCTGAAGAACCCCCTGCAGAGTCAAAAACATTCTTAATACTGAAAGTGTGGAGCTGTCACAACATCTGGTGAGAGCTGGAAGTGCTATGCTGTGTGAAAGGAATTTGAGGATTCTTGGCAACACTGGGGTAGACATCTGGTAGAAACAACCAGGGATTCTGGACTCTGCCTCAACCATTTTACAGACCTCGTTTGTTGCTGCCTGACGGACAAAGGTTTCGGTAAGCACAGTGAGCACAACACCTGAACAAGTTAGAGTGAGGTTTGGGGCCGCCCTCGCACTTCCATCCAGCACACTAAGGAAGGTGAAATAAGCGTCATGCCTCCCACAATCCTTACCAACTGACCTGTGGTAATTAATGGAATCATCACCAGACTGCCTCCTACCGGCACCTGCCAATTCCCATGTATTCATCTGCATGTGGAAGATAGAGGTAGGAAGAGCAAGAGAGAGAGAAAGTAAGAAAGAGAAAGTAAGAGAGGAGTAACAGAGAGAGAGGGAGAGAGAGAGAGAGAGAGGGAGACAGAGCAAGAGAGACACAGAGAGAGAGACAGAGAGAGAGACAGAGAGAGAGAGAGAGAGAGAGAGATAGAGCGAGCGAGAGAGAGAGAGAGAGAGAGAGAGAGCGCCAGCTTATAATTTGCTATATGCGGCTTTAAGATTGTGTGTGCACCTCATAAACCTCCCCTTGCAGGTCTACAATGACTGCTTCCTGTACTAACATGCTGCACCTGCACAGCCTGCCTACACACCACCCGAGGTCACTGTGCTCATGAGATGGAGTTTGACCTTGTGGGGTCCGCAGACTTGCCAGAGTGCAGTGCTTCTAAAAATAATGCCCCAACCCAAAGTAGTGGTGGAGTAGTACCTGCAGCCAAGCTACCTGCGACTACAATTTGGGGCATGGCCAGATGCCATGGTCCTCGTGATTTCTCCTGGCTGCATTACCTTAAGTGCAAGACCTGCACCCATGTCCTGTGGGCACGGTGGTATGCTCAGGTGGAGAGCCTCTGCCTGCAGTATTTACAGTGCCTGAAGTGCCCACAATGCCCTTGCGCCATGCCTTGGAAATAGTGCACCCGGCTGCAGCACCTGAAACCCATGCTGTGGTGCAGGTTCAGTCTATATGCCACTACCCATAATGGCTACATTTCCTGACATATAGGACTTAATCTGACTTCAATGTTTGTGCTAAGAGAGCTTCTCGTATTGACAACATTGTTGTTGGCAACAATGATTGAAACTATATCTCTTTTTGAAGAATTGTTTACTTTTACAATTAATTTCTACAGTTTGTTGGTATAAACTGTTTTATTTGTGAGTTTGATTGCAGGTTTCTTTGCAGAAATGTCTTTTCCTGGGTGTATGGGCAGAAGTGTGCATGTTATGAATGAAATAGCTAAGAGTATATGCGCATTCTTTAGTCGCTTGGTGAGTTGTAACCTTGACATCTGCCACTGACCACATGAGTGAGAGTACAACGAGGCTGCCACATGAATATGGTTCAAAACGATGCATTTAAAGAAATTAGAAAGATGTCCATATAGCTCTCCTCAAAGCGAATTGTCAGCAAAGGAAAGCGTCTCTTACATAATTCAGTGTTGTGTTGGTCCTTGCCTGGCTTCCAAAATCCAAGAGATAACCTTTGTCCTTGGGCTACAGGTTTTCAGGGCTCCTAACCCCTCTTCTGATGAGTCTGTGGTGTAGGCCACCCGGGCCCCCATGTCCTATATTTGGAGAAATCCAACATTTTCTTTTACGAGTATCAGGCCATTCTCCTCCAACTTCCTCTGACACTTACTTTACAGATGGTACACACTTCCCTGGCCTCTTTTTTTTTTTTTTTTTTTTTTAAATGTATTTTTATTTTATCTCAACCAAACAACATTACAACGAAACATAAATAAACACTTCAAACAACAAAACCAAACGAACAAAAAGTAAGGCACTGCAATCCCCATCCCTCCCCCCTATGAGCCTGTAGAGTGTTCGCCATCAGTGTCCGTTCCGTGCGGTGGGGCCTCATCGCTCTCAAGTCCAGCCGAGGCCGATCCCGCACAAAACAGTTCAGCTAACAACAACTTCCATGCCATGAGAGAGCCTATTTCTTCCCCATCGCCTGCCATACTGCCATCTTGCCACGCTGTCGTTTCAGCATCCGCCCATTTTTGGAGATCCCGCCACCAGACCTCCACTCGTGGCTTGTGACATTTCTTCCACTCCATGGCTATCCTACGTTTGGCAAGCACATAGGCCAGATCTTTAAGTTTATCAACATGTCGAAGCTTACGCGCCCTGGGATACCCTCCCAGCAGACAAGCCCACGCCGAATCCACCTTAAGTGTAATACCCCTTCCTGCCAACCTCTGCGCCACTTCACCCCAATAAGTTGCAATCCCTGGGCACGCCCAGAACATATGTATCATGTCCGCATTCTCTTCGTTACACTTGGGGCACGCCTGGCGCCCACTACCTAGGAATTTGGAAATTCTGAGGGGGGTCATATATGCCCTGTGCGTAATATAGAGCTGTATCTGCTTGAACCTGGCGTTCCTCGATACCTTTTTGTGGTACCCCAAGGCGCGCTCCCACATCCCATCCGACATCGGGGCCCCCATCTCTGCTTCCCACTCCAGTCTCAGGTGCCCTAAATCCTTCCCAACCTTTGTCATCAACATCTCGTACAACCTAGAGACCTCGTGTCCGCCCTCTGATGCGTCATACATCGTCTCCAGCGTGGCATCCGGTTCATCGGCCAAAGTAGTTTCGGGCCACGTGCTCCGGACCTCCCGGGCCACCCTGTGATATGTTACATATTGACCCCTATGTAGTCCCGACCCTGCCTCCAGTTCATCGAACTCCATCAGGGTCCCCTCCTGCCAGATGTCGCCCATTGTAATCAATCCCACTGACTCCCAATACGTCCGGATAATAGTTCTCAGCTGCCCGTCCTCCTTTGCCAGGGCGATCAGAGGGAACTGCGGCATACACGGCGCGGGGTCACCCATCATCCGACAGGCACGCCGCCATATGTTCCTGCCAAGGGCCAGCATCTTAGGACGCTCTCTCATCCATGAGCCAGTCACCCAAATCACCTCCCGCAGATAGAAGGGGGAACAGTCTTTCCCTAGCAGCCTATGTTCGGGGGTCTCTTCATCTGAAAGCCACCTGGCCACATATTGCAGTTGCGCCGCGATATAATAGGCCTCAAAGTTCGGCAGCTTCACGCCACCTTTCTCGTAAGAGTTCTGCAATTTCCATAATGCGACCCTGTTGCGCGTGCCGTGCCACAGGAAATTCCTGCACACGCTATGCAACCTGGCGAAAAACTTCCTAGGTATCATATACGGGATGTTATTAAAGTAATGCAGGAGCCTGGGCAACACCACCATTTTAAGCATAGCTCCGCGACCCATCATTGCTAAAGGCAATCTTTCCCAGAACCTCATGCACCTCTCAATCTTTCCCACAGCTAGTTCAGTATTATACTTGTGTTCTTCCTCAGTCGTGTGATACACGTCAATGCCCAAGTACCGGAAGGAGCTCGTTGCCCACGGAATCCGCAGCACCGGCAACCTCTCCGCCGGTATCCCCACATAACTGCCCAGCGGGAATAATACGGATTTCTGAGGGTTAACCGCTATGCCGGACAACCAGGCGTACCTCTCCAATACCTCCAAGATATACTGCAAGTTCTCTTCCGGGTGTTTCAGGTATAACAGCATATCGTCTGCATACAGGGATATAAGATGGCACTCTCCTCCCACCTCTATGCCCACCGGATCATACTGCTGCCGGAGGTAAACTGCTAAGGGTTCGAGGGCCAGTATGTACAACATTGGGGACCAAGGACATCCCTGCCTGGTACCTCTGCCTAACTGCCATCTGTCTGACACTACTGCACCCGTACGGACCCTAGCCAGAGGCGCACTATATAATAGCTCGGCCCACCTCATGTAGCATGGTCCCAGTCCGAACTGCCCCAAAGCCGCCAGGAGCCATGGCCATCGGACGGAGTCGAACGCTTTAACCGCGTCCAGCGCCACTATTGCCATTTCGCTGTCCTCACTGCCCCCCTTTTCCACCACCCTGTGAAGGCGCCTGTGATTGTGGGTAATATTCCTGTTCGGGACATAGCCCGTCTGGTCAGGATGGATCAGCTTGCCTATTACCCTCCGCATTCTGGCCGCCAGGACAGCTGTTAGGATCTTGCTGTCCTGGTTCAGCATCGACAGGGGCCGGTAGGAGCCACAATCATGTCCCGGTTTATTGGGTTTGGGGAGCGGTACTATAATCGCCTCCCTGAGTGATTCCGGCAACCGCCCCACCTCGAACGCTTCATTAAACATCTCCAGCATGGGCGGGAGCACCTCCTCTCCATACGCTTTATAAAATTCACTGGGGAACCCATCCGCTCCTGGGGCCTTGCAAGTGGGTAGCTGCCGCACAATCTCCTGCAGCTCCTCCAGAGTGATCGGAGCATCCATCTCCTCTCGCTCTTCGTCACTTATCTTGGGCAGGCCTATGTCTTCAAGTACTACCTCTATATCCTCCCGGCTTCCCCCCTCTCGATCCTCATATAATGCTTGATAATATTCTGCGAATGCTCCATTCACCCCTTCCTGGGTGTTCTGCTCCACTCCCTTGTCAGTGATAACTGATCGGATCGGGGATCTTGGGGTCTCGCTCTTATACAGCCAAGCAAGAAGTCTGCCCGTCTTGTCTCCCCCGGCATGCAACCTCTCAATGTACTTCTTGTAATTCAGGTTACAAAGCCTGTCCCAATGTTCTGCGCACCTCTGTTGCAGTTTAATGACCTCCTCCATGTCCGACCCCCCCTCCCCCAGCTCTCTCTCCAACTCAGTCTCGGCTCTACGCAGATCTGCCAGGACTCCTCCCATTAATCCTTTGGATTTAGCAATGGCAACCCCCCTCATTACAACCTTAAAGGCCTCCCACAAAGTCCCAGCCGACTTGACGCTGCCTGTGTTCGTTTCAAAATAAGCAACAATCTCCTCCCTCACTTCTACTCTGAAGACTGGATCCCTGAGCGCTTCCGCCCTGAGGCGCCATGTTGGAATACGCGCACGTGGGGGACAAAGCTGCCAACGCATGACCAGGGGCGAGTGGTCCGAAAGGACTCTCGCCCTGTAGTCTATCTGGTCACACTCCGCGACAATGTCCGGAGTGGCGAAAAAGTAATCCAGCCTTGTGTGTAACTGGTGCGGGGCCGAGTAATGTGAATATTGTCTCATGCCAGGGTGTCTCGTCCTCCACACGTCTGCCAGGCCAAGGTCTACCAGCAGCGCCTGCAGTACCCTAGCCGCCGGGCTGGGCCTGTCCACCCTGTCGTCTGACCTGTCCTCCTTGGGGTCTAGTACACAATTAAAGTCCCATCCCCAAATCACAGGACCCCCCATCCCCTCACCCAGTCTAGTGGTCAGTGTCCTGAAGTATGTCGCCGTGTCACGGTTGGGGGCATAGGTATTTATAACGCACACTACTTTATTTTCCACAAGCCCCCTTACCATGACCAGCCTCCCATCAGACTCCACAACCTCCCCAAGTAGCTTAAACGGGACATGTGGTGCAACCCAAATCAGCACACCTCTAGCATAGGCAGAATATGTGGATCCAACTACAGTCCCTCTCCACTTTCTCCCCACCAGTTCCAACTTATCCCGTGTCAGATGTGTCTCCTGTAACAGGGCGATGTCTATCCTTTGTCTTTTTAGGTACAACATGACCTTGTTACGCTTAAGATAGCTGTTAAGACCTCTAACGTTCCACGTTAGTATCCTAAGGTCCCCCATGACGCATCAGTAGCTCCCATCCCTCTCCCAGGACCACTCGCCTCCCCCCTACCGCAAGGGCCCCCATCCCCAGTTTCTCTCCCAGGCTCATATAAAAACTGACCCACCCCACCCCCCTGACCCCCTTAACCCAACCAACTGCCCAGCTCCATCCCTGGATCTCAGGCATCCCTGTGTTCGGTTCTCTCTGGACCCAAGTAGAGAACCCGACAGGGTGTCACCCCACACACAGTGACTAAACTAGACTCAAACTGGGGTACAAAGACCAGCCCTCGGAGGCTCCCCTCCCGCACTTCCGTATCCGCGCACACGGACCATGTTTCAAAGTCCTAACGCATACACTACCAAACAGAGTCATACCGACTATATTCCAGTCCCAATGTTCATAGCCCAACCGGGCCCGCAGCATCACTTATCTCTTCCCGTTCCATCCGCCGTCCGCTCATCTGGCTCCTGAGGACAGTTTTGTGCATCGAGCCATTCCATGGCCTCCTCCGGAGTGTCAAAGAACAGCATCTTAGTCTTGAAGAAAACCTTCAATCTGGCCGGGTAAAGCAGCATATACTTGTACCCTGCTGCCCGCAATCGCCTCTTGACCGCCCCAAAGTTCATGCGACTGCGCTGCACTTGCAAGGTGTAATCGGGGTAAGCAGTAATGGTCGCCTCTCCTCGCCGTATGGTGCCCCCCTTACGAAAGTGCTCAAGGATCCTTTCCCGATCCCGATAATTGAGGATCTTGGCGATCACAGGCCTAGGTGGGTTCCCCGGCGGTGGTCTTCTACTCAAGGCCCTGTGCGCCCTCTCCACCGCAAACCCCTGCGACAGGGCTCCCCCAGTGATCTCCTGCAGCAGCAAGTTCTCAATAAACTCCGTGGGATTCTGGCCTTCAGCCCCCTCCGGCAGGCCCACGATGCGAACGTTGTTTCTCCGGGCACCTCCTTCCGCCTCTTCAGCCCTACTTTCCAAGTTGCCCACCCGCTGCACCAGGGCATGGATATCGCGCTTATGTGCAGTGCAGTCCGCTACAGTAGGGCCCATCTCCTTTTCCAAAGTTTCCGTGCGCTCAGCCAGGGCTCGCACATCCTGCCTCAGGAGGTTCACGTCCTCCTGCACCGCCCCAACCTGTAGTTCCAACGCGGTTTTCAATTCGGCCACAGCAAGTTGGAGCCTGGTCTCCCACGTCGCCTTCAGATCCGCGATCGCAGCGAGAACCTCCTGGTTCGCACCACCGGCGGCCATCTCCTTGGTCTGAGCCTTATCCTTGCTCCTGGCCCCCTCCAGGCCGGGCGACGTCTTGGCGTATTCGTCGAGCGTGGGCTGTTTATTCTTCGCCCTCAGAGGCTTGTTCGACATATCTCCAGTCAGGAGCGTCCCGGTCCAAGCCAGGGAGGCACTGTGCCCATACACCACGACTCTGTTGAGAGTCTCAGCTCGCCCAGCAGTCTCAGGCACCGCTGTTGTCCGGCGCTCCCCCCAGATGGGCAGGGTCGCGCTGCCCCCTTCGTACCGCTGAGAGGGCGCACGTATGTTGTGGTCCCGATCTACCGCTCCTTTGTCCCCTCGTCAAGCGGCGGCGGCCATTTTGTCATCCGTCGAGGTCTGGCCGCCAGTGCTTCATTCGGCTCTTAAGTATCCGTGCGCACTACGAACCCATATAAAAATGTGTCCTCGCGTGCAGCCGGACTTCATGTACACAGTCTTCCAATTTTCGCCAAATCACAGCGGTCCTTGCGCGGTATCAGTCGGATTATGTACGGATCAGCGGGAGCTCCCGTACAGGCACGTCCTTTCACATGGCTACCAAGCCACGCCCCCCCCTGGCCTCTTTAATATTCTCCTTACAACCTCCACTTCGCTCCTCCAGATGGTATTCCGACTCTCTTCGACCCACTCACTGCTCTCTCTCCAATCTCCACACCTCTCCTCCAGCTCTCCTCCCAATATGCTTCTATCTTGTGAATCTTCAACAAGCATATTCCAAAAGCTCCTTCTAAACTGCTCCACCTTGCTAGGCTTAATTTGCTGCTGTTTATTGGGTTCTCTCCGCTCCCCTTGGGTGATGCTTGGGGGCAATGATTGCACCTAGGCTGTGTGGGCTATTCTGGTCTGTGACTGGGCAGTGTGCTTAGGGGCATGTGGGCTAGAAAGAGGTGGGCTTAGGCTTATATTAAGGCCTGCTGCCATATTGGATTTTAGAATGGCCTTGTACATGTCTGAAGTTTGGTGCGCTTTCGTCAAGGAGGGACAAAGTTATAGGGGGGTCCCAAAATATGTGGAAATTCTCATACACGCAACAGAAAAAAATGTTGCCCTTGCTTACAGCCCAAACTGCTGGATGGATTTTCACCAGATTTGTGCCAGGAGTGGCGGCTTGGTCCCGAAAGCATGCTTTTGTAAATTTGGTGTAAATCCTTCCAGTAGTTATTTTTTTAAATGGCCAAAAAGTAGGTTAAAAACAAATGTGTGATAGCTGCGTCTGGTCCACGAACTCACTACCCTATTCGGTCCGCGGACACCACTCTGGACCAATCAGGCCTCAGCGTGATGTCCGCAGACATTGGACGCACCTGCTGATTGGATGGCCAAAAACGTGAGGTGCGTCTTATTTTTTTAAATGGTCGCCATATTGGAACCGCGGACAGACGCCGGGTGTCCAAGTATAGCACGGTGGGGGTAAAGTCTGGAAAACACATTAGGGGTTATTTGGTGTTGGAAAGAGGGGCTTGAGAGAGTTGGGGTGGAATAAAGAGGATATGGAGATGTTATTGTAGGTGAAAAAAGTGAGTGCGGGTGCCTCCCAGTCCGCGGACATCACTGTAGTCCACGGACAGTGCTGAGATAACGTACAGTTTAGAAACCACATTTGGGGTTATTTAATGGCTGAAATAGTGCCTGGAAACGGTGGCAGAGTGGAATAAAGATGATATGGAGCTGTTTTTATAGGTGAAAAAAGGGTTTGCAAGTGCTGCCGAGCCTGCAGTCAATCTTGGTTTTTCCCCGGACATCATTTCACTTGCAGGGGGTTGAGGGCGAGTTTTGTTATTTGAAGGTGTATTGTACGTACTTGTTATATGGATTAAATGGTTTAATTAAATTGTGGTGGTTGTGGTCACTTGCAACATACACCATAGTAATATGTGTATAGTAATCATAGGTAAAGTAGTGGGAGTATACAGTATTTATAATATGGTGAAATGATATAATTAAAGTGTATATGGTATTTATGATTGTACTACAATTGAGGACAGTGCTTCTTGATGTCTCCACTACCTTTCACACAGTCAACAATTGTATCCTCATTAAACGATTACATGATACCATTAGCATCATGGAGTGGGCACTGGACTGGCTGATTTGATTTCCTCTTACTAGCTGCAACTGGGCTGTTTGTACTCCACCACTTCACTGTGTACCTGCAGAGTATCCCAGGGTTTTATCCTATAACTGCCGCTCTTCAATATCTATTTCTTCCCTCTGGCTCACCTGATGTCTTTCTTCTTTTCTCATTTCCAGTTTTATTTTAATGACACACAGGTTTCCTAAAACTTCCCTGAACTAATTTGTTGTCCTTGTTTTTTATCTCTAATTGTCTGACCGCCATCAAGACATTGTGTGCGGCTAACAATCTATCTCAATGTCAGTAAGCTAGAGATATTTTTTACTGTGACACCTGTGCCCTATTTTTCTCCTACCCTCCAGCCGCTGTCTTTGGCCCCTCTACTCTCACCATCCTATGAGGCCAAAAACATTGGGGCTATCTTTAAGTCCTCTCTCTCCTTTGCGCCTTACATTTTGGAGCTTGTAAAGAAAGCCCATGCTTTCAGCTTGACCTCCTTAAAGGCATTGTGCCATTGCTCACCTTCACCCAGAAGCACAACGTCTGTAGAGCCCTGGTCCTGTGCAGGGTGGACTACTGCAACAGCCCCTTCCTTAACCTCCCCCTTTGTTTTCTATGCCCCCTTTGGCTAATTTAGAATAGGGCTGCAAGTCGTATCGTAGCCTCAAGCCCAGGGATTGTATCGCTGGAGCCCTAAAATGTGTACATTTGCTCCTGCTAATTTCAAGGACAATATGTCCAACTTAATTTCCCTAAATACTGCCCCACTAGAGCCCTCCACTGCTGTAACTCCAATACTCTGCTTGTCAAACACTTTTGAAACATAGAACGGGAGTCTCTGTATTCGGCCGGTGCTTGTCTTCGGAACAGCCTTCTTGCTCCTCTTATACTTGAGCTGGACTTCCTTAAGTTCCAGAAACTTCAGAAAACTCTTCCTTGCTAATTCATACCACTGCCACTGAGACTAGTGGCCTGGTCCCTCATGAAGCCCACAGGTTCCAGGCCCTATATCTAGTCGATAACAGTATACCCCCCACACCCTTCAGCACTGCCCTTGCGGGTCTACCATCTGGCAGATGTGTACCACATCATTAGGACTCTTGTTCCCCAGCAGGTAGCTAGTGGACTACTAGTTTGCCATCTCTTGGCACATTCCTTCTGGGCTTGTATGAGCATTTGGTAATCCCTACTCCTCTTTCCATTCATGAGTTTCTTTTACTGCACGATGCATATGTAGATTTATAGCAACAGTGTGTAAAATCCTTTGGAATAAGCAAGTGAAATGTATATGCAAGATATTTGTAGAACATTTTTAAGTGGCAGTTGGTGTGTGGAATCTTTGAATATGTTGATAGAGTTATATGTAGAGTTTCTTGAACTGATAAATGGATATATGTGTGACTATTTCAAAGCAGGCAATGAGTGAGTGCTAAAAACATAACAGTAAAAAGGGTAGAAGGGCTGTCTTGCGTGATGGTGTGCACATGCAATCTGGGTTTTTTAATAATGCATGTTCTAGAGAGAGAGCACTGTGGAGATCGTGAATAGTCATTAAGGGCCATGGATTATGGTCCTTATTTTATGCTAGCGAAAAGTATTTGGGACAGAAAAATGTCCCTGTGCTTTTTTCTTTTTCTCTAGTATACAATTGTCCATTATTTCCATTAGCATAGTAGAAAATGCTAATGGGAATATTGGAGAATCCTACTGAGTCTAACTACTTTACTGGAAAATGTAAAGTAGATGGAGTCTATAAGCTTATTTTTTTGCTTTTGTTTTTTAACTGTGAAATTGTGGTAACTAAAGGAACCTTTTTTGGGCTTTTTTTATTTTAATATTTTTTTATTTATTTTTTGCAGGAGAGGCCAGGAGGTACGGTGGTGAAGGAAATAAGGGGAGGGGCAGGTGAACAGGGGAAGATGTTGGGCGTGCATTACATATAAGTTAGGGAGCAGTGTTTCTCATGCTCCTTAATTACAGCCTCGAAAGCACTTCAAAACTGCTACCCCCTGCATAATGGTGTGTTGCAATATATACATGGTACTGTTGTGTTCGAAAGATATGGATCAACAGCCTCTTTTATGGCTTGCAAGGTAGCTGGTGGGATTATGTGCCCCACAGGCGTAGCCTGCGTGGTTGCAGTATTGGTTGAGGAAGATGAGGTTGAGGAAGACAGCCTACTACATCCTGAGAAAGGAACAGCCTTTCTGAGAGCATCCCAGTGGTTGGATTTATTGTGACGGTGCATGTAGGTGGTCCCGCAGGAGTACTGCCAGGTTGTCTGCGACTGAGTACAACGCACTCAGTGCATTTCACTTTGGTAGCCTTAGCTTTTGGTACACCCCCAACAGTAGTAAAGAACTGCCACATCCCTGATTCCCTCTGGTTGTTAGAGGTAGGCATTTCCTCTACTTCATCATCCTGCTCCTCTTAATAGTTTTTTTAATTATTGCGCTTCTTCCGTTGTCTTGGCCCTCCAGCTGGTGGTGGTGGCAGTGGCTCCTGGGAAGGAGGGATGGCAATAGCTGATGCTATTTTTGAAGATAAATAGCAGTTTTGCTAATATTCTTGCAAGCATGTGCTGTGTCCTAGATTGTTGATGGATAATGAGTAAGAAAATGTGTAGGAGCTGTGCTAGTGTACATTTTTAGCTTGCAACTTCCTATATCAGCTGGAAATGCAGTTTTGAACAGTTCATGAAGCACAGACCGTTCAAGAAGTGTGGACACGTTTGTGAACTCGTCACCATGCCGCACATGCGAGGTCATGTTACAATGTCTGAAAGTCTGCAAAGACGTCAGATATTCGCGAACGTCAGTGAACACAAAAACAGTGGAAAAGTTGCACAAAATGTGTAGAAGTGTTAATGTTGGTAGGTGGGGAATGAACAGTTTTAAGGTAAACAATGCTGCTATATTGGAGGTAAGTCTGGTATTAGGAAGTTGTAGCAAATTAGGGTGCACTGGTAAAAACCCAAGAAATTCAATGAAAACATTTTGTTAAAGGGATGTTATGGTTATTTTGCACTAATAAAACCTATAAAATTCAATGAAAAAACTTTGTTAAAGGGATTTTATGGTTAAGTTGCACTAACAAAAACTATAAAATTCAGTGAAAAAACGTTCTTAAAGGGGCTCTATGGTTACAGGACAACCCAGAAAAAAACAGAAATTTATCAGTTATGGTAAACTAAGCAACAATAACTCACGCCACCACGTGCACTGCTAAAACTAACACCCATGTTATTGGGAAGCTCTAGCAAATTAGGGTGCACTGGTAAAAAACCATGAAATTCACTGAAAAAGCTTTGTCAAAGGGATGCTATGGTTAAGTTGCACTGATGAAAACCTATTAAATTAATAAAAAACATAGTAAAGGGACGTTATGTTAAAAAGTAAAACCAAAATCACCCGAGAAATTCACCAGTTATGGTAAGCTAAGCATGTGATGTCATCTTTGATGTCCTGGGTGTTAGTCTTAGCTGGCACAAGGTATGGTTGTTTAGCTTACCATAACTGGCAAATTTCTAATGCAGAATGCATCACATTGGTAATCTGGTGGAGCCCACTTTTTTAACAATGGCCCAATGAAAAAACGTCCGTCTTATCTTGGAGATAGGCACATTTTCTATACAATAAAATAAAACTTTCAAAAAGATTTACGGCTATTTTAAAATGTTTAAAATCCAACCGATGTTTCCACTGCCAGCATTCCATTGGAATATTACCAGAGACATTTCTCTTGTAATTGATTGTATCAAATGTGCATGTATTCATGCAGTGAGGAGCTATCTAATCTAACACCCTCTCCCACAACCATCCCACCCCAAAATTCTGGGACAAGAAAGAGTCTGTTTTTGATCTGAATGTTCTGTTTTAGTTAAAATAATGCATCAAAATCAATGGAGGTCCCATAACTTTATCCAGGGGAAATCCTGTGCTGTCTCTGCCAGACTGTGTGGTGTCGTGGGGCTGTTGTGGGGCTGCGCTGGCCATTGCCCCCCCCCCTACCCACCATCTCTGGAAGTGATTTCATCCCATCTGGATCAGGCCCCAGGCAAATTCTCGGCAAAGTCGGAGCCTTCTCTGACAGACTGTGCGGTGTTGTTAGGCGTGGCATTGGCACAGACTCCTCTGATATGTGTTGCCTGCCTAACCAGCTGACAGAGGGAAGAACTGTCCCATGCCTGCCTTCCAGCGTCTCACCGCCACAGCGGGGCCCAGCTCCCCTTCGGACTGCTACCATCCTCCACCCACCTCTTGGATCCTGTCTTCATACCCCCTTGCTGCCCCACTGTCTCCGGAAGTGATATCATCCCACCTGGGACCAGGGCCCTGGCGAATTCCTGGAAAACTCTGGGCTATCTCTGCCAGACTGCATGGTGTTGTGGAGCTGTGCTGGCCGTGGTATTGGCAGAGCCTCCTCTGGTGTGTGTTGCCTGCCTTACCTGAGAGAAGAACTGTCCTGTGCCTGCCTTCCAGCATCTCACCGCTGTGGCAGCCCAGCTCCCCTGTGGACTGCTACCATCCTCGCCCGCCTCTCGTATCCTGGACACGACACCCCTTTCAGCATGCTACGTTTCACTACTTATCTTTTTTCCCTATCTTCATGACTCTATCTCTATTCGATTATTCTTTCTTCTAGTCGTTCTTCCGCCACCCTCTGCGCCTATTCCCAGCGATTTTCCCCAGAGGCTCCTCTCTCTTGCTGCCATGTTGGCTTATTACAGCCCATTCTTGTCCAACATTTTCTCGTTGCCATTGTGTGTACTGCGTTTTACTTCTTTTCTCTATGCCCCCTAGGTGCGCTGCCTCTTACTCAAATCACTACGCTGTTAGCTCCGCTTCCCATAGTAACTTGGGCAATCTCGTTTATCCACCCACCACCGACCACTCTAACACTGTGAATGTTTCGTTTTGGAGCTCTTGTTTCACCATAGTGCGTGAGCTAGTGGACTGCCAAAAAGAGACTATGGGCCTCATTACAAGTATGGGGGTAGCCATGCCGCCATTCCGACCTTGGAGGGCCCGGTAATTCCCCTTACCGGGAACCCGGACCCGGTACATCCCCATTCCCATTCGAGCCCCCATAGGACTCAATGGGAATGGGGAGGATGGAAACAACGGGCCCGTTAATGATGGGCCTGTTGTTTGCATCCTGGTCTGCTTGCGGGAAACGCTAAGGATGCCTGGTTTTACCAGGCATCCTTAGCGGGTACCGTGAGGAGACCTCGTAATGGGGCAGTAGAGGGATAACGGGGCCGGCATCTCTACCGGCCCCGTTATCCCTCTACCGGATACCTTGTAATGAGGCCCTATGACTGCCATATAGATCCTGCTGTTCTATGCCTCTTCTCAGAGAGAAGCCTTTTGCACTACAGCTTTCACTACATACAAAACCAAGCCTACATCCAGCAAAGGACATAATAAAGATTGTTTGAATTGCCGCATTCCAAAAGGGGCTAGGCTAAGAGGGGTTAATGTAGCATTGCGTTACAGTGGTCCCTGTGGTAAAAGACAGCATTAGATTGGTCATCATAGTCAGGTGGAATACAGACCCAATCACAGTTACAAGGGAAGGTATGGAACAGGTAATCACAAGGATAAAAGTGCTGTGGTAGCCACAGAGAGTGAAGAGTGTCCGGATGAGGTCAGTAGGAATGCAGGTGGACCGAGGGACCAGGAGCGGGATGCAAGATGGAACAGAGTGCTGACGAGTCTGTGGAGGAGTTGGGTAGGAATGCAGGTGCGGTATTGTGTGTGAGAGGGAGTGGTACCCAGTGGAGAGAAGGACAGTGTTATTGTTAGAATGTATTACATGGTAGTGGATTTGGTGTAAAAGGTAGAAGAGAGATGGGGGAGAGTGAGAGTGGGAGGTGAGTGATAGAGAGAGGTAGAGTGAGAGGGGCAGAGACAGAGGGAGGCAAATGGTAGAGAGGCAGAAGGGAGAGGCAGTAGTTGTAGAAGGGACGTTTGGAGGGTGGAGAGAGTAGTAGGTGGAGTGGGAAGTGGTAACGATAGGTGTGAGAAGATGGAAGGGACAGAGAAGTAAATAGCCAGGAGGAGTGAAAGGAGTTAAGAGAGAAGAGAGGGTAAGCAGTGTGGATGGAGCAGGAAGTGAGAGGAGAAGGTGGGAGAGTAGAAGGGTCAGAGATGGGAGAGCATGAGTAGGAGGAGAAAGGGGAATAATGAAACATAACATCAGGGAGAGGAGTGAGAGGGTAAGAGAGAATAAGAGAGTGTCGGTGGTAGATGCACCATCTAAAAAAGAACATCCTTAAAACCCCCATTGTGGGGACAAGAGGGTAGGGTATCCTCAGAAAGTCCTCAGGGGTACGATGGATAGGGCCTTGGCCTTTAGGCCCTGCCACAGTAGAGGGGTAACAGTGGGTACCAGGGATTACCAATCTCTAGCCTTCACACAGACCTAGTGAAACCTGGGTTACGGCGGAGGAGTTCCATGGCCGAACGAGGGACCAGAGAGAACCACACATTAGTTAGATAATTCTGCAGTCTCAAACCCCTGCCTCGGAAGATATTAAAGAGTTGTTAATAAAAACGCTTGAACCATCTGTTGAACTTTTGAGTTTTTTAGGGACATCTGTGACACCGAACTGTCACAATCCAGTCAGTATGTCATAGCCGCAACATGTTCCTGTAGCTGTACGATCCATTTTTCAATTTGCGTTGCGGGATGAAGCCTGGCTCTAGACATTATCAGCAGCAGGGGCTTTTAGTCTTTCACCAAATATACTTGTTTTCCATACACAAAGCTATGGTAGTGATGGCAAACCCCAAAGAACTGCCAGTGTTTCTCGCTCTATTTGGAAATATATTTGCTCCACCCTCGATAGCGACCAGCTTGTGTATGCAACGAGTAACACCTCCCCATTGTCAACCCTTTGCGTCAGGACTGTCCCCAATCCAAACTGGCTTGCATCAACTATGGTTTTTGATGGACCAGCAGGGTCAAAAAATGCCATGATTGTGTTTTCTGTTAGTGCCTTCTTGATATCTCAGAAAACCTTTTCCTCTATGGCTTGGTGAAGTTCCTCAATGATTCTAGCAGAGTGGCAATGCCTCTACTGAATTGGCCACAGAATGTCACCATGGCAAGAAACCGTCGCAGCTCTGCAGCACTCAGGGGTGCTAGGGCAACATGAGTGCCTCATATATTTTTATGATCAGCGCCCAACCATTCAGATTGGAAGACGAACCCGGAAAACTACTGTTGCCTCTTCAGGAGCTTGCATTTCTACTTATTTAGGGTCCAACCCAGTTCTTGTAGTCCGGCTAGCACACTGTCTGGGCAGTCTATGTCCTCGGACTTAGTGGACACATAAACAAGAATATAGCTGCTAATATTGAGGACACCAATGAGATCCACCAACACACTTCTGGCTACGTGTTGGAAGACCTTGGTGGCCAATGAGAGTAACAAACTCTGTTGGTTGTGCATATAAAGGGTTTTATGTGTAGAGAAGGTGGTGATATGTCTAAATTCAGGGTGTAGCATTACTTGGCGATATTCACCTTCAGATCAAGTTTAGAGAAAAACGCTTCACCCTGAAGGTCGGCCTCTGCATCACCTATTGTGGGCGTGAGGTGTTGTTCCCACCAAATGGCTTTAATCTGGAGATGCATGTCAACGCATATGCATACTGACCCCGGTTGCCTCGCCTTTGTTGCGATCATGATGGGGGATACACATGGCGCAGGAGCAGTCACCCTCTCAATAACGTCTTGTTGTACTACTTTATCCAATTCTTGCTCCATTTTTATTAATTAAGTGCAAAGGCCCTCTCCTGCGCAATTGGCTGTAGGGTCTCGTCAATATGCAAACTGAGGCACTCCACCCTTTTGAATGGGCACTGTGTCAGCTGATGACGCTGGCTATGTCCTCTGTTTACTGCCCAAAAAGCAAAGTTCCACAGTTCTGACCACTTGCAACGTGTCCGCACTGAAAATTATGATATAAAACCTTGAGATTACTTTATTTTGTCTGTGACAAACCTCTGCCATGAATGTCCCTTCAACAGGGATAGGTTTTGTGTCACAGAACTTGTATATCCATGCCTTTGTGCCGTTTAGAATGTCTTGTTGTGCAATGAGCACCAATGAGAGTGAGCCCTGATGTGTATGGAGGTCCCAGGGTTCAACTAATACACTCATATCTCTCCCCTGAGTACTCACCATACACTGGGGTTGTCTCCTTGACCTGTGTCCCACTGCCCAAACTGCTAAAGTGGAGAAGAGTCCTTCGTCTTGCAGCTGTGACATGCTATCCCGATCATACCTTGAAGAATCAACGTGTGCTACTTTTGCTCTGTCTCGTGAGTCGTTGGCTCTATTGCAGGGTTTCACTCTTGATTTTGTCACTAATTTTCTCACGTCCATTCTATTGTTCTGTCTCACTTTTTGATCTTCCTATTTCTAACTTAGTCCTTTAAAATCTGTTTTGAATGCTTCTATTTGTCTTGTGTACTTACTTTCCTTTCGTGATTCCATTTCCTTGCCTTTATCCTCTCTTGGAGGGTTATCTTTTCACTCTTGCCTCAAATTCAACTTCCTCTGTATTGTTTTTAAATCTTTCTATGGTCTTGCTCTCTCTTATCTCTCATCTCTTGTTTCTTTATATGTTCCTTCTTGGTCCCTCCATTCTCAGTCTCAATTCCTATTATCAGTACCCCTCCCCCTGTGACCAATCAGAATTTCGTTCTTTGTCATTGTTTGCCCCTCTCGATTGGAATGCTCTATCACTCTCTTCATTCTGTTACCTCTTATTCGCTGTTTCGTTCCAATCTTAAGAGCTATCTCCTTCAGTCCTGATATCAAATCATGTACATGTTGTATACCCTTCTACCCTCATTTTATTATACTATAAGTTTGGTCTGTACAGCGCTTTGGCATAAAGCGCTATATAAATGACAAATAAAATACACGTTACTTCATTCATTGCGTTTCAAGTGAATGCCAGTTGCCTTAATCAGGCATTGAACACATCCAGATTTTCATCCTCCTTGTTTTTGGCATCTCAGAGTAGGAATCTTTCATACTCTGCTTTTACTATGGTGTTGAAATGGCCATCAGCGCTGTTTTGGTGGCATGGTGGAATCCATCTGCCAGGGAGAGAGTTTAAGAAAAGATCCTGTGCACCTCTCTCGCCCAGCCATGTATACCAGGGAATTGCGCTTTGCAGCATTACCGTCCTATCAGATGGCCATAGGGTACATCTCTAACTTCTCCACCCACAGAGACCACCCTGACTCCACAGAGCACTCGTGGCATCATGATGTCAAATTCTAGCACTGCAGATAGACGTGCCAGTGCCACAGGCCTGGGATGCGACATGGGTCTGTGTACCCCATCATCATTATCACCCACGGTGGCAGTTCTTTTGGTGCTTTTTCTTTTTTCTTTTGTATATGGATTTCAGCAATCAGCAGTCAAACCTCACTCCTTCATGTAACGCAGTATGATGCGAAGTAAAAGTACTCGAGGAGGTGCAGTCTGGCAGAGAATCCTGAGTCTTTTTTCCTGCTGCCTGAGTCTGTTTTTGCCTTTCATCAAGGCATAGGGTTTAAAAACCCACTTTGGCCGCGGAGCGGCCGCGGAGAGCTGCGAGGAGGTGCAGTCTGGCAGAGAATCCTGAGTCTTTTTTCCTGCTGCCTGAGTCTGTTTTTGCCTTTCATCAAGGCATAGGGTTTAAAAACCCACTTTGGCCGCGGAGCGGCCGCGGAGAGCTGCGAGGAGGTGCAGTCTGGCAGAGAATCCTGAGTCTTTTTTCCTGCTGCCTGAGTCTGTTTTTGCCTTTCATCAAGGCATAGGGTTTAAAAACCCACTTTGGCCGCGGAGCGGCCGCGGAGAGCTGCGAGGAGGTGCAGTCTGGCAGAGAATCCTGAGTCTTTTTTCCTGCTGCCTGAGTCTGTTTTTGCCTTTCATCAAGGCATAGGGTTTAAAAACCCACTTTGGCCGCGGAGCGGCCGCGGAGAGCTGCAAGGAGGTGCAGTCTGGCAGTCTGGCCGCTGGCGTGCTGGTTGCCTGTCTTTCCCTACAAAGCTCACCCAAGTACAAGATCCCAAGCACTTAAGAACTTATCAGAACACCCCTACGACTATCCTCCCAGCATTGAAACTAGTGTAACCATGGAGGAGCCCTCCCTGATAGAAAAGCCGGAGCTTGGGCAAACAGTGCAAGAAGAAGCCGGCCGTGTGTTGAGAAGCGGTTTTCTCACACTAAAAACACAAGAGGAACCACTCGTGCGCAACAAATTAGAACCCAAACACAAAACGAAGAAATCGCAGCAATTAGAGACGCCTGCTCTCTCCCCTCCGATCCCCCCCCTCAGATCGCCCCATCGGCAGCAGCACGACCCACCTTGGAGAGGAGCCGTGTCGCCGTCTGCAGGATCCGCCGGCGGGGGAGAGCGGCGGTCGCCGGAGGGGAGTCTGCCCTACGAGGTTGTTGTCGTGCCGCCGGCGTCTGAGCCGGCAGGTGGGGGGGAGCGGGAGACAACGGTGGAGTGCGCGGCGGCTCTGCCGATTGCTGTGAGGATAAACATTGGGGCCGCTGAGCCCCACTGTGTGGAGGACCCAGCGTCGGGTGTTGGAGGGCTGGAGGCGGGCCCTACCCCAGCGAGCCCGCGGCTGGTTTCGGAGCTCCAGGAAGTGGGGAGTGGCGAGCCTGAGCCGGAGAGTGGCCGCGTTACACCCTCTTGTGGCAGATTGGAGCCATTACATGGTGAATCGTATACAGAAGTAGCACCAAGGACAAATCTAACTACAGATAAAGGCCTGAAGGCTTTCTTTGAGACAATAAGTGAGAAAAAATACACTGGGTTGGATAAAATTGACCTTCGTAGAAAATTAAAAATTGAAAGCGAGGTCCACCCAATGACTATAAGAGCCGCTCTACCAAGCCCTGAATTAGATTCGACTGGATATGGAGACCAAAACTGCCCAAACACAACTATATCATACCTGGAGGATCCCGAAGTAGAGGTAACTGATGATCTGAATATCCTGAGAGAACATCATTGGGCCAAGTCAAACACCTACTCAACTACAGAAGTACACGACGGATTCAAGTCCAAATCTATTCTGACTCATTCCCCTACTCCCCGAAAAGAGGAGGAGGTAAAGTCAAAATCTCAAATCTCCAAATCAAACGAAACTGTCATAAATCAAAACACACAAAGCCTAGGGGAAAAAAAAATTAAAGCCAACTGGCTCATCAACACCCAATAACAGATTACCAAACAAGACACAGACGAAAAAATCAACTAATACAGTAACTCCGACAAATAACCCGATTGGAAGGTTTTTTGAAAAATTGGGAAAGATTCCGCCGGTAAACCGGTTTGAGCTATCGGATTTGGAAATCTTGGAGGGAATTCCCCCATCCCCTCGAAAAATCGTACCAAAACAACCAGCTTCAGCGCAGTGTCTGGGAAGCATCAGTTACCCACCCCAAACACGCTGGCATTACAATTTACCTCCGTCCCAACAAAAAACCGAACCACCTAACGTCAACACAGATCTCAGACCCTCGGAGCGAAACTTGGAAAACAACGCGGAAAAGAGAGAAAAAAGCGCCTCTGGCCAACCAGCTATAACCATGCACAGGGAAGAAAAACAATTAGATCTTGGCTTACAGCCAGCTCCGACTGAAGGAAGAAACTACGATGAAACACAAACGGCAGAACTCATCATGAGCGAAACACCATTGTCCTCATCTTTAGGTCCGGCAGATAAATCGGGTAAAGCCGAACCATCAAACAAACTTATTACGGTGAAAAAAAAAGAAACGGAACCAAACTTAATGATGGTCCAACTAGATCACCAGAGAACACGTGAAGAAATCAAACTGGCGGAGGCATTATTAAACTATAAAAACATGTTAAAAATCAGAGATAGATCTCCTGGTGGGATTTTGATTCCGAAACAAAGAAAGGACGTTGATCAAGCAGAAGTTTCACGATCATTACTCTCTACTCCATATAAAGGCAAGACAGAAAGCGAAATGCATAAAAAAAAGACACTCATTTACCTACCAAAAGCACTGACATACTACCAATCATGTCAGCCGTGACCATTGCGCTTGCACCATTTGGGAAGCTATATGAAACCATCAACGACACGTTAAAGGATCATACCTCATTAATAGCTGCATGCAATTCAAAGCTAACCCATCTCGAAGGCTATATAACAGCCTTAGAAGCTTGGAAGGCAAGTACAAATGATCAAAGCTCCATGACAGACAACCCTGAGATATTTCACTTCAAACATAAATCAGTGAATGTGAGCACTCAAACGAATCCGAATGAGATTAAAAGAAAACATAAACCAGAAAACAAAATAGCAGACGTATACTCGATGGCCTATGACAATACGGGCGTTAGATCGCCAAAAAGAGTAATAAATTCACATGCTAAGTCAGGAGACACGGAAAATAACTGCAAAAACCAAACCGATGAAGTCCAACTCAGAACGCAAACCAAAGAGAGCAGTAAAAAATCACCGAGACAAAAGGTTCAAAAAAATCAATCATCAGCAAAAGAAAAAACCACAAAAGCTCTCTCTGCACAGAAGAAACAACCAACAGAAAGCATCTTAAACAAGCTTATGACCAAATGGATAACGGTGAACGATCAAAAACCAAAACCTACGGAGAACGAGTCCTACCAGATCATTGAAGAAGAAGAGCAGAGGGGAGCCACTGAAGACAACTCGCTGGACCTATCCAACCTAAGCGTCTACTCTATTGAAACATCGGAATCAGACATTCCCAGACCATCTACAAAAAAAAGAAAGGTATCCTTTCTGGATGATAATCTTTCGCAACATGAATCAAAAGACTCACACCACCAAGACCAAATCAGAAGTGCAGACATAAAAATAGTGGAATTCGCACAAAAAGCTAGGACAGATAGCATCTTTCTGCACATCACGTCTCAAACAGTGAAGAAACTCCTGCTCCGGGCGGCAGGTGAACTGTCTAAAAGAGGGTACCTCCTAAGGGAAACTACATCTGAAGAAAGAGGTCATAGGAGTGCTCACCCACACGCATCAAAATTAGAGTGCAATCACGAGACAAACGGGAAAGAAAGATGGAAATCAGCTCAGAGTACCTCAAAAGTGACAGACACTTCTAGAACAAAGAGAAAATCATACCGAACACCAGAGAAGAACGAGCGAAAAAACGAAGACAAAAGAAACACAGCGCGAGAAACTACAAGGCAATACAGCCCAGACACCAGAAGAGATAAAGGAAGAGTAAAGAGCATTGACAATTCTACTACCATGGGAAGGTGGAAAACACAGGAGGAGTCCTCAGTAAGTAAATCAAACAGACAACTGAGGGGCCCGTCCTCGAGATCGGGCAGAAGGGAAACAGAAACGCGAAACGATCGAGAAAAGCCCCCGACTTTAAAGCATGTCGGCAAGGTGGAAAAAGATCCCAAAAAATGGGCATGGATTCCGTCCGTATTGACACGCTATGTGAAGAAATAGCAACCAAACCGCCCTCCGGCGAGGACTGGAGGAGACTCATCAGAGCAAACGCAAGGTGTACAGAAGAAGAAGCAAATGATCACCATTGGCTCTTGGAATAAAAGAGGCCATTCCCATCTGACCAAGCCCGGAGAGATAAACCTTGGCCAATTTGACCTAATAAGTTTACAAGAGACCTGGTTGCTCTATCCACCCAGCTTGGACGGCTACGAAGTTCTATTATCTCCTGCTCAAAAAGGAGACAAAGGCCGACCTGTATCAGGCCTCTTAACAGCAGTTCGATCAGGGGGGACCTTACGAATAGTCCACAATCTGAGATCGTCCTTGGCAATCCAGGCAACATTACTGAAATGGGAAAAAGAGGAAACATCCCAAGGAAAACTCAGATACGATCTCCTTCTCCTCCTGAACATCTACTGGAACCCATCAGAAACTAAAACAAACGATTTTCTAAACATCGTGGAAAAAATACTGACCGACGTCGCTGAAATCTATGATGTAGACCATATTCTGATATGTGGTGACCTGAATGCCACCTGTCCAGGTCACAAAGCATCAAAGCCACCGCAAAATACAACAAATCCATGTTCAATCGCTCGAGGTTGCGCATGGTCGGCGTTGATGAAATCCAGAGATTTGTACAACTTGAACTCTTTAGAAGTTGCCAGCACCACCATCCCTACATGGGAAAGCGAAGGAAAGAAAAGCACCATCGATTACATTTTCGCCTCCAAAGAGCTATACTCTATAATCACGAGCTTCAAGGTAGTGAAAACCATCAGCAGTGATCACAACTTACTATCTGCAACGTGGCCAGTAAGAACACAGGCGACCACAGCAATGCCTTACAAGCTCGAAACAAACGCACAAGGGAGCCGGCTGAAAATGACATCAGATGTCTTAATCGATATTACAACATCCTACTACAGACAAAGGACTGCTAAAGCTACCCCCGAAAAATTGGATTACTATCCTCTTCTCATTCCATACCTACGCCCAATGCAAAAGAGAAGACTGGAAACAACTCATCTGCACAAATATAATGAAGAGTTGAGGATAATGAAATCTTCCTTACGGAAGGTAATACGACAAGCAAAACGATATCCAACACAATTAAATCTAAAATCGGCAACTATACAAAAAAAAGGCTACAAAGCATGGCTCCAATCAGTTTGTTGGAAATTATACCAAGAAGACGCTGAGTCCATGTTGAGAGCAGTGTGTAAAAAGAACTCACAAGACTTCTGGAAACTAATAAAAACCAATCAGGCTACCACAGATATGACCATCACCAACAGTGTCCCAGAAGAGAAATGGATAGAATACATCACCGAACTATTTAAAGAACCTACAACACCAGAAACCGCAGTGGAAAAACAAAATACATCGCAATGGATAACTTGCTCCGAGCAGGCTATTCTGGAAAAGATCTACAAGTTAAACAACTCTCGTGCACCCGGCCCAGATGGAATATCCAACATTCATCTAAAACAGGACGCAAAAGCCTGGGCACCACTAATAACAGAGATCTTCCGAAGATGCAGGAACACAAGACAAATTCCTGACACGTGGAGAACAGCAAACATCGTTCCTATTTACAAGAAGGGCCTGAGAGATGACCCGAAAAACTACAGGCCGATAGCACTTTTAGATGTGCTTGGAAAACTCTTCGGCTCCTTGGTGCTAGACGAATTTCAGACATGGCAAAAGGAGGAAAAAACAGCGGACCCATTTCAATCGGGTTTCGAAAAGAACCTAGGTACCTCCGTCAATATTATGCTGATCAGCATCCTGAAGTCCAAAGTCCTCGAAGGCCAACTGAAAATCTTCATTGCTACGATCGATCTGGTCCAGGCCTTCGACCGTGTCAACAGAGGTAAACTATGGACGAAACTCGAAAAACAAAACTGCCCACTATCCATCCTGGAACCAATGAAGGCCTTGCATAGCGACACCTCCGTCAGAGTCCGGCTTAATGCAGCAGGCTCGTTGTCTACAATCATAAAGACAGCGAGAGGAGTCAAACAAGGGTGCCCTCTGGCACCAGCATTGTATAAAGCATACATGGCGGATATAGTGGACGCAGAAAACGACACCCGATCATTTCCTCCTCAAATAGGTAAGCAGAAAGTGACACATCTGCTCTACGCGGACGACATTCTCTTATTTGACCAAACGCCCATTGGGCTCCAGAGACAACTGGATAGCCTATCCTGCTACCTAAAGAAAAATGATCTGGAACTTAACACCTCGAAGACCAAAATAATGATCATGGAAAAAGGATCTAAACAGAGTTAACGCCCCGAGTGGTTTGCAAACTCAGAAAAACTGGATACAGTAAAGAGTTTCACATACCTGGGGGTTAAACTATCGTGCAGCAGAATCGAAATAACAATGCAAGAACATCTATTCTCCAAGGCAAAAACACTAGCAGCACAAGCCGTATCCTTGGAACGTAAATTCGGCAAATTCTCAATCCTACCAATAATAAGATTCTTCAAAGCAAAAGCCACTCCAGCTCTAACCTACGGAGCAGAGGCAATGCCTTATCTTCCGAAAACACTGTGGGCAAAACTGGAAGGAAAATTTTGCCGGAGAGTGCTCCGGTTGCCAAACTCCACCCCGGTAGCAAACATTCGACGGGAATTAAGTTTGCAATCATTGAAATCAGTGGTGGAGAGAAATAGCTTACTGTTCCTGGGAAAGATTCTAAGGCTCCCACGACCAAAAATCCTGGAAATCATTTTTGCAGAAATAAAGAGCGGCCAAAACCCCATGCTAACAACATGGTATAACAACCATCTAGATCAAGCTGCAAATATTGGTTGTTCTGAATGGGAAATCGAACGCATCCCTGGAAAAATAAAGAAAAAACTAAAGTTACAAGATTGGATCGAAACACTTGAAATAGCTGATGAACATACAACTTCGGCCCATCACACAACCAATACACAAAAGCTGGACGATGTAAGAAACTACTTAAAAAAGTTCCCAGATAAAAGACTGCGTACAATCTTTCTGAGAGCACGCTTGAACATCCTGAAGACAAATGAGATCCTTTACACCAGGAAACAATCAGTGACCAACAAGTGCCGTTTTTGTGTAAATGGGGTCACCGAAACTCTTAGACATCTACTCCTCCACTGTCCTGGTACAAGCAACCCCAGACAAACCTATCTTCATCCACACGGATCAAAGTTCCAGATCATAAGGGAAGAGGATTGGTGGAACAAGCTTATGAGCGGGGATTCAATTTCTCTGACTATAGCGACTGCAAAATTTCTGGACAGTTTGAAATTAGAAGAAAAGGACTCTCGCGATCAAATAGGAAACAGTTTCTCCTAATCTAGAAGAAACAGAATCCTAAAGAATATCATAAAGAACTAACAGAATAAATAACGATCTTAGGAAGCATCCCAAAACAGAGTGAAGGAAAAGATCTTGTAAAAATTGAAATACAATTAAAATACAAGTAAATAAAAAAAAAAAAAAAGAAAAGTACTCTTTGTTCAGTTTTTATGTGTGGCTTCTTTCCACTAGAGGGCGCAAAAGCTCTCCACACCAAGCCGCAATCCTCCGGGCACCAAACTTATTAAATTGAGTGTTGCAGGCTCCAGCTACACAGCGTAGATGACGCCTGCAGTTCGCCCACATGATCCGACGGCAGGACGACACGCTCCACCATCGAGGGAGGTGCGCGCGCGGCAAGTGCTGGCACCGGCCCTGTGTAGTGCTGATGCATCACTCAGCTGTGACATGTGAGACCTTTCAAATCACACTATTGCTCACCAACTGGCGTGAAGTCAGTGTGTGCGTTTTTGTGGCTGACGTGGCCCAGCAGCACAAATCTCCTGTGGCCCAATCCACTTCCCTCCTGCAACATCATGTAACTGCTCTGAAGGTAGTTCTATCCTTCCTACACTTCTCGAATGCTCTTTTCTCTTCTAGGCCACCGTTGTGCTCAAGTTTAGCATGACGGATCCTCAGTGTTTCCAAGTAATAGTCACAGGGATTGTGACCTTACTTCTTAGAATAGCTCTACTACACTTACTACATCAGATACTTCGAAAATTACATCTTTATTGCCCTGCACTCTCTCAAAAGCTCATTCTCATCGTCAGCGACAGATATCACCGCAGATATGTGTTAATACTCATTTTGTCACCCCCACCTGCACAATGTTTTCTAAGGTTTTAAACAATCAACCTCATTACAAATCGGCCGGTCGGTAATTAAGTACTGGTATTAATGTATACCAGCACCTTACCGGACTGGCTGACTACAGGTTTTCCTGTGGGGACTGAGATTCTACTCATCGGTACACCCACTCCCTCCTTCCCTGCAGTTTTCTGGCCAGCCTCTCTTGACCCTCTTCCTGCTCCCACCTGCAAGGCAAAAAACCTCGGGGTCATCTTCGACTCCACACCCTCCTTCTCTCCGCACATATCTGACGTCTCTAAGAAGTCACACTACCAGTTGCACCTCCTCAGAGGTATTCTTCCTTTCCTCTCCTTCCCCCAGAAGCTCACTGTCTCCAGGGCCCTGGTTCTCTCTAAACTGGACTACTGTAACAGCCTCTATCTAAATCTGCCTGCCTCTACTTTCCGCCCTCTGCAACTCATCCAGAACAGGACTGCGAGACTTGTCCTTGGCCTCAAGCCCAGGGACCGTATCTCTCCAGGACTGAAATCTCTACACTGGCTCCCAGTGGCTGCGAGGATTAAGTTCAAAACCCTCTGCATTGTCCACAAAGCCTTCTGGGGCCTGGGGCCAAAATACCTTCAACTCTCTCTTCCTAAATATCTTCCCTCTCGAGCTCTTCGCTCATCCGCTTCAAACTCCCTCAGGGTCAGCCGCTTCTCCAAGCAACGAGTTGGGGGTAGATCTCTCTCGCGGCTGGGGCCTCCCTCTGGAACAGCCTTCCTGCCTCCCTGAAACTTGAGGAGAACCATCTCCGGTTCAGGGACGTCATTTCACCAAAATGCCAGGGGTAGTGGAAGTGACATCACACGACCCTTGACCCCTGGTGACATCACAGGAAGTGATGACATTTGAGCCCACCCTGAAGTGATATCGTGGGATGCAATGAAACACGACCTTTCACCCGTTGACAAAACAGGAAGTGCTATCATATAGCATTGTACACTACAAAAAATATGGTTACAAAATCACTATAATTTGATGCACATCTCATACAAGCATGGATCGCCATGTGTATTGTTAAAATCAGTGTGTATAGGCCCATATTACCAAATTACTGTGAATGCAAGCAGACGTCCATGACCAAATGATAATGATGTTTTATTATATAGCACTTATGCTTAAGCACTTTATATAGAAAAAATATACACCCAATATCACCCAACCTGTGTTGGTACTCATTTAACGACCTCAGAAGGATGAAAGGCTGAGTTGAGGCGTTTAAGAACAGACTAAATCAGTGACTCATCCCCTGAAGTGTGCCGGAAATAAACCTTTAATGAGTCTAGCAATTATTGTATAGAATTCCCGAAAGACACATTATTTGGTATTCCTAATCTTTCTTATTTAGGGTCAGTGCTGAAAGTGTTAGACTTGTGTCACTCCTTTTCTTCAAGGGGCTTTAACAAGAAAGCCAGCCACTCTAGAACTAAAGAGCAACAGGTGCTGGCCACAGCCCATGAGCTTGCATTACAAAAAAAAAAAAGAAAAAACTTTTTTTTTTCTATTTTTTTTCTAGAAGTCGCAAGGGTGACCACAGAGGTTTCAAGAGAGACCTCAGAGGTCGCAGTTGCTACCTCTGGTGACCCCTAAATGACGTCCCTGCTCCGGTTCTGGAAGCACCTCAAAACCTTCCTCTTTGCTTCTGCTTTCTCTCCACCTCTCCCATGCTAAATTCCTGACTGAAATTGCACTGTTTCTGCAACTGGGCCACTCTCACCGATCTCGGTCCTTGGCTCTGCCACTCTCCCCTTGCACTGCCTCCCTGGCAACCCCTGCACTGCGGGACTGTCTCTGTATCCCTACAGCCCCCCCCCTTCCCAGCACTTGTCTGCACTTACCTTGCACTTGCCACCAGCTGGCCCTTATTATTTATCTTGTTATTCTACTATCCCTGTACTGCACTTTCCCCTTCCCCTCTACCCATGCACTTGCGCGATCTGAATGATACCTGGCCCAGTAGCATCGTTGTCTGTCTTCCCTTTGTCCGCCCTCCCTGCCTCGTCGCGCCTTGAAACACTTGTGTATAGGCACGTTACAAATGCCATATCATATCATATCATCATATCACCTGTAAGGCAGGAGCCATAACGGCAAAAAAAGTCATCACTGCCGGCGGTGGTAATGACGGCAAATGCACTCATGGGGCTCCATGAATGGTTATTAACACCGTCACTCTGCAATTCTGCTGGTCTGAGGGCCGGAAACAGTAATAACATTTGCTGGTATCCTGGCGGATCTACTGCCACAGTACCGGTAACATTATCATGAGGCCATATCCCCTCGTCATTTTGATGCGCATTCCGTCATGGTGTGCTTGGCTCGCTTATAAAGTCCAGTGTCACGTGCATGATGCTCGATACATTTTGATGAATAAAGGCGGCCACATTCTGTGGGTTACATTGAGATATATCACACGGTCTGAGTTATAAACGGCTGTTATATTCCGCACCATGGTACCTGTACTCATAACGTCATGCAACACAGTCATCTGGATTTAGTTGCTATTACTGAAACGGGGCTCAGAGAACATTGCGGTCCTTCAATATCCGCCACTCTTCCTGTCAGTTACCCCATACTGGCGGGGTCGGCAACCAGTGTCTCTCCAGATGGTTTGGACTCCCAGCAGTCCCAGCCACCACAGTAAGGTATCATGGGACATGTAGTCCAAAACATCTAGAGAGCCGCAGTTTACAGACCCCTTCCACACTGAATGTTAACAGACAGGAGGGAACAGGGGGAGGGATAGCTCTCATCTTTCAATCAAAATGGAAATGTTATACAGTTCCATGTGTTTTATATTCCCGCAAGCGGGATACTGCATGGCACTGCCCAAAGCTTTTACAAGTCATATTTAGTTTTTTTACTGACCCGCAGGGAGCGACACCACGTGTGTTCATACTTTTAGAGACTCTATAGTCCCACTAAAGAGGCCACTTGCCACCCTCACTGCCCCATGTGACTTTAACCTGGATTTTCATCAGCCATTCGATGCCAGAACTTAGCAGCTTGGCTCGGTTCTCTTGGAACAAGTCTTTCTCTTTGCACATACTATCCACAATGAATGGAGCTCGTGTCCTATACTGGGTTATCTTCTGGCATAGTTCATGCCACGAAATATACGTTAAGACACTAGACTGACTAGATCATTCGGCCAACCTCGCTAAAATGCTGCAGCAAGACATGCAGCACGCCAAAAAGAGACCGCTACCATCCAAATCATTATTTCTCCACAAAAATTGCCCTTTGCTCCCTATTACTTAGATTCAGAGATCTATAAAATTACATTACGCCAATTGTGTATGCAAGTTTGTGTCTGAGTAACTTTGCGCTACGCTACTGAAATCACAGAAGCTAAAAATTCCCAACAAAGACGTTTTTAAAATCCTACATCACTTACAAAAACCTTGCACATCACAATCAGCGACTTCACACCTTCTGTAGTGGCCATGTAAAGTGTTTTATCAAATCATTTTAAAAGCAGTGCTTACTCTTTAACTCTGTGTTCTTGGAAGATGTGCCCATCTGAGGGCCGGAATTCCCCGGTATTTGCATTGGCTGTCGTCCAGTTCCATGTTTACCCAGCAGGGCATTGTCATGTTGTGAGGGAAAGCTCACTTGAGGTTGCATAGTTAATTTGCAGAAGGATGCATGATTCCAAAGGGGCGATATTGGTTGCGCTCATGCACACTAGAACATGCTGAAATAATTAACCCCCATCATTACACTTTAGCATCTCACTTCTGTCGTAGCTTCTTTCAGGATTCCGGCGAAGGTGTATTTAGCCTCCTGAATTTCTGACTTCCAGCACCCTTCTTTCTCCCCATATAGCCTTTGGTCCTTGCAGTCTGCGAGCGACCATAGCCCGCTCATGACTCGAGGTGCCTTTCTGCCCGTCGTTCATGAAATGGGTAAGTGCCCCTTTCGCTTCTTCCTTGGTCGTTATGCAAAAATCATCATTCCCTACTTCGAAAGTCAGAGAGAAGGGGTATCCCCACCTACATTTGACCTCTGGCTGTCTCAGCCACTGGGTAAGGGATTTGCATTCTCTTCATCTGGCAAAGGTAAACTAATATAAATCTTGATATATACTGATCTTCTCGCCTTCGAATGTAAGATAGGGCTGTTTCTTGGCTCAGTCTAGAATAGCAACTTTATCCCTAAAATCATGACACTTCACCAGTATAGAGCACAGGGCTACTGGTGGTCCTCCAGCTCGATGGATTCTGTCAAAATGAATGTCCTGATCATCCTTTCCATCTCCTGCGAAGAGCGATTTCAATACCAATCTTACCTTCTGTTCCAGTCCTTGCGTACACAATCGCCCTGCCCCTCCTTGACTCCTAGGATACGTAGGTTGGATCTACATTCTCTGTTTCCCAGATCATCGAGTTTCAGGGACATATCATATTCCTTAACTTCCAATTCCTTTATCCTAGCATCCATTCTCATCTCGAACATGTCCGCTGCCAGTTGGTTGTTTTCCAACATTTCAATCTTCTCCTCTACATTTTAGACTCTGTCTTTCAGGGCATGCATTGATGATTGAATGCCCCTTTGCGTTGATTTAATTTCCTCTAATAGGGTGTTGATGTCTGCCTTGGATGCAATTTGGTCTTCCAGAGGCGTTAGGGCAGACATCTTCTCCATTGTTTCCATTTCCTCCCCTCTCTCCGGGTTTCTTTTAAGCTTCTGAAGTTGTGCAGCAGCACTTTCTGAAAGCATTGGGTTCTCAGTCTCCTTGTCTTCCCTTGCTCTTGTTATGCAGTGTAAGGCACCACTCCATATTCCCTGGTTTGTTTTACCCCTCTGCTACTGCTCTTGCTTCTTTGCAAACTTGATGCCCTCACCTTCGTTTCCAAAGAATGTGGGTCTCCGTTCGTGGCACCTAGATGTATTTCCCGTTGTAGAGGGAATGTTTTCAGGGCCATCAGAGAGCCGCCACACTCCCCGCTGAGTATACATTCTCATCTCAGTATGACATTCCTAAGTTAAGCACGTTACAATAGTCGAGCTTGGCTAACACTAAGGCTCTTGCTACTGACATGCAATTGGTTGTAGATAGGTAGGGGTGACAAGCTGTAATAAGCTTACATGTGTAAGCTGTGGCCGAAGCTAGGGCATTGGTGTGTCTCGCGAGAGATAGTGACCAGTCAATGTATATGCCTAATGTTTTCACATCATTTGCTACATTGATTGTGTTACCATCGATAATTAACGTTTTAAAGGATGTATCTAGTTTGGTCAATTTGGATGGGCAGCCGAGTAATAGTAGTTCGGTTTTATCATTGTTTAAACATGGTTTGTTTAGCCATCCATATTTGTATAACACTATAGATGTTATTCAATGTTTTGCTACCTACAACGTAATCACCTGTGATAGGGATGAGTATCTGGGTGTCATCTGCATAATTTGTATACGTGACACCCAGATGGTCAAGTATATCAAATAAAGGCTTGGTGAATACGTTGTAGAGAAAAGGTAACATGCATGATCCTTGTGGGACCCCACAGAAGACTGGCAAGGGTAGGGCTGAGGCGGATGGAGCAAAGACCCTCATGGATCTATTACTGAGGAACGATTTGAACCAGGAGTTGGCTTGGTCGGAGAAATGTGCAGCAGATGACAGATGCTTGCATAATATATCATGGTTCACCAGGTCAAAGGCTGCAGATAGGTCAAGTAGTAAGAGCAGGGCGGATTTGCCTTTGTCTTTTAAAGCCTGGATTTGGTTCTTTATGTCAATAAGTGCTGTGTCTGTCCCGTGTCTAGGTCTGAAGCCTGACTGTCTAGTAAATTATTTGTTTCCAAATATTGCTGAATTTGGAGATAAGCTGCTCAATCCAGTATTTTCAGCAAGAAAGGGACAGTAGTAATCGGGCGGTTGTTAGATGGGTTGTTAGGGTCCAACTTAGCCGGCTTTTTTAGGAGTGGTAGTACCCAAGCATCTTTCATACTGGTGGGCACGGTACTAGAGGCAAATGAGGCATTGATAAATGCAGTAATAAAAGGAGTGAGTGCAGTTGCAGCTTCTTTGATTAACTTGGCTGGTCAGACACCACCTTTGCAGTTGGATGGTTTGAGCTGGAGTATGATCAGGTCTACTTCTTTGTTAGATAAAGGTTTAAAGTTGAATTGTGGCCATGCAACGGTGAGGGAAGATTCTGAGGTATGGTATTATTAATGAGTTTTTTTTTCGAATTTATTTTGTTGAGTAGCAGCGTCATTTTGTCTTGAAGCGCATTTTGTATGTTGGTACACCAATGGATGTCCTTAATACAAGGGTCAGGTATAGGGGCGGTCGACTCAAGTTCTTTTACAATGTTGAACAATTCCATAGTGCTCGAGTTAGCTTTGGCTATACGGTCATTGAAGTTATCATTTTTAGCTTGGACAATGGCCGCCTCTAGTTAAATGAAGCTGCAATGAAGATATCTTTATTTTGTGTGGAAGGGGAGTTTTTCCAACTAGTTTCTGCTGTGCTTTCCTAGGAGTCTTTACGTGAGGTGTATACCATTTGTTAATATGGGCACGTGGTTTGGATTTCTGTAATTTGAGAGGGGCTATTGTATTGATAGCTTTAAGGATAGTCTCATTGTATAGATTCACTAAGTCAGAAGTGTCCGCATGGGTGGTATTAGAATGAGTTATTGGGCGCAGTAAAGGTAACACATTTTCTAAGGTAAGGTTACGTTTACTTCTTGTCATTAAAGCCAGAGCTTTACAAAGCATAGTGAGGGATACGGCCTTCTCAAAGGTGAAGGTAATTAGGTGATGGTCAGTCCAGGCACATGGTGTATTGGCCAATATGTTGATGGTACAGTTAAGGTCCGCTACCAATCTAGAGTGCAGCCTTTGTTGTGCGTTGGACTAGTTATGCGATGTGTAAACCCAAGCTCAGACAAGGTATTCTTAAGGGTGTATGCTTTTGCATATTTTGGATCATCAAGGCCTAGGTTAAAATTGCCTAGGATTATAACTTGGGACTTACATTTCGTGTTGTGTTGTTGGACAGTAGTTGAGATATGTCATTTTCGAAGGTGGTGGTGCCGCCGGGAGGACGGTAGATCAAGTGCATAGTAATGGTGGCTGTGGCAGATGTGGATAATTTGATCGTGAGTATTTCGGCGGATGATAGGTGGTGTTTGTTGATCATTTTTAATTCTAGCACCGTTTTATAAATGAGTGCTACACCACCTCCTGTAGTCAGGTTAGAATCTCTGTCTGCGCTCAGGATGGAATAGTTGTCAGGTAAGGTTAAAGCTAGAGCAGGGCCTGACGTAGGATTCGACCAGGTTTCTGTTATAGCAATGATGTCAAGGTCATGGACCGTCAAGATGTCAAGTATGTCCACATGTGCTTGGATAGACCTTGCGTTAATGAGCCCTACTTTAATAACATTAGGGACGTTATTAGCGGAGGGTGATGACATTTTACATTTGTTTGTAGTTTTACGGAGTTTGTCTGGGGCGGAGTTTTTTTACAGAATCTGTTTTGTTGATAATATACCATTTTGGTGTCAAATATCGTTGAGTTCTTGAGCCAAGTCTCCAGTTTCTCTGTGGAGCAGGGCAAGGTCTAGTGGTGTTATTTGTAGGTGGGCAGTGAAAAGCTTGATATCAGAGATGGCCCAATTCGTCGCCCCCTTTTGCTGTTCCCATGTAGGTTATTGTTCCTGTAGTGTAGGAAGGTGCTCGAATTGCGCAATAGTGAAAGAAAAGCTTAACAACAATGCTGGGGAGTGTTTGGAAGTATTACCTGTACCTTCTGGGTGAATTGGAGAGGTTTTATTTCACCTCATATTCCAGAGGTATTTAAAGCATGGGCTAGTCCTACGTATACAGCATATAATGTTGATACTGCACAACATAATGGGGGTGGGGATGTTTAATGTAAAGTGTTTGAATGCTCCTTTCTTAGGGGCAGGTGAAGATTTAGCATAATAGTCAACATTTCTATAATATTGTGTATTTATATGGAGCACACCACACATAGAATTAATTCTCTTTTGAAGCCTTAGAAATATTTTCATGTTATAACCAAACTCGATGGTACCCATGTTGTTAAGAATGGAGCGATGAAAGGATGAGTTGTCCTGAATAGACTCGACCCTGTCACATGCAGACTACGTGGACACTGCTTCAAGACTCCCCCAAGTTACTGGAATTGTTCCATTCTCTGGTAGCATAAAGCACACAAGTTGCTCAAAGTCTTGAATGGGAAACACAACTGCATCCCTGGATAGTAATCACTCTTGACCTGTCTGCATTTCCCCTGCCATCTGTTGCTTTCTGTCCATAAAGAAGTGAACATCTCTCGCCAAGCTCAGGACATGTATTGAGGTTGCCATGGTTTCAATTTCCCCAGGTGATGGGTACAGGAATCTGCATGTGTGCTTTGTCTACCATAGACAGATCCTGGGAAACACACCCTGCAGATTACAGTGATCTACACAGTGGTGGAGACAAGTCACTTAACACTAGGAGATAACAAATACACACTTGAGGATTAAACACACATGAGAAGTATGTGCATATTCATGCCCAGGTAAGGACACAGAATACTGGAGGACTGTCACGGCTCTCTTCCATGATCATTCAGAAGTAGTTTTGTTTTACTGGGGAATAGGGTAGGAAGCCATCTACACTGATGTTCTCAGAGCTTTACTTTCTTAGAAGCGTACTGTTATATGAAATCACCCCAGCAGTTTTACATCTGTGTTTTATGATGGGGTCTGTTCTTCATTTATGAGAAATTGTAAAAGGTTCACATATATTTTGTATGATACCCATTGCATGTATGTATTGTTCTTGCTTTAACTTACTGCAGGTTCGAATACAGCTTTTTCTTAATCAAGCCATAGAATGTGACATGCAAATTGATTTTACTCGCATGTAATTCTGGGTAATAGCATTTTTCATGCTGTATAATTTAGCCAGCCTTGACATATCGTTTGGTTTTTAATTGGCTCTTCACGCCATTGGTCCTGCGCATAGCTTATGACACTTCCAAATGGGCAAGCCAGGTGCGGCTGGAATTCCAGGAAAACCAAGTCTATGAGCACAGGGAAACATTGCCAGGAGACAGAGTAGGCAAGAGCTCATCGCTTCCTGTGCTGATGTTCTCCTTCCCTTCTCTCACCCTTTGTAGCAATGCAGAGTGGAGCCCATGGAGCCAATGGGGGCCTTGCAGCGTGACCTGCAGTGAAGGGGTGCAGCAGCGGCGGCGTGCCTGCTATGGGCAGGGTAAATGCGCAGGAGATGAGAAGAAGTTGGAGAACAGGCTGGAGACTAGAGCTTGTTCCCTTCAAGACTGCTGCCCCAGTAAGTGCCATCATTCAAATGCACGCAGGCATTACCCATCCTTTCTGCTGTTTATCTCTAGAGTAATGTTAACCCATTTAGGAAAAGGACCTTGAAGCTCTTTCAATTCATGTTTCTGGCATGTTGGGAGAGAAGGGACATTGAAATGGTACCTGGAGTTTCCTAGAAGGAGACCGTCATGCCGGGAACAAGTGTAGGAGTGACAGCTCTGAGAAGCATGGTGACTGAGTGCCAACTGTGGGAAATATGGTGTAGGACTATTCGGGTTGGTAGGATTGTGTTTCAGTGCTTGTTAAGCATTCCATAATGTGGCGGTGCCACCTGCAAAGAGCATGATGTAGGAGTGCTGGCTGTGGATTTCAAGGTGTAGTCATGCTGACTCTAGAGGGCGCAATGCAGGAGTGCTAGCTGCTGGAGACGTGTTGTGCAAGGATCCGGTGTGTTGAGTATGATGTAAAAAGGGCAAGTTGTGCAGGGCGTGGTGTGGGAGTATTAAGTGTGTAGAGCATGGTGAAGGCGTGCCAGCGGTGGAGTGCAACATGTAGTTCTCGCAGTGGTGGGCACAATATAGGAGTGCTGGCTGCGGGGGACATGTGGTAGAAGTACATTTATGGAGGACAATATGCATACGTGCTGGCTGTGGAGACCATTTTGGATCAGATCTCTTCGGGAGTAGGAGTTGTTGCTCACGGGGCATAGTGTGGGTGTGTTGGCGTGTGAGGCATAACATTAAAGTGCTTTCTCTCTACAGAAAGAAGGATTTGTGTGCTGCCTGTGGGGGAATTCCAAACAAGGGTTCACTGCAGGGAACATACAGTGGGTTTCTGGCTTTGGAAGGACACACTTTGATGAACTACCTGTGAGCAGCATGCTACCGGAATGTCGTCTGTAGAGGGCGCTGCATTGGAGTTCCAGTTATGGAATGGATGGTGTCGAAGTTCTTGCCATGTGTGTGTGTGGGAATGTTGATATTGCTTGTGTTGGGAGCATTGGGTAGTATAAGTGATGGTTTTGGAAAACATGGTGTAGGAGTGCAGTGTGGTGGCATTGTGTGCGAGTGTTGGCTTTGGAGGTGCAGGGTATTGAATTTTGGCTGAGGATTTATGATCAGGGAGTGCCGGCTAGAGGCAGAGCGTGAACTAGAACCACACCAACATAGGTTTCATGGTTTGGGAATATTGGTTCTGGGGATACTGCCAGAGACCTGGATGGGATAATAGTGGAATCATGGTGTACTAGTCTTCACTGCTTCTGGTTGAAGTTTGAATAGCAACTATGCGAGATGGTATAGGGTTGTTAGCTTGGGTTGAGTGAGTGCTGGCTTTGGGGTTGTTGCGTAATACCTAGTGTATGAATATTGGTTGAGGATATGCTGCAAGGAATGTTTTTCAAGAACTGCCTAAGTAATGGCTGTTAGGAATGGTCTAGGCGTCCTTGATTTTAGGGGATATATCAGAATTGGTCTAAGAACTGTGGCTTTCAAAAAGAACTGTGGGGACCGGTGTAGGAGCGCCTGCTGTGATTTAAAGAATGGAATGGGATTAATGATTGCTGGTTTCTAGAAGACTTAAATGGGATGTCATTAGAGTGCATAAAAGAGATGTTTGTGGGCAGGTTTGCTCAATTACATAGCTTTTAAATCCGTTTTGTGAAGCAAAGATGCAGATACGTGCAAATGAATGTCCCAAAGAATGTTGATAGTAAGTATAATCGCAGGTGGACTTGAATGTAAGTGGAAGAAGTATACTGACTTGAGGAAAAACTAGGCCTCATGTGGCTTAGGTAACTCCATCTTGCATTACATGTTTACATTCAGGATGCTGAAAAGTACTTGGGAATAAAGCTTAGTTACTGACAAGTTTTGTATTATTCTGATTTAGCAATTTATTCTAGAAATATGCCTACACCGCCAGAGTTATACCCATGTTTCACAACCATAAGCAGCTTGAAATGAATGATGATAGAGGATGTGAGCCTAAATTGCATTAGGTGGTTTTCTCTCCTGGGCTAGTGACCTTTGAAAAGTAGGCTTGCCAGTCTCCTCATAGAAAATCTTTTTGCCGATTGAAAGGAATGATATCCTTCTTATTGAAATCATATAATCTTCCACGTGCTATACTGAAGACAATGGGCCTCATTACAAGTTGGGAGTGTGGGTAAAATGCTGCAGTAACACCGTTATTGCTGCATTACATCACCGCCCAACTATGAGATGGGCCTAAAGTTTGAGGATTCGCCTCCAGCTCAGAACTGGAAGAAAATCTGCCACATTTCCACCACTTTTCAGCAGAATTACCAGCGGCAGAATTACCACTGCAGTAATTCTGCCAAAATCCACCATGGAGTAATATGGACTCCAATTAAATGGGGACTAATGCCACCACTTGTAATGCAGCAGTAATACTGCCGGACCAAGTGGCGGTAATGGTATTACAGTAAGGTGGTATCTCAGTGAATTCACTGCCGGAATTTCACCAACCTCGTAATGAGTCCCAATGTTCTGAACACCTATAGAAATTGTTGATAAAGGGATGGTGTAACAACGTTTTGGGACTGCTTGGGAACTGTGTGCTGTCTGTTCCTCTTTTGAACCTGCAGTGCTGCTATTAAAGATTTATGAAACTAACTTCACCGGATGTTCCAAATCCAGCCGCTGATTGCTGTCTCATAGGTCATATATGTAATTTCATTTAAATATGGAATTATAGTAAGATATTTCTACGAATGCTTATTTCAAAGAATCTCTCTGTGGTGTTCCATTGGGATGTCTTCCCCAGTGAATCATTGTACAATGTTCTTGTGCATAGAGAATCAATCTACACATTGCTGACAAGGTCCAAGAAAGCCAAACCCCATCTGTAGTTGGTGGATCCCTGGACTGGCAGTTTCTGCCTATCGTATCCTCTTGGGGTCATGGTTCAACTGATTTCCCTAGCTACACATGGTTATCTGGATCACAGTATACCCCCTACTAATGATTCCTCAGACATCTTCTTCCCTTTTACATCGTCTATACCTGGAGTATGGTGTATGTACATCTTTTATTTTTTTGTTGCTCCCTTTGCCTGTTGTATCTTACTTTGTTTGTTTGTATGTATTGCAATGTATTCAGTGATTTTATTGCTGAATAGTCACTGCTCATATTTTTCAGTGCAGAATATTCAGGGGTAAAATCACTGAACATTAAAAAAAAAACAGATGATTAGTTTGGGAAAGAGCATATAGGAAGGACAGAGGTTGGGGTGTGGTTATGGGTTAAAATGTTGTCTGCAGGCAAAAATGGGGAAAATGCAGTAAAGAATCTGCAGTAAAAATATTCAATGGAAAAATGGTCAGTCAAAACACATGGGACGGTCTTTCAATGTGTATAGCTCATAGGATCATAGAGCTGATCAATGGGTGGGGTAGAGGAAGAAGCCAAGGGTGATAAGAGTAGAGGTCAGGCAGCAAGAGATATGGCATGGGAGGAAGTCATCACTATTTGAGAAGATGTTGCTTCAAGAGAAGCATTGGTCCTGAAATAATATTTAGATGAGTGAAAAAGTAGAAAACAGGAATAAGATTAAGTTATGGGAAAGAGAGAAAATTAAAATAGAATATGTTTGTTATTGTTTTAAAATCCCACAGTTAGTCGGGGGTCCACCATTCAGTGGCTATAGCTGAGTGTGCCTTCTTGTTGTGACTACTACCAGGTTAAGAGAATCCCAGTGACCACGAGGGATGATATGTGCACATGTGACATTTTTTGTCAGTGAGCCATTGACTGGGGGTGGGGGGAACAAATCCTAGAGATTATATTTAGTTTTTGAAACTGAGAGTGAAACCTGCAAGCTATTTCTCTGGAGGTAGTACAAGGGAGAGCAGAATCTCAGTGAACTCCTTGCATTGCATACATACACATTTATTCAATGATTAGGAAGGACGATTTCCAATAAGTGGTTGGAGCCAAACAGGAGATTACCATTCAGTGAATATAAATGGATGTGCTACTTCTTGTGATTACTGTTACTAGAGTGGAGAGAATCCCAGTGGCAACCTTGCATGACACACATGAATGTGACATTTCTTGTGAGTGATTCAGTAAGTATGAAGGTGATAATACCTGAGATTATCATTCAGTGGCTATAAGTGAGTATTTTTGCACTAGTTAGGAGAGTTGTTGTTTAAAGAATACGGATTATATTAAGTAGGTATAATTATTTTGGCTAATGTATAGTAACCCTTCAACGCACACAATACAACCCACTAGTGAAAAAGGCCCAGCACACCTCTCGCAAGGAGATCAAGGTTTAATCTCACAAAAATACAAGTACGTTCCAGGAAAGAACTCTGCTGCCATAGAGCTCTCTGACAAAAACGGCATAAGCATTGGCTTTTAAAGATACATAATGTCACATACATTACATAGGTTACAAATCCGTGTAGCTGGTGTGAGAAACCTGATGGTATTCTCCTAAGTAGATCCCGAGAATCCCTTATTAAGGTGAACAGGGAAGGGCTGGCACTCTCAGATCCCAACCCTGGGGTGGATGAGCAAGGGAGGATCACCTCGTTTGGGGAACCCAGGGTTATGTTCGGGGGAATGCCCCAGCTGAGATGCAGTATTACACCAAGGGAGAAGACGAGGAGGACGAAGTCCCTAAGGCTTTTGTAGGCTGTTTCAGTTCAACCTCCCTTCCACCCACTGAATCTCCCTTACCAGAATCCAACAACCTCTCCGCCTATGGTAAACACATTAGGAACCCAAACCCCATTGCCGTGGGAAACTACATCTTCCAGGATCCTTGTTTTTCTGTTGCCTACCCGAGTACTCCCAGTCATTCTTCTCCCTGTACCTCTGAATATTATTTCACGATTTGCCAGTCTACTTTAACCAAATACCATCCCCCCTATTAATTTCACAAACCTTACAAATCTCACCTTTCTGACACGCACACTTTCTCACACAATGACAGACAGCGGACTAACATCAGAGCTGTTCACCTGACACATCCCAACACAAGGGACAGGCAGAGTCAGGCAATTGACGATAAATACACACACCTGACTTCCCTTTGTTTTCCCCATAGGGAGAAAAGGCGGGCCACAAGAGCACACTTTCAGCAAGGCCGAACGCACGAGTAAGCAGCCATTCTAGGATGGCAGTTCAAATGGAGGAGAAAGGCGGCGAGACCTGAAAGGACATCAAGGAGGGAGTTGCCCTTTTCAACCCAGACCCGCAAAGCCTCCGATGAAAGATACGTAAGACCGGGAATCGCAGCTGGTAGGTGGTGCGACGGATGTCAGCGGTACTTGAGACCCACCCGCCCTGATTGCCAGGGCGGGAAGACGTGGTGGCCATCAGGGTACCGTCATTGACTCCAGCAGACAAAGGAACCGCCAACGAGTTCAACACAACCAGTGAGTTGGAAGAGCCTGATAGTCAACCGCCTTGTGTTGGGCTTGAGGTTGAAAGTAGCAACAGTAATAGGATAAAATAGACGAACGCTCTTTGATGATCAAACTGGGAACCAAAGTCAGAGTAGTCCAGTGCCACATGGGCGCTCAGTCGAAGGTCACTGGCTGGTGCCCTTCTCCTGAACAAAGAGACTGTGTTGAACATTATGAGTACAAGTTCCGAGAGGCCATACGGAAGGCTGAAATAAGGTGCTAAGGTGGTCATACAAGGGTCAAGTCAAATCCTTTGTACAATTGAAGAAGTTTGTGTTATTGTGGAACTGCCATTTGCACCCGGATGAGGTGAACAGCGTACAAACTATGATTTTGTGAAGCCAGCACTTGCCACTGTTTTAACAAAGTGACCCAGCGAAACGTGATCGCCCTTCGGAAGTCTCTGTTTAAAGTTGGCAAAACTGTTATAAAGGTCTGAGCCCAGACGAGGGGGACATACTGTGAACATTGTGTGAATAGAACTATGTGAAGCCTGACTGGGGGCTGAGGCTGTAACCCGGACTTAGGTAAAGAAGGAACCTAAGGGGTCTAGCAAACTAAGGCAATTGTGAACCCAACAAAGAGATGCCAAAAGAAAGCTAGGAAAGGGAACTCCGCTTTTCTGATGAGATGCTAGAATCATGAACTGTGCTGGAATGGCTATGTGAACCCAACAGAGTGATGCCCAGAGAAAAGCTAAGGGAAGTGAATCCTGCATTGTGATTAAGCAAAGTGAACTGTGTATTTGGCAAATGTGAACCTGGCTAAGGGATGCCTGCGAATCAGGTTGAACCATGATACACTCGTGAACATTGTGACGACAAGTGTGAACCCGGCTGAGGGATGTACACAGTGAATGGTTGTTTTAAAAGACATTGAGACTCTTGAATGTTACAAGTTGCTGATATTTTGCATGAAAGTCCGTAGTGAACCCGACTGAGGGAGGCCAACATTGCAAGAAGGATCAGAGCCCGGTGGAGGGGGATCCAAGGGTGAAGAGAAACCACCCGACATGAAGATTACTGAAAGGAACTTTGTTTTGTTGTTTATGGCACATCAGGCCCTCTGAGTCAAGAGACTTTGTGTGAAAAAGACTTGGCCACAGAAGGCCTTGATATTTTGGAAGCGAACTGTAAACTTGTGCTGGAGAAGGCCAGGAGGGTGCTGTGCTCAAAAGTCCCACCTAGTCCTGTGCTAAACATTTGGGGAAGGGAGACCCCAGCTATACCATCCTGACTTATCATTTTGAGAACACTTCTTTCTTTTCTTGTGAACATTATCCCACGCTATTTTGTAGCATAGCAGTAAGAATTTGCAATAGTTTTTTTCCAGTATGGGCCCTTTTTTTGACTAGACTCTACTAGGACTGTATTATTATTTGATAGTCGTAGCTTGCTCGCATCTTATTTTTAGGGTTAGATTAGGCATTTATCTCACCCATTTTACAGTTTAATAAACTCCCTTGAACTGTGGTCACTTGTGTCTGTCTTATTTTAATACCATGCCTTCCTTACACTAATTGGTGCAACCCTATATAACCTGCTCCATACGGGATGCCAGTCGATTGGTCCTAGCATCTTCTGTCTATCTCCTGGCACATATGGATCTTCTTCTTTCGTCATCGGGTACAAAGACTCTAATTGGCCATTTAGTTACACAATTCATTATTTCATGGCTCTACGGTGCATCTGGTACCAAGGACATGAGCTAGGCTGATACTTTCAAGGTTGTGATAACTTCTCAGAACTATGTTAACACCCGCCGCATCCCAGACATGCTGGCGCATCCACAACTTTCCCACCTGCAGCCTAAATTTGTTACCTTCTCCCCTGGCACCTCGCAGACCAAATCACATGAACCGTGGGTAGGGGAAGCTCATCACTGCTCTCAGATCTTCCTGATGGATTGGCCACATTACTGTTTTATGGGCAGGGGTCTAGGATGGGTCAGTGCACTTAAATGTATCCTCAGCTCGTCGGTCCCTGGCCACTATAACCTAAAGATCTGGACTGGCAAAAGCCTAAAGCCCCCGCCTCCCTTCTTGTGGGCTAGCTGTCCAAAGATCAATTCGGGCCCTCTCTTGGCCTTGCAAGGCACATTCCATCTGGGTGACATGCACTAATGATAAGACACAATGGATAACTTTGTGTCCTCAGTTAATTAATTTTCTGCAGGGCTGCCAGGGCTGTGATCAGAAGACGCATACACACCCCTCTAACCCTCAGGACAGGATTTAGGTACGCTGGCATAGCTATGGCACTAGGCTTCAAGTTCAAGATGGTGTCTAACTTCTAAAATGGAGTCTCATTACACATGTGATATTAGTTCAAGTATTCACTACATTTCCACTACAATACAGCTTCTATGGGTGACCTCCCTCACCCTCCATTCTCCCAGCTCCCCTACAACATCTCCTTCTACATTTGTCCCATCCTAAATCGCATAGGGGCCTGGGACTTATGCCTCCTAACATTCCCCCCTTTCGTTAAACCTATATTAACCAACTCTCCTGTCATCCTCTCAGCCTGCTCATGCCTCCATGTTCCTTCCTTGGGTACCCACACTATACATACTGTACGCAAACTTTCTCCTGCCTAAGCCTACTGCTCCGGGTTGCAAGTAAGATACATACAGCCCCCATCTCCTTTTAAGTCAACCGAGTGCTCCTCATAGTTTTCTGGGTCAGGTGGTGCCATAGTAACTGTTCCAGGGTGGTCAATTCTTCGTTCTATTCTCACCATTCTCATCGGCACACATGCACCCTCCTTTCCTGTCACTCTCTGGGGCCGGCCTCCCTTGGCCCTCTTCCTGCTCCCAACTTTAAGGCTAAGAACCTATGTGTCATCTTCGTCTCCAAACTCTCCTTTTCTCCTCACATCTCTGATGTCTCTAAGAAGTCAAACTACCAACTGCACCTCCTCAGAGGTATTTTTGCTTTGCTCTCCTTCCCCCAGAAGCTCACTGTCTCTAGTGCTCTGGTTCTCTCTAGGCTGAACTACTGCAATGCCCTCTTTCTAAATCTGCCTGCTTCCACTCTCCACCTTCTGCAACTCATCCAGAACAGGACTGTAAGACTTGTCCTTGGCCTCAAGCCCAGGGATCGTACCTCTCCAGCACTGAAACCTCTGCATTGGCTCACAGTGGCTGCAAGGATTAAGTTCAAGACCCTCTGCATTGTCCACAAGGCCTTCTGGGGCCCGGGTCCTAAATACCTCCAACTCTCTCTTCGTAAATACCTTCCTACTCAAACTCTTCACTCCTTCACCTCCAACTCCCTCAGGGCCAGTCACTTCTCCAAGCAACAAATTGGTGGTAGATCGCTTTCTTCAGCTGGGGCCTCCCTCTGGAACAGCCTTCCTGCCACTCTGAAACCTGAGGAGAACCCGCACTGCCTCCCTGCAACCCTTGCACTTGAGTCTGTATCTGTAACCCTACAGTCCCCCTAGCTGCACTTTTGGACACCGGCTGTCTGAACCCTTGCACCTGCCACCTGCTGGCCGCATCTCTTGTTATTGTTTTGATCCCATGTACAGCACTGCCCTCTCCCCTTTGCCCTGGCACTTTCCCCTCCCCCTCCCCGGCACTTGAACAATCTCAATGTCAGTTGGCCTATTAAGATCGTTGTCTATTTCCTCCCTCTGTTCCCCCGCGCCTTGAAGCACTTCTGTATAGGCGCGTTACAATTGCCATATCATAACATCATTGTATCATGCAGGCATATTTGGGTCATCTGTTTGTACCTGCCCATCATTTGTATCGTGAGGTGCACTGCTTACCCCAATTGAGACCATCATCATCGCACTATTAGGGATCGCTTTAGAACAGCATTGAAGTCCTAACTGGCAAGTGCAGAAGATCACCAGCACAAACACCACCACTGGCACTAGTATCTTCACAACTGCTCCCATCCATGACGGTGCCCACGAGAAGAGATTATCAAACCAATCACTCTTATGAATCTCTGAATGTGCGAGAGACCCATTTGTGGCATCGTTTGGGGGTGCGTAAGTGCAGCAGGATTCTCCTATTTTTTTTACAGGCGGCCCCTTCCATGGCAGTGAGCAGATTGGGCACATACAAGTTCTTCAATGTCATTAACCCGATGGCTCTGAGTTCAACCTTGATTGCGTTGAATCCTTGTTCAGTATCGTTCACCAGCTGTATCAGGTCCATTTAATTATTTGTAGACATTTGGCATTGGCTGCTGTTTGTATCCCTGGCACTAGCAGAGAAGCTAAAATGTATCTTCTTTAGTGCACAGTTTATATTGATCGGGTATTTCTTGAAACAATTGAGCAGAGATTTTTGACACATAGTTAGACCTCGTTTTCCTTTTTAAAGGTATGCTTTCCTTTTTCCATGGCAAGATCCGGAAGACAGGGGGCTGCAGTGGTGATGCAGAGGTGGTTGGCCCTGGCGGTGGCATGGGGTAACCAAGCTCCCTGGTCTCATAGTTAGGTGTGCTTCAGGGACCATGAGGAGAGCCGAGTGCAGTGTGGCCAGCGAGCATATGCTTCTCATGATGGTGGGAGGGTAAGGAACGCCTGCTGGCCCCAGACCCAGTACATATCCATCACTGCTGCTGTTCCTTTCTTGAGGCCTGGAATGTTTATTGTCACATTGCACTTGTCATTGGTACCCACAGGGACATCTCCTGCATTATAGAAGCACAGTTATTATTCTTCTTGTTTCTGCACCTTCACCGGCTTCTCCTTTTGCTTCAATCCATGTTAGCTTTGCCACGTGCTTCCCCCAGTACTCTTGACATGCCTTGTTTACCCTCTGAATTACTTATTTTCTATATCCTATGTCTGAGTCCTCCTGCCATATAGGCCATCACAGTCTCTTCCCACCGATTGTCCACGAACATCACTCCTTCCAACAGCATGTATGGTCTTTGTAAGCACTCTGGGCTTTTGGCATTACGGGCGCACTGCTGTTCATCTCGGTCCATCATCACTAGATGTATGCTGTGCACTTGGAACATGCTTTGCAACCTTCACAGTGCTAGATGGACAAGACATTGAGCATCTAAGTGCAAAACCACTTGTGGTATTACTATTGTGGGGGCTCCTGACGCGTGGTTATTAAGGAGAAAATATAACAACTCCCATTAGCCTCTGTTTCCCCACCAAGATCATGTCCGAATACCAACTGTACTCATCACTGGGTGGTGCACGTCCTCTATCATTTCAAAACGTATTCCTCATATTTTTTCCTCTTAGTCTGCCTTCTAAAATGTTTTAATACGCTTGCATATGGCACATATACCTTTGCATCTGATAATATATTCTTATTTATATTTTGTGTCATCACATTCCCATGTATTGGTATACTAGTGTCAATTCCCAGTATTGTGTTATTGTCCCCATTCTGATATGTACACCCACCCATGGTACACCTCCCTGGGATATCCCCCCCCCCTTTTATATGTTCCAACCATATAAAATTACATACTATATATATTCCTAAACCAAACATAAAAATGCAAATATTTTCAATGTAAACTGCATCACAAAACACACTATTATTAGCAGGTCTCTTCTTGGCTTCATGCCGCACAGTAGTAATAGGCACATCAATAAGTAATTGTCATTTCGTTATTAGAGAAAAAGGGAAAAGATGATTTTCCTGAAACCATGGGAATATACTAGTGCATAGAGTAAAAACGTAAATCAAGACTATATTCTGTTAAAATAGACAATTTGTGAAACTCTGTATGTAGGCCAGATACATGTGTACATCCACTGAATCACTTTGCAAATGTGTGCTCACTCTTACTAGGCCCTGGAGGCAGTACTGTAACTTAGCCTTATCCACTTTCTAGCCTTTATGTGCTAACAGCTGTAAGAGCGTGACAGAGTCCCTTCAGCACTGTTGTTCATTATCACTGCATACTAACAAGTCGTCCTCATATGGAATGATAGTGCTGGGTACCTGTATGTTTCCCAAATCTGCACTTAGTATTCTATTGAAGATACTAGGGGATTCATAATACTCTTGTGGTAATCTTGTGTGCTCGTCCTGCTTTTCCCCATGCGTAAACGCAGTGAGCTATTGAGAATCTGTGTGTAGAGGGTATGGAAAGAAGGCATTCTTTAGGTCTACAACAGTGAAATGTGTTGCTTGCTTGGGATGCTGCACAAAATGGTCGCAGGGTTAGGAACTACTGGAAATTTCCTCTGTTCAATGTCATTCAAGTGGTGAAGATCTTGTATCATTCTCCAACTTGACCCCTTTGCCTTTATATTGGGTATGTAGCCGTGTTGCATGGAGAGTTGAGGGCACAATAATCCCTTGATTTAGGAGTGCAGAAATGGTGTCTCTTATCCGCTCCTCTGCTTCTTTGAACAGTGGATATTGTCTCACCCGGGGTAATACTGCACCTTGTTTAAGTGTGATTCGGACGGGTGCCACTCCCTATAAAAGGCCTACATGTGTTTTTTGATGTCTCAAAGACAGACACCCTGATCTTGCCATTTCGTTTGTGGGCTACAGCTCTCAGGGCAAGCCACTTAGTGCCTTCAGTAGGTTCAATGATTTTCTCCATCACTAAGTGTTTCAGTTCTGCTTCTAATTTGCACCTTATGCTGAAGGGAACATCTAATGCTTTGTAGGTGATAGGGGTGGTGCTCTTTCTTAGTTTGATGCCATGGGCGTATCCCTTCAGGCATCTAATTTTCTCTGTACATTTTTCAGGAAAGTCATCTTCTACCGTTGTTTTGCTCTTCCCCAAAGCCAACACCTCAGGGCAGTTTAGATCTAAAGATATCTTTAAGGTGCCTTTGTTCCACTAGCCCAATATGTTGTGTGACTTTCTCTGCCACATCCATTTTAATTGTTGCAATCTAGCCTTTGAAATTCAGTGATGATTTGAGAAACCCTCAGCATTTTAATTTTAGAACCTTTGAAACCCTTTGATCCTTCGCATCTGACCTGTGCAAATTACATTTTCAGCCTGCATTTTGAGGCTTTCTCACATCTTCTATGATATCATCGTGTAGGGGAGCAAAGGTTTTCAAACAGTTTGACCTTTCATTATTATTTGTTATTATTATTGTGGTATTTATTGAGTGCTGACCCAGCTTTGAGAAGACAGACCACTTTACAGAGGTATACAGCAATACAGATACACAACAGAGCGCTTTACAGAAGTATACAACAGTAGAAATGCATAACAGCACTTTTCACAGGGAACAACAGAACAGATATATAGTTGGGGGTAACATACCAATGGGGACAGAGGAGGGGTAATTCTGTACAGGGTGGCATCTAGCGAGTAATGAGGTGTGGGGGCGACGTGATGGCCAAGTGTTGTGGAGGAGAGACTCCTTAAAGAGGTGGGTCTTGAATTATTTTCTGAATTGTAGGAGCGTGGGGGTAAGTCTGATGCTGATGGGGAAGCGCTTTCATAGCCTTGTGTCATAGGCAGGCAAAGCTTGTTCTCTGGCCCTTTCCTTTTTGCAGCAGCTGATTTCAAGTCTGCACGTGTCCTGGCTTTTGGTGGTGTGCTATCCGCTGGAGATGCTGAGTATCTCGGCGATAGAGCTGGGCGACTTCAGGTTGACTGCCTTACAAAAGATGCAGCAAGACTTGAAGGTGATTTGTGCGTGCAGTGGGAGCCAGTGAAGGTCGTTGAGGGCCGGGGTGATGTAGTCATATTTGCGTAGACCCTTAATGAGGTGTGCAGCCACATGTAGGGCATGTCTTAGGGGTGCAAGGGAGTACGAAGGGAAGCCTTCGTGAAGTGCATTGCCCCCATCCAGGTGGGGTAGGACCAGTGCTTGAATTGTGCATCTAAAGCTGTCCAGAGTCGGGAAGGGCTTGACTTTCCGACGGAGGGAGAGCTGTAACCAAGCTGTCTGAGTTTTCTCAGCTATGTGTGTCTTGAAGGAGAGGTGTTTGTTGATGTGGAACCAGAGAGACTTGGCGCAGGAGAGGTGAGCTTATGTGTGAAGCCCGTGGGGTTCATGGTTGATAGCCAGGTCTGTATGTCTGGGTGTTTGGTGTTGTTGGTGAGGAATAGGAATTCGGTCTTGGAGGGATTGAGCTTTAAGTATGGAATGGACATCCAGGACTGGATCCGCGAGAGGCAGGTTTTGGGCCTGTGGATGTCCTTGATGGAGTCAATCTTGAGGTCTAAGTGGTGTAGGCATATTGGTGGATGTGGATGTAATGTGTGGCTAAGAGGGTTTCAAACGGCTCCATGTATAGATTGAAGGTCACTGGGGAGTGGATGGAACCATGCAGGGCTCCACAGGTGACAGTAGCATTGCTGATCTGGAGGAGCCCATCTGAACACACGGATCCCATCAATGGTTACACAGCATTTTGGATATGCTTGGCTCTTGTCATTAATGCTCATGACTTACGATCCTGAGTCATTGGAATACTGCAGGTAACTAACCCTTGTTTTCTATTGCATGTGTCTGCAAAGAGGATTTTGAAGTCACAGTTTTTGCACCTTCGTCCCAAGGCCAGACACAATATTTAATTAGTGAAGTGCCCTTTGAGCACTTTAATTTATGCATGTCTCAGGGTATGCCTTGTGGATGGCTTTGTTTGTCTCTCCATTTTTCTTGTTTTTTCAGGTTTGTAGATGAGGTAATCTTGTCTTGTGATTTCTGAAGGGTGTCGCTCCCTCTGACTTTTATTTTTCTTATGCCTTCATGGCATTCACACTCACCATTGTTTAAGGTTCAAAATCACCCCTCTTTTCCTCCTTCATGACTTTTCTGCATAACATAGTGTGTACAACTTTTTTCGCAATGGCTGTGGTTTCTTGTAATGTGGGGTTGCCACACAGCCATAATTATTCCTAATTATTTCTTAGTGACTGAGTAGGTGATGTGCAGGATGATTTGGTTGCAAATAAGATTGTTGGGGGGCACACCTGTGCTGAAGTGGCCCAAAACTACTAAGAAGCAGAGTGACACCACCAAGTCCTCTACTGATTCTCCTCCCATCTGCTCCCAGGAGTAAAAATGGTACCTCTTTATGGCTACACTTGTTTTAGTGGCATAGCATTTGTCAAGTTATGCCAGTGCAGGGTCATATTTGTTGTGCTCACCTGCCACTGTGGTTAAGGTGCGTAGTTCTTCTTTGCCCCTCAGGGCCTAGCATATGTAATAGGAGAGATGTATTCTTGAAGGAGGGAAGGCCATCCAGGACCAGTGTATTGATGTAACTTTCACAGTATGCCATCCATTCCATCCATGACATAGCCAAGAAACATTCCGGTGGGTGTACCATTAGCTTTGCCATGATAAGCATTGATTGATACCACTATGCTATAAGTAGCCTCTTTAAATTGTTGTTCTATGTTCGATGGTCAATGTTACTTCCCCAGCCTCTTTCTGTTGCAGTCAAACTGGTATGTCTTTTAGTCTTTAGTCTCTTTGGCTTAATTTGGTACTTTAATTTATGTGTTATCCCGACTGGGATGATTTCATGCATTTGACTGCTGCCATATGTCCACTGTGCCTGGATGCATTTCTCTGTCCTGCTGGTGCTGTTTCAGGCACTTGGCTGCAGCTCTAGAATTCTTGCGCATGCATACAACCACATTATGCTCTGGTTTTGTATTGGCCCGGAATAGTCCCAAAATGGAAACGAGAGGTTGTCGGAGCTGGAAATGGGAAAAAACGTTTGCAGGCACCGCTGGTGTGGAGCATGTGGTGGGGATGGCACTGATGCAGAATGCAGGTTCCCGGATCACAGAATGTCAAAGCGTCACATGTGGGAGCGTTACCTTCTCATTGCCAAATTGATGTGGTGGTATGGTAGATGAACAATACTTTTAATCTTCAGGAGCAGACTGATAATTCTGATCTCCTCCTGCAGTAATGGTCCCTGCAAAAGCCTTGCCAAGGTCCCAAATCAGACGTATCCTGGGGCTGTAAAACAGGAACCCAGATTATATCTGTGTGGATGCTAAACACTACAGTGCAGCTCTGCCTTGCATGCAAAGTGTTGTAGACATTTTAAGAACACCTTGAACGTTAGATGGTTGTTTGGATTTACACAAGCCCACTATGTGTAATGCCGTCGTGGTGAGATCTCTAGACATGTTAAAAACACCTTGAAAGTTAGATTCCACCCACTAGGAGGCGTCAAAATGGGAACCCTTTTTTCTACATCTTCACAATTGCATTGGTGCTCGTGAAGATTTTGATTTTGGATGATTAGATGCATCTTCTGTTCTCCTATGTGTTGGAAAGTATTGGCCCTGAGGAAGGCTGGGTAGTGAAATCATCAAAGCCCCACAGCCGAAACTCAAGTTGCCCGAGGATGAATTTTCTGTTGGAAATATTGCACCCCTAGATAATTGAGTTATCTGGCCACAGTAGCAGAGTCTCTATTTCATGCTCTGCTGGGTTCTAATAAGGGCATACATTATGATGAGTTCCATTTAGGTTTAGGTTCCATTTTATGCAATCCATTGTTTATATTTTGTGTTCAGTTGTGTTTAGCAATATTTGTACATTGTATGTTGTGTTTGAGAACTGTTAGGTGGTATGTGTGTTGTATGCGAGTGTGTCATGGGGAAATGTGAAATATCATTACCACTGTGTCATAGTTTTTGAAGTCTTTTTCGCCATTGTAATTTGTGCATATGCTGTTTGTATTTTTGTGTATTGTTATTTCAGACTAACTTTATGAATTTTCCATGATCAACTTCATCATATGTGAATGAATTAAAACTTTGTAATGGACATTTTGTCTCTTTGAATTGTAATCTTATACATGTTGCCAAATCCTTTGAAGCTAGAATTGGGATCTTTCTTTGTTTGTACTGTTATATTCTCACTGATCTTGGTTCTCAAAATCAGTTTTGTGGGTCAGTCTCTGATATGTGATTGTACCTTAAACACTACAGTAAAGAACACATTTTATTAAACACAGATTAAAGTCTTTATCCAGCAACTCAGTCATTGCGCCTTGAGACCCTTGTGTACCGGCACGCTATAAATGCCATATCATACTATATCATATATATCATATCTGCATTTATGGGATCCAAGGGCTTCCTCTGCTTTTCCCAGTCTCCTACCACAATTCTTTAAAAACTGCCACACCTCTTTATTAAGTCTCTGTGCTTCACTGGCAGTGCCTCATAGACTGGGTTCTGTATAACTCTGTCCCTCTCAGCCTTTGGATTCCGTTTACTTCTAACTTGATGGCTAACTATTCCACCCTTGATGTTTAATATTCCTTCAGTTAGTCTTAGGCTACAATTACTTACTCGAGGTCTTTGCCTTCACTAGTGCTGGTTCTGATGGTGATGGTAACAGTTGATTGTGTCAGAAATAATACTAGCAACACTTTCCTAATTGGTGATTTATTTAAATAGTTTACAGAAGAAAAACATTTTTGCATCTCTTTGCAAGAAAACTGCCTGTCCAGGAAGGCTGTGACCAACTTCGGTTCCACATCTCTGTGGTCCCATATGATGTGCCACATTACACAGGACTGGAATGAGTTCAAAAATCTTCAACTGCAGCTCTCCCACCAGCAGCCAATCACCATATGACCACTAGTCCGTAAGGTCACCCCTGAGAAAGTTGCTGCTGGGCCATCATTTCAAACGCTGACCCCCAGACCTGTTTAGAAAGCATTACATTGTGCATGCTGTCTTATCAGCGATGCCCATTTGGGCCAAGTCAGTGTGAAGGAGGCATTTGTGTGTTGACAGATGCATGTTCCAAAAAATATACAAGGATCATACATGAGCTAGATATGGAACATGTTTCCCAATAAGTCTTAGTTAGGGATACGAAACAAAAGACATTCTCCTATGGTTCGAAAAATATGCAGACAAGTAACTCATTTGTGGCCAGGCTAGCCATGACCCTAAACATACATTTATGGCTCTCAGGAAGGTCCAAGAAAAGTCTACAAACCAAAAGAGCTTTCAGTTCTTTAGAGGGCCAGGTCCTGTCATGCATGACAGCTTCACATAAGAAAATCAAATGTGTGGTATGTGCAGAATGTCCTGAATAAACCATAAAGAATTCCAAGCAAAATGCCTTACACTATCTTTTAATTTCAGTCATAAAGGAATATCTCTGGTTTTAGTAGCCTCCTTCGGGAGGTTACTGTGCATCTATGGGTTAGTGTGGAGACCTCCTCCACCTCCTGGGTCTCAAATTGTGCCAGAACCTGGTAGTTAATTCAGTAGTTGGTGTGCCACTGGAGATGGGCTTGAAGTATGTCCCGGAAAGATGGGTAGACAAGAGGCCGCCTTTAGGTATTTACTAAGCCTCTCACCACCCTCACTCGGGGTCCTGGTTCTGCAGACTCGCAACCCAAGCTCGCTCTCCTCCTCACTGTTGCACCGCAAGTGTGTTCCTGGGGGACCTTGTCTTATTTCTTTCCTGTCTTTTAGCCTGTCCTTGTGTTTCTCCAGCACCTCTTCCATGCTTTTCCTTCAGGTTCCCCCTCACAGGCTTCCCTTTCTGCCTTCTCTTGGGTTGATCCTCCTTCTGCTCTTCTAATTGCCACCTGATTTTTCATTCATCCTCCTCCTCTCCCCTACCCCTGGTGATTCTCTGCTTCACTTCTCCACAGTGGTCACCCTTCTCTTTAATCATCTCAACACAGTTCACCAACCTTTTTTTATGCACCTTCTCCTTCTGTTAAGGTTTGGCTTCTTCACACCCTCTTCTGTGTTCCTCTCACTACTTTTTCCTTAGCTTCTCTCACCACCTTCTCCTTAAAATCTCTTCCCACCTATACCTTGGACATCTATGTAACTATAATGAACTTTGCAATCGTTTGTCCAATTTCCTGGGTTCTTCTCTCCCCTGCCTCCTCATTCCCTCTCTCCCCTGCTTCTTGGGGCTTCCTCTCCTCAGCCTCAGGGTATCTCTCGCCCCAACTACCTGGCCATTTGCCTCTCTCTCTCTCTCTCTGTTTCTCTCTCTCCCTGGTTCGCTCTCTCTCTCTTTCTCTTTTTCTCACCCCAGTCCTGTCATTCTCTTTCTCTTCCTCTTCCTAGCCACCTAAATATTCCCCTCTCTTCCCAGCCTCTTGGTTTTCTCCCTCTCGCCAACCTTCTTGGACTCTCTGTCCACAGCGCCCTATGTCTGTCTCTCCCCAGTCGCTTGGATTGCTCCTTCTCCAGTTTCCCTATTTTTGCTCTCCCTACCCCCTGGCTTTTTCTTCCAGCATTTCCTGGGTGTCTCTTCTCAGCTTCCAAGGTCTCCCACCTCAGCCTTTTTGGTCTCCCTCTCCCCCAATTTCTTTCTGCTCTCCTCCCCATCTGGCTCTGAACATATTCTTTCTCCAGGCTCTCACAGCCTTCTCCCACAGCCCCTTTGTTTTCAGGGCTGTGGCCCCGCCATCCAACGTTGCTCTAGCCTAAAGGAGCTCAGGTGGGTCTGTCTAGTAACTGGCATTGAGATTGGCTAATGTGTCCCAGCTTTGAGGAAGGCTTACAGTTTTGATGTGGGACTTGGGATTGGTTAACCCCTACCCATGGGAGGATCTCGCTCTGCTTGCTACACACTGATGCTGCCTCGGACAGGGCTCCCTTAGCCTAACCTGCCTTTGGTGAATGTTTGATTAGAACTTGTAAGGCGATTTGTTAATAACTCAAGCTTTCTGTCTTAGTTTGCATCCAGCTCCCACCCCTGTGGTTATGCTATATTAGCAGATAAAGGCTTGTTCTGCCATTTTCTGTACATGTGCATAGAGAGAGCTGGGAGTGCAGTTGCTATCAGCACCGATGGTCTGCGGCTCACAATTTGTTCCCACAAAAGGACAGAAGCTTCTAAGATGGCAATGTGATGAACCCCTGCCTCCTACACATGAAGTGGTGGGGGCAGCCAGGGAATCTTCCCAACACCATCCATGGTCCCATTATAGCTAACTTGTCACAGCACCCAACCCCCCTTTGCAACTCACCTATCTCCCAGTATGGTCAGTAAGGTGATTCTGTCAGACAAGGTAGGGCGTGCTTGCTCTACCGTCACCTGACAGTAATGCTGTCCATGGACCTGTTGCCATATTCTTTCATAGAAAAATCGAGTTTCTATACCTTTATGGAATATTTTGATACCAATGGGAAGTTCCTGGTAACTGTTACTTTTCACAGAAGACTGTACCACAAAGTTGTTTCCTCTGAAGAGAAGCTAATGAGGTTTTTCTTAGGCAATATTTCTGTTGCCCAGGCGTATACGTCTATCCTTGTTTACGGGCTGTTTGCTCTGAGTTATCTTGACTCTCCAAGAGTTAGTGTGCCTATAAGCTGTTAAAGCAACTCTTCAGAAGATGACGAATAATTTACCCGTTCAGAAAACACTTTTGTTAAGCACACACTAATGGAAGGCCCACCCAATATAGCTATAACAATGTTTTCTTTATATAAAGTTATGCAAAGGAAAAACTACAAGATTACAGTTAAGAATTACTTTTCAGAAATATAGAAAACATCAGAAAGTGTAAGCACAGAGGGTCATGTCAATTTCAACAAGTCCCGAAAGTCTAAATGGACTTTCAGTGAGGGTCACAGGCCCCTAAATGTATTACAACCCTAAAACCCCAATGTTAGTCTATGGACTAATAGAAGTCAACGGCTCAATGTTAACTGATGCAGCTAAATTCAAAGTCTGTACATGGATCCCCACGAGATGCTGGATGGATCCAAAGAAGACCCCGAGGTGGACGGGGGGACCTTTCATGAGAAATCCTGACCTTGAACACAACACTCCTGCATACTGATATGGAAACTGCAGAGAGGAGTTCTGACTTCTGCAACCAGAGAGACCTTGTTCCCCTCCCGAGTTGGCAATGTCTGAAATGTAGACACTGGGCCCCAAAGGATTCGATAAAGACTTCTAGATAAGCAATCACACCATTCAGAAGAGACTAGTACCAAGGAATCCCCACAGTGTGCAACCGACTGCAAAGTGAAGCAGCCAGAGAGGTCCTGGTTCTTTTGTGAATGGGCAAGCAGGGCAGTAAAGTATCTTGCAACCAGTCAAATAGAACGAATACTTTAGGTATGGTCCAGGAACTTCAGAGATGAAGTGAAGCGGAAGAAGACCTTTCACAGAGACTAGACAATGATTCTCCTTCTCAGGTGTCACCAGTCGAGGCTGGAATTAAGAGCAACAGGATACTTTAGTGTTCCTTAGCTCGATTGTTTAAAAAAAGGTCTACCAACGAACATGCTAGGACATCTGAGTCATGCTCTGATTCTTAGGACTAGTAGCAAAGGATGTTGGATGAGCAGAAAATAACCTGAACAACAGACCTAGTTGGCCCTACTGTGAAAATGAGAACAAGCATTGTAAAACCTTTCTTTTGACCATCATGAAGGTAGAACTTTCTGTCCAATTTCAAAGAGTCCAAGAGATGCGGCTGAAGAGATTCTGTCATCTTCCTCAGGCGAGTCACTCTTCCTGGTATTTGCGGTCAAATCTAAGTAGTTAACAACATTCTGGTGCAATGTGACACTTTATGTCCATTAATCAGGAATAGAGTGTGACCCTAGCCCCCAATCACCCACTCTTTTAACATTCAAAGTTGTGGCAGCCAGCCAATCATTGCTCTGTTCACCTCATACAAGCTTTCACTGGCATTCTGCCAGTACAACCCACGTGGTGTCGATTCCAAGAGGATCCCAGATATCCCAGCCCCAGGTTAACGCCCTGTAGCCTCTTTGTGCGCTCCTGGCCTGGGCTCACATCACAAGTGACCCCACATGGTCATTCCCAATCTACACCCAATGACACAAGGGCAACAAAAGAGAGTTGCCAGGATATTGTATTTGCAAACGACTAGAGACTCAATTGTCGACGGACGGACACATTATTCCTCAGTGCGAAATGTCCACAACAAATGCAACCATCAGCTTCAGGTACACTGCCACCAACAAGGTTATTTGCCTAGGGAGACTAAAAGGCCCTTTGGTGGTAGTACCTACAATTGGGGACATGAGGGCCATGCAGATATAAGAGTTGTGTGTGCAGTTAGGTCTGGATGAACATCACTGGGGAGAAATAGCCCAACAAATTAAACTCAAGCACCAAGTGCAGGGGAATCAAAGCAAAGACAATAATTGACTTTCTTCCCATTAGTCAGACTCTATATCAGTGCCAGGGTCAGCAACTCATTTCACTTTACCACGTTTACACAGACTAATTAGAGAGTACTCACTACATCCCCATCATTGCACACTGGGTGCTCTTTCCTCTGCTGCCAGCCAAGAGATCTGATGATCCTGAAGTGATCCATGAAGGCCACAGGGAAATGAACACCTGGGAGAACGTGGAAGAGGTGGTGGCACAGTGGCTAATCCGTCAACACATATAGCTGATGCTGCAGACCGTGGGTCTAATACCCTCAATGCCTTATTAATTGGAAACATTATGCAAGCCTCTTGCTTTCCCCTAGTCCTTCCCCTTATGGTGATGCATTCTATTAGCAATTTCAACCTATAGTGTTAATAATTGCCTTAGCTCAGAAGATCAACTCACACTTCAGATGGGACTACTGCTCAAGAAATTACCTGTGCCAAGTGCAGATGAGCCACAAGTTGCCACAGAAACAGCTTGTAGGCCACAATCGCCACCGGCTAGAATTCTACCATGCATGTGCTGCACCGGCTAAGTGAACAACACAGTGCCATCATAGATCATTGGAATATTGACGGATGAGCACTAGTAGGGACATTCTTTCCTTAAGAGAGTTACAGCAGCTGCCTGATGCCTACTTTGTGCCTTAAACTTTTGCACCACTCAATGAGGTGCTGCCATTGGAGAACGGAATCCAGAAAGCAGAATAATAATGGTGGCCCATTATTTTGTTGGGAACCTTCTTATAGCTTGACTTGTGAAGGGTGCATTTTCACTGTTATGTGCTAATCTCAATAAAAGATAACTTTTAATATTGCTGTTCGTACGTTCTCATCCCACTTTGCAAGATTAAAGTCAAAGCTTTTCATCCATCAGTAGAGGATAGGTACTTGCAGAAGTACGCAGAACCGGTCAAAGGTGAAATGTGCAATGATGGGCTGACATAGAGATGGAGAACAAACTGTGTGAAGGACAGGGCCAGGAAGGATAAGTAACAGCCTTTGTGCTCAATACACCACAAGGGATGTGTAGAACCTTGTCTTCATCATCAGGAAGTATGTTCTTCTTCTTGTCTAAACCAGCTGAGTTGTATTTTGTGAACCCTACTGATAGGCTGGAGAGCCTGTAGGGCACACTCCTCTCTGGTTTGGGGCTCGTCCTTGCAGATAGATCTCCATACACATACTCTGAACCTTCATCAGTTCAGATGGTGGCTGCTTATCTACTTGACCCATCTTGCAGGGGTAGGGCTCATTATCCAGCACAGTGCTGGTTTAGTAATTGGTCCATCTGTCCAGAAGCACTTGGGAGAGTAGTCATAGAATCTTCAAGCTGCCCACCTACAAGTGCAAAGTCTGGGCATTTCTTTTGTGCTGCCAGGGTTATTGTTCATCACCGAATTCACCAAACCATCATGCACCACCACTGTACCGACCCCCTCACAATCGATGCGCGACTCACTCTCTCTCCACTTTTACACCACAGCTCTCGAAAGAACAAATGATCTAACCAACAAAATAGCTCTCTTACACCCACCAGGCAACCCACCCTCCATACCGACCAACCCACCGCCTGCGACCACTACCCAACCAACGTTCGACTCCTTTAGTCCAATATCACCCGACCAATTTCTCAAACTTCTTTCTGCCCGCAAACCTTCCAACTCTCAGCTAGACCCTTGCCCGGCCACAACCCTCAAAGAAATGTTCACTTCTACCTGCTCAGGACAACACGCAAGATCCATCATAAATGACTCCCTTTCCTCGGGAATTTTTCCCGACGCATTCCAAATGGTTCATATCAAACCTCTACTGAAAAAAACTTCCCTTGAGCCCAAAAACTACCGCCCCATCTCAAACACAGGTTCCTTACCAAACTCATCGACCGAACCGCCTACTCCCAACTAAATGCCTTTGTCGAAGCCAAAAATCTCCTAGACCCCGCACAATCAGGTTTCAGAGCCCGACACGGAACTGAAACCACCCTAACTTCAATCTGGGATGACCTTAAAAACACGGCAGACTCCGCCGGATGCACCACATTGATCCTTCTTGACCTATCCGCCGCCTTCGACACAATCAATCACTCAATCCTCTTTGACCGCCTCCACTCCCTAGGAATTCGTGGAACCGCTCTCAAATGGATAACATCCTTCCTCAAAAATAGGAACCAAATAGCCCTACTTTCCACCTATTCCTCTCAAGCCCGGACAGTCGACACAGGAGTCCCACAAGGAGCATGCCTATCAGCCCTCTTGTTCAAACTCTACATGGCCACCCTCTCACAAATAATTTGTTCGCACAACATCATCTGTTACAACTATGCTGATGACACTCAACTAATTCTAAAACTCCTGAACTTAAAACCCAACTGCCCACCTGATCTCGCCTATTGCCTCCTCGACATAGAGCTCTGGATGACCACAAACCACCTCTTGCTAAACCCCTCCAAAACCGAAATTATGGTATGTGGCAACTCCGAACTTCTTCCACACCCACTACCCTGGCCATCTGCCATGGGCAACTCACCGACTCCCTCTAATACAGTAAAAAACCTTGGATGCACCCTAGACTCTAATCTAACGCTCTCGCGCCAAATCAACACCTTCTCAATGTCCTGCCATTATCACCTAAAAACTCTTAGGCGCATTTTCCCATACATCTCCTTTCCCAACAGACTCTCTGCGGTCCAATCAATTATTATATCAAGACTAGACTACGCTAACCCCCTCTACCTCAGAGTCCACGCTTACCCACTGACTAAACTACAAAGAGCACAAAACCCTGCAGCCAAACTGCTACTATTGCTCGGCCCGAGAGACCACATCTCCCCAGCCCTCAAAACTCTGCATTGGCTTCCTGTTGCCCGAAGGGTGCCCTTCAAAACCCTATGCATTTCTCACCGAGCACTGCATAAAACCGGACCTCAATATATGCAAGACAAACTAAAACCCTATCACCCTCCACGTACTCTAAGATCAAGCTCTGCCGGCCTCTTGTCATACCTCAAACAACCTCAGTCAGGTTAGGCGGAGCATCATTCTCAGCCATGGCCCCCACGCTGTGGAACGCACTCCCACCCCACATCCGACTCACGGAAGACCTCATGTCTTTCCGCAAACTACTGAAAACTTGGCTCTTCCACTAAAACTGACCCGAACTCAAACTAACTCAATCAGGATAACAGCATCTCAATGACTTTACCAAATACTAGATCATAAATAGCAATGCAGAATCTAGATCCAAGCGAGAAATCGAAAACTAATTAACATCTATTGGTTAGCTAAAAAGAACACACTAAATAGAATGAGTAAAATGAATATGTTGTACGAGAGCAGCAAAGTGGCTGAAATTAAGGAAATTGACTAAATAAATGTAACGGACATCAGGATCAATGTGGACGTGAGGAAAAAAGCGTATAACAACAATTCAACTAACCCAAACTACTAGATCGTAAATGACAATAAAACAAATAACATTACAACATCAAGATCCAAGCGTAAAGTAGACCAAAAGAGTGAAGTGGATAAAAAGAATAAATTGTACGAAAGCAGTAAAGCAGGTGAAATTAATGAAATGGATGTAATGATTGCAATGGTCGAAAGGAACAAAATGGATGAAATAAAAAAAGTGAAGAAGATGGAAAGATGAATACAGGAGGCGGATGAATACTCTGACAGATGACATGGAATGTATGAGTGCATGGTATGGAAAGTACAGAACAGACGATTTGAGTACTTAAGGTGGGTGTAGTGCATGGGACAGATGGAGAGCACGTAACGGATCAAGTGCGTACGCCAAGTGACATGGGCTGAACCGATAATGCAGGATGAATGAATGAAGTGAGTGGAGCAGACCAAGTCGTTGGAGTGGATAAAGCGCGTATAGCAGTTGAGTGCATTGGGCGGATGAGTGTGTAGAGCAAATGAGTGTGTAGAGCGGATGAGTGTGTAGAGCGGATGAGTGTGGTAGAGTTGATGAGTGTGGTAGAGTTGATGAGTGTGGTAGAGCGGGTGAGTGCGTAGAGCGGGTGGGTGCGTAGAGCGGATGGGTGCATAGAGCGGATGAGTGCAGTGCGTGGGACAGATGGAGAGCACGTAACGGAACGAGCGCGCACCACAAGTGACAGGGGCTGAACAGATAATGCAGGATGAATGAATGAAGTGAGTGGAGTGGACGAAGTCTTTGGAGTGGATGAAGCGCGTATAGCAGATGGGTGCGTGGAGCGGATGAGTGCATGGAGCGGATGAGTGCGTGGAGTGGATGAGTGCGTGGAGCGGAGGAGAGCGCAAAATGAATGAGGGCATGGAACAGATGAGAGTGTGGAATAGATGTAGGTCGTGGTGCGGATTTAGGTTTTGTGAGTGGATAATTGAATGGAGCGGATGTAGAGTTGAGCAGATTTAGGGTGTCGAGCCGATGTAGGACGTGACGGTGTGGAGCAGATGTAGGGTGTCCAGCGGATGTAGGATGCGGTGGTGTTGAGCCAATGTATGTTTATGAGCGGATGTTGAGTATGGTGCGGGTGCTGAGCGGGTGTAGAGTGCTGAGCGGGTGTAGAGTGCTGAGCGGGTGTAGAGTGCTGAGCGGGTGTATTGATTGATTGATTGATATTTTATTTCTATCGCGCTCGTACACAAGTGTTTCCGAGTGCGACAAGGCAAGGGATGGGAACAGGGGAGAACAAAACAGCGATCTTACTAGGCCCAGTGACATTGAAACGCGCAAGTGCATGGGAGAGGGGGGAGGGGAAAAGTGCATGGAAGGGGGAGAAGTGGAAAGTGCAAAGCAGAGGAGAAACAGATAAATAACAATAAATAAATAATAAAGGCAACAAACAGTGGTAATGCAGCCATCAATTTGCAAGTGCTAGGTTTAAGGCAGCAGACAGGGTAGGTCTGATAAGTGCAGGAAGAAAAAGGGGGGGCTGTATGGCTACAGATGCAGACCCCACTGCAAGGGTGGCCCGGAGGCAGTGCGGCAGGTACCTGGGCCCGAAGGACAGAGGGTGGCCAGGTGCACAGTGCCAAGAGAGAACAGATCAGCAGGGGAGAGGGGGAGTGAAGGCAGAAGAAAAGAGGAAGGTCTTGAGATGCTTCCGGAACCGGAGATGGTTCTCCTCAAGTTTTTGAGTAGCAGGGAGGCTGTTCCAGAGGGAGCCCCCAGCCGAAGACAGAGATCTACCCCAGCTCGTTTCTTAGAAAAACCCTGAGGGAGTTGGAGGTAGAGGAGCGAAGAGCTCGAGAGGGGAGGTATTTGCGGAGGGGTAGCTGAAGGTATTTCGGACACAGGCCCCAGAAAGCCTTGTGGACAATGCAGAGGGTTTTGAATTTAATACTTGCATCGACTGGGAGCCAGTGGAGAGATTTCAGAGCTGGAGAGATATGATCCCAGGGCTTGAGGCCAAGGACAAGTCTTGCAGTCCTGTTCTGGATTAGTTGCAGAGGGCGGAGAGTAGAGGCAGGTAGATTTAGAAAGAGGCTGTTACAATAGTCCAAGCTATAGAGAACCAGAGCTTGGGATAACATGAGCTTATGGGGGAAGGAGAGGAAAGGCAGAGTACCTCTGAGGAGGTGCAGTTGGAAATGTGACTTTTTAGAGACCTCAGAGATGTGGGCGGAGAAGGAAAGGGTGGAGTCAAAGATGACCCTGAGGTTCTTAGCCTCACAGGTGGGGGTAGGAGGAGGGCCAAGGGAGGCCGGCCAGAGAGTGAGGGGAAAGGATGGTGAAGGTGTGCCGATGAGGAGGATCTCCGTCTTGCTGGCATTCAGACAAAGATCATTGGTGGCACACCAATCTTGAATGGCAGTTAGGCAATCAGAGTGTTGAGTGCAGAGCGGGCGCAGAGTCCAGAGCATGTGTAGAGCGCGGAGCGGGTGTGGAGTTGTGGAGCAAACGGGTGATGTATATGCGGGATGGAATGTTTGGAATGCATAGAACGTTTGAAAGAGCATGGAAGTGATCAGTTTTGAGTGCTTGAAATGGTCGTAATGCATGGAACAGTCGGAGTACATGAAACGGATGGAATACATGGAACTATTGGAGTGGGGCCGATCTCAAACCCCTTAGCTAAACCACCATATCACATCTCCATGCTTACTCTCTTCTTTACACCACCACTCAACTAGAACACAGCAATACTATGACACCATTCGGTATAGCTGTTCTCATACCATCATCTGCCTCATACTACCCATCACCTTAAACACTGCTGGTTACACACCCTCCAGCCTAGGCGTTTCTCCTCAGGCCTAACGCAGCCAGAATCGGTCTGGATAAAAACCTGCCAGACAAACACATACTCCTGATCTCTCAACCACCACAACTACTGCTAAGAAGCAGCTATCACACGAATGCCACACTAGCTGCACACATATCAGGTGCTCACAGGCACCTTTTGACTCTCTCTATTTCTCTCTACTGACTTGAACTTCGGTTCCCAAGGGCGCTCAACCTACCAGCACCTTGAGACTATACCAATGGTACATAAGGCGCTATATAAATGCAAAATAACATAACATAACATCCATGAAGACGAGCAAGCACTACATTGCAGAAGACTGTATAGTAAGCAACCTTCTACAGGCAACACTCCAGCTCCAATGGTGAAGACATGCTGTCCACTTCAAGTCACACATGCATAGAATCTGTGCAGAGCATTTTAGTGGTGCTTGTTTTTGTGCAATGGATAGGTTTAGTGACTGTAGTATTGTGAGATGTCATTAGAATTTGTGCTACAACTGCTACGTTCTTGAGTCCTGCTTCTGCTCTTCTAGAACCACAGCAATGCACAGAGAGCCACATCCTAACAGGGCCAGGATCACCCCATATAATTATTCAGGTTCTCCTTGCTGCATGGGAGCCACACACACACTTTTTTTTAGGTTCCTTCTGCTTCACGAAAGCTACAGATATGAACATTTTCCAGGTTATTCATGTTGCAAAAAAGCATCAAACATGAACATATTTCTGCGAGTCTCCTTGCTACATCAGAGTCACAAACATAGAATATGTCTCTGAGTGTCCCTACTAAACAATTGCCACAAGTGAAAATATTTCTCTGGGGCTCCATGTTGCATCAGAACCACAAACATGAGGATATTTCTGTGGGTCGCTCTGCAACTCACTAGCTACAACCACAAACATTATTTGGATATACATTGTCCACAATAGTTGCAACTGCAAATATTTCTCTTGGTCTCCCAGCTAGACACTAACTGCAACCTCAAATGTTTTTTTCTTTGAATAATTAATACTTGACCGATGATTCCCTCCCATTTTCTCACAGAGCCACTGTTGGTCTCGTGCCACCTTTGCTCAATTTTCTGGAGGACTTTTGGGTTATTGGCACTCGAGATGAACCTCCACAGGATCCGCCCGCACCCCCCAGCTGATGACCAATCCACAAAGCAGGCAACATATGCCTGCATGACAGAACAGTTAATCGTGCCAATTGCTCCCCTGCGACTGCTTTTCATGCCACTGTATTCATTGCCAAAGTGGGGAGTGACCAGCCTCTTCAAACCTATAGATTCTTTATCTGCAGCACTGATGGAGAATACCATGGGGACCGTGGATGCCACATGGATCTTAAATGGTTCTTCATGTCAGCACAGTTGTGGTTATGCATTGTAGTCATCCAAATGCATGATCCTCACTCTTCTTACGCTGCAGTATACTCGTGTTGCTGAGCTTGGCCAATACTGTGCAATCCTCCGCCTGCACCTTCCCTTTGTACTGTTGGAAGTATTGCTACACCCGAGACATTACTGTCTCACACATTGTAGACAATGTTGGTTGGGACAGTTCCCTGACCTTTTTCCTGTACTTTGTCCATCCCTGCCTCCTTCACAGGAAGCAATCCACACACATCAGCAAGGTCAACCTCCTCGTTTAGGTGTCACCCTCTTTATCCTTCTCCTCTAGCCCCTCTTTCTCCTGTCCCACAGGTTTATCCTCATCTTCCACCTCCTACCCAAGTCTACCTCCTGGTGCTCCACCTCCTCCTCCTGCCCCTCATTCACATCTGTGTGTTCCACCTCCTGCGATCCATCATCCTCCTTTTTCCCACACATCAAACTCCTTGTCTTCCTTCTCCTGCTGCCATCCACTTTCCCTGTTTACCGCCCTGCTGCCACTCTATCTTAGCATCCTCGTGTTCTGCCACTCCATCTACCCCTTCTCTAGCCCTGCCCTCCACCTCATTGTCTTCCTTCTCCTCCCCTCTTACCATCAGCCTCCCACCACAACAGCCCTTCCATTGATGCTGCCATCTTTTCCTGCCCCAAAGCCATCATTGTTAAGTATGTATGTATGTATGTGATTTATAAAGCTCACACCTAACAGAGAAGCAACAGAGTGCTGTTCAAAGGGGATGCACCCAGGACTTACAAGTAGGAAGCAGGGGTAGCAGAGGAGATGGGCTGAGTAGGATAGAAGTAGGATGGAACTCCAGAGGGGGAAAATAGGGGGGTTGATTCCTCAATAACACACCCTGTGCTTTCACTGCCTCTCCCTACATAGCGTAGGAACCTGCCTACCCACAATAGGAATTCAAGGAAATCAGAAAAACTGATATGTGAATAAATTACTTCTTAAGGGTGAATCACAATTGCAACACCAAGTGTATGACTTCACAGTGGGCACGAGGAATAGTTAAAGTAGTGTTTGTGCCTCAACAATAGAATGATCAAATAACCTCATATATACTTCCACCTACATCAGGTGAGGTAGTTCTCCGAAAGACTTGCCCCTACTCTGTCTGCCCCTTCACCTCCTCTTTGTGCTGTTCCTGTCCTTTCTTTGGGGTTGTCCACTTTCTTCATCCCCAAAGCCTATCACATTTACATCCTCAGACAAGGCATCAGTATCAGTCTCAATGAGCTGTGAGTTCTCTCCAACCACATCTGTGCCAACATCTACCTCTGCCTAGTCTCAAAAAGATCCATCTTTCCTTGATCATCTCTGAAGAGAGTCTGACAAAAATCCAGGCAGAGAAGAGCTGAACAGCAAAAGTAACTTTTTGGGTGGAGTGGTGGACAATGAGTGAAAAGGCTGCTACTTAGTTTTTCATTTTCTTTCATTTTCTGGGCTGAGATTGTATAGCAGTTGTTTAGAAAATACACGAAGATTTTAATTAATGATTTTTCTAAAGTTTCATTTGTTCCTTTCGTTTTTGAGCAAAGCTGGGCCTTACAAGGGAAAGGGTTTCTAAAGAAAATCACTGATGTGTAACAAAGGGTTTTGTAAAGGGTTAACGTTTTCCTTTTTTTGGTGGATGGTGTATGGGTAAGATCAACGTTTAAAAAAAAACACAAATGTTTTTTGCAGAAGCTCCATTTTTGGGTGGAAGGTGGAAAAGTAAGGAAAAGGTATTACGAAAAAACAACCATAAAGGGTTTCTCAAAGTAAGATTATATATTTAAGCAACTTCACACAACGTACACAAAAAAATACATATTTACAAATTGGGAATCAAATGTCCAAAAGAAAGAAAAGTGTGAAACAGATGAAGAACATGTTCTTCTGGTCTATCCTAGTGTGGATCAGCCCTGTTCCTTCTTCGAACGGCCAAGCACTACCCCAGGAGGAATAGGGAGCAGGCTGGGCCCTTCTATATGGCTACCGAACCTCTAGACATTGTAGGACTCTGATTGGCTGGCTAAATCTCTCTAAGAGGTTTGGCAGTTCTGATTGGCTTGCTGAACTTCCGCTTGTGCAGAGAATGTGCACCCGAGATTAGATGGGGATGTGGGTCCCTGGTGAATCTCGCAAACATTTGGAATGTGGGATTCGGTTCTATATGTGAGCTCGGCGAAGTGAAAGTTCACCCATCACTGGTTGTCAATGAGCCAATTTTACTGTGTCTTCCTCCCCAGAAACCTAGGACACATTTTTTTAAAAAACTATTTTACTCAAATCAACAGCTGTTATCCTGTCTTGGGGAATTAGTCAAGATGAAAACAGTGAACTACTTCATTGGATGTCTCATACCCCTAAACAAACGTTGTCCGTTGGCAAACATGTTAGGGTGATCACTCACTGTTCAGATCATTCATCTTCCTCTTGATCGCTAGGCAACCACTGTTCTAGCATCCAGGGGACACCCAAGCCTTGTTAAATGTCCACCCATCAACGAGTCCCTGTCAAATCACAATGATCTGGCAGGTGTTATTATATAATTGTTTACAATCTGTAGTTTTTTAAACACCACCTCTTAAATAGTATGCTAATATTTATATCAGTTCCAAATGCCTCTCTTTTTTCTGCCTGTCTGTCTCACTCCAATTCCTGCCTTCCTCCTCTCTGCATGCCTCTTTTATTTGACAATACCAACTTTCCTTTGTTGTATCATTTTCCAGAGGATGGCGCGTGGTCTAATTGGACCCCCTGGTCGGCCTGTTCTGTCACCTGTGAAACTGGAACCATGGTGAGGGGGAGGACGTGCAACAACCCAGCCCCAATATGCGGAGGAACCTGTCCTGGAGCGGGTCAGGAGATTCTCCAATGTGATACGAGGCAGGTCTGCCCAAGTGAGTGTCCCTTCTCTACCGCTCTCGTAGGTGCAGCTGGATTCAGAGGACCAGTTGGATGATGAGATGATAGGCATAGAATTGAAGGAGTTCAAGGGAGCTCCGCACTGGACAGAGAAAGCTAGAGTGGGCAGGGAAGTAGTGGAGATTGTGGTGTAACACATTTAGGTGAAAAGGAGGTACACTGAGAAGGTTGTGTGTCACTAGGGGGAAGATCAAAATGTTGCTGTAAGTAATCACAAGTACTTTGACATTGATTGGGAAGATCCTGTGATGCTGTGCTGATGTTAGCCTTGACATTATAGGTGCTTAATGGAAGAGTGCCTCGGAGTAACAAAAGCTTGGGGGTTGATAGCCATTAGAGTCTAAGATACCAAGCAAGCTCGAATGGCTGCAGTGGGAAGACTGGTGGTTGTTGCAGAATGATTGCTATTGCCATATGTTCATATGGACTGGGAAGTCTATCGGATGGTAGTGGGGTGCTAGACATGGTAAAGAAAGGGTTCAACAGAAGGCAGAGCTGGATTTAGTCGGTGATCGGGTGATGGGGAGATGTGAGATAGGTCTCGAGAGAAGGCTATGATGTGTAGGAAATCAGGATAAGGGGGGATACCTTCCTTGTATAGGTGCTCTCAGGAAGATGGGGCTGTATTCAGAAGAGTATGAGGTGATGGGGAATGGATCGCCACAGTGATGCATTTACATGACGTAAGATGGGGGCTGATTTAGAAGATCATGAGGGGATTTTAAGTTTAAATAGTAGTACATGTGCTCAGCGGAAGACAAAGCTGGATTGAGAAAGGCAATAGGGTGATAGGAAGTGGATAGCCATCCCAGTTAATGTGAACTAGGCAAAGTAAATCTGTATTAAGTAGCCTGTGGACTGGTGTGCACACGATGGACATGGCGGGGCACTGGTATGCAGTACATTTGGTTGCTTCCATTCAGAACATCAGGTGTAATTTGTTTAAGGGATATGCTACACAGAGAGTTGATTAATATTTGTGATTCATTGATCTGAGATCAATTGCTAGTAAAAGAGGGTTATTTAATATTATGGCGAATTTGGTGGGACATGCAATGCACTCTTTGATCACTGAGGCAGATTACCTCCAAGTGAAGTTCACTCCTGTGAGGTCCAGTGGAGTGGAAGGATGTCGGCGACTGGGTGCTAAACATCTAGTTCGGGAGAGTTCAACATTTTTCACTGATTTACTAATGAAAACCGGACCTCAGTCTTCAAACTGTTTAAAATTGTAAATTCTGTAAACGTTTAAAGGCCAGAGTTTGAATGAAAATAAAGTAGCATTACCTAGACAGGCTATTTTCTGCTGACTCACTGTTTTACTTAATACTTTCGATGGAGCTTTTATGGAAGGATACAGCTTTGTGTTTTATTGTGAAGTGGTTGACTTTGCCCACTGGTTTCCCAGGAGAAGGGTCTGATTTCCCAGTCAGACGGGCATCAGGATGTCAGGATCCCAAAGTAATGTCACAGGTTGGATCATCTGAGCAGACAGCTGATGGGGTGGACCCTCACCCCAGAATCCTAACGGCGGTCCGCTCAGGGAAAGCCAGGGTCTGGAACAGATATACATGTATCATTGTAACTAGAAGACTATTTAGTAAAGAAACTGTGATAACATACAAGGTATAACATGGTATTAACAGACACTTTGCACAATTTCAATTTGCAGTAGAGCAAACATTGCACTCTTGCAAAGTATCTTTTTTTTGCACTAGGGCATGTGTTGCTGTAGTGCTAATTGCACCTGCAGTGGTGCAAAGACTCTGCAATACTGCCCTAAAAGAACAGCAGCAAAGAAAAGACAAAAGCAGCCGGGAATAAAGTGACTCTTTAACACTGCAATTTACACATCAATTGCCTTAAGAGTTGTAGCTTAAGGGAAACCCATGTATTACAAGCACATGCAGAGGAGTTGCGTCACTCTGCCGCGTGTGTGCCCTTAAAGGAGCAGGCACCACAAGGGTCACAGCCCCTTCCAGAAGAGCATGTGTTGGATTATTGACCGACTGATAACGCTGTCTTTCCTCTGTTTAGCTCACGGCTCTTGGGGCAGTTGGGGTGCTTGGGGCCAGTGCTCCAGCAGCTGCGTGCACGAAGGCTCAGCCAACCTGCCCCATGAAGCACGAAGCCGGCAGTGCAATAACCCGGCCCCTTCCACCAACCCGCCTGGAACGTTCTGTCCTGGGCCAGAGCAGGAGAACAGAGACTGTAGCGGCATTCCCTTCTGCCCAGGTAAGTTATCTCCCTTGTTTTTTAGATATGTTTACCCCCTCTGGGGTAGGTGCGGGAAAACTAGAGTCCAGCTGCCATTTTAACACTGAGGGTCTCAGATTCACAAACTCAAGACTGATTTAAGGCACAGAGGGCCTTATTTTTTAAATATTCATCCCTCCATCCACCACCTCTTCCCCAGTGTGGGTGCCTTCTGAGGGACTTTGATATCGACTGCATGATGCTGTGTTAGGCATGGATGCCAAATTCCGATTTCCTGTGGCTAACACTGAATTATGCAGTGAATCTGCTTTGTGCATCAGTGATATGTAATGGTGGCTACCATGAAAATAAGGCTACCAGTCATTTGGTCGACAAAATGGTCGAAATCCAAATGGTCAAATTTTTTTTTTTTTAACATTTTCCCCCCCAACTCCCCTTTTGATATATTACATTTTTTTTTAACCAAACAAAACATAAAAAAAATATTAATACATTTTAAAAATGGTCATTCGATCTTTTTTTTTCGACCAAATGAGCGGACACCTGAAAATAAGGATGGCTGCCATTCTGCGGAACCCTGCAGACTTCATCTGCACTTTGCAAATTCAAAAGAGTTGAGAGAATCTGCAGGGATGCCTGCTCATCTGCCTGGATTAAAGTTGGAATTCGGTGGAGACGCAATAGGATTCCTTGCATGGAGCCAGGAAATCCAGTGAGATGATTTCTTGCTGGCATTCTGTTCAGCAGATGCGCACGCTCATGAAGGGGGCGCTAGTGGGGCAGCTGGCATAGCAGGCCACCCTTCTGGCCCCCTGCATTCGGCTCATCTCCCCTCTCCTGAGGGGGGGAAGGGGTGTGTCCCCCAAGTCCGTCTGGTAACCTGCTGGCCCTAGGGAGGCACATATAATATTTACAGGCCAGGCACACTGGTGGCCTGATGCAGGGCTAGGACCGCCCCTTAGGATGACTCCAATAAAGTGATCATGTTTCTTCCAATCAAAATGGGTGTTTGTCAAAGTGTGTGAGTGAACAATTTCTGATGTGATGTATTACATTGTTTTGGGAGGGGGCTTCAGCAGCGGTTAGCACCGCTACGTGCCGGGAATCCAAACTAAAATGGCAGTAAAACAAAGCAAGAGTTTATCCGAACCCATTTTCGCACTCACGCATTACTTTGCGGCCACATAAAAATGGGGCTACAGGTTTCCTGAGTCTTGTGATACTCATTCTTGCTCTCCCTCGTTCCTCACTTATAGCGGGGATCCTGTTCCTGTAGGAAACCAGGCCGCAAATGGCTGAAAAGCTGTCTATATTTAACCGTTTTGGAAAAGGCCTGAGAGTTGCAAATCACACTGGAGCCGCTTTGCCAGAGCCTTCTATGACAACAAGGATATAACCATCATTTCTTGTTTTCCTGTTTTGGGAGCTGATCTGCGGCTGATTTTTAGTGTGTTAACTGGGCTTTTTCTTTATTTAGAAAAAAACCTCGTTTTTTATTTCAATTGCCTTCTTTTAAGGCTGCTTCTTTCGCCACAAAATTGTAAATCAAACAAAATCCCACTTTCATACCTTTTATTGGAGTAACTGAAAATATTATGCTGAGATGGCAGATGCATACGCTTCCAAAGTCCCTTAGACGTCTTCATCAGATGGCGGCCTCACAATAAGATGAGCGACAAAAGAAAGCATGTGCAGGGCTGGACATATCTTTTACCCAGGAAAAAAAGGGAGATTCTCCCACTTAAAACTCACTGGGCCTCATTACGAGTTTGGCGGCAGCCATGGAGCCACTAGCTCCATGGCTGCCGCCAAACCGGGCTCCTTTACCGGGTTCCCAGAATGAGGAATTACCGGGCCATTCTGATTCCGGAGGGCCCAGTAATTCCTCCCTCTGGGAACCCGGGCCCGGACCTTCCCCATTCCCATCGAGCCCCCATAGGGCTCAATGGGAATGGGAGAGGGAGCTAAGAACGGGCCGATAACGACCGGCCCGTTGTTAGCTCCCTCTTCCCCTCGCGGGACCCGGTAACGACGCCTGCTTTGACCAGGCGTTCCTTACCAGGCACCCGCGAGGGGAACTTGTAATCGTGCGGAATGGTGTTAACGGGTCCACATCCATTAGCGGGACCCGTTAACACCCATTCCGCACAGGCCGTAATGAGGCCCACTGTGTTGGTTGCAGGAAGAAGAAGAAACCTATATATATTGGTAACAAGTCAAAGTAACACAGACACTCCTCGCTGCTCCCTCTCAGGATTTCGATATGTATTTATCCAGTTGTCAAAAAAATTAGAACAGAATAGCCAGGCCTGATACCTAATAATGGCATCACTTAAGCAATATGCCCTGAGCGGTGGGGGCATTACCGACTCAGGTAATGCCCGGGGCCCATAGTTATAGGCCCTGAGCGAAGCGAGGGCCTTAATGAAGGCCCCGGGGCATTACCAGAGTCGGTAATGCCCCCGTCGCAAGGGAATATAGCTATTAGTACCCCGGCCTGCAAAAACTGTGTGACCGGGGAACTAAAAGCTTTCTTTTTTCCCAAAAGGCTGCAGCGTTTCCAGAAAGGAAAAAAAAGACGTCAAAGAAAATGGCCGCCATGGAAAGGGAAAACGGAGTCCGTTTCCCTTTGCATGGCCACCATCGGGAGCGGACGCGCTGGAAACAGAAGCTTTTCCAGTGCGTCCGCTCCTGAAAAAAAAGAAGGTAAGTGGGGTTGGGAGGGTGGACGGAAGGGAGGGGAAAGGGAAGGAAAAAAAATTTACCTGGGTCCCCGGCGGGGGACGATGGAAGTCTCCAGCCGTGTGGAGGCTCGGAGCGGAGATGGCCCCGCTCCGAGTCTTCACACGGCTGGAGGCTTTCATCGTCCCCCGCCGGGGACCAAGGCATAGAAGGTAAGTGGGGTGGGGAGGGCAGGGAGGTGGGAGGAGGGAGGGAAGGAAAAAAAAAACCTTACCTCTGTCCCCAGCGGGGGGCGAAAGTAGCCTCTCAGCCTTGGGGAGGCTCGGAGCGGGGATGGCCCTGCTTCGAGCCTCCTCATTGGCTGAGGGGCTGCCATGCCCCCCGCCGGGGACAAAGGCGGTAAAATCCTGACGGAGGGATTCCCGGCAGGGTAATGCCCCGGCGAGGGCCAATCAGAATGGTACTTCCATTCTGATTCTCCCTCGCTGGGTACTAATAATGGAAACCACCCTCGCACAGACATATATGAAATCCCTGACCTGGTAAAGGTATAAACCTCCTCCAACCAGGGAAGTCTGTAATTGACGTGCCTCCTTTGGCAGTCAGTAAAGTGCTTTGTTCCACATTCCAGGCAAAGATCCTCTTAATTTCTCTGGCATTTAGTTCAGGTCCAGCGAGTCAAATTCTCTGCAGCTGTCATCACCTTACCTGGTATAATAGTGTCATCAACAAGTGTAAACCTTTGAGAACGAATGCGCCAGTCCCCTGAGGCACCGGGTAAGGAACAGCACATCCCCATTTACCCCAGCATTTCGTCTGATCACCATATTCAGTCGTAGGCCTTTAGAGATGTTATAAACTATTTTTCCAATAAAGCTTTGCTGTATTTTCTTTTGACTGTTTTAGCGTAACTATTTTGTGACACTTTATCCATTTATCTGGTAACTTTTGATTGTAGATAAATTAAATAAAACTAAGTAGAGTTGTTAAGGTTTTTGGGCAATTTAGTGGCTAATCAAGGTGCAGGGGAGAATGGATTGTCCTGGCACAGGGACAGCAAGTATGTATGAAAACAAATGAGTTCCCTAGACGGGGAACTCCCGTCCCGTGCACACTGTCTTGGGCTAAACGCCAAAAGGTTACAGTTGTACCTCTTCTAATGAAGACACAAGTGTTTAAGATATATTTACCATACAGTATTTGAGAATGCCCTTCAATTATCACACGTAAAGTAAATATTTACATTCATTTCACCACATAAATGTATACCAAGTATTTTATTCATTAAAAAAATGAAGTAACGAATCAAAAATAGGAAGTGCCCCAAAGCGTTTCGAGAGCACCTCTCTTCATCAGGGGGATTTGTCTTACATTTCTACAAATAATTCATAAAACATAACTGTAAATATGATAATCCAATTCCAGATATATTCATAATTTTATTAACCACCATAATGAACATCTTATAATGCATACCTCGAGTGTTGCAGAGTAGTCACTTTGCATCTCTTTTCACATGGTCACCAATTGTATAAATGACCCTGGCGATCAGAAAATAAACTGTTTTTTAAATTATTTAGATAAATTTCGTAAGAAAAATTCCCCTGTTGAAGAGCGATCCTTTCAAAACGCGTTGGGACACTTCCCACTTTTGATTCCTTACTACATTTTCTTTTATGAATAAAATACTTGATATAAATGTATGTGGTAAAAAGAATGTAAATATTTACTTTAGCTGTGATAATTGAAGGGCATTCTCAAAAACTGTATGTTAAATACATCTTAAACACTCGTGTTTTCATTAAAGAGGTACAACTCTAACCTTTTGATTGTTAAACATTTCCTGTTAAAAGGGTAACTTTTTTCCTCGAGTGTCTCCTATTTTCATGCCGATTCATTTTTTTGTTGTGGTAACTCCTCAATAACTATTTGTTGTATCATTCCTTTTGTTTGTACTTTACATTATGTTGCACTTGCCTGCATTGGATTCTGATTAATGATGCCTGCTTTCGCTAGTACACCAGCAGATTTAAGTCTTGAGCTTGGTACATGCTACTTATAGGTGTGGCAAGGGTGCTTGCTGAATGGGGTGGTGGGGGGGCTCATCTAGTGCGTGCTAAGCCTCCTGTCACTCTACAACTTTCTGTCCCCCACTTATTTCTTTAAAGTACTGGCCCATTGGGCTTTAACATGGTGATGATGTGGGAACCCTACTTACTATACACCTTAGAAAACATACCACACATGCAAGTAAGTGCTCAGCAAACTCCACCCACAGTTTAAATATTGGCAATTACCTCTTGCTATGACACAGTGCCACAGAAAGAGTTTACATTTGCCTATTTAGTGATGGTGTTTCTCACGTTAACACTGTAGCAAATGTTGCCTTCTTCCAATTGTGGCCCCACAGGGGACTCTGCCCTTTTCGTTCATGATTAAGTGGATCGTGGTTATTCTCGCAGTGGTCATGTCTCTACTGAACTACAATAGCACCCCCGATGGACTCCTGCCAAGACAATGACAAGCCGCAAACTATACAACATTATTCATCCCCACTGGTCTGTGCATCTTTTCGGCCCAATCACACTCCTCTGCTACTTACAGGTCAACATTGGCTGCAGATAGAGGAACAGTCTGTTTTTGAGTCTCTGACCCACATGCAAAGCATGGCATGGGCACGCCGAATGGCCCTGCAAAGACTGCGCTGCAAACCACCCGCACATCTTCCCTATTGGGGAGAGGACATGCAATACGCCGTTGACAAAGTGAGAGCAATGGACAGCAAGCATTCGTGGCCAACAATGGCCTCTTTTATTGGGAACATGCCCACAGTGTCATAAGGGGTGCATGCCAGTCTGCACGAGAACCTGTGTTAAAGCAACCATGACGTGTTTCAGTCCACGAGTAGCTTGAGGCAACTCACAACGAGATGCTGCTCATTCGGACTTCCATTTCTAGAAAAACCCAAAGCCGCCAGATCTTAACTGGCTAAAAAATCTGCTCATACACACCGAGGACACAGCAGGCAGCAGGCACGAGTGACACATTTCACGTCTTTCTGTAGAGAAGTCACAGGGATGTCAAGGGCAGTCTCTTGACACTCCTATCTTCTGGAATCCTTTAGCAGTGATCTGGCATTAGACGTCATAAGACACAGGAGTGTCAGCCCACACCCACTTGCTCTGTTCAGCCAGCACACACAGGAGACAACACAACACACGCCTTAGTGTGGACGAAAGTGAGTCATTTTTCCGTTTCATAAGTCAGCACTATAGTCCACAATGGGTTAATTCCGGTCGCACAGCGGCCCCTTCCCTTCCTTTGCTTCCCAGGGAGCTCTTGGCTCTCTATCACACCATTCCAGAAAGCCTCCATCTGAACTCCCACGCGAAACACGCCTGCCTAATCGACACCTGCCTCTGCGCATGTCCTTAGGTTTCCTCAGTGGCTGCTGGGATACAACACAAGTAAAAATCTAGGCTTAAACTTTACTTCCCCTGCAATCTTCAGAAGAGCCTTGCCTAGAGTTGGACGTCCATCTGAAGGCCCTGGGTGAGTGCTCTCTCTCTCTCCCTCTATTTCTCTCTCTTTCTGTCTTTCTCAGCATAATATTTTCAGTTACTCCAATAAAAGGTATGAAAGTGGGATTTTGTTTGATTTACAATTTTTTAAATCCTTAGCGGGGCGAAAGAAGCAGCCTTAAAAGAAGGCAATTGAAATAAAAAACGAGGTGTTTTTCTAAATAAAGAAAAAGCCCAGTTAACACTAAAAATCAGCCGCAGATCAGCCCCCAAAACAGGAAAACAAGAAATGATGGTTATATCCTTGTTGTCAGGCCTTTTCCAAAACGGTTAAATATAGACAGCTTTTCAGCCGTTTGCGGCCTGGTTTCCTACAGGAACAGGATCCCCGCTATAAATGAAGAACGAGGGAGAGCAAGAATGAGTATCACAAGACTCAGGAAACCTGCAGCCCCATTTTTATGTGGCCGCAAAGTAATGCGTGAGTGCGAAAATGGGTAGGGATAAACTCTTGCTTTGTTTTACTGCCATTTTAGTTTGGATTCCCGGCATGTAGCGGTGCTAACCGCTGCTGAAGCCCCCTCCCAAAACAATGTAATACATCACGTCAGAAATTGTTCACTCACACACTTTGACAAACACCCATTTTGATTGGAAGAAACATGATCACTTTATTGGAGTCATCCTAAGGGGCGGTCCTAGCCCTGCATCAGGCCACCAGTGTGCCTGGCCTGTAAATATTATATGTGCCTCCCTAGGGCCAGCTGGTTATCAGACGGACTTGGGGGACACACCCCTTCCCCCCCTCAGGAGAGGGGAGATGAGCCGAATGCAGGGGGCCAGAAGGGTGGCCTGCTATGCCAGCTGCCCCACTAGCGCCCCCTTCATGAGCGTGCGCATCTGCTGAACAGAATGCCAGCAAGAAATCATCTCACTGGATTCCCTTCTCTCTCTCTCTCTCTCTCCGTCTTGTTCTTTCTCCCCTTCTCTCTCTCTCCCCCCTCTCTCTGCCTCTCCCTGTATGCACCTCTCTGCCTTTCCTTAACTGACTCTCTGTCTCCCAGCGACTCTCTTCTCCTCTTTCTTTGTGTGTCTCTCTCTCTCTCTAGGTCTCCTTGTGTCTCTGCTCCTTGATGTCTTTCGTCTTTTTTCTCAAGGCGCCTCTCTCTCTCTCTCCCTCTTCCCCCCTCTCTCTCCCGTCTCCCTCTCTCTCTGCCTCCTTTTTCCTTCTCGACCGTCAAAAGTGGTCCAAACTGTCATTATTTTGAAACGTTCTCTCAAAACATTGCTGACTCTTTCGGTGCTTGTAGCAACCTCGCTGGCAGTTTACTTAAATCACCTTAGTACAACCCAATACGACGCAACATATGTCAGGGACCTAACATAAGCATATGCTCGAACTTGGGTTAAACAGGTCATTTAAAAAATGTATGACCCAGCATCATCTTAATGAAGACGAGTTAGAAGAGGCCAAAGATATTGGTAGAGATAAAAGCTAGCACATACAATGTAGAATGAAAGTTAATCAAATGTGAAAGGCATAATCTGCTTGGATTAATTTCCCGCCTTTTCCACAAACGTTGCAGGTCTATTGAGTTGTTTTCTAATTGCAAACATTTTAAAATATATACATCGCATACTTATTACGTTATTAAATATAAAAAGCAGATTTGCTACATACAGTAATAACTGGAACCAAAAGATGGCGTTAATTCCCCATAAAAGAAAAAGAGTATAACATCACGAGTCTCTTGCTGAAGGATGTGAGGGCCGCAGAGAATCAAGAGCCACACAATTCATGCAGCCTTTCTCCACACTGCCACCCTGGGCAGCCACCTCCAGAGTCTGCAGTCTATTCAGCATTGCGGCAGTGCACGTTGCATATACACTTGGGCTAAACCATGGCTCTTTGGCCTTACAGTCTACTGATCGTTAACAATTAACCAAACAATGAATTAATTGATTCCTGAATTAATTTGTTTCCCTTGTTCTTTCCCCTCACACCGCACCACCAATTTCTCTCACTCTTTATCCCCCGTTCCTCCTCTCTCTTCTCCCTGACGCAACGCCCCATCTTCTTCCATAGCGACGCCCCATCTGCTTCCATACCCCTTCGCCCTTCTTGTGCACCCTGAGCTAGCCTGTCCATACAAACAGCGCTAACCCCCTCCTTCACCTCATTAATAATCCTTTCTGCTTCCCTCAAACATCCTGTAAAGAACCGTGCCCCCGGATCCACCCCAATCCCCTGTTCACATATGCTCCCGTCAACACCAATCTCCCCCTTCTTACACTTGGCCACACAGCCCAGCTGATCTGCCATTACAGCAACAACAATAAACCATCTCTCCCATCAACCTCATGCCTAATTCCCCAGCCTGTCACACCAATGCAACAATTCCCCCTGTAAGTCACCAACCCTTTATTTCCGCACTCCCCACCAAACTACCCCCATCAGACAACCCCACCTCTACCAGCAAACAGTGGTGGGAGGTCGGTCAACACGACACCAACCCCAACCATGGCTTGCTCCCAAACCTTCCCTGCCCCAATTTAGGGGGCCCCCTAGACCTCAAACCGCCGGCTGCCCGGGGTGCAGCGCCCAAATTACCCCAGGGGGAAACTTGTATGCGTAACAGCCGGGGGCCTGCTTGGACTAAACTGCAACCACCCACCCCCAGATTTGCATGTAGTCGAAAAGGTTGCTTTAATGTGACAGGCCACAGCTTACAACAAACCACTAACCTGCTCTTTGGCCTTATAGACTACTGATTGTTAACAAATTAGCCAAACAATGAATTCATGAATTCCTTAATAAATGAATTCCCCTTGTTCCTTCCCCTCACCCCTCCTTCCCCACAATTCCTCTCACCCTTCTTCCCCCATTTCTCCCCATCTTCTTCCTGAGGCCACGCATACTTCTTCGCTTTTCTTGTACCCCGCCGGGCTAGCCTGTCAGTGCAAACAGCGCTAACCCCCTCATTTACCACGCTAATAACCCTTTCTGCTCCCCCCAATCATCCTCCAAAGGACCATGTCCCCGGCACCCAGAAAAACTCTCCCCTCAGGTGTTTTTTCTGGCCCACCCATCCCCCTTTTTACTTCCACGTCTTCATAAACGTTTGCACCGCCATACAGAAACCAAGCAAGTAATATTCGTTACCCATCATAGACGGGTGCACCCCATCCTCCCGAAATAAATCAAACACCTCATATTTATTGTCCTAGTGTGCCACTGTATGCACCCCCGAGGTTTTACAATATCCTTATTGATCTTTTTCTGTGTGCGCTCCACGGCCCCCTACAAATAAGCCCCTCTTCAAATGCTCTTTGGCATCAACTTTGTCCAATATATGTAACCGCCGGCCATATCTCCTTCAACCAACTCACATCCCTCTTCACCTTCTTCATCAATGCCACCCCAGGCTCCCACAACAAATCATTCTCTCCCGCGTGCAAAAACAGTGCTGTCGGCACCCCATGCTGCTCCCTCATCCCTGCCAACATGGGCAACAACTGGTCCCATCTCAAAGCCCGCACCCCCGACCATCTCAACAATACATCCGTGTAATTGCACACCAGCTGGGTACCGAAAACCCTCTTCATAGCCTGTCTCCTCGCCCATTTCACCATGGGGTGGCCGCAGATCCAGATCTTGGGGCCTCTCTGCTCCCTCTGGCTGCGTCTGTAAAAAGAAAACAACATTAAATTGGAGTGCTGAAAAACTCCAACCCCTAACTGCTCCCCTCCCCAGGTCTCCACCCCCCTAATCCCTTAATTCCCTGCTCGGTCAACCCACATTTCTTTCCTTCTAATGCCACTCCTACCCTCAAAGTATTTGTCCCAAAGGCCCCAGCCTGCTACCCTATCACCATCAACTTCTTCCTCATCACCCCCAGGATGTGCCCCACCGTTACCCACTCCCCACTCTCATGTACGAAAAACAAACTAACACTGACAGCACATCTTCTTTGCCATGTTAAATCCACCCCGACTGGGCACAGCTCCTACCCTCCCTTGTCCAAGTGAACCAATAGCCCTTTTCCCTTTTGATCCATTTTTGATTTTTTGATCCTGATATCTAAAGAGTCCTCCATCAAGAATATGCCCTCCCACCTCAAAGAAAGCCCCCTTTTCCCCTGATTCCAGCTTCGATACTTGGAATGCCCCAAAAAACAACCAATTGAAACATGCCCTAAAATGTTGCTCTCCTACCGGGACACAATAGGGAGCATTAATATCATGTCGACCACAAAAGAGGCAGGCTTCGTGCATGTGAGAACCCAAGGACACCCCTTGCATTTTATCATTGCACCTCAAGTGTTCCGCGAATGGCTCTGCCACAATGGTGAGCAGCAAGGGCACCCCTGCCTTGTTCCCCTCTACAACCTGGAATGTATTTAAAGGAGCACCATTCAACATCCCTTTCCCCTGGGCACTGGGAATGTGCTGGCCATTTTCCTTAGTGCTGTGATATATTGTTCCACACTCGCCCCCTCTTCTTGTATTCTCTTGGCCAATTTCTACCGTTCCAATATGGTGCTTATTTTCTTTTCATAGTGCTTGTTTATCTTCTTGACACAATTCTCATACTCGTTCAAGTTTAGGTACTCTTCTTCGGGTAGGTCAGCAAGGTCCTCAAACGTCTCTTGCCCTGCTGAACCCAGGCCATATAGTAGTTATTACTTTTTTCTGTCCATACTGTAATTGGTGGCGCAGACGTCATTTGCATAATGTTCAAAGGACTTGAGCCATCTTTCCATGGTACCATTGGGTCTCCCACTTCTGGAAGAAGTATTGTGGTAGATGGAATTCTCTGCATGGTCATGTGGTCACCTGCGCCCCTGTGGCAGCTTGTGGTCGTGTCTTTGTTGTGCAAACTTCCTCCAATCTTTTTCTATATGTGTACATATGTATCTCGTATGTATTTTCCTGTAAGAACTGTCCAAAAACTTTCTTGTATTTATTGTGTCCACAGTAAATATACTGGGCCTGCCAGTTTCAAATTTACCCAAAATTGTACGTCACTTCAATATTTGATCCTGCGTCGTACACGTGCTGCAATTATCTAATTATTATGGTCCCAAACAGACGAGTACCACACTCACTGTGCGGCAGTGCAGATGCCTTGTTCATAGCACTGCTAGGCAATGGCACGTCTGCTAGAGTGTAACGCTCATGTCGTGCTCCTAACTACATCCTTATGAGGCAGGTTAGTAAATTACTCGAGTGGCAACATAGGTGGGATCACTGCATTGTGGTGGGTGACTTTAATTCCCAGATCTCTGCTGAATTGGCTTCTGAAGAGGGTCTGCCTACACTATTGTTAGGCAAACTACCTATAACAAAAGAGGACTTGCGTGGGCTAAAGTGATGGGCTTACATGGGATTTGCTACAACATTGTTAGCACCATAGATGACAGCTTTACGACCCGACACTCCTTACTGCTGAAACGTATATACTGGTCCTTACTTCTGAACAAAGCAATAATTTCCCACTATATGCATTACTTGGTGTGGACGCACCCTTCTACATTTCATGATGCAATTGGTGCTGTTAGCAATAATCATGGTGTCGTGTGTCATCAGAAGAACACAGACTCTGATTTTCCATCTCACTGTTTGTGTTTTTTTAAAAGGTAAAAACTTCTAAATCTCCCTATATTAAGGGTGTTCCATACCTAACAAAGCCAACTAAGGTGCTCGTCAGACGACAGTCAGAGTTCAAATCAGGTTCAGTCCACTGTCTAAACTATCCTATCCTAACCCTACCACTATTACAACAAAACTACAGGAGAATGAATCCCTTCTACTGTGAAATGGTTTTTCACCAAGGTTAGTTCAATAAAATATCCTTAGGTAGTCATTGATAACTACTTTGATCAAAACACACAGTTCAAATACTAGGTTCTTCAAGGTGTCAGCCGTCTCTTTCACTTGATTACGCTTTATATCCTTCTTGTACTCTTCTTGTCTTATTCTACTTGGGATTATCCCTTTCCTTCCACAGGACAACTTGATTGCTTATTCTTTATTCAGATTTAAGATGTTCTCTTTTTCTCAATGTCAACTCTTTATCTTGACTGAGACGAGTTTGAGGGTTCCAGTATGGGTTCTCTTTCACTACTACTATTACATCTTGACTAGGAGGAGTATGAGTGTTCGAGTGATGATTCTCACTCTTTTATTTATTCTTGTCTCTACTGGGACAAATATGAGTGTACCCGTAATGATTTTCACTTTCATTATTTAGTTATGAAGTTTTATTTTGACTGGCATGAGTAGAAGCGTTCCAGCACCGATTCTTGCTCACTTCATTCACCTTGATCCTTTATCTGGATTGGGACGAGTAGAGTGTTCCAGTATTTATTCTCACTCTCTTCGTCTACTTGTGGGACTTTATCTCGACTGGGACATGCATGAATGTTCCAGTATTTATTCTCACTCTCTTCATTTACTCCTGATACTTTATCTCGACTCAGACAAGTAAGAGCATGCCAATAATGATTCTCACTCTATTTTTTCTTGATACTTTGTCTAGACTGGGACGAGTATGAGAGTTTCAGTCATGATTCTTGCTCTTATCGTGTACTCTTGACAGTTTATCTCGACTGGGACCCGTATGAGCGTTCCAGTAATGATTCTCACCCTCCATACATACTCTTGTGGCTTTGTCTCGACTGAGATGAGTATGAGCCCTCCAATAATGATTCTCACTCTTCTCCTGTACTCTTGACAGTTTATATCAACTGGGACGAGTAGGAAAGTTCAAGTAATGATTTTCACTCTTTTCATGTACTCTTGACGGTTTATCTTGACTTAACGAGTATGAGCGTTCTAGTAATGATTCTATTTATGTATTTATTTATTTATTTATATACATATAGTACATAAGATGGGCCCCTGGGCATTGCAGCGTTAAACTAGACTAACAGAAACATTAAAAAACACAATGGGATCAATCAGAATAACTGTAATCAGGCACGCAAAAAAAAGGTAAGCTGGACCAAGATAGAATATTGACCCTACTTCCAATAGTAGCCTTATACAGTAGAGTTCACAATCAACATAAACTCAGATGGCACATCAATGAAGTTGTTGCAGTTCGCCAAGGACAGTGGACGTTACTACGACTGCAGCCAACCAATATGCATTTTCTGGTCTCCTGTGAGCACCATTTATCAATCTTAATTCTCCGTAGGACCTTAAAGTTAGTAGTTCTTATGACCCCAGGGTCAATCCTTTCTCTAAGCAAGGCTATAGCCTTATTTCTAAGGGCTTCCTTAGGTTCCGTAACTGCTGGTGTCAAAACATTAGAAATAATACAATTTCCATGATCTAAGGCAGACTTTCTTAAAGATTTATTCAGAATAAAGGGCATCTGTGTTTTGGCGATTCAGAGGCTCATACTGGACAACGCTTTTATCTTATAATCATAATGAGTTCCCAGTAACAATGACTGTCGAAGGTCCTCATTTGCAGTGAGGAGCCCAACTATAGACCATTGAGTGTGCCTTTCAACTAAGGCAATAGTTACAGTCGCCTTGCAATGATAGGCTATGATATGATATGGTATGATATGGCATTTATAACGCGCCTATACACAAGTGTTTCAAGGCGCGATGAGGATACGTCTGCTCATCATTTGCCAATTTCACAAGAATAGCCATATTTACAGGATCCAGCTCAGTCTGACAAGTTTTATCCTCCGCACATATGCAGTGTTTAATAGGTTCCACTATGTGGTCTTCTCTATTAGGTGTACATGCCAATTCCCTGTAATCCATCTGAATGGTTTGGCAGCTCTTAGAATCCATTTCAGCATTCAAATACAAGTCAGTTTGACAAGAATTTTCTATCTTAACAGGAGCTACATATTGTGCAGATTTATCTAAAAAGTCCAAACATATACCAACGTCATTTCTGCAAATCAGAAAATCAGGAATAATTCTATCTTTAACTATATGCCACATTGGTTCAATATTCTCGGGATTCACATTATAAGTCCCCACTGGATCCATCAAGGACTGTGAAGAGGAGTTCAACCAGGTTGCCTTTTCTTTTTCTCCTCCTTCCCTGCAAAACTGACTGGGGAAATCGGGACATGGTGGTGACTGGACCAAATAATCATGTTTACTAGTTTGCAAATCACCTTCCCCATCCCGTAAATGACTGTGATCTCATTGTTTCCTCATCAACATCAGTATAGGGCATGTTTTTTACTCCAGGAGTCCCCTAAGCATGTCGAAGGGGGACCCTGTGTCTCTTGCAACAACTGTCACCATCTGGGGCATGGAACAATCTGGACCCAGTCATTGTCTTTCTGTGACTTGTATCTTCTTAGAATCAAATGCGCCCGCCCTGCCACTTGAGAAAAAGGATTTGTTTTAACAGCAAACAAGACAGAAGGCGAAAAGAAGCTACAGCAAGTAGGATTCGGGAGCCCTAAGCAAAATGGCATGAAAAGGTTCAAAAACCGCATAAAGCAGGAACTCCAGGTAATGGCAGTTGATTAAACTTTCTTCATCTACTACTGACACTGTATCTCGAGTGGGACGACTAGGAATGTTCCATTAATTATCTTCGGTCCACCTCCTAAGTCTCCCACACTCACGTTACATGAATTGTTCAGGGATAACATCACCAGGGTTTCCAACAGGCTGGGACCCGCTCCTTCGCTTGTCAGGTTGGCTTTGTGTCTCTTCATTCCTTCTTCGGTTGATCTGCTATGCAATACCTTAATGAAAGTGATATCAGCACTGTTCACGTGTCATGAACCGTCGGACGCATCCCTTTTGGACTTCCTGGTCCCTGACACATCGGGGCTTGCACTCAGCAGTACTCCCAACATGGCCGTCAAACACGGAACGTTGTTTACCAGCCTCCGCGTTGTATGTAGCACATTCTATAAAGAAGCCACGCCCCCCCGGCCCCGCTTGCAGTGGCTAGACGTGTGCTGCCATAGTTTGCTCTCACTGACTTCATATGTTCCTGGTTCCTGGCCCCTATTTTTCCTTCCTCATTCATTCCCTTCCTCTTTATTACCTCTTGTATCCCGGACCTCCATGTACCCGTCTCCGAGTACACTCTTCATCACTTCCAGGAATTCCCGGACATTCTGAACATTCCAGGAGGCAGAACGCTGAACGCACACTGGAACCCGAGGACGTTCGCACAGGGTTATACAAGACCCGAACTGTGCGCAAGAAGACTCCTTCAAAGAACTCCAAGACAGGTGAGAAGGGGGGAAACCTGTGACAGATTGAGACGCCAACAAACTGAAATTGATACGGACATGGAGGCGGCTGTTCAAGATCTCATGCGCGGCATGCAGGAGTTAACAACTGAAGTGCAGAAGAATGCCGCATTAAAACAATTAGTCTTGTCCCGTGATTCCGTGACCAAGGAAAGCGTATTATAGGTCGGAGTAGTAGATGAATACGACGGTTCTTCAAAAACCCTTCGCGGATTCCTTGACTCATGTTTAGTCCATTTTACCTTTAAGCCCTACTACTTCTTTACCCCGAGGGCAAAGGTGGGCTTTATGATTTTGCATCTTTCCGGCAATGCATTAACTTGGGATACGCCTTTAGTTAATTCTGGAGATGCCCTCCTGGATGACTACGATGGATTTGTACAGGCTCTAAAGACCATGTTTGACCGCCCAGAACAGGTCCATAGTGCCCAGGAACGCCTACTGGATTTCCAACAAGGTTCCCAGGATATGCTTACATATGTCACACGCTTTAAGCAACTGGCTAAAGAAGCAGATTGGTCCTCAGAAGCCTGCTTTACCCTTTTTCGAAGAGGACTAAATGAAGAAATAAAAGATGACCTAGCCAGAGTGGCTCGCCCAGGTTCATTCTAGGCTCTTATGGACCTCTCTCTACAGATAGACTTCCGTATCCAGGAAACAAAGGCCGAAAAGAAGAAGACTAGAATGCCTTTCCAAAAGACCTCCATAGAACCTTCCTCGTAGGCTGAGCCCACTCCTGCCCCCACTAACGATCCAGGACCCATGCAACTGGGGGCCTTCTGCGGACCTATATCCCCGCAAGAAAGAATGCGAGGGATTCACACTGGGCAATGTATGTATTGTGCCTCAGACAAACATCTAGTGAGAGAATGTCCCTAAGCTCCTCCACGGTGTTCGGGAAACGACAGCTCCCGATCCTAGATGGAGCTCAGCTTCGGGAGAGAGATGTTTGCTCCATATCTATTCCATCCTTGAACTCTCCTGGACAAAACAATCTTGTGATTTTACAAGCCTTTCTATCGCCATCCAAGAACGAAACCTACCCCATTTTGACATTGGTGGATTGTGGAGCCATGGGGATATTTATAGATCAAGATTGGGTCACTACCCACCACATTCCATATGAAACTCGAGGCATCCCGCAACCTGTAGAGGCTATTGATGGAAGACCTCTCTGTTCAGGACCCATAACCCTACAAACCAAAGAGATCCAGCTCTCCATAAACCATCATCGAGAGGTGATCAAATTTGACATCATAAAGTCTGCTCATTACCCAATGGTACTGGGTATGCCCTGGTTACAAAAGCACAACCCATACATCAACTGGGCAGCAGGATCCTTGTTCCTGGGTTCCGAGCATTGTATGTGTCATTGTCTATCTCTGGATTCCTCGTCGACATCTTCTGGAAGTACGCTGACAGACCAGCAACGCCCATTCCTGGTCTCAAATATCATCCAGGTTCCTAGGGCCTATCAGGATTACACTGATGTGTTCTCAGCTGCCATAGTTCAGGCCCTACCCCCTCACAAACCTGAAGACTGTGCTATTGATACTGAACCCTCAGCCGTGATTCCTTTTGGATGAGTGTTCATTTTATCCATACCAGAGAAAAGGGCCCTCCGTGAATACTTGGATACCAACCTTGAAAATGCACCATACGACCATCCAAATCACCAGCAGGAGCTTCGTTGTTTTTTGTTCCTAAGAAAGATACTAAAGAGCTTAGGCCTTGTCTTGATTATCGTGGTTTAAATCAGTGCAGCCTCAAGGACCGCTACCCATTACCCTTAATCTCAGATATCCTGGAAGCGGTGGGAGGAGCTATAGTCTTCACGAAATTGGATCTCAGAGGTGCCTACCATCTGATCCGTATTAGGGAGGGTGATGAATGGAAAACAGCGTTTAGAACACCCTTTGGTCACTTTGAATACCTGGTCATTCCCTTCAGACTCGCCAATGCCCCAGCGGTCTTCCAACGTTTCATGGATCAGTGTTTTCTGATATGCTGTTCCTCTTCATCATAGTTTACCTGGACGATATCCTAATATTCTCTAAGGACCATGTTAAGCATGAAGAGCATGTTAAGGCAGTGTTACAGTGGCTACGTGAACACAAGCTCCTGGCTAAACCCGAGAAATACCTTTTCCATGTCTCTACTGTTCACTATCTAGGATTTGTCCTTAGCCCAGAAGGAATCGGAATGGACCACTCAAAAGTAAAAGCCATACTATCCTGGCCTGTTCCAACTACTGTGAAACAGATTCAATCCTTCCTGGGACTTGCCAACTTTTACCAGAAATTCATACCTTCCTTTTCTGAGATAGTTCAAACGATCATTACATTGTTGAAAAAAGATACTCCCTTTCTCTGGACAGCAGCCCAAGATGAAGCATTCCAACGGTTAAAGACAGAGTTTACACAAGCCCCCATCCTGGCTCAACCTGACATCAATCGACCTTTCCTAGTGGAAACGGATGCCTCCAACTATGCCATTGGAGCAGTTCCAAAGCAGGAATTTGAGGATAATCTAGAACATCCCATTGCTTATCTTTCACAAACTCTAACTCTCAGCGAAACCCATTATTCCATTTTGGAAAAGGAACTGTTAGCCATCAGTCAAGCCTTCACAGAGTGGCGTCATCTACTTCTGGGAGCAAAACATCCTGTTCAGGTCTGCACGGACCATCACAATCTTTAAGTTTTACAGACTCTGGAATGTAGAAATAACCGTCAAGCCCGTTGGGCCTTCTTCTTTGCCCAGTACCAGTTCCAGATCCATCATGTCCCTGGAACACAGAACATAATTGCTGACGCCTTATCCCGACATCCCAACTATGAAACTCTTGAAGATCGGTCCTTCCCAAAGATGTTTCCCCACACAATTTTTGTAGCCCAAGCAATCGGCCTCCTGGAAGACATTCTGATGCAAACCCAGTCCTTTGAGCTCTGGAAGGAATTTGCAGGGAAGAATCAATGGAATCTAAGAACAAAGGATGGTATCTGTTCAAGGATAATGGCCTGGTCATTCCCACACAGAGACTACAACAAAGGATTATAAACCTCTGTCACGATACCCTTCACTCAGGACATTGTGGCATCATCAACACCCTCTGTCTAATACAAAGACAATTTTGGTGGCCAAGAATGTAAACTGATGTTCAACTGTACATCCAAGCCTGTGCAGTCTGCAATCAAAACAAACATGATAACAAGAGACCGGCGGGTCTCCTACTTCAACCTACGCTACCAACAAGACCCTGGGAATTCATCACTACGGACTTCATTGTGGAATTGCCACCTTCCAGGGGATACACGACTATCATGGTCACCATTGATTTATTCACTCATATGGCTCATTTTACACCATTGTGTAAGCTACCATCTTCATCAGAACTTGCTGGAATCTTCCTGGAACACATATTCCGGCTTCATGGACTTCCTTCCAAGATCATATCAGACAGAGGACCTCAATACATTTCTCAGTTTTGGAAACACTTATGCCGTATACTAGGGATCCAACACGCCCTCTCCTCAGGTTATCATCCACAGACTAACGGAGCTACTGATCGTGTGAACCAAACCCTAGAGCAATATCTTCGTTGCTTCACTACCAAGGTACAGGACGATTGGTCACTCTTAATACCTGTGGCTGAATTCGCCTACAACAATTTGGATCATTCGGCTGTCAAGACCAGCCCTTTTTTTTGCAGCCAAGGATTTCACCCTTCGGTTCTGCCTTCCATTCTCCCACATCCTACACCAGTACCTACAGTCGACTCCTGGATCGAAACTCTCATCAATGTACACAAGGAAGCCAAAGAACACTTAGAAAGGGCCTGAACTCACACCAAGCATTATGCGGACTCCAAAAGAAGACCAGGACCTTCCTATGCAGTGGGTGATAAGGTCTTGCTATCCTCAAAACGACTGCCTCGACATTTACGACTAAATAAGTTGTCTCCCCAGTACTATGGCCCCTTTTCCATAAAGGAAATCATAAACCCAGTGGCCTTCCTACTCAAACTACCAGACTCTTGGAAGTGTTTCACACGTCCCTAATGAAACCATACATCCAGTCCTCCCGGACTGCCCTTAGGCCTAACCCTGTAATTATCAATGACCAGCTGGAATACAAAGTGTCCAGAATATGTGAATCCAGGTACAAACGTGGTCAGCTACAGTACCTGATTGAGTGGAAAGGGTACCCTCCTAGTGAACGCACATGGGAACCAATCTCAAACCTAAATGCCCCCAGATTACTCAGAAGGTATCATCTCATACACCCGGGCAAACCAGGAGGGACAGGCCTTCGGAGGAGGCATGCTGTCATGAACTGTTGGACGCGTCCCTTTTGGACTTCCTGGTCCTTGACACATCGGGTCTTGCACTCAGCAGTACTCCCAACATGGCCGTCAAACACAGAACGTTGGTTACCAGCTTCCGCGTCGGACGTAGCACGTTCTATAAAGAAGCCACGCCCCCGCGGCCCTGCGCATCTCAACGCTACCACTTGCAGTGGCTAGACGTGTGCTGCCGTAGTTCGCTCTCGCTGACTTCATTGATTCCTGGTTCCTGGCCCCTATTTTACCTTCCTCATTCACTCCCTTCCTCTTTATTACCTCTTGTATCCCGGACCTCCGTGTACCCGTCTCCGAGTACACTCTTCATCACTTCCAGGACTTCCCGGATATTCTGAACGTTCCAGAAGTCGCAACGCTGAACGCACGCTGGAACCCGAGGACGTTCGCACAGGGTTATACAAGAAGATTCCTTCAAAGAACTCCAGTAAACAACATAGACAGGTGAGAAGGGGGAAACCTGTGACATCACGGACGTCCAGGTTCACCACGACTTTCTTGCAGTCACGCCACCACTAGTTTCTCGCTCAGGTTTAGGACGCCTTTGAACCACCTCGGTCTGTCGTGTCTACTCTCTCCTCCACCACCACGCATCAGAAGCTGCACTCAAGCTTCTATCTACCATCGGATGTCGCACGTCCAAGTTTCCTCCAGCGTTTCTCTCCCAGCTGATTTGAAACTCACAGATTCTCTCCCTCTAAAGGTCTCCACCTCTAAGTGTTATGACACTGCCTTGGGACTTCCCCGGCGTAGTGTCAAAGTCCTTTTCTGTCTGATTTATACTCTGTATTCTTCCAGTGGTTTTCTTCTTCTCAGTACCATATAAGTGTTCCTTCATAGGTACAATCAGAGTTTTTGGCTGACAACAACAGATTCTAGCTTGTTCATCATATCTTCTTTCTCTAGATGTTTTTGAATGTGTGTTAGTGGTATGCTGTTTAGGGAGTTCCCCATAAGAACGGGAGCCCTTGTCCGCAGAGGGTGGTCTCTCCTGATCTCCCTTTCACAGGGAAAACAAATGGAATCTCGCGATTCATCAGAATGGTCAGAATAGACTTAATTGGAATACCACTAACTTAACAAAAATGTATTGTAAACTAACCAATCTAATGGCCAAATCCATTGGACCTGATTGGTGGAGATCTCTAACTTCCCTTATTCCCTTATTAGCAGTAACTATCAGAGAACTAATGATGCCACTCACCGCTCAAATACTTTTTTTTTTTAACTTTGTTTTTATTGACATAATACATATAAGGTAGGGTGCGCAAGCAATCCCTGCCGGTAACACATTGAGCAAACATAACTGCCTGTGTTTTTTAACATTTTAGTCCCATCCCACCTCCCCCCTCCCGCCCCGTCCCCCCCAACTTTTTCAACATAAACCCCTTCCCCCACCCCCCACCCTCCCCACCCCCCCAACTTTGCAACATACCAAGTTTTGAGTGTTTTTTTTTTTTCGCAGGTTACAGAAGCAGCAGTGAGAACTTTCGAACATCGTTATATGCACTCGTTATGCCATTTGACACCGTGGGAGCAGCGCGGATCAGAGCAAATTGATGGACAGGCTCCAATTCTAGGGCCGGTGCTGGGGTAAGCCCGGGGGACACATATTGGGAGCCAACGTTACAGTCGCATAGAGACACAGTCATCGTGGAGGAGAACTGCTGTCCATTCCTGTGCGAACTCTGAGGCTTTGTCGTTTTTCACTGCCGTGAGTTTTTCATAAGTAAATATAGCCCTTAATTTACAGAGCCATTCCTCTTTAGTTGGTGCTAAGGGGCTTTTCCACTTTTGGGCCAATGCTAGCCTCCCCGCCCTCAGCATGGCCCCGATGACCCTCGGGAATGCACTTTGTTCCGTTTCCGGCATGGGAGTACCCAGAAGGATTTCTAAGGGGAGAAGCGATGGACAGAATCCCTCTATGTCCTTGATCCAGCTGAGAAGCTCCGACCAGTACACCTGAATAACCGGGCATCCCCACCACATATGGAACCAAGTGCCTTTTTGGTGACATAGCCTAGGACAGTAAGGGGATACTTCTGCGAACATTTTGGAGAGGGTGGCTGGGGGGCGATGCCAGGAGTGGAGAATCTTGAAACTATGCTCCATGGCTGCGGTGTACAGAGTACCGGTAAATATGGTTTTGAAGACTGCCCTCCATGTATGGTCGTCTAACTCCATGCCCAGCCTTTCTTCCCATATACGCTTGAAGGGTTGCCTATCCTCCAGATTAGCTATTATCAAGGTGCTGTAGAACTTGGACAGGGAGCCCTTTCGGGAGACACTTTTAGCTATTACTTCGTCAAAGGGGGTGAGGGGGCGGGCTAGGTTGTCAGCCCATCGGGGGTGAGTCAGTATTCCCTTCAAACGTAAGTACTCAAAGATCGATGGTGGTTTATCACCCAGTGCTTCGATCAATTTTACGTAGTCTATGAAGCCCTCCTCACGGGAGAGCTGGGAAACTCTCTCCAACCCCATGTCTGACCAAGCCTGCGTGTCGCGGAAGCCTCTGGTGTCTAGGTTGATAGGGGGACCCCATAGCGATGTTAAAGGGGCCGCCCAGGACGACAGCTTTTTGTTGTTTTTATCTGGCTTCCAGAATGCCCATAGGACTGCCAGTGTGGGGTGTTCTTTAAGATAGGAGGGGATGGTTTTAGGGGAGGCCCATAGTAGATCTCTGACTTTTTTAGGGTGGGTGTGGATATCCTCTATATATGTCCAGTACGTCCTCATATCCTCTCGCATGTGCTCCATCATCACCCGGAGCTGAGCAGCTTTATAGTATAGTCTGAAGTCGGGGAGGGCGAATCCACCGTGAGACTTCGGCAGGGTCAAGGTGGAGAATTTAACTCTTGGTCTCCTCCCGTCCCATATAAACTGGAGAACTCGGGCCTGTAGAACCTCGAAGAAGGATTCAGGAATAACCACAGGGAGGGCTGCGAAGAGATACAGGAGGCGAGGTAATATATTCATCTTAACCGTCACCATACGGCCAAACCAGGAGAGAGTAAGGGGAGCCCAGCGTTTGAGATCACTGCTGATTTTAGCCAAGATCTCTGGGAAGTTGAACTGATATATTAGCGATAAGTTCCTAGGAATGCTGGTGCCCAGATACCTGGTGGACACACGTTCTATCCTCACTCCCAAGAATTCCGAGCGAGCCCCGATGTCTTTGTCCCCGGGACCCATTGGCATAATACTAGACTTGGAGGCATTTATCTTAAGCCCCGAGAAGGCCCCGTAGAAGTTCATAAGATCAAATAATCTAGGTAGTGAGACCTGGAGGTTGGTTAGGTACCCCAAGATATCGTCGGCAAATAGTGAGAGTTTAAACTCGCAGTCGCCACAGCGTATCCCCGTAATTTCACGGTCTTCCCTGATTGCTATGGCCAGAGGCTCCATTGCCAGAGCGTATAGAAGGGGGGAAAGGGGACAACCCTGCCGGGTTCCTCTGGATAGAGCCAAGGGTTCCGACATGCCGCCGTTAACCAAAACTCTTGCCATGGGAGCATTATATAGTGTCGAGACCCATCTACAAAAATTCCCCCCGAGGCCCATTTTTTGGAGAACTTTGCCCATATAAGGCCACTCGACACGGTCGAAGGCCTTTTCCAAGTCCAAAGCTAGGAGGTAGCCCTCTTCCCCCTGCCTCAAGGCCTCGTACATGAGGTCCAGGGTCTTACGTATGTTATCGGACCCCTGGCGTCCCGGGATGAACCCTACCTGATCTCCATGTATAAGTGAGGGGAGGAGTTTCGCCAGTCTGTTCGCCAGAAGTTTGGCCAGAATCTTGACATCTACGTTAAGAAGGGAAATGGGGCGATACAATTGACACTGGGAAGGGTCCTTCCCCTCTTTAGGGATTACTACTATCAGAGCTGACATCATCGAAGGCGGGAGGGTGCCCCGGTCCAGTGCCGAGTTGAACATTTTGGCCATAAACGGGGCTAGCGTAGACCGGTAAGTCTTATAGAATTTGACTGTGAACCCATCGTCGCCTGGGGCTGTTCCACTCTTCAGGGAGGATATGGTATCTATTATCTCCTCTGGAGACACGGGGAGATCCAGTATGTCTGCTTTTTCAGGTGAGAGGCCTGGGATCGGGAGAGAGTCCAAGAAGCTGTCTATCTCGGTTCCGTCCCCTACGTATTCCGAGCTGTAAAAGCGTTCATAATAGTGGCGCAAGTGTTCAGCTATTATGCTATCCCTTACAGTTGGCTCTCCTCCCGGTGGCCGGATGGAGTTAACCCTCCTATTATTTCTGAGCTCCCGGAGCCTCCAAGCAAGTATTTTATCAGCCTTTTCCCCCTTTTCCATGTACTTCTGCTTCAGGAAGGACAGCTTTTTTTCTGTTTGTCCCACCTGGAGGTCTGCCAGGCTTGAGCGCAGCCTTTGGAGTTCCTCCTACTTCCCGGGGAACATTTGTGATTTTAGTTTCCCACCAGGTTGGATAGCCTCTATCTTTTTCCTCAACCGTGTCTCCTCCAGACCCCTCTCCCTCTTCCTTCTCGAACCTGTCTCGATGAGAATGCCTCTAATGGTCGCCTTGAATGCCTCCCAAACACCCAGAACTCCGACCTCCCCGTTGTCGTTGATAGAGAAGTATTCGGTGATGGCTGTAAGGAGGGATTGTCGCACCTCTTTGTCATGTAGAAGAAGGTCGTTACACCTCCATAGGGACCCAGGTGGCGGGGCTGGGGGCATACCCAATTTTATTCTAACCATGTCGTGGTCTGTCCAGGGAACCACCTCCACCCCCGATTCCGTGACCTCGTCCCGGATCGTGGCGTCAACCAGGATATAATCAATACGGGAGAAAGTGGCATGGGGTTTCGAGAAAAAAGTGAAGTCTGGGTCTCGATCTTTTTCTGTGTGGTGTGTGTCGCTCAAGCCCAGATCATTGTTAACTGATTGAAATGCTTCGGCCAGTTTTTTTTGGAGGCGTTGGCTGGGGCATGGATTGGGCGAGCTCCTGTCTCTATCAGGGCAAAGAACCATATTAAAATCCCCCCCAACCAGTAAAGTCCCCTCGGAAAAAGCCACGATTTTCTCTCTCATCCCCATCCAGAAGCCATCCTGCGCCTCGTTCGGAGCATAAATACCAACCAGGGTGAACAGCCGACCCCTCACCTCCCCTTTAACCATGATATATCGTCCTTCCGGGTCTGACCTCTGGGCTTTGAGAACAAAGTGAGCCCCAGGGGAGACCAATAGGGCCACTCCCCGTTTCTTGGCCCGGAAGGACGCTGCATAGACTTGATCAATAGCTTTAGCTCTCAGCTTTGGCTCCCTGTCCCGAACCCAATGTGTCTCTTGTATGAATAAGAAATGGAGTCGGAGCCTTGTGAATTCCCTCACCAGCAGCGACCTTTTGGTGGGAGAATTGAGTCCCCGCACATTTAGCGAACCCACTGTCAAATATTGCAAGGAATCATCCATCATAGAAATAGTAAGAACTCATATTTCCCTGCTCGGGACTAATAGTTCCAGTGCTCCCGCAGTGCTTCCACCCCCCGCTATAGTCCAATAACAAAACCACAGTTACAAAACGGACCAGAAAACTTGGCTTGGCCCCATTAGAATCCCCTCGAACCAACCCCAACCTTTCCCTCTCCCCTCCCCCCTCCCCCCTGAACGCCTGGTAGACCAGCGGCTTCATCCTGTCGCTGAGCCAGGCCACCAATGTCTCCCTCCTCCGGGCTCATAAACTCTTCAACAACCACAACTTGAGCCCCCCCCCTATCATGTTCAGAATGCAAGTAATCACAGCGCTTCCCCCAAAGGCATGGAAAACAGACTAGACCGTGATGTTTCCTGGGGTTTCTCAAGTGTCAGGCTGCCCAGGGGATGCCGGAGCCACTCTTCTGAACTTCGTATGGCCTCGGACTTTACGTCTCTCCTGAGAAGCCTTAACTCTCCCGGGTCCGACGGGCTGTCTTCCATGTTCTCGGTCTTCCCCTTCCCCATTTGGTTCTCCGAGAAGTTCGCCCGATACCCTGCGAATGTCATCCTCCGTGACCAGGGCATATTTGTACCCTTCCAGTTCAAAGGAAAGCGAAAAAGGGTATCCCCACCTGTATCGGACCCCCTTGGTTTGGAGCATTTTCGTCAGCGGGGAACAGAGACGACGTCTTGCCAGGGTGAAGGTGGACAGATCCTGGTACACCGAAATCCGGGCTCCCTCCCAGTCCACCGGACCCCTCTTACGTGCCAGTTCCAGAATTTTATTCTTCTCCGTGAAGTAGTGGAAACGCACGAGAATGGACCTGGGGCCTCTGTTGATCGCTCCCGTCCTGTGAGCTCTGTCAATTGTGGGTTCATTCGTGTTCGCCCCATCGAAGAGAGATCCCACTACTGCGTTCACGGCTTTGATTATGTCCATTTGCGTTTCACCTTCCCGCTCCGGGAACCCCAAAAAGCGAAGATTGCAGCGTCGTTCCCTATTTTCCAGGTCATCCAGTTTCAGGGAGCATTTCTCTTCTCTCCTCTCGAGTTCCGATAGGCGCATGTCGAATTGCGTCTCGAAGATGTCATTCGAGGCTGTGTTATTTTCAAGCGCCTGGACCCTGTCGTCTATGTTGTCCACTTTTTTGTCCAGGGTATCCAGCCATAGTGTTATGTCTGCTCTGAAGCCTCTTATTTCCTCCAGGAGGGCCGCCATACCTTTGGTGACCGTGCTAGTGTCAGACATGTCCAGGGGTGCCGGGGCCGCCATCTCCGGGCGGGTTGGCGAGCCTGAGGGTTTGCGTCGAAATCTCTGCAGGGATTCCTTCCAGTTCATAGGCCTCCCCTGACCATCTCCACGGGATCCTCTGCCTAATGCCCTAGGTCCTATGGGCAGTACCGTCGGGTCACCAGGTTACACCAGGGGGAGGGCAGCGGGGGGACTTCCCTGTGTACGGCCTCGGCGTTGTACTCACTGTTGGGGCGGCGGGTTGCTCCGGCCAAGTCTCCAAGGCACAGCCGATACGGGCCTATCACTCCTCGTCCCGGGTTTGATTCAAGCTATTGTGGTCACTGTTTTGGAGTCCTTCAATAAACACTGTGGTTGGCCCGGGGGGGTACCCCATTCTCCGTGATGCTGATTGCCGGTTGTTGATTTGGGGCGCCCTCGCCCCTGAGCTTCCGTCGTGCGGCTCCCAAGCTGTGCGGGAAGGCCTGCCTGGGGAGGGGTGGAGGGGTTGTCGTGGGCGCCTTTGCGGGGGCCTCCGCCTTTGAGGGACCCCGACGAAGACTGGCCCCCCGTTCGTCGATGGGGTCGAAGATCTTGGGGGGCAGGCCGTGCCCACTGAGTGCACTCCTGCACCAGCTCCACAATCCAGCGGCAGGCTCAGGGGAGCTCAAATACTTTTGATGATAATATTGACAAGAATTGGGACCTGGAGTGCATTACCGAGGCGTTCTACTAGGGACATGGTAGCATTATAGCTAACATTAGTAACAACCCTATTCTGAACAATGCAAACAAGATGACTACTACAAGGTATCATGTACGACAAAAACATAGGCACACATATGACAATAATATTCGAGATGCTAAACGTCGCCTCAGAAGCGGCATACGCTGAATCTGTCGGAATTTGTCTGAAAGTCTTGATTGCTGCAGGGCAATCAAACAATCTAAAACATGTTACCGACAATGGCTGAGAGCATATCGCTGCACGAGAATTGTTCAGCAACGAAAAACACTTATTCTGGTAACTAGGCCAAACGATAGTCATGGGGTTTTTAAATTAGTCATTTCCAAACCCTCTGAAGAACCCTGATTGCGAGGTGCCTCTAAAGCAGACTGGGAGGCCCACATAAGAAGTACTATTGGGCGACCGAGTGAAGCTCTTTCAGTCATGCCCATTATCACTGACAAGTGGCTGTATACTGGAGGGGAAGAGACCGTGATTGGCATTAATAACTCATTTAAATATGTGCAGGCTCCTGGACTGACTGCTTGTGCAATGCCTTAATTAAACGGAATCCTTACTGGTGGGACAGGTTACGCATCTCCTTTTGTGATCATAAGCATCAGTGGCAAACTACCTAGTTCTTAGCTGAGCAGTATTATTATCCCGGTGCACAAGAATGGCACGCAAGCTAATCCCAAAAATATCGCAACTTGGTGATGCTTGACCCTCCTTCTACTGCTCAGCGAACTAAATGACTGGTCCCAGAATCAGAATATCATACCTGTTAATAACGGTGCCGGTGCTTCCGTGAAAGTCTGCAGGCGGGTGCCGTTCCACCGCCAGGGCAGACCTGGCGGGTGGAACAGCACCCGCCCGTAGACTTGTACTTTGCCGGTCCAGAAACAACAGTGCCCTTAAGCTTACCGGCACCGTTGTTTCCAGACCGGCAAAGTTGTAATGAGGGCCTATGTGTTATAAGTAGTACTTTCTTTCCAAACCCCTCATACACATAAAATATATATGTATCTTTATTATTCTTGCATTAACCACCATTTCTCCTTATTAGGAGATTGCCATCAGTTATGAATGCATCAGTTTGAGATAGGAATAACAAACTGTAAATAATGTTTTGCATACCAATACGATAAACAGATCAGGTAACTGCAAGGAATAAACCGGTTGTGGTTCCTGTTGTAACTGTTTTCATAAAAATGTTATGTCGTCAAGCCATATTCAAATTCATATACTTGGTTGTTGTCATTCACTTGCAAAATCATAATAAACATGTAATGTTGTCTCCTTGGAGAGATGGAACCTTCACGAGGTTCTACCGTACTATATGTATATACTTACCTTGACTCCTGGGAGTTCTTCCTGTGCTGCTTTGCTTTTCATTCCAATCTTTCCTGTAGTGGCCTTTTTACCTCTTGCATCGAATTCCACGTTCCCCATTTTCCAAATGTCTCCAGTTCTAAAAGTCCAGGCTCAGAGGATCTGGACGTATACAGCCAAACCAGATCCCTTTCATGCTCAGTGCTCCTCTTCCCCTATGCCCACACCCACCACACAAATAGCCACCATTTTGTCACCTCTCCCCACCACATCAAGATGCCCCAATACTCTGTTACAACACCTAAAATGGAATAAGGCCAACCCCCTTCCCTCCTTCTAAAGAATCCATACACCGTGCTTCAGATCCCACTTAAAAACTCAAAACTTCCAACAGTGAGCCATTAGTAACCCATGAGCCCCTCGGCATTAACTGTCCAAACCTCGCCACAACCTGATATACATAAAGGTCCACTACTAATAATGAAGGGGTTCTTCATAAATCCGTTTTCTGTTGCAACTGACATTGTAAACACAAAAAACATAGCTTTCTAGCAAGAATATTCATGTATCTGTTTTGCTGTCTGCTATTTTTCAGACCCTGATCAAACTCTGCCATCTCATCTCTGAGATTCTCTAGACCTGTTTCATTTGGCTATTTCCTCGGGTTGGCGCGGCACCAATATCCCCATCCATTTACCACCAGCATCTCCTTCGGCAGTGCTGCAACCTCTAGAGGTGGGACTCTTTTCTCGTAGAGCAGGTTCAGGGTACATCTTCCTTCTCCCTGTGGGGAGATCACCATGTCCTTGCTAGCCAATTTATAAGCCAATTTATTTGGAAATAACTTATGGAACACTATCCTGCATTTATTTAAATCTCATTGATTGTCCAGCGAGTCCTTCATTACATCAGCGTTGTATGAGCTAAATCCTGAAAAAACTGAATTGTACTTCCCCAAAAGGCAATACTTGGCTTCTGTCTCAACGCCGCCATAATGTTATCTTGGTGTCAAAAGTTGCATAGCTTAATCAAAATATTCCATCTGATTATTTTTATACTCTGCCCACTCTGTGTGCCCTATCAATCTGGATTCTTTTATCAGCTTTGTCCTTGAAGAATCATTGGGCTTCATTACACGGATGGCGGTAAGGGATTACTGGCACCGGTAAGGGCACCGGTGCCGGTAATCCCTTACCGCCCTATTACGAGGTCCCTTTGCTGGTCCCTACCTTAACGGCTGGTTTTACCAGCCGTTAAGGACGGGACCCGCAAAAGAACCTTGGAGGCAATTACAGTACCGCAATTTGTGGTACCGTAATTGTCGCCTTCCCCATTCCCATTGAGCCCTATGGGGGCTCAAATGGGAAGGGCCAATGGTGAATGGGGAATTACCGCCCCGCCAACCTTGGAATAGGGCGGTAATTCCGCCATTCACCATGGCGCGATCAGTAAATTACCGGCGGCAACTATGGCACACACACACACACACACACACACCACCCCCCCATAGCTGCAATCCCCGTATAGACACTCTTGTCATCTATGTTTCCTGAACCGACCAATGTCCTGTTAAAACGTTCTACTACTTTTGTGTCATACTAACTTTCCCTATATATCTTCTTCCTACACCGTTGTATTCAATGTCTGCTATCGCAATATGTTCCTGACACCCATATATACTACACAGTCACATTTCATACATGCATCTGCAACAGTTGTACCCATGTGCCTTCCTCTATTATTCTTGTTTATATTCCCACTAGAGACACCCCTACCATCACACACACACACACAATCCCCTGATTGCCTTCAATTCTCAAACAATATTCCTTCATCTTGCGCCTCACTCTAATGTATTGATCTTTACCTGTGGCTATATTCGGTTTGGGTCAATTTGATCGAAAGAAATTGACGTTTTCCGATTTGACCGAATTTATTTTTGTTCGTTTTATGTTTGAAAATGCGGGGGGAGACCTCCTGCCCCCCAGTTAGCCCCAGCTTAACCTATTCCCTTACCCACCCTACATAATTAAAATTGACTGACATAACAAAAATATTTGAACAAAAAAAATCAGTCAATTCGGGAAAGGTCAATTGGGCCATGATCAAGTATGCTAATACCCTGTATTCTACTACTCTTGGTTAGTGAGGGCCTCATTTAAAAGTTGGGGAGCCTTGATGAACTGCTGAGCACAAAAGTGCTACAGTAGGTGGACTAGGAAGTAGGGCTGGGTGTATTGTGGTGTTTTGTCAGTAAGTTTCTGCCATAGAGTGTGTGCCCCCTTCTAAGGAATTTGGCCCCTGACTGCCACCTGATTACTTGGCACTTGACTATGAGTAACATGACCCATTGGGCCAGGAGCAGCAAACATCTGTCCTTGCTCACTGCATCATAACGCATACAGTGCAAAAGTATACATTACTATGTGTGCACTATATTTGTGCTTAGAAGTTGGTGACTGAAAGCCAGATGTGTTGACGTGGAACAGATACATTGTCCTTGGGAAGACCTGGAGTCTGGAAGTAGCGATATGGCCACCCACGATGCACCATTTCAGTCTTGTTATCCCCCACCTTGCAGTGGATGGCCAGTGGGGAGAGTGGCAGAGGGATTCGGAGTGCTCGGCGACCTGCGGGGTAGGCCGCATGACGGAAAAGCGTTTCTGCAACGACCCAGCACCGCAGCATGGAGGCCGCCACTGCGTCGGCAGTGACGTACGGACTTCGCCTTGCATCACTGGAGTTAAATGTCCAAGTAAGTGATGACTTCCTAGGGATTTGGCAGGACAGAAGTGGGAGCAAACTCTGGGAATAAAAGTATTCATGCTCGTTTGTTTAATCGGCTCTAGATCGGGTGCATGATTCGGGCAGTCTTTTCTGCACAGCCTTTTTGGTCATTAAGAGGGTTCCATCCTTCCTCTACAGAAAGATTATATGTAATCTCCCATGTGTAGGGAGGAAAGGTGACAGGCATAAGAAAAGTTACGCACCCCAGCGACCATTGTACTACAAGTCCATAGCTCCCTTTTCTCCTTATGTTTGTCCCTCCTTCCCACCAGGTAATAAATTGTTAGCTATCTTTGTCGGATTGAAGGACTGATGGGTGGGGCATGGTGCGTGGGCATATGACCCTCTGCTCCCGATGTATGTCTGCTGGCCATGCATGTTCTCCCCCTTCTCTTTGGGTTTTTTATTATACTGCTACTCTACCACATGCTCCGGCCCAGTCCACGTTCCGGATGATGTCCCACGAGTATGGCGGAAAGGGGACTATGGACTAGGAGTACAGTCGTCACTATAGTAGTCCCTCTTGCCGCACACCTGTAGATAATGTCCCAGAAATGTATGTGGTGGGCTAAATTTAAGCTGCTCTTCTGCACACATTCATTTCTAAGACAAACTAGTTCCTGTCATTATGTTTGCCAGCTTCACCGTTTGTGGTGCGTTAAAATCATTCATTAGCCAGATCCACATCATTTTTCGAAGGACATTCCACTGAAATTGTATCTCAATGTAAAATATCTTCTCAAATACATTTCGGTGCAAGGGAAAATTATATGACATCATCTTCTTTCTGGCAACATTTTTGGCTTTCTTTTCATTATTAACAAATTAACACCTTCCTACGCTTTAAAACAAAGAAGTCCCCATCATTAACCTACATTTTGCACTCAGTCTAGCCTTTGTCAGTGTTCCTAAGAATTAAGGACTAGTTGTTTTGTTTATTAGCCATACTTCTATTTTATCTATCCTATTCCCCTCTCACTGATAAGGTTTATTTCCCTGTTTTTACACTTCCTTTTAAATATTGATAACGTAATGCAGTTTTTGACATAATGCAATGAGTTTGCAATCTCGGTGGGATGTACTTGCATTGATTTTCACCTATGCTGGAATGCATTTCAATGAACAAACTGACCAAAATGGCAGGGTACCATTAGTGCAGGATTGCCCAACTCCAGGCGTCGTGGACCGGAAACCTGACATCTTAATATTCATGATTTAAAAAGTGCTTACATTTAGAATCATTGTATGCAAATTGATCTCATGAATATTAATATGGGGTATCCTGAAAATCTGACATATTTCCGGCCTTCGAGGCTTGGAGTTGGACAACCCTGCTGTAGTGCATGTGGCTGTTAGCGAGCATTCGAGACCCGGTTCTGAAAATAACAGGAAGTAGTAGCATCCACGTCTTCCTGCCTGCAGGGAGGGTTATGCAGAGTTCTTGCAGGAAGGGACAGGGCCCACTTCACCATCCTTTGAGTGGCTGGTTTGCTACCAACTTGGAAATGTGGGACCAATGAAGCAAGGTCGAAATGGGACAGCAAAATAGCCCAAGGAGCAAATATAAAAAGTGCAAATCATTTCTCATTGCTGTTTACGTAAAACCAGGGCTCATTTTTCAAGTCCTGTAGAGTAAGAAAAGGCATTAAAGACGGTCATAAATGTGTTAGGCCAGTCTATTAACCTCTTCTTACTCTCTGGGGATTCTCTTTGTCTTTGCAGGTGGAGTGGGGGCACAGAATGCAGCAACCATGTCCGTGTCATAGTTACAATCCACCTGCAAAAACATCATGGCATTACACCAGAATTACATTTTTCAAACCAGCCCACAACCAATGGATTTAATGGAATCTGCCTGCACCTGGTGAAAGCAGTCAGATTCCATAGGGATCCCTTATAAATGGTGTCTGCCAAACGTAAATTGCAAGCGGCATTTGCACTTGTTGCCCTATTGCCCTATAGTCCAGTCCAAGCCTGCCACAAGGGCGTGCTGAAATTCTCGAGCTCCAGCACAGCTCTTAATCTGTCCAACAGTGCAGGTAGCAGTCTATGTTAGCTTCGCGGAACCTGACGCTGATGTCACATGTTGCGGAACGCCACGGATGGCTCCCCGCTTTCCAAAGGACTGGTTGAGGACATGCCAGTTTATAATGCAGGACTTTAGACAGGAGTCACCTTTTATAAATTAGTGCTGCCAACTATTTGGCTATAACTGGAAGCACATCTTGAGAGCCAAGCAGAAGGTTTCCTAATGAAGTACCAGTAAAGGCCATGTGATTGGCTCTGCCCCAGCCTTGTTGGTCAGTCAAGGGGTCCTGGCTCTTCTGATTTTTCGATGACTAGCCAGCCTATCAAACCATGAAGATAAATAAATAAATGCTAGGAGGAGCAAGACAACATAGGTTTTCGATCCCGTGCGGACTGTCCATCCGTCTACACAGTGACTAATCATTTTGGTTTGCAGAGTCGTCGCACCAATACTGCACTGTCCATCGATCCAATACCTTATGTCCATTAATCCTTTGCCTCTTCCCATGCCTACTAGTTGACGGACGCTGGACGGAGTGGTCCGACTGGTCTATTTGTGCACGGTCGGGGATGGAAATCAAATGCAGGAAAAGGGATGGGATGCAGAAACGCACGCGGCGTTGTGAAGACCGGAAGTTCGGCGGAAAGCCCTGTGTAGGCTCCACTATCGAAACCAGGAGTTGCTACAACATCCACTTCTGCGTATGTGAGTATGCATGGAGGATGCAATCCTTGGGGGAGAGGGCAGGTGCAGAGGGCTCAGTAAACCACACAAAACCTATCAACTGGTTGGGAGTGAGACCTTTCCCATGGTCAGATGACTTTTATTGTTTGCCACACAACTACTCAGTCCTGATTGTTAAAAGTGGATAGGCCGAGGTTGGACATAGCAGGCTTTTCCAAGAGCCCCTTAGGCAGCAGAGGCAAGAGAAGCGAGTAGGAGGGCCCTTACAATAACATATCTCAACCAGCCCTGCTGTGTGTCATTGAAGCTAGCGGTAGAAGTACAAATACACAGTCACAATCATTGGATATCTAACTCTACAGGGAACTGGGGTTACGTATGTGATTTTCCACACAACAGATTTATCTCAACAGTTGCCTTGTTGTGTATCCCACATTGCCCCATTAAAAATTAAAAATTAAAATGAGATAGAGAACTACAATACTTAAAGAAGCACACAGCAACAGCAAAAAAAAAACGAAATAAAAACACACACAGGTGGAAAAAAATGTTAAACAGTTGTGTGCAACTATTAATAGTACGAAGCCATTAATCTAAAAGAAATCAAGTACAAACAAATGAACATGCAATATAAAAATATGAAGAACCTGAAATCCATGGTGAGTGGCCTGGTGGGAAATTCATGGTGCGTGGCCTGGTGGGAAATTCATGGTGTGAGAAATTCATGGTGAGTGGCCTGGTGGGAAATCCATGGTGAGTGGCCTGGTGAGAAATTCATGGTGAGTGGCCTGGTGGGAAATTCATGGTGAGTGGCCTTGTGGGAAATTCATGGTGAGTGGCCTGGTGGGAAATTCATGGTGAGTGGCCTGGTGGGAAATTCATGGTAAGTGGCCTGGTGGGAAATTCATGGTGAGTGGCCTGGTGGGAAATTCATGGTGTGGGAAATTCATGGTGAGTGGCCTGGTGGGAATTCATGGTGAGTGGCCTGGTGGGAAATTCATGGTGTGGGAAATTCATGGTGAGTGGCCTGGTGGGAAATTCGCTGTCTGTAATTTGGTGAATATGGACAAAATGTGATGTTCATAATTGCCTGCTGTTGTATTGTGCATTCATACAAGCTCATACACCAAATTATTTTTGTGGATGGATCCTTGTGGTAAACAAGATGTTCTAAAGTGGTGATGGTTGGTTTAGAGCAGTGAACCCACCAGCAAGCGTATTGGAAATAGCCAGGTGTGTTGGCAGATTATATATAGATCGAACTGTTTGCAGGCCTTAACTCTATCTAAAATTCTTTAGCATTTTATTGATGGTGCCCAATGCCAGAGATTTAAAAAAAAAAAGAAAATGAAGCTTGTGGTCCAAATGGCATTTCACCAAGGGGGCCGGCGTGCATGGTCACTCGGCAAACCCCTTTCTCCGTGTGCTGCGCGGACTTGAGGAAAGCCATTCTGATGCTGCTTCCCGGTGCAAGAAGAAGACATGGAGACCTTTTGATTTAGAAACCACAGTTTCTAACATTTTTTCAAACATAATAAATAACACCACACGCGAAAAACGATCAAAAGAAAGAACAAAAAAAAGTGTACATTTTGCAACGACTCCGCTTTTCCGAGCTCTGTTTGCAGGATCTGTTGGGAAAAATGGGGGGGGGTGTTATATCCGCCCTACGTCCCGCAGCGCGGTGACGTAGGGCAGCTTAATAAAAGCCCCGCCCCCTCGAGTGGGAGGCAGTTCCGGGCAAAGTGAAACCAGCGTGTGTGTGTCTTCTTCCAGCGCTCCTGCCTAGGCCGCGCCCCAGGCCACGCGGCCTCCTGGACCGGAGCCAGCCCCTTCGTGCTGGGCCTCCGGGGAACGCGAACACAACAATGGTGACGAGGAGGTGAGCGAGCACCCACGCGCTCCGCCACGACCTCGCACGCGGAGGCCACACGGACGCTCCGTGTGAATTTCTGGACACCTGGTGGGGGCCCCCACGATCACGTGACCCCCAACCCCCAAAAAAAAAAAAAAAAAAAATTTTTTTCTTTTCATTCCCCTCCCACACCTCATCCTCAGGGGGTGAACATTTTTTTTTCTGCTCTTCTCGTGTCATCCCGGTCATCACCTGCACAACGTCTCCTGCATGGCACACAGGCCACGAAGCGCAAATCCAAGTGCCGGTAGGACACTGCCCCAACACAGAGCGCGCACGAACCCAGAAGGCAGAGAATCGGTGATCAAGCGCACGCAACACCATGGCGACTGGGTCATCGACCCCTGGACCCTCCACACCGTCCAGGATGGCGGCAAACCTGTCTATGGCGTCACCACCGCCTCGCACGCAGGGGAGTTCATCGACGTTGATCCAACCATTCGACCCATTCACAGACCCATCGTCCAGTGGGCCCAGATGGCAGCTATGGCTACAGAAGTTTGAGATGGCCATGGAATGTAAGGACGTCACGTCATCCAGAAAAATGAAAGCTCATCTACTCCTCAGTGTGGGCGACGAGGTGCTGCGCATCTTTAACTCCCTGGATGTGGATGACGGCCAAGATGCATACCGGAGTGCGAAGGACGCTCTAACAGCACATTTTCTCCCGCAACTAAATCCAGACTATGAAACCTTTATCTTTTGCACAACCATCCAGGCCACCGATGAGACTCTCGACGCCTACCACACGAGGCTGAGGAAGCTGGCCATGTCGTGTGAGTTCACGAACACTGAAAGGGAGATCAGGAAGCAAATCATAAATGGAATTCACTCGGAGAAGCTGAGGCGTCTCGTGCTCAGTGAAAAGGGCATCCCTCTACAACGCATCCTGGAACTGGGTCGACAGAGGGAGCTTGCCCACTCCAGGGCCGCCAACATGGAAGTGACCCTACAAAAACTCCAGCCGTCATTTTCCACAGCGATGGTTGCTCAAATCTCGGACAGACAATCAACGAGGAGCGAAAGTGGCAGCGGTTACACCCAGAACAGGTGGCAGCCTCGAGCACCAGGACCAACCGAATGTGGATGGTGTGGCAGTCAAAGGCACGGAAGGCGAAACTGCCCGGCGCAAGGCACCACGTGCGGAGCATGTGGCAGGAAGGATCACTACGCGAAAGTGTGCAGATCAGTGAACACGCCACTACAGCCTCCACAAGGATCCCAGGAAAAAGGGTCATCGAAAAAAAAGAAACAAGCCAGCGCGAGGAGGGTAGCGGTAGTCAACTCCTCGACGGAAGAAGAAGGGGATGACCTCTCAGCCCTACGACAAACAGCAGGCACGGAGAACGAAGGAAAGGGCCGAAAGGTGTACTTAGTATCGACACTAAACCAAGGGCCAGCACCGTCGAAAAGAACCGCCAGGCGACGAAAATGCATGATCAACATACAAGGCCAGGACATACAAATGACCATTGACACGGGGGCCTCGGTAAACGTCATGCCAACCACCGTTTTCCAAACCCTCGCACCTCGACCCGAGCTAAAATCCACAGACACTCGGCTATTTGCCTACGGCAGTCGGAAGCCTCTACCAGTCATCGGGAGGTTCCGCACCACTCTTGAGCATGGCGAACAGAAGTTGTGGTCGAAGATCTATGTTGTCAAGGCGGGAATTGAAAGCCTGCTGAGCGGAGATGCGGCTGAAGACCTGGGCGTGGTCAAATTCATATGCCACGTTGACGACACATCCGAGGTCGAGAACTTCCTCAGGCAACACCCCAAGCTACAGAGGGGGATAGGCTGTCTCAAAGGAAAGACCATCAAACTACATATTGATCAATCAGTGCAACCACGCGCGGTAAGACACCGAAGGACACCCTTCCACATGAGGGAACAAGTTGAGAAGGAGTTAAGGTCACTCGAAGCCGCTGGTATTATTGAAGAAGTCACAGGACCAACACCGTGGGTTTCCCCGATGGTGGTCACCCGGAAGCCCAAACAGCCAGGAAAAGTTCGGATCTGCATTGACATGCGCCTGCCTAATGCAGCCATCAAAAGAGAGCGACACATAACGCCTACAATTGATGAAATCATCACTGACCTCACTGGATCGTGTGTGTTCTCGAAGGTAGACCTAAAGGCGGGGTACCACCAGCTGAAGCTACACAGAGAGTCGCGCTATATCACCACGTTCTCAACCCACCTAGGTCTGAGGAGGTACAAGCGCCTGAGTTTCGGCATATCGTCGGCCGCGGAGGTTTTTCAACAGACCATCCAGGAGGTCATCAGAGGCATACCAGGGGTATTGAACGTGAGCGATGACATCCTAATACATGCACCGGAAACCAAGGAACACATCATGAGACTCAAGACACTACTGGGCAGGCTGGAAAGCGCCGGACTCACAATCCATTGAGAGAAGTGCGAATTCCTAAAACCAGAAATAACTTTTTTTGGATACAGGTTCGACCGCACCGGCATATTACCCGATCCCCAGAAAGTGGCGGACATACAAGCTGCCAGCCCCCCCACGACTCCCACCGAGGTGCGCAGTTTCCTGGGAATGGCCACCTACTGTGGCAGATTCATTCGGAACTTAGCAACCCTATCCGAACCGCTGCGGGAACTAACAAAGGCCAGCACCAAGTGGGACTGGGGGCCCGAATGCCAGGAAGCATTTGAGAGCATAAAAGACTCCCTGTCAACTGATAGCAAGATGGCCTATTACGACACGGACCTCCCGACCGAACTATTTGTGGATGCCAGCCCAGTCGGACTTGGAGCAATCCTGATGCAGGTCACGAAAGAGGGCACCAAAAGGTCGATTGCATATGCATCCAGGGCGCTCACAACAACGGAACAAAGGTACTCCCATATAGAAAAGGAGGCAATCGCCGTTCTATGGGGGTGTCGACACCTCCACATGTACCTATATGGGCGTAAGTTCACGGCGATCACCGACCACAAGCCCCTACTACCAATCTTCATTGGGTCATCGGCACACCCACCAGCCAGAATCACCAAGTGGTTACTACACCTCCAGCAATATGATTTCGAACTTGTCTACCAACCGGGCAGTGGCAACCCCGCGGACTTCCTGTCGAGACACCCACGACCAGCCACCCAGCAGGAAGTGCTAGTCGCCGAAGAAACGGAGGAGCACATTTGTCAAGTAGTCCACACCATGAGGCCCAAAGCGATAAACATTGAAGACATTGCAACAGAAACCCAGAATGACCCCTGTTGCGATCTGGTAAAGGATGCCATCATGTCAGGCAACTGGAAAGACTTCATGTCGCACACACGCAACAGAACCGAGGGGGCCAAGGAGTTCCTAGCAGGCATGTTCACGGTTCGACAAGACCTCTCAATCACTGAGGGAGGGCTCCTGCTAAGGGGTGACCGCATCATCATACCCCCAAGGCTGCAAGACAGGATAGTTGCTCTGGCGCATGAAGGACACCAAGGGCTTGCAAGAACAAAGGCACGGGTCAGACACAGGGTATGGTTCCCTCACATCGACGATCGTGTTGAGGACCTAGTGAACACATGTCTACCCTGCCAAATAACGAGTGGACCACCAGACCCAGAGCCGATCCTATCGGCCGAGCGTGGCCGGGCACGATGGGAAGCGATCAGCATTGACTTTTGCAAAATCAGAGAGGGTCTACATCTACTGGTGGCAATCGATGATCACTCACGCTATCCAGAGGTCGAGATACTGGAGTCCACCGCCGCGGAAGTGGTCATCCCGGTAATAGAAAAGATGTTTTCCACCCATGGTCTGCCCACGACCATTAAGAGTGACAATGGACCCCCATTCACAGGGGAGGAATTCAGGTCATACCTACAGGAACTGGGCATTAAATATCACCACATCATGCCAAGGTGGCCACAAGCTAATGGGGACGTCGAGCGATTCATGAGGACCATCAACAAGGTACTCCGAGTATCAAAGGCAAACGTGTCACGCACGGCAGCCGCGGCCGCTGGCGGTTGTGGAGACGCTGGCGCTGGGGCGGCCATTGATATGGCCGCTACGCAGCTGCACGTTCTCCAGCCGCGGTCTAGCTGCTGCCGCGGCCGCTGGCGGTGGTGGAGACGCTGGCGCTGGAGCGGCCATTGTTATGGCCGCTACGCAGCTGCACGTTCTCCAGCCGCGGTCTAGCTTTCCGCCGTCGGATCAGCGGCGCACTTCATTACGAGCGCCAACCCGGAAGCCCGCGCGTTGCAACCTATTCGCGTTAGGCTTCCGGGTTGGTACGCTCTAGTGCCTTTCTCCGTGTTCTGTTCCTCTCTCGTTTCTTTCTCCTGAGTACGTTCTGCATTGCCCTTTCGTCCTCTCCCTTACCTCTCAGGCTCCCCCTTTCTTCAGTAGTCCTTCTGTTTTGACTACCATATTGGCTTCAGCAGTTCTCCTTTTCTTTTCTGTCTGTTGGGTTCCATCACCCCCATCCTACCTCCGTTCTGGAAGGAAGTTCGTTCCGTGTGGGAATCCTTCACATCATTTCTGACCTGGCATCCTGTTATCCAATCCAATCGGAAGGGGTTTTTTGTGCCTTGTGGCTTTTTCCCCTTCATTGGTCTGCCCCGGTTCGGGGGCCCCCCTAGGCCCCGAGTCAGAGGGGCAGGGTGGCTTCCTCTCGAGGCAGACCCCATCTGCATTCCCGAGAAGAGGCCCTGAGAAGAAGGAGATTTGGACTCCAAACAGAAGAAGAGACAGCAGGTGAGCAGGAGGGCATAAGGGTCACTGTGGATAGTGGTGAGGAGTCGAGTAAACCAGGGAGCCATTGTGACAGTTTGCAACGCCCAGAAAGAAGTATGGCCTCCCCCGAGCAAATACAAGATTTAGTAGCCGCGGTTCAGGCCATGAATATGGAACTACAGAATGTAAAGGCAGACAATGCAGTTCTGAGGCAGATGATCTCTAATCGAGAAGCTAGAGATTCCGACTTACCGCCTATGACCTTGTCCACAGGCAAATATGACGGCACCCCAAAGCGCTTAAAAGAATTTTTGGAAGCATGTTCCGTTTACTTTGCATTCAGACCACTGATGTTCTCTAACGATCAAGCTAAGGTGGGGTACATGATATCTAATATGATGGGAAATGCCTTGGCTTGGGCCACCACATTTGTGACCAACAATAACCCTATTATCAGAGATTATGGGGGTTTTCTGACTTTATTGCGCCAGCAGTTCGAACAACCGGAGATAACACATGTGGCTGCAGAGGAACTTTTGGATGTGCAACAGGGTTCCAAGGACCTGCTGACATACATCTCCGCCTTTAAACAGTTGGCCTCTGAGGCAGGTTGGCCAGAAAGGGCCCAGTATACAATTTTCCGTCGAGGATTGAAGGAGGAGATAAAGGATGAGCTGGCCCGAATAGCCCGTCCTACTACCCTGTCGGACTTATTCTCCATAGTAACACAGATTGACTACCGCCTTAGCGAACGCAAGGCAGAAAAGAAGAAACAAAGGGTGTCGGTCACCCCTCTACCTAGTGCCTACCCTATGCCCTCACTGTCTCACTCCAGTAACAAGGAGGAACCCATGCAAGTTGGGTCCGCACGGTCCCCGTTGACCCCCAAAGAAAGAAGACGCCGGAGGGAAGCGGGCCTCTGCATGTATTGTGGATCCGGTTCCCACTTATTGCGAAGTTGTACTGAAGTCCCACCAAGACGCTCGGGAAACGATCGACCTCGGAACTGAAGGGGACGAGTAACCGAGGTTCGACCACAAGTCCCTATGTTACGGTGACCGTAGCGTCTCATTCAACCACCATGGACTCTCGCCTTATGGCTGTTCCCATCCGGTTGGAAACCCCGACAAAAGTCTTCACCACTATGGCGCTTTTGGATTGTGGCGCCGCAGGAGTATTTATGGACACCGAGTGGGCACACAAACATGGTCTCCCACTGCAGAAACTGGAAGAAGTCCAGAAGGTAGAAGGAGTTGATGGCTCTCCTCTGTCATCGGGGCCCATCACCCATTCCACTATTTTTTTGAAGGCATGCATTCTCCAACATTCAGAACAGATACAATTCGACTTAATTCGAGCAGCCCATTTTCCGGTTATCCTTGGAATCCCTTGGTTAAGGAGGCATAACCCGCTAATCGACTGGGCTCAGAACACCCTGGCTTTTACATCCTCGTATTGTAAACAAAACTGTTTACTCCATACCTCAGAAGAATTTGTACAAGTCCTAACCCCCCAACAAGAAGGAGTACATGAAGTTTGTAAGATTCCCTCAGAATTGGTTAAGTTCAAAGAAGTCTTCAAAGACAATCCGGTCTTGGATCTCCCTCCACACCGTCCGGAAGACTGCGCCATCGAGCTGGTACCAGATGCCCTGGTTCCGTTTAGTCGCATGTTTTCGTTATCTCTATTGGAGAAGAAGGCGCTTTGGATTTACTTGGACTCTCATCTGACCAATGGCCTTATTCGACCCTCCAAATCACCGGCTGGAGCATCTTTATTTTTCATACCTAAAAAGGATTCCTCGGAATTAAGGCCATGTATCGACTATCGGGGTCTAAATAAGGTCACAGTACGTGACCGTTATCCAATGCCTTTGATAGCCGACATACTGGAAGCTGTACAGGGTTCAACCGTCTTCTCAAAATTAGATCTCCGGAGTGCCTACCACCTTCTCCGGATTAGAGATGGAGATGAATGGAAGACAGCCTTTCGGACACCTTTTGGCCTTTTTGAATATCGAGTAATGCCATTCGGCTTGGTTAACGCTCCGGCAATATTCCAACGTTTCATGGATCGCTTGTTTTCTGACCTGTTATTCATCAATGTCATAGTCTACCTCGATGACATCTTGGTTTTTTCAGAATCCTCCTCAGCACATGCGTCGCATCTTCAGACAGTGTTTCACCGACTACAATCCCAACACCTATTAGTCAAACCCGAGAAGTGCTTTTTTTACGTATCTTCTGTTCCTTATTTGGGTTATATCTTATCCCATGAAGGCATAACCATGGATCCCAGGAAGGTGTCTGCCATCTTGGACTGGCCCGCACCCATGTCTTTGAAGGATGTCCAACGGTTCTTGGGACTAGCCAACTTCTATAGAAAGTTTATTGAACATTTTTTGCAGATAGTGCTGCCCATTACTTCACTACTTAAGAAGGAGGCTAAGCCGTTTCTATGGTCGGAAACGGCCAATCAAGCCTTTATTGGTTTAAAGAGGAGATTCTGTTCTGCACCTATACTATCCCAACCTGATCAGAATCAGCCCTTTATAGTAGAGGCTGATGCTTCCGCAAGCGCATTAGGAGCAGTACTTCTTCAACTCAAAGATGGACTGGAACATCCTATTGCATACCTTTCTAAGACTCTATCCACCAGTCAACAAAATTATTCAGTCATTGAAAAGGAACTTCTAGCGCTCAAGGTGGCATGTGAAGAGTGGAGACACCTGCTACAAGGCGGTTCACATCCATTCACTTTACGTACAGATCATAAGAACCTAAAGATCCTTCGAAATATGGAATGCGTCAACTCCAGGCAGGTTCGTTGGGCTCATTTCTTCAGCAAATATGACTTTTCTATAACCTATATTCCAGGCACTCAAAACGGCTTGGCTGACGCCCTGTCAAGATGTCAGACTTCCGAAAATCACTCTTCTTCATTTAGTCACATGATGTTTCCCCGAAACCGAATAGTGGGGATAATCTCGTCATTCCTGCAAGAAGTTAAGACAGCAACCCAACCAAATTTAGCAATCACCGTGCCGGGTGGCTTACAACCTCAACTTCGCTGGTCTGAAGGCCTTTTACTGGTGGGGCAGCGTTTGTACATTCCCTCTAGACCCCTACAACTGAAAGTTCTGGAATGGGGTCACAACCATGTTACCGCCGGACATAGGGGTGTCAAGGGTACTGTGGAGTTGATCTCTCGCTCTTTCTTCTGGCCTTCTCTTTCTCACGATGTAATGCAACACTGTAAGTCGTGTATGGTGTGCGCCCAAAATAAGAACTCCACTCACAAGCCCTATGGGTTGTTGATGCAACCGGAATTGCCAAGCCAGCCATGGTCCCAAATATCCACAGACTTTATAGTAGACCTGCCCCGATCCCAGGGGCTGACATGTCTTATGGTTACCGTTGATTCATTTACCAAGCTGGCCCATTTCTCAGCGCTGAAAGGAGTTCCATCCGCTACAGAAATGGCTGAAGTATTCCTTAGGGACATATTCAGGCTCCACGGGATGCCTGATAAGATTATCTCGGACCGGAGCTCTCAATATACCTCTCGATTTTGGGGCGCACTATGTCAACGGTTAGGTATAGAGAGGGCCTTGTCATCCGGTTTCCATCCTCAGACTAATGGTCAGACAGAACGCCTTAATGCCTCCCTGGAACAATACCTCCGATGTTATGTCAACAAGTATCAGGACAATTGGGTGAGTCTTCTGCCCACCGCCGAATTCGCATATAACAACGCTGTCCACTCGGCGTCGGGACTCAGCCCTTTCTTTTGTTCTTATGGTTTCCACCCTCGAGGTATACTACCAATTTTCTCTTCACCCTCTAATATACCCACCATCGAATCCACATTAGATCAAATAACCTCAGCCCACACTACCGCTCAACAAAGTCTGATATCTACCAGACGCCGGTATAAGGAGGTGGCTGATAGAAGACGTTTATCCGGTCCTGATTGGAGGGAGGGAGAGCGGGTCTGGTTGTCCACCAGATATTTGCCGAGATGGGTACACCCAACCAAACTAACCCCCCGGTTTATCGGACCTTTCAAAATAATCAAGAAGATTAACCCAGTGGCTTATAGATTACAACTTCCCAAGTCCATGTCTCTAATACACCCAGTCTTTCACTCCTCCCTCTTCCGGCTAGTCGATTCAAGCACTCCTGTCAGAAAGGCTACCGGGATAGCGAGTTATCCCCAGGCTATACCCGAAGAATATGAGGTATCTGCCATATTAGATTCCAGATATCGTAGAGGCAGATTGGAATACCTTGTGTCATGGAAAAACTATCCCAGTTCGGAGGATTCTTGGGAACCCAGGTCATATGTACATGCTCCTAGACTGTTAAAATGTTTTCACCGAACACATCCGGGGAAACCCGGAGGGGTAGGATCTGGAGGGGGGCATACTGTCACGCACGGCAGCCGCGGCCGCTGGTGGTTGTGGAGACGCTGGCGCTGGGGCGGCCATTGATATGGCCGCTACGCAGCTGCACGTTCTCCAGCCGCGGTCTAGCTGCTGCCGCGGCCACTGGCGGTGGTGGAGACGCTGGCGCTGGAGCGGCCATTGTTATGGCCGCTACGCAGCTGCACGTTCTCCAGCCGCGGTCTAGCTTTCCGCCGTCGGATCAGCGGCGCACTTCATTACGAGCGCCAACCCGGAAGCCCGCGCGTTGCAACCTATTCGCGTTAGGCTTCCGGGTTGGTACGCTCTAGTGCCTTTCTCCGTGTTCTGTTCCTCTCTCGTTTCTTTCTCCTGAGTACGTTCTGCATTGCCCTTTCGTCCTCTCCCTTACCTCTCAGGCTCCCCCTTTCTTCAGTAGTCCTTCTGTTTTGACTACCATATTGGCTTCAGCAGTTCTCCTTTTCTTTTCTGTCTGTTGGGTTCCATCACCCCCATCCTACCTCCGTTCTGGAAGGAAGTTCGTTCCATGTGGGAATCCTTCACATCATTTCTGACCTGGCATCCTGTTATCCAATCCAATCGGAAGGGGTTTTTTGTGCCTTGTGGCTTTTTCCCCTTCATTGGTCTGCCCCGGTTCGGGGGCCCCCCTAGGCCCCGAGTCAGAGGGGCAGGGTGGCTTCCTCTCGAGGCAGACCCCATCTGCATTCCCGAGAAGAGGCCCTGAGAAGAAGGAGATTTGGACTCCAAACAGAAGAAGAGACAGCAGGTTAGCAGGAGGGCATAAGGGTCACTGTGGATAGTGGTGAGGAGTCGAGTAAACCAGGGAGCCATTGTGACAAAACGCCAGCCCGTGGAGGATCGACCTATTCCGGTTCCTAAGGAACTATCGGGTCACCCCCCACAGTACCACGGGCATACCACCTGCTGACCTTATGTTCGGAACTATCATCAACTCGTCGATTCCCCATCATCCAAGCAGAACCCCAGACGACGTCGACCATGCACGCGTGGAAACGAGGAGAACACGCGCCAATGCTCACACGAGCGCCAAGAGAAGAGCAAGGCCCTCAAACCACAGAGTGGGCGACCAAGTCATCATGTTGCGAAATCCCACGAAATCCAAGTTAGACACCAGGTATGAGGAACTGCCGTGGACTATCAGCAACCGGCGTGGGACCATGATAACTGTCACACGGGGAGGTCGGGAAGTAACAAGGAACGCCTCCTGGTTCAAGCCCGTGCCCCAGCACCTCTGGACGGACTGCGAGGGGCCTCACGACGACAACGAGCAACAAAGCAGCGACGTGCCGGCGCAAGACCCCGAGGAGGAATCCACAGGGGATCACAGCTGGCAATCACCGAGACTGCCCAGCAGTGAGGACACATGCAGCGAAGGTGAGCAGACTTACGAACCGAGCGGGGACAGCCCCCAAGCGAAGCGGTACAGTCTGAGAAAGACCACGAGACCGCCTACGAGGCTGAATGACTCTGTGTGCTAAGCCCACAGCAGTGGCAGGAGTTTATAGTTGAGCATGTTGCTTATGTTTGTTTTGTTAGGTTATTTTGAAATAAAGGAGGAATGTTATATCCGCCCTACGTCCCGCAGCGCGGTGACGTAGGGCAGCTTAATAAAAGCCCCGCCCCCTCGAGTGGGAGGCAGTTCCGGGCAAAGTGAAACCAGCGTGTGTGTGTCTTCTTCCAGCGCTCCTGCCTAGGCCGCGCCCCAGGCCACGCGGCCTCCTGGACCGGAGCCAGCCCCTTTGTGCCTCCGGGGAACGCGAACACAACAGGGGGCAGGGCGCTGGGGGGGGGGGACTGTCCGCAACTGAAAACCGATTGTAATGCAGCAACTATCCCACACTCCGCCCCATGATCGGCTCTAATAGTATGTCAATATAGTGATTGCTGCGATCCGGTGTTTCGCCCTTCTCTTACTGCTGGCCAAGAACGCTAGGTTGCCTTGTGGGGGACAGTGCCGGCTTTCAGTAGCCATTCAACATTCTTTATGAGCACCGGAAATGGAAGAAATGGACTCTGGGAACCCTCTTTCTTTGAGGGTAAAGTTGAGGAAGCAGTGGGGTAGTGGGCGGAGCTATGGCCCGTGTCATGGAAGCGAAATGACCCCTGTGTAAAACACTGTTTTAAAGAGATTACTTGAAATGTGCACAACTTAAATACTGATCTAAACTGGCGACCTTCTAGTGATGCCATGCAGAAAAGCAAGAGTCTAGCGTAATGTTTCCAGTCTGATTTGTACCCTTTTATTAACAGCATGCTTAGTAGTGTGGGCCAATACAATGCCCTGTGGGTTTGGCAGCTGCAATACCTAAAGTGAAATAAGCAAAGTGAAAGAAAATGCCTCATATCCCATCTTTTTTTTTTTTACAGCTTTATGCATCGCTCCCATTTCTAACCACCCAACATGCATGCCCCTTAAAGGACATGCCACAGACCATAGCTGAATCCCAATACCCACTCACTGCCCATTCTGCAGCCGTCTAACATTAATTTCTTGTTAATATGCTTAAATGCCAAAAAAGACAAATGCAGAAGAGCTTATCAGAGTTCTGAAGCTCATCACTGCGCACTGGGAACAGCTGATCATGTTGGTTGCAGTGTTTTCGGGTGACTCAGGCATGTGTCTTTGGCTTTCCTACATCCAGGCTCAGTGGAGACAATTTTTGCCAGATTTCACACCTCTGGAGATCCAATCCTATTCGGGCACTGCTGTGTTTTTAATCTGTCAATATAGGAGATATACATAGCCCTTTTCTCTATGGCAAGCCACATGATAGATTCGGATGTGAGCTTCTTTTCTTGGCTAATTAGAGCATGTTAGACCATCTTTCCATGGGAGGATTTTGGAAAAAGTCTCACTGACTCTAACATCAAGGCTTACTGAATGTCATCTGAAATGTTGTAATCTCACTGCAAACCAGGGGTGGGCTGGACTACTGGGAACTCCGGAAATGTCCTGGTTGGCCTCTGCACCAAGGGCCTCTTTTGGGTGGGCTCCTCTAACCCCCACCTCAAACCCCTTCCTTCCATCTCTCCTTATTCCCCTACATCTCTGCGAAGTAAGGTGTTGCCTTCTAATCCCTGTATATAGGGGAAAAACTGCTTAAATAATCACTAATTAGATCCCTTTTTTTCCACGTGTCATGTGCGAGAACCCCCAAACCCTTCTTAGAGAAGTTGGGCTTTCTCCCACTGAGTAATATGGGGCCACTTTGAAAAACATTTCCAGGGCCCCTTTTGGGTCCCAGTCCACTCCTGTTTGTGTCACTTATGAGGAGATTTCTATGTGAGGCAGATTCCAAGTCTTGTCAATATGTAATAATATAATAAAAGGCCAGATGTATTTTTGTCCGATGCAGTCATAGCTTTGCCTGCTGTCACAGCTAGAGGGAGCTGTTGCCTTAGGATATATAGAGACAATGCCAATTCGCATAGCTGCTCCTGTTGTCACCGCCAGAGGGAGCTGTAGGCTTAGGATATATAGTGGTCCTACTGTGTTAATGAAAACCTGCACTTTGGCCATGTACACGGGCCTGTACGCTAGGATTCATAATGTTCTTATGGTGTTTGGATGGGTGATGGGCTAAAAAAGTTCTTTAACTGCCTGTACAATTAGTAGAAGACTTTGACCCGGGGTATTGTTAATTTAAGAACATTGGCCAGATTGGATATAGAACATTCCCGAAAGTGATGCTGAGTCTGGGCAAAGGAGTGGCCGATCAAGTGTGGATCATGTCGAAGCCGAAAGGATAGTAGAGGGGCTGTGCAAGTTCTCACAGATGCTGCATGTCTGGTGTGATGATGAAGGTCTTAGCCAGTTGTGTGAGTAAGGGGTTATGTCTGGCAGTTAGCGTTAGATATTACAGCTGTAACTTTGAACCTGGTAGAGATCTTGTTAGTTTTGTAGTTTGGATTGACCCAAGAGGGATTGCATGTTGCAATTAATCTAAAACGGAAAACAGTGGGGGCTCAGAATACCATTTAAAGAGGTTTCCAGGGGCAGTAAAGTGAAAGTACGAGGTTAATAATCTGCACGATAAAGATGAAACCCCATCAGGCCATATTGTTCAATAGTTAGGAGTAAGATTGGTAATGACTGTTATGTGGGTAGTATGGTTGGTTAAGATTAAAAAGGTGAAAACTCGAAATGAAGGAAGAATTAAGTACTTTCATTTAATATGTCACTTAAAACACAAGATGTGTACATATTGAAATAAATACGTTAATATTTGTGTTGCTCTATGAAATGAGTTGTATACATATTACACACACATACTTATAAGCAGGGTCAAACTGGGACATAAGATCGGTCCAGACACCAATGAAAAAGTGGTCCACAATCACATATTAAAATGTGTTACTTTTCAGAGCAGACTGTTTGAGAACTGCCCAAGGGGGTGTTTTTGGTAAAAATGGTTTGCATTTAATACATTTCAAAGCATTTTTGCTTAGGAACATTGGTTACAATTAGTGTAGTAACTTTGAAACTGACCCACTCTGGCATATGATATGGCCCTTTCTGGCCACACAAAAAAACTGTGCATCCTAGAATCCTGGACTGGCACTTTGGGTATTGCCATATTGTGCTATTCGCCAGTACACAGTATAGAGATATAGATGAGAGACATAGGTTATCCTGGGGCATAGCTTTAGTAAACAAGTTTAAAGTATCTGATTTGGAGAGATTCACTTAGTGGAAGGGCAGTAGAATAATGAATAAGCCTAGCGCTATGATACAGAAGAAGTACTTGGCATGCGGGTAATTCATGTAGAAATAATACTCTGGCTCGTAATATGTTTATGATAACAACAAGCATCAATACTACTAATTTCATTTTAGTAAGCAAAACAGTACCGTTGAACCAGTGGCGGCTGGTGAATTTTTTAACTTGAGGGGTGTAAATATTTGTCCCTGATATGGCCGAGCAACCGAGCGTAGCGACGGAGCCCACAGCACCCAATGAGGGTTCGGGGGTTTTCAGCCCTAGACATTTTTGTAAATAATGGGTGTAAATGGTGCATTTTAGAGGACACTTTTGTTTAGAAAAATTGGGTAAAAAGCCAAATAGTTTGCAATTGGGTTTTGTAGGGTAACTCATGAAAGAAATCCAATATTTGCAAGTCACCAACTGTGCACAGGAGCATTTCTACAACACCATGTCATGATGCCTTTTCCCACAATATGTGCCAGTATAAAACATTTTCACACTGGCCGTGCCCATACATTTCCATGCTGACTGCAACATTATACCCTATTATTCCCATATGAGAACATACTCATGTTTGCTTTGTGCATAATGCCAGTAATGATACTTTAAGAAAACATGTCCATGTTTGTTCTGCCAATATATGGCAGTATCTCCACATAAGAACATACTTCAGTTGGCTTTACCATTAAAATTGCATGCCAAAGTATGAAACCATTTCCAAATTGACGCTACTAAAATGCCAGTTGAGCTACATAATAACACTTATCATGCATGCCCAATACAAAATGTCATACCGCAATAAGAAATGGCTCGACTAAGGGTATAAAAGTGACGGTCTTGCTTCATAATAACACTTATCATGCTTGCTTTACCAACGATGCCCAATACAAAATGCCATACCACAATACAAAATTACTTAACAGGCTGCATTGAAGTGCCAGCCTAGCTACATAATAACACTTATGCTTGTTTTTTCCAAAGATGCCTAATATAAAATGTCATGCCACAGTAAGGATAATACCACTGATCCTGCTTGCTTTATCAAATATGCCCAATACAAAATGTCATGCCTCAGTAAGAAATGGCTTGATTGGTTGCATTGAAATTGCCAGTCTTGTTTCATAATAACACTTATCATGCTTGCTTTACCAAACATGCCCAATACAAAATGTCACGCCACAATCAGAAATGGCTAGACTGGCTGCATTAAAATGCAAGACCAGCAACATAACACTTATCATGCTTGCTTTATCAACCATGCTCAGTAAAAAATGCCATGCCCGCTCCATGGTGTGCCAACGCCTTGCAGTCAGACATAATCACAATAATGATTAATGTGATTATGTGTGATTGCAAGGCCCGGGGGGGCTGGGGTAAAACATGTTGTTTTTACTGGCCATCGATCATAGATGCCCAGTAAAAAAATGACACACCTGTCACCTGAGTCCCAAGCTCTTTACACATGTGCACAATCAATGTGGTTATGTGTGTATGCCAGGCACTGAGGGAACCTGGGGCGGGGATGGTATTTTTTACTGGAGATGTATCATAGATGTCCAGTAAGAAAAATACCATGCCACTCCCCTGGGTCTCATAGCGCCAAACACACACTCACAAATAAAGTGATTATGTGTGTGTGCAAGGCACTGAGGGGCCAAGGGGACAGGTATGGTATTTTTTACTAGACATCTGTCCAAAAAAGAAATACCATACCTGTCCCCTGGGCCTCACAGCGCCAAACACACACACAATCAAAGTGATTATGTGTGCATGCAAGGCGCTGAGGGGTCCGGGGGGCAGGTATGATATTCTTTACTAGACATCTGTCATAGATGAGGTGCTGTGTGGCCCAGGGGACAGGGATGGTATTTTTTTACTGGACATCTAGGATAGATGTACACACACATACACACACACCAATTAAAGTGATTATGTGTGTATGCAAGGCGCTGGCGGCCTGGGGGGGCAGGTATGGTATTTCTTTACTAGACATCTATCCTAGATGTCCAGTAAAAAAAGTACCATCCCTGTCCCCTGGGCCACACAGCACCTCCGATGGAGAGCTGATATTGGGTGGTGGGAGGTGGTTTGTGCAACAAAGGCATTTTCAAAATGCCTTTGTAGTACAAACCTCCTAGCCCCACTCACCAAAATCATCTCATCACATAATCATTACACAGCAAGCACTTGTTGTCTCATTCAGAGTCACAAGCACCCATCATGTACTCACTCATAACAAGCATACATGCATCCATAAACATATTTAAATAATAAATATACAAATACACACATTTGCACAATATACACACAAAACATACAGACAGCAAGCACTCTTTCTTTCACATGAGCACCCATCATGCACTCACTCATAACACAAGCATGCACGCATCCATACACATATTTAAATAATAAACATACATACACACACATTTACACAACATATACACATCAAGCACTCTCTGTTTCATTCACACGAACAGCCATCATGCACTCACTCACAACACAAGCATACACGCATCCATACAGATTTAGACAACATACACACTGCAAGCACTCTTTCATTCACAAAAGCACCCTTCATGCACTCTCATAACACAAGCATACATGCATCCATACACATACTTAAATAATACATAAATGAGCATACAAACATACAATAATCTCCGTGTATTGGAACCCTAAAAACATCTCAGATGACGAGTTTCTTAAGACCATCGAGAAAGTACTGGACCACCTATTCACCGAACTGCACATTATAATATGGGCACATTATAATATGCAGAGATCTAAATGCCCGATGTCCTCCCACTCCGGCCAAACAGCAGAAACCCAAAACCCCAGCAGAAAAAAGAGGAGCGCGATGGTTAGAGCTAATGGCGTCACGTGGTTGCTATAATTTCGATCAGGATTGCCAACCTGGGAAAGAGACACCTTCAGGGCTACAATCGACCACATCTTCGCATCAGACAACTTACTAAAGCTGGCGACGTCTTTTGAAATCATCAAGACCTCAGCAAGTGACCACAATCTCCTGAAAGCTACATGGGAAATCCCAAATCGTGCGACCCAGCTTTGTGAATCACAAATTGAGCCCAACTCCCAAGGAAATCGCCTCAAACTGACAACAGAAAGAATAAAAATTCTAAATTCCAACTACCAAAAAGAATTGTTGGGTAATGCACCGAATATGGTAGTAACACCAGATTACCAACTACTATTGAGCCCGTATAAGATCAGGGCAAGAAAAAAACCTGCAAGAATCGACACCAAAACTCATCAATACGACACGATTTTAGTTGCAAAAAGAGCCTTGCTAAGACGCCTAAAAAGAAAAGCAAAAAAAATAATTCTCCAACAGCTTTAAGGGAAGCAAGTAAAGAAGCAAAATCATACGAGGCTTGGCTGAGAAATCATCGGATCTTTCTGTACCAAAAAGACTCAGAAGCGATGCTAAAAAAATTGGGGAGCAAAAACACGGGAGAGTTCTGGTCCTTAATCAAAACATCGGGAGCGCACACAGCACCTTTGCAAGAAAATTGTGTGAACGAAGAAACTTGGACAGCGCACTTTTCAGCCCTTTTCAAGGGCCCAGATGGCCAGCCGCAAAACAGTCTCAGAGAACAACACTCCATGGTGCAATCTCTCGAACGAAGATGACATTAAATCAATCATCCGGAAATTAAAAGCCTCACGAGCGCCAGGGCCGGATGGAGTGACCAACATTGACCTTAAAACCTTAACGGATGAGTGGGCACCCTTCATTAGCAAGGTGTTTGAAAATTGTGCCAATGCAAGAACTGTACCGGGCTCGTGGACCTCATCTGTTATGGTCCCCTATTGGCCAATCGCGCTTTTAGATTCCATCGGAAAAGTGTTCGGCATGCTATTACTGCGCAAATTCCAAGCATGGGCAAAGTCCGCCCCGCTAAATGACCCTTTTCAAGTTGGTTTTCAGAAGAACTCAGGGGCCTCAATAAACATCATGATCCTGACCGTACTGAAAAGTAAAGCACTAGAAGGGACTACAAAAACGTATTTAGCGTTCATAGACCTCACCCAGGCATTCGATAAGGTGGAAAGACAGTTGCTCTTGGACAAACTTTCTGATGCAAATGGCCCTAAAAAGATCATGGACCCAATAAAAGCATTATACTCGAAAACATCAATGCAGGTAAATCTGAACAGAAACGGCACCTTATTGGAAAAAATCCCAATAAAAAGGGGGGTAAAGCAGGGCTGCCACCTGGCCCCGGCACTGTTTACCGCTTTTATTGGAGACTATAAGGACTCAACGAAAGCCGTCAACGCATTTCCACCAAAAGTTGGGGGAATCCAAGTTCCAAGAATCCTCTAAGCGGATGACATCACTTTGATGGACCAGACACCGATTGGCCTCAAACGCCAGTTAGCAAACTTATCAGAGTACATCAACAAAAACAAGCTACAAATCAACACAAAAACAACAAGATAATGATCGTAGGCAAAAAGAATAAGTGCGCTCCCTCAGCTTCTTGGCATTTGGAAAATATGCTGATCGAAACAGTCCCAAAGTTTAAATACTTGGGGTCATGCTGGATAATACCAGACAAGAAACCAGCATGCAAAGCTTCATCTGGTCCAAAGCACGCACTATGGCAACACAAGCGCGCATGCTGGACAATACATGTGGTCGTTTTTCGCTGATGCCGGCACTAAAGTACTACAAAGCAAAAGTCACCCCATGCCTGACGTACGGCGCCGAGGCAATGCCCACGCTACCGGATAAAACCTGGCAAAAGATCGAAGGCTTTTTCTGGAGATCAGTGCTTTCTGTCGCAAAATCAACCTCGTTACCTGCAATCAGGAGAGAATTGGGACTGATCTCTCTAAAAGCATCAGTGGAAAACAACAGCATGTCATTGTATATAAAAATTCTTCTTCCAGAGTCACCGACCTTGTACAATTTGATGAGCACTGAAATCAAAACAGGTGGTTCAAAAATGTTAACATCGTGGGCTACAAAACAAATACAAATGAGCAATTGAAGTCAATCGCTTGTTCACATGAAGATCTGTTCTCAAACCCGCTCAAAATAAAAAGAAAACTAGAGAAACTGGACTGGATAACCACATTGGAGATGTCTGAAAAGAACAAACTCTTAAGCCATCTGCCACCTTTTCAAAGGAAATTTAATGATCATGGGGAAATCTACAAAAGATTTCCTAGCAGACCATTGAGACAGTTTTTTCTAAAAGCGAGGCTGAATCTACTGCCAACAAATGAGATCTTCTACATCAGAGGCATCACCTCAACAAACATCTGTAGGCTGTGCAAAGACGCGGAGGCAGTGGAATCAGTCTGACACTTACTCACATCATGCCCAGCACTACAAAAAATGAGACAAACTTATTTGTCAACTGTCCTAGAGTGCTCTTTAATTTGTGAGGAGGAGACATGGTGGCCCGTCTAATAAGCGGGCAAAAAACTTCATGGGCAATTGCCACAGTAAAAATTCTACAATACGCTTTTGCGTTGATAGCGCAAAGAGAAGGAGAAATAGAAGGTCGGCAGCAGACAGAAAATTGAAAATAGGAAACGGAAAAGTAAACCTTTGAAAACATAAGGAAAAGAAAGCACAAAGAGACTGATAAAGTGTGCAAAGCTGGGAGACACCTTCGTCTTCGTTTAAGCCAAACAGTATGTTTGTTTTTTTTATTTTTTTTATTTTATACGGTTTATACAAACCTTTTAAAAAACAAACGACATACAATAAAACCCCTCCTCCCCATCTCAATCTTCCCGCTTGCTCATAGCAATCCGTTCGTGACACTAATTGTGTCTCATAACTCCTCAACAGTCCAGATTGAGTAAGGAACAAAATGACTTAAGTAATGCTTAAATTCAATGTACAATAAACGCTATTTCCTTGTCAATTAAGCTGTCTTTCAAACGTTTTTTCAATTCATCAAGAAATATTACTAGAAAGAACATACGTTTACGGTTTGATCCATCAAACATCCGTTCCCACCAGTCAGCTGCACACATGGCCTGATGTTTCAAGATTACAGGGCCAAGGGTACGAGTTCTCAGTGTACGTAAATTTGGGCAAAAGAGAATTAAGTGTTTAAGAGTCTCTTTACAAGATTCACAAAAACGACAAGACAAGTCTGTATTTGGTTTGTATAAACTTAAGCGTTCTTTAGTGTCCATTAAGTTTAGTCTAAACCACATATACAGTGTTCTTGATTTTTGATCTGGGAATTGAGTCAAGTATGCTTGAAGATTCCCACATGTTCTTGCCTCACCTGGTACTTCAGATAATAGTCTTGTTTTACGTCTTTGTTCGCATGTTTGGTCCCAGTCCGAGCTCCACAGTTTTTTTTTGCTATCTCTGGATTTTCCAGCAACATTGATAACTTGATGTCGTGCACTTCCAGAACCTCCATGCAGAACTTGTTCCACATAAGTAGGGAAGTACAGTCAGACCCCTTCCTTGCTTTTAATATCTCAAACTGCAAGCAAGGTGTCGATATTTTGGTTTTCCTGAACAAACATAGTAAGTTCCTACTAACTCTTGAGAGTAGCCCCAGTTCATAGTGAATGCAGGCAGTTGCAGTACCTCTTGGCAAATGCAACACTTTCACCCAGAAGATGTTTTCCAATGTGTTCCAAAGGTCGTATGAACACCCAAATGCATTTTCAGCACCGTAGATTATGGCTGGAACAGCTTTTTGTTGGTAAAAGGCTATGGTTGTTTTTAACGAAAATTTCCCATACTGCCTATTAATTATGGAGGCTTGGCACGCTAGTTGCCGGCATTTAGATTTCGCTAGCTCTGCCCATGGAGCGTCATCTATGTTTGAATTTATTCTCATGGCCAGATATCTTGTGTCGCGTAGAGTGTTTAACTTAGTCTTTTCGAGAAACCACACTTGTTTCTTCTGGTTATTCTTTACCGTCCGTAGGTTTTGCATTGTCAGTGTTTCACACTTTTGTTTGTTAATGTGCAAGCCATTCTTACCCACGTAAACTTCTAGTGCATCAAGTTTGCGTTGCAATCCGATGGAAGTCATATCTAGAAGTATTGAATCGTCGGTATACAGAAGCAAACTCACGTGGGTGCCGTTTATCTTAGGTGGAAAAGAAGACATTTCACTGAATATTTCACCAACATCGGATAGAAACAGGTTAAAAATGATAGCGGCCAATGGACAACCCTGTGTCACGCCTTTAAATGTTTCTATGGGCTTAGAAAGAGTCCCATTTCGGTCTAGCCGAATTCTGATATTTGTGTTGGAATGAAGTTCTCTAATTGCTTCCATGAGACTCTCGGGGCAGTTTCATGCCTTCAGTTTTTTCCAAAGAATTCCTCTATCAATGCTATCAAAAGCATGGGAAAAATCTATAAATGCCAGATGTATTTTTGTGCTTGTTCTTATGGCTTCCATTTTAAAAAGATTCAGTAATAGGAGATTGAGACCACAGCCCACACCCTTCACAAATCCAGCTTGTCTTGGATCTGTGTGGTTGGACTTATTGGCCCACTCCAGCAGCATCTGCTGCAGTTGAGTCGCATAGATCTTTCCTATAACATCAAGAAGGGCAATAGGTCTATAATCCTTTGGGTTAGACCTATTGCCCTTCTTAAAGATCGAACTACAATGGCGCTCTTCCAAGAGGTCGGAGAAGCTTGTTTACCCAATATTCTTTCGAATAGTGTCATACAGAAATCAGCCCAGGCTTCTGGATTCCGCTTGATGGTATAATTTGTAAGGCCATCAGGACCTGGGGCTCTAGATGCGTGGACTCTTTTTATCGTGCTTAAGATGTCTTGCCGATCAAACTTCAAATCCCAGTGAGCCAGTTTCGAGGAATAACATTTTTCCACATAACCCTCTTTACTGAACATGTCAGTATAGAAGGAAATCCAAGTGGCTTCAGAGACTTAATTTGCTTGCAGTGAGTCGTGAGGCGCAAATTTGTTGTTAATGATCTTCCAGAATTCTGATGAACTCTTATTCGTCATTTTAGTCATCATATTCTCTGAATCATTCTGCAAAAGAATGGCTTTGTGGGACTTACATCAGTTCCTATGGGCTTGTCTGAGTATTTTTTTCTTTGAATCCAAGGCCACCTTGTTTCCCTTCGATAGATTTCTTAGTTCATATTGCATTAATCTTTTGCGCTGTTGTACTTGCAAATCAAATCTATGCTTATGGACACATTTTTTGTGTTTCAAGCCTTGTTTATGCTCGGTAAACTCTGTTAGTAGATGACAGTATTCAACTTGATTGTAAGCTTGATTTAGATTAGCAACAATTTTTTTAACTTCTCTGTCTCCAAGTTCGAGACGTATTCTGCTCGTATGAACAGATACCGCATGAGACCAAGATGGAAAAGCTGATGAACTTAGCATGTTAAGGCTCATTATCACCATATCGTGGTCACTCTGAGCCATCTTTTTGACCTCTAACCGAGTTGCTCGTGTGTGCACTACATCTGTCACAAACATATAGTCCAGGACTGAGTGTTAGTTCAGTCTTCTCCAAGTTGGATTTGCAGGGATGTCGCCTGCCACGTAACCATTTAACATAGACAAACTTCTGGCTTCCATTTCCCGACACCATTTGACAGCAGCTTCTTTGCAAGCAAGGGTTACACCTTTCCGATCAAGTTTCAAGTTTACATGCTTCACGCAGTATGTGTTAAGATCTCCACAGATGATCAAATTTGGAGCTTCAGCATCTTCTAACAGGGCATCTATTATTGTAGTTATTTGATCAATAACTGGTGTCTTTCCTGTCACTGAATGATTCCAGTAAACGTTAATGATGTTAAGGACATGAAGTACCCCATTTGTTTCACGTGAGGTCAAAACTTTTGCTGTCTGAATGAAAGGGGAAACGTTAGTAGAATATTCAATTCTGAGGCCAATCTATTTCCTTACTGCAATCATCAAACCTGCCATTGGTCTTCCTTTGGATTGTTTTATTGCAGGATTTAGCGCAGTTTCAAAGTCTTGTAAGATAGGACAACCAGACAGCCATGTTTCCTGTAAAGAAACCAGATCCACATCTTGAAGTCAGGGTGTTTGAAATAGATGGCCAAAACCTCTTGTGTTCCATGAACCCACCTTGAGGGTGGTCCTTTCTCCTGACACCTGACATTATTGGGTCAAATTGCAGTTTAAAGCAGACACAATCCAAGCCCAATCACTTATCTGATTGGAACTTTCCGGCTCAGCTGCAAGATCACTTGGTAAGGAGGACAGCTCATTGATGATAATTTTGATTTGATTTCCAGAATTCAGCGAGATGTCTTCATTCCGTTCAATAGCAATCATTTCTTTCGGTACACATGCTGGAGCATCAGTTAAGATAAGTGGATGCGGGATGGAACTGTTGCGCACATACTTGTAATCGATAGAGTTCATACGGGATTCCACTTCCAAGCACCTGTCTACGCTCTTATAGATGTCAAACCCAAGAGATAGCAAGACAGGACTAGCTTCTAGTAAAATGTCATAGATTATTTTAGAGTACATGTGCAAAGTGACTTTGTCATCTCTTTTTGTATCACAGAATTCCACAATTCTTAGATCTTCTGAGACAATCGTTCTGAAACTCGGAATTAATTGGAATAAGCGTAACACGTTGTGACGATTTAGGATCAGATTATCTGCGTTGTCATTTCTTTCTAAAGTCACCTTGTGGAGGTTCTCCGTCTGCATTTTGTTAATGACCGTCTTGGGGACATTCTTTAGAGTCCGCAGGGGACTCTGCATGTTGCGACATGTTGCCTGACTATTAGCCTTTGCTGAGGTCTGTGTTTATAGTTTCAGCACTTCCTTCTGCTTGTTTTTGAAGCCTGTATGTTGATTGTTCTCTCGAAAATTTCATCCACTCCGAGATATAGAGGAAGGGATTACGTTCATGGGTTTAATAGGATTTATAAACACACAAGTTCTGAGCAGCTGATTGCGTTTAGCCTCCAACGTCAAAAATATAGGTGAATTAGACACTTCTTCTTGGTTTGTCAATTATGATCTTTTTTGGCGAGTTTACCAAACAGTTTTTGGTAAATAAAAATACAAAAAAAATACGAAATAAACGAACATACAAACAAACACATTTACACAGCATACACACAGAAAGCGCTCTCTCCTTCACACTAGCATCCATCATCATATATTCATCACCTAACAACACAAGCATGCACGCATCCATACACATAATTTTAATTTAAAAAATGAACATAAATGAACGTACCTTCTGCCGCGGGTCCAGAGGTTCCAGTGGCCATGCCCCCTGCAAGCATGAACAGGAATCAGGAAGTTTCCTGGTTCATGCACATGCGTGCAAGGGGCCTGAGCATGGGACCGGAGATAGCCCACTCCAGCCTGCTCTGTCTGTATGTGTGAAGAGGCACAGGTGCGTCCCCTAGTACATACAGATGTGTAGTTCCCAGCCAGCATTTCTAATGAGCCAGGTGAGCCTGGGGAAGCAAACGTCCCCAGCCTTGCATGGCTCATTGTGCTTGCATGGCTGGGGAAATTAAACTGTGAAAGGGAAACAAAGTTTCCCTTTCACAGTTAAGAGCACTCCCTCAGCTGAAAAAAAGAGCTGAGGGAGTAATCGTATTTTTCTGGGCTGGCTCCTCTATAATGGGTGAGAGGGGCCAAGACCTGGTGGGTCGACGCCTCTTTTCCCATTATGGATGAGCCACCCCTGCTTTGAACATTGACACTTCACACAGGAGCAATTCTTCCAAACCGCCAATAGGCGTTAGTATAAGCTTAAGGAAGAGAGCAGAAAAGAAAGGAGAGAGCACAAGTGCAGGGTTAAAAATAATAGCTACAAGAAGGGCAATTTAACATCAATCACACTCAGTGTAGGCATAAAATTAAATAGAGAAATATTCCCACCGAACATTGCATTGCAGGTGGCAGTAGGCAGAAAGTGTCATGTCAGTAAATGACGAGATGCTGTTAAAGGCAAGTTGATGCACTCAGCACACATGTGATATAATTAATATAATTGTCTTCAAATATATTATGAGCTCTTTTGAAGTGCCTCCTATTTTTCTCGGCTTCCTAGTTTCAACATCTGCCCAATGAGTATGTTGAAATGTTTTCTTCAGGACTGGCTACCCATGTCTGAAATTGAAAAAATAATAAGACACTACTAAATAGCCCTGTGTCTATCTGACAACTAAATAAGCGAGTTGCTTAAATCAAAAAAACTATTACGAAAATGTAAAAACAACACTTATTGATCTGTAAGAGGATTCAATTCAACACTACAGCTAAGTCAATGCCTAGTCTGGGATACTGAATGGAAACCCTTATTGATATATCTTTATGTCCAGTTCATGCGTTCTGGATGACTACCCCTATATAACACCCCTCCCTTGGAATCCCCCTGACCCCACTGAGCCAAGAAGTATTTCTGTTTTGCAAGTTTAAAGGTTTATTTGATAAGTTAAACAATAGATCTATATATCACACTTTATAATAAATTAATAATTGAATATCACACTTAATCTGATATGATAAAGATTAACAACGGAGAATCTGGCACTAGCACACTTGTGAATAGGAACAGAAGAAGAAGGTGGTAGAGAATGCTTTATATAAGTTCAGATGGATGTAATGTTGAATGAAAATGCAATACAGAAAATACTCAATATGATTTCAACAAAACAATGTAATCACTTTTCTCTGGCAATCCCCTCCCCCCTTTATGCAATGCAAGGAAATAGAAGGAAAGCACACAGTTCTCAGAAATGCAATCAAATGTAATTCAGTTCACCCCAGCAAGCTTAGAGTACAGATCGGAGTTTTAAACACAGGCCCAAAAGGCTTTTATATGTGCTGGCAATGAAGTGAAAAATATACTAAACTGCTTTTAATTCCCTCTAGAGGTTCAGGGTGAGTGGTATCAAGTTAATATTAGTCCAGACTCACTTTAGCAAGGATCTAGGATGTAACTAGCAGGTTAAACGAATTTTTGGCAACTGAAAGCAAGAAAACTGCTGTTTTCACACGTTGAGAAATTTGCAAATCGCGGCAAAATTCGCGAGTGCTTCTTTCGCGATTACGGCAAAACTATAGGGGGTAGGAATGCGGTTCTAGGTTCGTAGAAAAGCCACGATTCCCAGCCTTCAGAGGAAAGTTACTGCAAGTCTCTAGCACAAACGGTCACGGAGATATGAGCGATTAAATAAAGGTCGTTTTTCAGATTTGAAATTTTAAAGTTCAAAAAGACAAGTGCAGCTTGCAACTAGAAAATGACAGGTGACAGCTTTACAAATGACAGGTGACAGTTAGGAGGCAGTTCTACTTAGGTTAAAATAGATTGAATTATATTATTTTAACTAAGAGATTGGTTCTGCACAGTTTGCTAGGTACTCACACTATATTCTTGAATTAAATGGGCCTCGCCACGGATCTGGTCAGGTTTTAGACTGAACTCTGGTCTGGCCTCTGCACTTCAGTGATCTGGGTCAGCTCTGCTCTCTCTCTGGTTTTGGATACTGCTCTGCTTTCTCTGGGTCTTTCTGCACAGCTTTCTCTGGAGATTGATGGATTTGAAGTCTGGATCTCTGGATGTGCTATGGTCCGGCAGAGCACGTTGAAGCAAATGGAATTGAAGGTCCCTATCTGTCCTGTCTGTCTGCTTTTATCTGTTTTTAAAATGGGTGTGTGTGCAGCATCACTAGACCCTACCCCTCTCCACTTGTCATTGGCCCAATTCTCCCCTCTCCCATGATTGGGGAAGGAACTGTGAGTCAGAGCAATGTCATTTTACAGGCTGCAGAAAGTCCACTCCTCCTGTCAACTTGCACACAAATCTATATTTGCTCAAAAAACATATTTGCACAGGTACACATTTGTTTAAAATTACATGCACCCTTCACATATCACAGGAGGTATACCCTGTCCAAATCTGCTCTTCCTGGGGGCTTGGGTTAAAAAATGGCACATATTTCACTTTTTAACTGGTTTCGCAATATCGGACATTACCCCAAATTTATACACATGTGCGCAAGGAGTATGGACATTAGTTGATGAAGTGTCAGATTTTTCACATGCACACATTTTGAGTAATATCCTCTTTTCCGCTAAAACCCCCCTGAACATACCACCGGGTCCTAACACGTCTTAAAATGTGGGCAGAAAAATCAAAAGAATTATGGTATCATTTAAATCATTTTCACAAGTCCGCTCTATGAATGATCCATCTTTTTAGAGTTAGGTTCTGGCCCCAAAGGGGTGTGGTTTCCCCCCAGCACAAGGTTGAATTTCTGGTTTTTCCAGTTCTGCCAAGCCAGCTTGCTCTCACAGGCAGTGCCCCTCCCCTGTCCTTCCAGGAGGAAGCTCCATTTACGACTCCCGCCAATAAAACATTTGCCTGAGTCAGGACAGGGCTTTGTTCAGAGCTCCTGTATTCTGTGGGGGCTCCCCTTAATTCAATTATCAGAGAGATGGCATATCCTTAGTGTGGCCAGCAAAAGGCAGATAGGCCTGGGAATACAGCTGTGACTCAAGTTTCACTCCTGATGGGGGGTAGTTGCCAGGCAAAATTGGAATCTCTTCAAGCCAGTTTTTAGCTACATGTCATTTCTGTTCCCCAGTTTTCTGCATTCAAATAAAACTAAACATTTTTACATATGCAGCTAGAATGCTGATTCTAAGTTTAAAACTATGACATTTAAACAGTTGAAACCTATGTGACACTCAAAAGTAGGTCACTCAGTCAATTTAAACATTTAGATTTTTAGTGTCTTTCAGTCCAAATTTACTTAAACTGCTGAAATCCACAGCTCAGCCAGTCTTGTTATAAACCTTCAAGTCACTTCAGAATATAACTTTACATTGGATCCACCTCTCAGTAAGTCTTTCTTTGGCCTGCTTTGGGTTCATTTATTCAGTTTTAAACAAAATCTGGTGGTTTTAAAACGCCGGCTTTCTGATAGTGGTGAGTACTGGTACTGCACCCCTTTTTGGGATTTAAGAAAATGAATTCCCAACAGTTATGGGTTTGCTTTTGGCAATCAGCATTGCCATTCCCAATGGTTTCAGACTACTGTGTGGGTAGTCCAATGGTGGTTTTAGGCAGTGTCCTTCTGTGCCCATAACATCGGCAAAATGGGTGGCAGCCTATTCTTCATGCATTTCCCTGGGCATTTTCTGGGAAGCTCTGGCCATCATGATGTTTTCCATGTCAGTACTGCACAGTTTTGAGGTAGGGCTTGGATGCGTGGATAAAAACATCCCACAGATCCCTTCTGGAACTGCTTGCATCATACTGGCTCCAAGAAGTTGCACAATACACCAAACCAACCAAGCAAAACAGAATGACACTTTAATTATCTTTCTAAATGCGGTATATCTATACCTGCCTGCCCACTCGGGTGATAGTGCCACTCTTCGTCTGGTTTCTCATTCCAAACCTCAGTGGGATTCGAATATCACTAAGTGGAAACAAGAATGAACATACCACTAGTGAAAACCGAAGGACTCTGATATCACAATCCCATAAACCAAACTGTGGTAAAAAAAAATGCTGCCATCAAAGTCTAAAGCCTACCTCCAGGTATGATGCAAGAAACATTTGGGCTGAACTACACAAAATACCCAGACTCGGCATTAGTGGAAAATGTTGCTTTAATGTGACAGGCCACGGCTTATAAACTACACTAACCTGGACCCTCTTCCTTACAGATTAAACAAAACATTAACATGTAGGTAAACCCGCTTCCACCCCACCCATTCCCTCGCTTCATATATTCCTTCCCCCTTCAATTCCCCACATCTTGCCAAACTTTAGCCATGTCCTCTCCCCGAGCCACCGCCCAAATTTCTTCCCTACCTCATCCCCTCTCTTGTAACCCCGCGCTAGCCTGTCCATTCAAACAGCACTAACCACCCTCCTTAACGTGACAATAATCCTTTGGCTTCAACCAACCATCATTTAACCAACCGTGGCCCCAGCAACAGCTCCAATATCCCAAATCTCCCCAATATCCCCAAACCCCAAACTCACCAAAACTCTTTTCTTCAATGAAAGCCAGTCTGACCTATCAAATCAGCAACATAGAAACACCTCAGTACAAATCTCCCTTTCCCCGGCTGCCCTTACCTGTCACCCATAAAAACAGTGTTCCTCCTCATTACTCACCTCCCCTTAGCTTGCAATACTACCTTCAAACCAAAGTTAACAGGGTGGGTGAGCGGGCAACACGGAACAGCGTTAACCACCAAATGTTCCTGAACCTTCGCCAGCACCCATATAAATAACCTGTGGGGGCACTCTATCCCCTGGCCAGCTCGCTGGCCAGGTGCAGCGCCCAAACTCTCCCCAGGGAATCCGTAGGTTTGCCCTGTCCCTTTCCTCACCTCTATTTTCCACCTTAATAGAGATTTCTTCCTGGGCTAAATCCTTCTCATTTTATGACCTGACATTTGCTGTATGCCAACAAAAAGAGTATCATAGTTTCAGGACTCGAACAAATGCTGCAGGGTCCGCCTGAGTATTGTGTCACACATATCTTTTCAGATGACCAAAGTGGATTTGCAAAGCGTGGCACAATCGATCTACTGCGTTGTCTTCCTGTTAATGAAAGGTGATGTGGTGAACAGAAACCAACCTGTCTCTGCCTTATGCCACCACACCTGCCAGTAACATCTTAAAGAATGTGTTTAACATCTTCCTCCATTTAATTTTACCCATATACAATTCAGTTTCTCCAGCAGCTCTGTAGCACGCCTGCCCGTGGTCTTGTACCGATGCATAGTCAAAATCCGGTGCCGTTACTAGCGCGTATGTGAGCATTTTATTTTATTACGCCTGAGTTGTGGGTTCCTGAGCGTGAGCCAGGGCTCTAGAGAGTGTTTCGTCGATAATGAATACACCGGGGTCACCACCTCCGGCTACCATGCATGTTTTGTTTAACTTATCCTGTGTGTGTGTGTCACTCATATATACCTATTGATGGTGCTCCCTGGTTTTCTCATTCAAGTGCACGTTAGGGGTATTGTGGCCCATATCTGCCTTAGCCTGTCTGATGTTGCATCTGAAGAGTCACCTTTCACCCTTGTACTTTGCAGTGGACAAAAGCTTTTGGTCAGAGTGGAGCGAATGGAGCCTGTGCAAGCCACCGTGCGGAGCATCGGCCAGAAGCCGTGTCAAGCGGTGCCAGCCCGTCTTCCCAGACTATCCGTAAGTGTTTGTGGAAAGCTACCCCAGATAATTCTAGTCTATTTTTCTTTAATGAGTGGTACGTGGACTTTGGTAGGATCATTTTTATACAATAATAGTATCCTGGGCCTATCACATTCTTGTCATAAGGTTAATGGACAAACGGCATTTTCAGGTAATGAAAGAACCAATATTCCAAGATGGCGACCATTCTTATGTCAAACTAGCACAGTCTAAGTGCCGAAAGTGCCCTTATGTTGTGCAGCACACGTGGCATACGTTCATGGATCGTGGGGGCCCAGCTCCTGCTGCCCCCTGGGGGGTCTCATTCATTTTCCTGAGATGCCGTCCATCATGCTCTTGTCCGGCCACTCATGGTGGAAATACCATGAGATCCCAGTGTCATTCTGTAACTGGTGTTATTTTTGTTATTGCCTGTGAGGGTTTTGGGGTGCATATGGGAAACTTCCCTGCCAGATAGATGCCCTAGGGTGAGTATGAAGGCCTTCTTGACTAAACCACAAAAGGGCGCTGGAAATTGACTGAGTATGAGACGAAATGTAGCCTTTGCTCCCTCTGCTGGTGAGCCCTCATGCAGCGCCTGGCTGGAGTTTTGCTCAGGGTTGGGGTCTCACAGGAAGCATATTCACTATGGTGGCTTTAAGCTTATGACAGCACGTGGGCCTGGGCCCATTTCTCAGCAGTTCCGTATTACAACATAGACCATGTCAAATGAAATACCACATTTTAAAGGTTCAACCAAATTGAGTGTTATTCTTCCTAACAACTCGGTCTTGTGTAGCCTCTCAGTTTCACTTTTTGTGTGTGTGTGTTTGTGTCCACCCACGTCTATCCTCTTTGGCTGGTTGCATAAACACGGTGTGGCACTTGGAGGCCTGGATGTGATGGGCACGGTGCTAATGTGATGGTTGGGGTGTACTTGACTGTGTGTAGACAGAGACGGAAGACAGTAAGGTAAGCTACCTGTAAGAAATTAAGAGGAAATGGACTCTAGCACTTCCGTCAAAAGTCCACTCAGGTAATTAGGGCCTGAGGCCTAGTGCGGTTGTAAACCCTAAAGGAAAAACCAATAATAAATGAATAGTATGAGCGGGCCCCCACTTTGAATGTGTGAGAGGGAACTCCAGTCCCCTCTTGTAGTTAAAGGTAAAATCAAGTAGATGACCCCGGGATAGAAACCAGACCAGAGTGTGGGGATAGAAACCAGACGAGAGCGTGGGGCTAGAAACCAGACGAGAGTGTGGGGATAGAAACCAGATGAGAGTGTGGGGATAGAAACCAGACGAGAGTGTGGGGATAGAAACCAGACGAGAACGTGGGGCTAGAAACCAGACGAGAACGTGGGGCTAGAAACCAGACGAGAGTGTGGGGATAGAAACCAGACGAGAGCGTGGGGCTAGAAACCAGACGAGAGTGTGGGGATAGAAACCAGACGAGAGTGTGGGGATAGAAACCAGACGAGAGTGTGGGGATAGAAACCAGACGAGAACGTGGGGCTAGAAACCAGACGAGAACGTGGGGCTAGAAACCAGACGAGAGTGTGGGGATAGAAACCAGACGAGAGCGTGGGGATAAAAACCAGACGAGAGTGTGGGGATAGAAACCAGACGAGAGTGTGGGGATAGAAACCAGATGAGAGTGTGGGGATAGAAACCAGACGAGAGCGTGGGGATAAAAACAGACAAGAGTGTGGGGATAGAAACCAGATGAGAGTGTGGGGATAGAAACCAGACGAGAGTGTGGGGATAGAAACCAGACGAGAACGTGGGGCTAGAAACCAGACGAGAATGTGGGGCTAGAAACCAGACGAGAGTGTGGGGATAGAAACCAGACGAGAGCGTGGGGATAAAAACCAGACGAGAGTGTGGGGATAGAAACCAGATGAGAGTGTGGGGATAGAAACCAGACGAGAGCGTGGGGATAAAACCAGACAAGAGTGTGGGGATAGAAACCAGATGAGTGTGTGGGGATAGAAACCAGACGAGAGTGTGGGGATAGAAACCAGACGAGTGTGTGGGGATAGAAACCAGACGAGAGTGTGGGGATAGTCATCTTATTTCTTTATATGCAGATGATGTCCTGCTGTACTTGATTACTCCTAAAACAACGTTTCCATACATTTTAGAAATATTTGCGGATTTTGGTAAGCTCTCGGGTCTACCTATCAATTAGGACACGTTATCTATCTCCCCTAGACTATGATAGGCGAAGCCAGCGTTCAAAATTAAGTGAATGGAAATTACAGTGCTGCCCAGATAACTTCTGTTACTTAGGTGTCACTATTTAGCATACTCTCGCGACACCTTTGTCAATAACACGCACAAAGCTCTTACTACACTGGATGGCTCACTTGATTTCTGGAATAAGTTGATTATCCTACCGCGATTCCCCTACTACTTTGCTGATATCCCCTGCCAGATACCACCTTTTTTTTACCACTTTAGACATTCAACTCAAGAAATTGTTATGGTGCCCCAAATGACACGGGATTGCATTGCAAACACTCTGTAGACCTACCGCTAGGGGTGGGCTGCGGTGGCGTATTTTTTGAAAAATTATGCATCGCCTCGCACTTACAATATGTAGCTCTCCGATGACGAGAACTCAGAGACTCGGCTTCTGCGAAGTGCAGTTGCACCACACACAATGAAAGAGGCACAGTTCAGGAAAGATCTGAAAACTTTTTTGTTTCAGTAATCATCTAACTGTTTGACAACTCACAGGGACACAGTAACAAAATAACTATTGAGTGACATTTTGTATCTTTACCTTGACATTGACAATTTCAACTGCGCCTCTATACGGTTAAGCCCGTCGTGGGCGCGTTACAAATACACAAAGTCAAAAAATCAAACTGTGGATGAAAACTGAAAACGATAGCACCGCCTCATTGATTAGGACCGGTGTCCTAATATGGAACCAAACCTATGTCAGAATGAGGCTAGGGACTTCCTATTTACTGGATATCCCACTGGGCACTGGGCACAAGGTCCCCTTTACACTACTGCAACCCCATCAATCAAAATGGAAAAAACAAGGCATAGCGACCTGGGGCGACATATTTTCGAACAAACACTTGGTTACCATTTAAGGAATTGAAAAACATTCCTGATATACCAGCAGGGCAATTCTTAACCAGCATTACCATGCTTGACAGAGCAAAGTGTTACTTGGAAAGGCTGCTGTCGGAACCACCCCTAGATCATATTCTAAATGCACTTTACGAGTGTGCTGACGGCGTTAAGAGGGAATTTTAATATATGAAGCGTTAGTAGATAATTCTTCTCAGACGGGACTGATCATCAGAGGGGGACGGGAGAAGGATTTGGGCTGTACCGTTCAAGAGACGGAAAGGGAATCACGGCTTCCCTACCCAAAAACAATGTTGAAAAAACAGTGTTTTATGTAAATAGAACTCAGTGTGCTTCATAGAGTTTACCTAACCCCAGGGGAAATGACAAGAATGTTTCCTGTCTCCACTGATAGCTGTCCTAATTGGCAGCTGGAGGATGCTGGCCTGATGCACATGCTGAGAGCATGTCCGAAAATGTCCCAGTACTGGGAACAAATCCGTAATAGGCTAGCGAACCTTGAGTTAACACGCCTCACTCCCACCCCTGGAATATATCCATTGGGCTCCCGTTCTCAAATATCCCAGAGATGAGTATCAGGCAAGAGCTTAAATTTGGCCCTGGTGTTGGCGATCAGGTGCATTGCTATGGCATGGAAATCCCAATCGAACCTCAACCTTCTGACCTGACTTAAAGACCTGTAAAGATGGCGAAGAGATTCAACACATGCAACGGGCATCTACACACTACAACCAGGAGGTCAGGGTGCAATGGGAAATAATCTTGTTAAAAGTTATTCAAGCAACAGAGGATAACCCTAGGTAAATTGCTGCTTTCCCCTCCTCGATTTTAACCCTTCATGTTGAGAATACTGTACATGTTGTATGCATGCGGGGAAGCTGCATTTGGATATGTTTAAACCCATAATTCAAATGAGTTGTGGGAGAGGCACATGCGTGTAATGGGAGAGTGGAGGTGGATTGATGCAGGGGGGAGGAGCGTGACATAGTCACTGTCTGATGTGGGCGGAGCCCCTGATAATGGAAGACCTACACACCTGGGTTGTTTTATTGATGCTATGATCTGTACTGAGAAGTCTGCCGTGGTGTCTCTGATTGCCTGTAATCACCGTTGATTTACTGTTATCTGTAACACCTCAATAAAGAAATAAAAAAAAGATAAAAAATCAAGTCAATAAATCCTAACATAGCATTATATGTACAAATACATGAATTACACATGGAGATTGTTTTAAACTGTAACATGGGTATATATATATTTTTTTTTACCCCAGGCTCTGGGGTGCTTGTGGCTTTCTTGTTCTTCCTGCAAATCCCCATTGGGGGCTGCACAGGAAGAAGGTTATTGGCCCCCTCAGCACACTGCTGTTTGCAGTGGAGGGATGGGATTCAGTTTTCTCTTTTCAGTTCCGTAACACAGTGCACAGAGGAGCAAACATCCCCCGACAAAGAGCGCTTGTTGATGTGGGCCCATCAAAGCCCGGGAGCGGGGCCCCACTTCGTTTCATCTATTTTTCCTATAGTGCTGGAGCAGCGCACCAAGGGGTGTAGGGGAGTATCGCCCCCCCCCATTGAGGCACAACAGGCCTCATTAGGACCCAGGCGGTAAGGGGTTTACGGCGGCGTAAACAGCGCCGACCCTTACCGCCTGATTCCGAGGTCCCTTAGCGCCATGGAGGATTTAACACCTGCTTTTAGCAGGTGTTAAAATCCATGGCGCTAAGGGACCATGTTGTTAATTACGCCACCGTAATTTACGGTGGCGTAATTAACGCCTTCCCCACTCCCATTATGCCCTATGTGGCAAAAATGGGAATGGGGAAGGGTAAATGGGTTAATGGGGACTTACCGCCCCGCCAACCTCGGAATGGGGCGGTAAGTCCGCCAACCACCATGGCGTAAACATAGTTTATGCCATGGCGGTAAAGGTACGGCCCAGGCGGTAACTTACCGCATGGGTCGTAATGAGGCCCAGTTAGTAAGTCTCCTTCTCTCTCTCTCTTTCCATTTCTCACACATGCTCTCTTCCCCTCCCTCTATGACTCCTTTCCCTTTTTTCACTATCTATGAGTGCAGCGCGGCTCTCCCAATATGTTATTGCAGATAGGGCAGAGATTTGGTGGGGGCAGTTCCCACCCCAGGAGAGAGATTGACTGAGCTGACTCACTCCCCAGAGCTGGGACAGGCACACCCAAGACCTAGTACAGGCCTTGAAAACCCCTGACAGGTCTGCCAGCCTGATAGTCCCCTTTGCGGAACCTTTCTTCATTCCTCTTACCCTCATGGGCTCTAATGATTCAGTCCCAGGGTCAGTCCATTATCCAGTGTTACTTGAGGGGTGACAGTCCACATTCAGCCAAGAACAGGTGTCCCCCTGGAAAAGGACAAACTACACAGGACCATTTAGTGAAAATGGGCCATCGTGTTGTGTATTGTATTGCATGACCTTCTCTAGATGGCATGTTTGCCTCGAATAGGGTTCCTAGGCGCACAAGCAGATATAAGAGAAAACAGTCAGGTGAAAGAATCGAAAGCCAGCGTACAGACAAGCTTGAAGAGCCTAGTCTAGAAAGATCTACAGAGATCCAGGAAGTCAGCCGTAGGTCGAAGGGAAGTGGCTAGAGCATTCCAGAGCATGGGAGCGAGGAATGAAAAAGATCTTCCTCCCTAATGAGATTTGTAAAAGCAAGGAATATTGAAATTAAATTTACTAAAGAATCAAGGGGCCCTGGATGGAATATAGCCAGTGAGATGAGTGCGAGAAAAATAGAATGTTTCCTGGAAAAACATCACTGGGTCAGACAAAGGGCTTTGTACTAGACACGAAGTTGATAAACATGGATGCGATCAGCAGCAACATTCTGAATAAGTAGACGGTGATTGAAGCTACAGTCAGGTAGGCCCAGGTGGACAAAATTGCAGTAGCCCAAACTGGATTTTATGAAGGCACTGATAATTGAAAGTTTGCAAGAAGGTGTCAGGAAAGTGTATCAGGGGTCCTCCGAAGCAAGTCATGCTGGAACACCAAAGCTATCTAAAAGGAGCGTACACCAGACCGGAAGTAACACAGTTTATTAAGGCACAGATTCAGCTGGGAGAGCATGGTTCCAACAGCACAGTGGAACAGATCTGAATAAAAAGAGCTGTCAACACCGCCCACTGCAGACGTAACTTTTATACATGAAAAGCATCATTTGCATGAACTAGATTAATACAATTGTTGCTACATTTTGTGAAAGCTGATTGGTGGGACTACGTCAGTGCCTTATATACAGACACACATTAAACAATTTTAATTGGTCAATGCCCTCCTAACCCCCGTTGTCTCACACCACCCTTTGTGATGTCATGAGCCTTCCCACACGGCTCCACAATAACGTATCAAGACATTACGTAATTGTGCTGACCACCGGACCTTTATTCACCTACTGTTGACCAGCTCTCATGAGACACAAAACCAACCTGAGTTTGGCTAAAAAGAGACATTCACATGGCCTCCAACCAATGAGGAGCCCTGCGGACATCGACAAGGACACAAAACACTGTTGCACCCTGGGGACACTGAAACTCTCCCGGTGATTGGTCTCCTCCTGGTTCACCCCTTCACCCCGCAGCCCTCTTCCCAAGCCGATCTGCCAAAGGGCAATTTTGAAACTGCTTACCCTACCACAGTTTGAATTCTTAATTGCCTGTGTTTATTTGTTCATTCTCTACGTTTCCAAGCGAGCGCCCAGGTGCCTGGCTCACTGGCCTTGAAAGTATCTGCTGGTCCCATGTCCCAGCGACTGTGGTCTCCTGGGAACGGCCAACTTGCAATATCTCTCCAGCACACTGCTGTGGCAGAGCGCTTGAGAAATTCTTGTCTGCCCAAGACACAAGGCCTCTGTGGCTGCAGAGAGACAAATCATTTACTTACCTGTGGCCTATGCTCTGAAATAACTGTTATGTTATTCACATTAAGCTGAACTTCCTAAACTACACACTACCCCTGCACCTTATCCCACCGCAGTGTGCCCCTGTGCCCCCATCCCCACTTGGTACTTCCATTCCCACTCTTCCCCATTGACTTCTCTGGCTGCACCTGCACACACGGCACATATGTTGCCCAGTGCAGCTGTCAATGATGCCCCCTACCAGCAGAACCCTCTCCCCATCCGTCACATAATTGGTAGGTGCACCCCCCTTGACAGCATTGAATTTGCAACTTTACTGCAAAAGGAAACATTTGTTTCAGGACAAGAACATGGAAAAACCATGAGAAAGCTACCTGTCGAGTAAGTGTAAGAAACAAAAATGGCAGATCAAGGTTAATGCCAATGCTTTTAATGGTGGGGATGAGTACAAGACATGGAGGAAAGCCTGAATTAGTAAATCCAAAGGCAGGGACCATTGGCAACCAACTTGACCTCAGCCCTGCCACTGTTGACCTTAAGTTTATTAGCCAGGCTGCAGTGGCCATCAGACAGTGTTGGAATCTCTGAGTCACATACCCAGAATGAGGAGCTCGGTGTTGTCAGCTTAAGCATAAATGGTAAGGCTAAAAAAGCAATGAGGTGCACTAGAGAGCAGACACATTAGCTGAAAAGAAGAGTGGGGAAAGAAGAGCACTGGAGAACCACCCCACAAAGAAGATGGTGATATTGTGAAGTGAAAGGGGGCGATGCATTGCTTACCTCTATCCCACAGGAAGATGGTGATGCATTTAAAAGCCGAGCCACAGACTCCGAGAGAACTAAGGTGATGAATAAGAATGTTGAGGTTAACGGTGTGTAAGGCAGTAGAACGATCTAAAATAATTCCCAAACACTACTGATGTCCATCAATTGTCAATGATCACCAATCATGCTACTAAGGCCAAGTCATTGCCAGGGCTAGAGTGGAAACTGGCCTGGAGCATTTGGGAAGGAGAATTGTCTTCGGCAAAGGTGCTAAGTTGGGCAGTGACTTGTACCCCCTAGAGGTTTTGCACAAGAAGGCGGGCATGAAAAAGGGGGAAGATTAGCACAAATCGAAAATCACAAGTAGTTTGATTGAAAAGAGCGGACAAGATGACCGATTTAAAACAGAGCAGAATCTCCCTGGAGGACAGTGAGGCATTTGAAAAAGGATGGGCTAATGTCTTCAGAAAACCTTTTAAGAACTTTTATGGGGCATATGTTGAAAAGAGGTTCTTATTGTATAGATCAGAGAAGACTAGTCATTTGGCAGGGCTGAATAGGAGAACATGGTAAAGGAATGTGTTAGTGGGAGCTGAGGTGCAAAGGATTGGGGGAAGAGTAGTGTACTGAGGTGGATTGCTGATATCCTGAACTGTGCCAAAGGAGAAACTAAAAAGGGTTTAAAGAGAGTCAAGCAGGCAGGAACAGAAGAAGCTAGTGCCTTCAGCGTGTTTAAGTGTGTCCTTGGCACATTATGTTTCTTTTCAATGCTTAATGATTTTCAATGCAGCACTTCTTAGCAAGGGTGGTGAGATTTTTGTAATCACTAAGTAGAATACAATATGCATCAGTGAAATAACTCTGCTGAAATGGCCACTGTTTAGCTTTAGTAAGAGATCTGGCTGCTGTGAGATTAGAAAACACCACTTGGGTTTATGCGCTCTGATGCAGAGAACGTTCTTCCTTGATGCAATATGAGGGTAGGGACTGAAGAAGTACAACATGCTCCAACACTCTGGAACTCCCTTCCACTCAATTTCCGCCTCTTAGAGGACCAACTCTCCTTCAGGAAGGCCCTCAAAACATGGCTTTCCCCCCCGGCAACCTGACAAACCCTTCACCTGTCACACCAACACAAGGTCTCCTCGCCGCAACACAGTACCTGCCCTCCTTGGTCCCCGATTGCTATGTGATCCGTAGCATGTGACCAGAAAACACTCATGTCAGCGATTTGCTCTGTGCTGCCTTGCCTGGACAGCCAGATGGGGGCCAGAGGCTTGGATGGCTCCTTGAGGCTGCTCCCATCCCCAATCTGACTTGTTCGCAGGTGGGAGCCCCTAAGCAGGTCACAAGCCCAGCCGATGCAACTTTCAGGTCAGAGACAAACTCCTCTTATAATCTAGCCAAGCCCTGCGTTATATATGGGTGAATGTCTAGTCTAGCCATATATCCCATCTAGGTGAATGCTAATAGGTAGCCCCCTTTGAATGCAGCCAGTACGTTGAACCTAGGTGGATATAGATTGTAGCTTTTGCTTGGATTCGAGGCAAAAGTGGAAGTTAGTCAGTGCACTGAATCCATATGAATGCATAATGTACCCATTGCATTGAGTCTACCTGAATGTAGAATGCAGCCATTGTACTTAATCTAGTTAAAGGCAGAATGTAGCCAATGCATTACATCTGGGTGAATTTTCGAATGTAGCCAATTTTTCAAATCTAGTTGCCTGAAAAATGTAACCTTGGTATTCAATCAAGGGGCATGTTGAGGGTAGCCACTGTGTTACATTTGGATGCATGTAGAATGCAGCCATTAAATTAAATCTAGGTAATACTAGAGTAGGGCAAAGATGGAGAATCTAGGCCTTTATAAGAGTGTAGCCAATGTACTCAACCTATCACACGCCAGGCTTATTGAATGTAGCCGAAGGCATGGCCACTGACCCTCATGCATCTGCTATTCAACACTACTCTAAGACACTTTGCACAATGCTTCTGTCATAAGAATGCAGCTACCAATCATGATAAAAATGTGAACTGTAGCTACACACATAAGGACTATCCTCTTGCATACCCTCCCTAGACTACCTCCCTAAACGACTTCTCTCCACCCATCCACCTGCCAACCTGACATGAGTGGCTAGCAGGGACTTGGCCACTCTTTATATCCTTGCATTTGCTGTAATGCACACACGCATACTAGCACATCCTTGAATTTCCCATACCATGAACTTCGGTCCCCCGAGGGCGTTCAACCTACATAGCATTGTGACCATACAAATGATGAAAGGCGCTATACAAATGATGCATTACATTACATTACATTACAGAGAGGATGCAATTATTAATGGCTTGGTCGGCAAGGCCATAGTTGGGAGGAGGAAAGGATAGGAAGATAGAAGGGAAGTTGAGCGTGTTTAAGAACACAGTTTGTTTCAGTACCTGACACACCATTTTGTAAGAACCTGTGGTACAAGGAGAATAGTTATCCCACAGGATGAATAAAAGAGATGGCCAAACGATCTGATGAGAGAAGGTGGGGTGGGGAAGTGACTACAACAATAGCGTGAGTGGAGAAGATTAAAACAAGGATTTGTGCGGCCGAATGCACCAGTGCAGACACAAGCTGAGGGAGACATCGGATATTCATGGTGCGGATTAGTGTGCTAACTGGAGAACTAGAAGGCAAATGTGCCCACATATTAAAATTGCTAGAAACATTGTGAGTGGGAGTAGAAAGAAGGATAAGAGGCTACAATGGCCGAAAAGGCTTAAAAAAGAATGGTGTCAGAGTTTGGATTTGCTAAACCAGGAGACGCACAAACTGCGTGCCGAAATAGTTGTACATCACATTTTTGCAGCAATGTGAGCAACACACAGGTAGAACGGAGGGAGTCCTTAAAATCATAGAGCGGGACCTACTGCTCCAATGTGGTCGGCATGAAGGACCTTATGAATTCTGCAGCAATGGCATCAGCCAAACCCTGCTTAGGGAATTACTCTCTGCCATTTTAATCAACACCTGCTTGCTTTCTAAGCCCCCAACTGCTTTCCAACTCAAGTAGTGATGATCTGCACATCATTGAAAGCTGCCTCTGTGAGTTCCCATGGACAGCTTAAGCTGCTGTTCTCTCCCTGGACCTCACTGAGTTCACTTCCAGAATGTTTGGAGAAGGTGCTGGATAGAGAAAAAAAAAAACTTTGTTGCCCCAAACAATGGGCCTCATTACGAGGTGGGCGCAAAGGGATACCGGGCGGGTTTTACTAGGCATTATGGATGGGGCCCGTTAAGGGACTTCAGAGCTAATAACGGTACCGTTATTAGCACCTTCCCCCTTCCCATTGAGTCCTATGGGGGCTGAAATGGGAATGGGGAATGGCTTTAACAATGGGGATTTACCGGTCCCGCCAAGGTCGGACTGGACCGGTAAGTCCCCAATGAACAGAACCGGACATGGTCCCGTTATTGGTGGTAGTCATGGCGCTAATAGCCCCATGACTACCACCAACCTTGGAATGAGGGCCAGTGTGTTTCCCACCAACTAGGCTCAGCGAGGATTACTAGAAGTAGGGCACCCAAGTTTGTGGTAAAGAACACAATGAATGGCAGCAGGGTGTGGCAGAGCCCCACAAGTCAGCAGCGACAGGTTAAGGGAGAAGGAAGACGTGAGCATACCTGTCCTTCTATGGATTGCATCAAAGAGGCAAGTGGTGTTAGCCACCCCCAGCTGAGGAGGGCAGAAGGGTTTGCCCCTAACAGTACACCAAATGCACAAAATGGGGTCTCTTTTGATTTTACATTACAATAAATAGAGTTACAAAAATATGTACTGCATTATTTTTTCCTTGGATATACACACAATGGCAACAAATTGAACGTGGAGTGGCAAGTGGACGACAATTGGTCTGTTGGTGTTGGTGCACAGACTTCTTTCTTTCCTTTCATTTGTTTGGAGGCGGTGCAACTCGGACTCTGTAGCTACATAGACACACTACCAGTGCAAAGCACTGCAGGGAGCACAAGTGGAAGCCATGTGGTCTGTTGGTGTTGGTGCACAGAGTTCTTTCTTTCTTTTCGTTTGTTTGAAGGCGGTGCAACTCAGACCCTGTAGCTACATAGACACACCCCAGCGCGAAGCGCTGCACAGAGGCAGTGGAAGCCAAGTGGTCTGTTGGTGTTGGTGCATAGAGTTTGTTCTTTCCTTTCGTTTGTAGGCGGTGCAACTCGGACCATGTAGCCATATAGACACACTCACAGCACGAAGCACTGCGAGGACCGGCAAGTGGAAACCAAGTGGTATTTAGGTGTTGGTGCACAGAGTTCTTTCTTTCCTTTAGTTTGTTTGGAGGCGGTGCTACTCGGACCCTGTAGTTATATAGGGCCTCATTACGAGTTTGGAGGTAAGTAACTGTCTTTACCGGCATGGAGCAAATACCGTGCCCGTGTAGTAAAGAGCCCGCTAATAGAGGGCTAGTACGAGTTCTCGTGCACAAGCTTTGCGCCATGCAGGTAACGACATTACCGGCATGCCGCTAACGTCCAAAAAATGGCCCTTAGCGGCATCATAGAAAGCACAAACAGCACTACCAGCATCAATGGATACAGCATTAGCGGGCACCTCTATCAGCGGTGACCGCTAATAGCGGTGACCGTAAATAAGCAGAACCGGAAGTAGCGTCATCGCACAGGAACGAGAAAGAGCACGGCACCCATCTTGAAAAACACAATCCATTGCAATCCTCCATACACAGGACCTGCATCACCACGACAGCAGCCCCAACTTCATATACCACTACATGACCATGGGCAAGACCTGAAGAAAGGTGCTGCGCACCTGCGCAATGTGGGTTTTTCGGAGGATGAGCTAAACATGCTCGCGGACACCCTTGCAAAAAATGGGGATGTCGTGTTTCCGGCAGATATGAGTCGACCTGCCAAAATGAGGAAGAAGGAGATCTGGGAGGAGGTGGCACGTAAAGTCAGTGCAGTCGGTACCACCCCCGCACCGTGAAAGATGTGCGTAAGCGCTACATGTCAGGAACATTCTGGCAGCTAATAGGAGCCAGGGCATGGGAACAGGTGGCAGAGCATGCTCACCAATCAAGATGACTTGCTGGGAGGAAACATGTGCCATGACAATTGGGATGGAGTCAAGTGAGGGAGTGGGAGAAAAGGAGCGGGGAGCGCCGTCATCGGCAGATGGAGGTGAGTGTCCACACAAACCACTGTAATGCAAAGCATGATGATGTCCCACAAATGTGACAGTGAAATGAGCCAATGCATGGGCCATCACACACACATGTACACAACCCTGCCTATAGGCTGTCCCCAGCACCATCACATCCACATGCATCCAGCACCTCAAAGCCATACCTGACACACACCCAACAAGCATGTAAACGTCATGTGTCACACTGCACGCATTGCACAACTGGACGGCACGTCACACAGCATACACCACTTCATACATGCGTGACCCAGATGTATGCCTGCATGACCCACCCATATGGCAAGCAACCTGTATGTCACAACTCCAAAACCAAATCCCCTCAAATGTGTAGAACTGCATCAATACCAATATATGCATGATGCATGTAGAACCATCACTTATGCTGTCCCTCTCTCTGTCCCCCACAGGCTCACAATCTGACAGGGAGGGCCAGGACTCCGCAGCCCAGGCCACGACACCCAGTAAGAAGGCCAGGGGCACGGTTGGAGGCAACAGGCCTTCTACATCAAGGGGCACAGCCAAACCTGGACTGCCACAGAAGGCCAAAGCATCACAGGATGCACCGGCATCGGGGCGGCAAAGGGCCATTGACACTATGAAAGTGCCCACACCAGCTGTTACCACCACACAGGAGCCAGTGGCAGATGGGTCACTGTCCGCTGCCAACAGTTCTGTTGTTGAATCAACTGCCACAGCAACCCTGACAGACGATGAGGTACACAGCCAAACATCTGGACCACATGGCACACCCAGGCCGCAGCTATCACCCCACCTCACCCCACACAGCACACCCAACGCCAGCAGCCATGAGCAGTCTGGAGGGGAGTCATGGCCAGGGAGCTTGAGTCCCACAGAGAGCACACGTGATGTGGTACCCTTGCTGCATGCTGCATCAACCTTCACTGGTGTCAGGGATGGAGAGCTGAGAATGGCATTCATTGAACAGCGGCAAGAAGAGCTCACAGTGCTGGTCGGACAGCACGTGACCGAAGGTGCCCTGGCAAGGCAGGAGTGCCGCGAACACACTGCAGCCCTTAAAGTTGTGATAGAGGCATGTACGACTCGCATCTACGATGAGTTGGCTGCCGTGAGACAGGTCCTCAGCCGCATTGCTGATGCCATGGAGGCCCAGTGTCCCGCACAGGGACTGGAGCAAGCGAGCACGTGCTCCTCTGCCAGCACCACGCAGACCAGCCCCCTGCGCAGGTCCGCGCGGACCTTGCGCCGGTCAGACATGCCGCCATCCGAGGCTGGTAGAGGACACGGAAAGTAGGGGCAGCCTGGCAATGGCAACTGTTGCAGACTAATGCTGCATTGAAATGCACACCATGTGTGGGGTAGTTCTGGGGGGAGTGGGAGGGGGAGAGGGTTTGTGGGGCAGAGGGTTATAGTACTTTGTATATACTTCATGTTTAATACACCCGTTGTGTCAAGAAAAAACACATGACTGGACATTGGTTATTTTGTATGTGTGCTTCATTGGTTAACCGTGCACAGTGTCCATGTCCCCCCCACACCCAGTGCCCTGAGTCCCACCTCCATGGCATGTGGGACCACCAACACCACGTGGGTGCAGTCGAGGGCATCAATATAATTTGGCATGCCTGCCAGTGCATGGAAACCAACTTTTGTATCAAATATCTCCTGGGGAGTCAGTGGTAGGGACATGTGGTCACTTGTGTAGTTCAGGAGGGCATCCTGCACTTGGTTCAGCATGCGAGAAACTAAGGGTTGTGATATGGCATGCATGTGCCCCACTGTGGCAAGGAAGTGGAGCACTGACACTACCTTCAGTAGAGGGGGGATGACGGTGCGTATTTCTATGAGGTTGACGATGTGGTTGTGTATCATGTCCACGATGGTGGTGATGGTGTCCCGGTCCAGACGGTACAGGGTGTGGATCTGCTCAGGGGTTAGGTTGAATGGACTGATTCTGATGCGAGGATTTGGGGGCTGCCTGTGTGGTACCACTGGATTCACTGGTGCGGAATGCTGGGCCTGTGTCACCCTCCTTCTCCTCCTGCGTCTCCTCTGTGGTGCCTGCTGTTGTTGTTGCTGGTGTAGCAATGCAAGCATGTCCTCCATCCCCAGTATTGCTACTACTAGTGGAATCATTTTGGTGTGGGAAGGGGTGTGGTGTGTGGGTGTGGTCCTTTTGTGCTGGGCCAGACTCCATTGCCTCCACCTCTGCTGATTGTGTGCACCTGTGGCAGTTGGGAACACTGCACATAGCAGTTTACGGGTGCTTCGCGATGCCGGTATTTCCAGCATGCCGGTATCCCCTATTAGCGCCTTCATGATGCCGGTATTTGCATTTTCGCCCGACTTGTAATGTCATCCTGTTAGCGGCATCCCAGTATTGCCGGCCTGAAGGCTCGCGTGCCCGCGCCCTTGCCACTTTTAGAGGCACCGTTATTAGCGGTGCCTCTAATACCGGGTTATTAGGTCGGAATAGCCAGGAGCGGTATGCGATGTCGGTAATCCTTTACCGGCATCATTTTTCCATTACCTCCAACCTCGTTATGACCCCCATAGACACACTCCCAGCGCAAACTGCCCTTAAATCATTCAAAGGCCAGTGTTAGCATACAGCGTACATTTTGTATATTAAGACTGTGTTTTTCGTGCCCCTAGCCACATCCTCTTTATATAACTTACTGCATTAACGAAAATAGCATGCAGGGAAAAGCCCCATCTAAATCAAGAAACTACAATTTATGGAAAGCAAAACCTTATGGAAAGGCGAGCGGGAGCTATAGAGCGACTGAACTGGAAATTGAGGCAATTGCCTCACAAGAGAGAGACACAACTATTGAGCCCAACCATAGGTTCCCTATTACTGCTGTACATACAAAGGAGAAAATAACAGCATATTTCCAGGCAAATGCTGAAGCCGACTCAGACTTAGTAAAAAGAGTGCGCGATGGGGGTAAACAGAATGAGCAGCCGACTCTTGTAGCTTGCCAACAGCTTGTCAACTCTAACTTATCTTCCTGTGACATTGACAATAATTGTTTAATCGAGGTCTGCTATGCTTTGTGTGGAGTTAATTCTGCCTCAAGGAATAACACTGGTGGCAACCACCTAAGAGACAGATTGCCTAGTCCTGTGAAATCCCAATCCCAATTTGGCTTACCCTCTTCCCCCAACTTGAGTTTTTCCTCTGACTGTGTATTGGATGCAGCAAAAGATGCAGTTTCCCAAGGGGTGCCATCCAAGCCTAGTAGCTTTGATATTACTATTAAATTGGGTACAGCAACCAATAATGATGTATTACATTTTGCTATAAAAATCTTGCTAAAACTTTGTGGTCGTATCCATGAGGATTTGAAGAAGCAAGGAGAGGCTATTTGTGATCTGCACGACTCATTGCTTTAAAAGTGTTCTACAGACAACGCTCAGCAACATCCGCACCCCCAGTTTTACCGGGGGATTGTAAGTGCACCCAATGGCATTCGCTTACAAGAAGAGGAAAATGATCTAAATGTCTCTGAGCGACCTCCCTCATCACCTTTAATCTATCCGAGGCGCAACTTGAATTGGTGAAGAATGCGAAAGCAACGAGCGGCGGAAGCTTCTCACCGTTTCTCCTCCCCTATCACCCCCGAGCTGGATAGTCAACCTCTAAATTCCACCATCATGCCTGAAGATCAGCCTAAAGCGAAGACCACGGAAGCCAGGAAAAAGGAAGCCAGAAGAAAAAAGCTCTTCAGCAAAGCATGGGAATATTAACCAGTTGGTTAATAACTGATAAAACCAATAATGACGCTGCATCATGTGCTGGAACATCTAAACAGAATATGACTTCCTGGTAACAGGATTTGGCAAAACAGCCACCTAACCCTGCAGCATCAGAAAAGGTGGAAGTTCAGAGTGTCCTTGAGAATTGGTGGGGAAGTCCTCCAGTGCCTCTAAAAGGAACATTAATCGATCTGAACTCTTGAATTTGTTCACCAAAATCCCCTCTCTCTGCATATCCAATTCCAGTGATTTTGATTTCATTGAACCACTGGGGGAAACCTATGGTAAAGTTACGAACATCCATTGTTTCCTTCCGGAAACAGCAGCTACGATATGTCTACAGCATGAATCATTCTTTTTCTGTGCTAGTAAATAGACAAGGAAATACTGATTAATGATACTAAGGTGTGTTGTATCCATTGTCAGCCTCCCATCAACAACAACAAAAACTAAAGCCGAGGTGCCATCCAGGCCTCTTTTTTATTTTATTTATTGGGTATTTATAATGCATCTATACACAATGTGTTTCAAGGTGCAAAAAAACAAGAGGGGGTGGCAGTGATGACAAACACAAAAACGGCCCTATTAGGCTTTGTGACATTCGGATCGTGCAAGTGCACTAGCAAGAAGTGTGGGGATAGAAAAGGGGGGAAAGTGCCGGTCAGGGCAGAAAGGCCCGTAAGATAAACCAGTGCTAGGGGAGGCCAGGTGGACAAAGCCAGGGGAATGCATAGAGTGTAGGAGAAGGAAGGTCCACGTGCTAAGTGTGAGGTAAGGGGCTGGATGGGCTCTAGGGAGGCCTGAGCCAATGCAGTGCAGGGGGAGAAAACAATACTCCTAAATTTGACAACATTAGGGGTGGAATTGGTTGAAGAGCGTGTTGCCGGGTTTGAAGGATTCTTCGGAATGAGGCCTGTTTGAATACTAGGGGCCACTCTCATTTTCTGCCCGGAGGTGCTTCAATGGTTGCTAGATTTCAAGGTTCCATGTCTTAAAATTGCGGCAAAAATGGAGGTGGATACAAAATATTGTGGCAAAAATGCTGTGGTTTTGTTGCCACAATCATGTAAAGGATGCAGGGGACACCCCCGCAACCCCTTGACCCATTATACCGTTTAAAGGGAGCGGGGGACACCCCCGCAACCCCTGCCTCCATTCAATGGTATAATGGGGTACACCTTTACCAGGTCAAACCACAGCATTTGTCTGGTGACATTTTTGCTGCGGTTTCATTATCTGATACCGATTTCAACATATGTATGCTTGAAGAAACATGGTTATTGGGTTGTATGCAGATTGACGGGTACATATTATATCAAGGGTCTAATTACTGGGGTATCCCAAGAATTTGTTTCTTCATTAGTGACTCCTGTTGATCCCTGGACACCGTTTTGGCGGTGGAGGTTACATTGTCAAATGATAATGCTGAGAATCATAGAATCGTATGCTGATATAAAATGTTTCATCAATGATCCACCGGGAGGTGTGAGAACAGCAGAGGTATTTGATTACATAGACATGGTTACTTGTTCCTGTCGGTCTCTTACAGACGGTGATGTCTTGAGGATTGCGGGAGACATGAATGCACGTTGCGGGGTGCCTACACTCTCTGTGTTCTATAGGCACGTGACATCTAGAAGTGAGAACTCAAAAAAGCAGAAATCAGCGGGGTGCTCAGTGGTTGCAGTTTATGTCAGAATGGGAACTCATGATTCTTGGTATTCTGGGACCAGATGTGCAATCCTTGATTATGTCTTTGGAAATAATGCATGCCAGAATGTGTCCTTGATTTTGGAGTGGCCTGCAACCATTATAGCTATCATGCCTTACTTAGTCTTAAGTTAAATTTAATTTCTGAAACCTCGAAAGAACTGGGCATAGGCGCAGCACCGGTAAAGCATGAAGACAATCACCTCTGCTGGTCCCAAGCTAACATTCATAAGGCATGCATGGCCCTACGGGATGTGATCCGTGGCGCTTTCAGCAATTTCTCCAAGCATACTGGTGATGGAATGGAGACTTGGCTGCGACAGATGGCGCATAGTAAGTTGCAAGCAATACCGATAAGCCTGGAGCAAATTCATTTGATATTGAAATCCGCGATGCAAAACGTCAGATGCAAAGGGATTTACAACAAATTAAGTTGAGTGTTAGTACTTTAAATACTCAATTTATACAGATTAAGTTGGTGAAGGATGTTTACCGCAACTGGCTGAAAGACGTAAAGTTGCGAGAATAAATGCCAATTGGCAAAGCATTATTGGGGCCTTGAGAAGCCATACTCGTCCTACTATCAGGGAAGTATCAACCTTAACCAGGGGTTTCAAGAAAGTTCAAATGATAAATCCTATATCTGAACAGGTTTGGAAGATGGATTTAGAAACAAGGATGTGCTGCTTAGATGATGCGCATGAAGCCCTTAGTGAAGAAAGACCCCTGTGGCCGATGAAGTTGGATTTTGCAGATGTGTGTACATTAATAGGCAAACGACTGGCTAAAGAAAGAAACATTTTCATGGGGCATCCAGTGGGCGTAGTGTAAGAAAAGAAGTAGTGGAACTAGGTTCCCTCCTGGCCGGCCCCGCTCCTCACAAACCCCATTGCCCTGCCCCATCCCACACACAATACAAACCCACAAACACATGTGTCTGCTGTTTAAGGGAAATGTTCAGTGCAGTGCACTGAAAATGCAAGTTTCAACTTCTTCCTACACTGTTATTTTAAAAGGAAACCGTTCCGAAACGGTTTCTTTTTAAAATAAAAGTATAGGAGCTGTAAAACCTAATTTAAAAAAGTAGAGGAGCATCGCTCCCAACCGCTCCCGCTCACTTCGACCACTGGGGGCATCTATTTACGGAATCTAGGCTGATGGACGAGGACTACTGGTGGAGCTATTTGATGACTGGCCCAAACATGAAAAGGGTAGTTGCAGTAGCCAAATTCCTGGAGAGCATGAACCTAGACCAAAAGTCTTAGGAACCAAAAAAAGGTCAAGGCGGGACCCAGTCTTTTCTTTTCTTTACTCTTCAATTATTTACTCTCTATGGGAGCACAGAGTCAAGCAGATGTGTTTTGCTTAAAAAAGGGACGCAGGACAAAAGGATTCCGTGTTTTCTACAATTGTAAAAACTGGTAAAACAGTTAAACCAAGTATAATAAATAAAATACATATAATAGGCAAAATGAAGAGCTCACGGGCTCCGGGCCAAAACGAATTGTCAGCTGCTGTATTAAAAAAAGACTTAGGGGGATGCACTAGAGTCCTGGCACTCTTATTTAATAAGGTTTCCTTGGGGCATGACGTTCCAGCATCTTGGCAGAAATCTATTTTGGTACCGATATTTAAAAAAGGTGACCACACCACTCCGGAGAGCCACAGGTTGCTGTCAATGCTGGACATCACAGGTAAGATATTTCCAACAGTTGTGTTAAAAGAGCTGCAAATGTGGGCAGATAAAAATAACGTTTTACATTCTTTCCAAACTGGGTTTCGCCACAGCACGACTCACAATATATGGATTTTGGATGATGCATTAATCACTAGGATAGGCAGGGACCTCCCCTATATATAATATATGTGGATATTTGTTCCGCATTTAATCAGTTAAAACGTGAAGCTCTATGGGAAAAACTGCGAGTCATGGGCTGCCCTCTCTGGTTATTGCATGTTGTCATCACATTGTAATAATCTGACTGGTCAATGATGGAAGATTATCTGGCCCGCTGGTTGTAAGTAGGGGAGGGAAGCAGCGGTGTGTCCTGGCTCCCCTGCTTTTTTACATGTATCTTGCAGACTTGCCGGCACGGTTGGAGCTGAAATCCAAATGCCTGTCTAGGATGGGCAATACCTTGGTTTCTGCAATGTTATACGCAGATCATATAGTCTTGTTCAATCAGACATTTTCAAGCATAAAAGCTATGTTGAATGAATTGGCTAATTATATTGGTGATAATGGTTTATCTGTCAATTTACAAAAAAACTGAATACTTTTAGTAACCCCCCAAGAAGTGAACATGCTTGTTATGTCCACTAATTTGGGTGAAATTGAATACACTGATACTAATCCATACTTGGGGCTTTAAATGTGTCATCACCAAACTATGATAGTACAGTGGAAATGAAGACCAGGAAAGCTAAACAGTTAACACATCTGACGCATACATTTGTAATACCTTGGCTAGTCTACGGAAGGTAGCCTAACGCTATATAGACAATGGTTTTGCCCATCGATATTATATGGACTCGAAGCATTGGCAATGAGAGACATGGGATGGCTGAGTAAGCTGGAGGGTTTTTTTTGCGCGTCACATCTTGGGCCTTCACAAGTCCACATCGATGGATTACCTGCGTTTAGAATTTGGACTAATCTCATTAGCAGGATTAGCATTGAGAGAGAGGAGAATTTTCAGTTGTTAACTAAAATTGCCGAATGCTACGAGATGGAGCCATTGGTAAGGGGATGTAACTTTCAGAAGTTAAACAATGATATGTTCTCTGATATGAATTGGAGTGCGTATTTTGAGCAAGGCAAAGGTTTTGAGATTTTTAAAGGCATTTTCAAGAAGATTTGACAGATGGGGCTGGGCCTCGAATTATGATAATTTATTTAAGCTGCTCAGCTATGAGAGCGTAGCTATGGTTGTCCAATCGCTACAAGAAGCCTCAGACGTATTTATTACATTGCCCGGATCCAGCGATGCACAGATTGCACCCCTTGCTTCGCGGATCCAGCGATGCACAGATTGCACCCCTTGCTTCGCACTCATCAGTTACCCTCATTAGTCACCTGTGGCCTAAGGTTGAACTTGACTCTGGATGCTCGCTACTGTAGAATATGTAAGATATCGGATAAGTGCGGGGCCCCTAGGCATGCATTTACCGAATGTGCCAATTTAGGCACTATTGCACTATATGACAAACCTGGGAGCTCTAGGTCATGATTATGAATCAATTAAAACACCAGACTTCTGGAGTTACTGCCTCAACACTGATTCCATCTCAATCCACATTGCACTTTACCATCCATGCACTATTAATTAAGAAGCACCTTGATTAGGGATTTGTTATTGCTGCTGCATGATTTGTGTCTGATGAAGATTTGTTCTTCTTAACCTTGCATGGTTGTATACATGTTTTTTTATTTTAGTATTTTTTGATAATTGTGTATTTAATGATTGTATATGCTGTGACAAGGTCCTTTGAACTAAAGCACAATAAATACATAAATGTCAATAAAGTGTACTGACAATGTTTCCACAACTTGCTAGCTGACTGCCATTGGACTGTGATGCTAGGGCAAGGCACAGACACAGCCCTGTTGGAATGCCATCTACAATGATACGCGATGCAATGTAGCCTTATATAGGTGGAGACTTTGAGCTTCATCTCGAGTTGGGCGGTAACGCCGGCGCTAATAGCGCTGGCGCTATCTGCCCTACCGCCAAACCCGCCGGCGCTATTAGTGCCGGATCACGGGTTTGGCGGATTTGGAAATCCCCATTCCCCATTGAGCCCATTCGGGAATGCCCCATTCCCCATTGGGCTCAATGGGGAAATTTCGCACTCATACCCCCTTGGGCATTTCCCGCCGGCGGTATGAGCGTGAATTTTCGGCAGATTTCCCCCCAGCTCAGAGCTGGGGAGAAATCCGCCGAAGCCCTGATTTGGCGGACCCTTAAATCCGGCGGTAACAGCGCTACCATCGGATTTAAGGGTTACAGCCAAACTCGTGATGAGGCTCTTTGTGTGGACGTTTTAGGAAAGTCAGCTTAGTATGCCTGGCGAAACATTTTTGTACCCAAATGGAACGACACACATTTTGGCCGTGTTGTGCAAAATAGACTTTACCTAACTTTGTGGGCGAACCATGCAGGAGAATTTGGTTGGTTCATGCTTACAAACTATGCAAAGGGCATGCGTGTATTGAATTTAAAATTTAGCTAGCTGAGGGTGAGGCAGAAAACTGAAACATTACAGCCCTGTAAGTGACCACTATTTACCTTACATGACATAAACACACCTGCTTTCATCAGAAATTAAGTAGAAGAGCATCATTTTGCTGCATCAACTGGCACTGTGTTTTGGCAAGAACAAATACTTGTGTTTTTCAAAGTTGCAAATAAAAAGTCTTATAATTCGTTTGCACCAATGCAAAGTCACTTTGCACTAAAAATACACATTGCACCGCTCTGTGAATCAGGGTGTTTGTTGGCAGTGCAAAGTCACTTTGTACCGTGCTAGAAAGTCCATGAATCGGGCTCTTAGCGTTCTTTTAAGGCAAGAGAGCGCATTCAGTGTCTGTACTGGCCGCACTATCTTTTAGTTGATCAACGAAATACGGGTTGTATGCTTTGAAAAAAGTCTTATAATTCTTTGGAGGAAGGTGGAGATTGTGTTCAGTGGCTGCAACTCTGGGTGAGGGGTTATATAACAAACTTGAGTGACCACATGTCTGGCACCACTAGACAATCTGGGGAAGTGGAAGCATGAGGCTTGATGACATTTTGCATCAGCCACAGTAGCAGCAGGAAGGCCAGAATTCTGTGTGGTCATTTGAAAGCATGAATGTTGCAGTCAGCAGCACCTGCCCCATAAAAAATTGTAATGCAGTCGAGGAGGAGGGGGTTAGGTCCCCAGTCTCCGAGGCAGAAGCAGGAGAGGCTCTGATTGCCGCGGTTGATGAGTCATCAGGAACAGCACAGAATGCAGAGGAGTATGATGAGCCAGGTGACACAGCACACAATGCAGAGGAGTATGATGAGCCAGGTGACACAGCACACAATGCAGAGGAGTATGATGAGCCAGGTGACACAGCACACAATGCAGAGGAGTATGATGAGCCAGGTGACACAGCACACAATGCAGAGGAGTATGATGAGCCAGGTGACACAGCACACAATGCAGAGGAGTATTGTTCAGGAAGAGAGGAATTCACTGACGGGCCCATAGGTCAGCGCTCACCCTCTAGAACTTGTAAGACAAGATAGCTGCACCATGTGAGGAAAGGGGGGGCAGGATTCACTTACTCCGACACGACTCAATAATGAGGACTCAGTATTTTGGCAAAGGGAAGTCAGTTTATTGACAAGTACATCAAACAGGGAAGCAGTAGGGAATCAGCATCGTTCTGATCACCTGTCTCGCTCCGACTTCCTCAAACTTCAGTTGAACAGCAATTCTTATGGATAATATTCGTCAACATTGACATCTAATTCTAAAAAACTCGACATGCAATATAATTGGTTAGGAAAGGTAATTTAAGTATAGGTGCTATATCTGTATACAATAATGGAGCATGCGGATTAAATAATTCTTATCGGGTGGGCGTCTACGCCCATCCCACTACCTCACACATGATAGACATCCCTACAAGTACGACGTCTCATTGGTTCTACGATATATAGGACCCTAGATAACTCGGTCCATTGTGATTGGGCAGGTTACACCCCTAGACATAAATCCCCATTTTAATTAGTAGCATGCAGAATGGACACCCATGTGCCTGGTGTCCCAGGTTTCACTCTGCCTCCCTTCCATCAATCAGTATCTTAGGGCTATGTGTCAATTAGTTGGCTGGATATGGCTTCGAAACTGTAGCCTCTTATCAGGAAAAGTTATGTCATCCTCGGGTCCTGAATGACATCCGGCGGTGGTACCTCCTCGCGCCTGGCTGGTCACGTGTTAGTTCAGCATGAATCTGCTTCAGTTTCCAGCTTTTAGTGTATTTAATTCTGTTTCGGCCTCGCCACCTGCATGGGCCCCCCTTATCTTGACCTTTATGGGGCAGACTGGTATGCTCTGAAGTTTGAGTCTTGTTAGCTGACGCTCTCCTCCCTTCCTCTGGATGACCTCGATTTCCTAGGCATGAGCCGCTCTTTGTTAAGGTTCGATTCTGCTCCTTCTCTTGCCTCTGGCTGGGTTACGAAACTTGGCCTGTCAGGCCTCTGGCAGCTTGGGTACATTTCTGCTTTACAAAATGGAGTCGCACTGGTATAATGGGGTTTATTGAGGTAGATACATAGTTGGCGCTTGCCGCTCTAATCTTCTACTAAGCAGTATCGTTTTCTTTAGCCTCTTGCATTCCAAGCCTATTTACACACGTTTAACTGGTCGGTTGCTTCCATCTTGTCTCGCAGCAACGTTTCTTTATGTTTTAACATTGTCTCTTCTCTGTGTCCATTACATTTATTTTCGTAGTTACTCGCACTGGCGTGCAGGTCTTCTTCGAAAGCCGCTTTTGTTCAATCACGAGTCTGTTGAGGCCCGTGTGTCATTTCCACTGGCCTTCCATTAGGGCTCTTTGGGTCTCTTCATGGACCGTCTGTAGGTACTCTTCGCTTCGTATCAGAGGCTGGTACGGCTGTCTGATAGTGTACCGTGCTGCCCAGGTTTGTCTGGTTATGGGCGCTTCAACAGGTATGGATCTTCTGATGTATACTGGGCAGAGTCCCAGTGCAGCTCTCTGTTGATTCATTTGCTCCTCATATATCACATACTTTGGCAAGTACGCTCCCGGTACCTCGAAATGAGGGGATGGGGTGCAGGCCATGTCTGGGACCTCCTCTACAGTATGATGAGCCACCTGGCACATCACACAATGCAGAGGAGTATGATGAGCCAGGTGACACTGCACGCAATGCAGAGGATCCTGATGAGCCCCAGGAGGCAAAGTAGACAGTTTAGAGAAGCTTCAAGAGTCAGGAAACACCCCACATACTGTAGAGGAGCTTGACAAGCAAGGACACACATCATAGTGTAGAGGAGCAAAGTGAGCTGCAGGATACCACACCACTCACTGTGGAGTAGTGGGATATGTGAAGTTCCTGGTCTTCAGCACTCACATCAGGGAGGATAGCTCAGGGGCAATGTGCTCACCTTGGAAGCAAGACCACACAGAGCAAAACCGGTTCAATCCCTGGGTCCGGGCTTAGAAACCTCTGGGTATTAAGCGTGTTATAAATAACCTATCATATCATATCCTGTGGTTTCGTAGAATAATGATGATAATGAGCTCATGGCTATGATCCGTCCGAATACAGGCTCCAGCAACACATGTCTCAAAAAACCACTGATACCAAATAATGGGGATATCATATGTAAGATCTAGAAATGCAAAACATCAACCCCACACCACCGCCACCTTTGTAGTGAGATGTGTGTGGTAGGCCAAATCCAGCCCCCCACTACAATACAAAGTCTAGAATTGTTGCTACCAGGCCAAAGAGCGACAACATTTCATAACATCCACGAATAATATTTGACTTAGGGAAAGCCTGGGACAAACTTGTGTACCACATCTTCATGATCCCTCATCATTCATCACCATGCATAGGATTGGAGTGAATTACCATAACACCTTAGCCCATATGGTTACCCTATAAAACATTGCATATGTTTCATTGCCATCATTGTTCTGGACGCCAAGACCCAGCTCCACACTTTACATTGTTACTAGCCCTAAGTTCCAGGTCAGTATGATGGAGGCATCTGGGCGTGGACAAAAAAAGTCCACGGTGTAATGGCAAGAGTGCTCTTGCTTCCTGCTTCCATGGTGGTAATGTTGTCTGTTGATGTCTTGCCATGGTCGTTTGTCAAAACACACCCGTTACTGTCAATACATGAATAAAGTCTATCACCGATGTGAAATTTGCAATCAGTGTTACTTTTCACGCAAGACCGTACGCGTCTTGTACAATGAGGTTCTTTATGCAGCTGATCAGGGACTAGATCACTCTGGTGGCCAGAAAGTCCATTTCCACCTGATGAATCAGTGGATAGAGCCCTGGATCGCCATGTAAACCCTAGACAACAGCAAATGCCTGCAGTCTGGCACCAAGACATTTTTTGTTTGTGAAGATTTGGAGTTGGGAGCTGACATCTTGGAAAATGTGGAGGAGGATGGGCCACAGCGGCTAAAGCCATGTTGCTACTTGCAAGGGGTTCAATATAAGATTGTGTATGTTGCTTGCTTTGCACTTGTCCTTCCCCTTGCATTGACTAATTGTATCAGCAATTGGCAGACCATGAATCACCCGCTTCAGCCGGGACTAGAGTGTAAAAAAAGTGCTCCTCCAATTTCAGGCGAACGACAAGTTGCCAAAGCACCACTTGAAGACAGCAATTTGCACCCTCTGGAATTCTAATGTGCACATATTAGACAAGCTCTGTGGACAATGCAATGGCATCACTGATCATTGTAACACTCACAGCTGAGATGTTAATGGGGCCTTCTTTACAGCAAGACAGTGGCAGCTGCTGTCTGGTGTCTGCTTGGGCTACAGCATTTTGAGTAGTCCACCAAGCATGATAGTTGGCACAGTGCCTCACTCAGTGAGGTACTGGCACATCTTTACCTGCTATAGCTCAACCACTCTAACAGGATCAGGCCCCCGGATTTGGTTGGCAAGGTGGATGTAGCACGGCGGACGAAGGATGTACTCTCAACCTTGCACGCAGTTACCTGCACATCCTCAGGGTAAAATAGCTCTGCATACCTCCTTACCCCATTTCTTGACCCACATGTGAAGGTCATAAGGGTTGCTTTTCAGCCACCTGAGAACTCTTGAGCATCAGAATGAGATGTGAAACAATGCACTGACGATGTAGGTGTACACGAAATTGCGAGAAGAACAAAACAAGAAGAATATGCCACAACCCATCTTCTCAATACCGCCAACATTGAATTCGAAGAGTGTTGCCTTGTTCATCATCAGGGAGTATAGTTCGCTTGTTGCCTACACCACCTGTCCCATCTCCTGTGAATACCATTGAGTATAGCAATAGAATGAACATGGAAAGCCTGTGGGACACACTGCACCCAAATTGGCATTCCTCATTGAGAATGGGTCTAAAACAACATACAGCGAACCTCAAGCAGCTCAGACGGTGGATGCATATCTACTTGAAGCACCACACTTGAGATGGGGTGATGATCTGCTACCGTTCTTGTTCAGTGCGTGGTCTTTCTGGCCAACACGGCTCGTGAGAGTTGCCATAGAATGCTTAAGCCGCCCCCCTGTCAGTGTAGAGTCTGAGCAGCTTTTCGAGGTGCGACGGCTAGTGTATTTGACCATAGGAAAATCCTGGCCGTGTCCCATGTTGAACAATTAACATTCATTAAAATGAATCTGCACTGTATTGATGAAGACCCTGGCAAGAATCCCAGACATATCCAACACACCAATTCGAAGATGTAGAATTATTGTTTGCTTGATGACATCCATCCAGCTAAGTGGGGCTTATAGTTGCGAAACTGATTGAGCTTGTGACAGACTGTTGGTGTAGGTGAGATGTGGCTGTCATCATGGTAAGATGCCATTCGCGTTTGTGCTACTTCTCTGCCGTTCTAAAGTCCTTTTATAGGTTCTTCTGCTATTTTCAAACCACATAAGTGAAGGGGAACACTGCCCTTCAACTGGGCTGAGTTCTTCCAATATCAATATAACAATGTTTCCACTGTGTGTCAAAAGGTCACATGTGGGTGGTAGGGGAATGGAGTGAGAGGTATTTTGTGATCAGAGGACCACTTCCTGCAGAACATTGTTTGTCTCTAGGCTATGGTGCATGGTGTCCAGCAGGAGAGGAAGCCCGGCAAAGCACCAGATTGGGGATTCTGACTGGGAGTGCACATCTTTCCCATGGGGATTGTGGAATAAACCCTCTGGTTTGACACTTGCACCAGCAGAGATAGCATGGTCAACATTTATTATGAAAAGGAATGTAGCACAGGCCATGTAGCGTTCCACAGAAACATGCCTGGGCTGGGCAGAACAAGGGAAGGTGCATGCATAGCAGAGCCTTCAGGCCCCATACAAAATATTAGAAGAGAAAGGAATTGCCGTGGCTTGGTCAATCCGCCACCTTGACAGTGGTCCATGACTCCAAAATATCAGGCTATCCGATTATAGGTGAAGCCCAAAGAGCTTCGACATGTGGAGTATTACAAATGTTCTCGGTGAAGAGGAGGTGCTGCCAATGTCTGATTTCCAATCCCACATACCCATTTTCTTTTACATCACAGGTGCAATCAATACCACATTTATCATGGTAATAACGGAGAGCTATCCTACAAAAGGGGACAGGAAGCAGATGGAGACAGGCGAGTTACCAGATGGCTGGCGAGGCTCTTGTGTAGAGGAGGCGAGGCAGAGAAAGAAATACATCTGGAAGAAGGACCAACATAAGAGGAGGGAAAGGACAACGTTGCAAGAGGGCAAGAACTGAGTCATGAAGAAAGATATCTAGGGGAAGGATAAGGTGAGGCATGCCATGATGGTGAGAGAAGACTAAACATTGGATGAATAGACAGAGAGATGAGGGGGATTGAGAGTGAGAGATGGAGAGAGCAAGAGGGAGGGAGAGCAAGAGGGAGAAATGGGGAGCAGAAGAAGAGCTAGAGACAGGAGGAATCTGTAGGCACGAGGATGGGAAAAGAAGGCAGAGGAGAGAAGAGGGAATACCAGCAGGAAAGGGTTGCCATGCAGAAGTGAGGGCAAGAAGCAAAAGAGAAACAGAGTAGGAGAGGTTTCAGCAAAGGCTGGTGTTGTGGGAGCAGCAGCTTAAGGAGAACAACATACCATGCCATAGCAAGGGGACATTGAGAGAAAGGAAAAGCAAGAAAGCAGAGGTAGGTGAGTGAAACCTATAGGAGAAGAAAGCTTTGTTAGTGGAAGAGGAGAAGGCAAAGCATCAGAGAGGGATAACTCCATGTTTTGCAGTCACTGGTCAGGCAGGAAGACATCTTGCAAATGACTGGGAGGGGCTATGACCCACACCTTGACTGTGTCAAAAGACCAGATGGCATATATCAGAGAAAATAACAATGATGCGATCAAGAGAAACGACGGCGAAGGATGTACTATTGTGTTAGAGAGGCAGAAGAGGAGAGATATAGACAGGCATGAACCCCTCGAGCATGGCTGCATAAACCAAGCCAAATAGGGATATATCAACTCAAACCAGAAGCTCTACGGCTGTACCACCCAGGTCCAGGAGGGCTGGAGCAACCTGTGCCCAGAAGACTTACATGCACCACTCATGAGGGCCAAAAACATTTTCGATTATAAGAAGAAGATACCTGGAAACCCCTACTTTCTGGGTGTAAGTTAAAATTGATCATCACCCAGAAAATACAGCCATGAAAAAGAAAATTGTGAAGATTAAGGAAAACTCTGAATGGATTCCAAATACTACCTTTTACAGCTGATTGCCCTTCAACCACTTGGCAATGACATACCTCCCTATTGCCCTCCCATCCAACACCCCCAGGAGTACATGTGTCCTCGCAAAAGTCATCCTTCAGGATTCTAATGATCCATGTAAGGACGTCCCTTGAGAAGGAAGAGTTTGTGGGGCCAGGATCCAATCTTCCCCAGCTAGATGTGATCTTCCTGAGCCCTGTTTATGTTAGGTGCATCGCTTGAAGAAATGCATCCCAGAATTTCCCCCCTCTCAGTAGTCTGACCCATTCCTTGGACCTTCTATGTTATCACTTTAAGAAGCCCCATATTGGGTTCTGAAAAGTCTTCTCCCCTAAGCATACTCAGCATACCAAGGGTTTTGGGCCTTGAGATTTAATAACGGGCTGTATCCGTCCATGCTATAAATCTCCACCCCTTTCACCATTCCCTTTCCTCCCAGCCCTTTTCTTCCAGCCTCCCAACTTTGTAACATAACAATCAACTAGGTACATACCCATTACCATGAGGGTATATTCCAATGCAATACCTGAAACCTGAGTGTGCCAGTCACCCCTCAAGGGGAGCGTATCACTATCTGTCTCCGGGCCAGGGGCTTGGTGTTTCCAGCCTCCCAGCTGACAAGGTGCCAGGAGAGACCAAGAGATAGGCAACCAGTAATTAGCCAACAGAGAGTCTATTTTCGATAACACCAAATTCCCCCATGGTCGAACCACCTCCCATCAGAGACCATGTCTCAGAGTGTTATTGTATCCTCAGATGTGGGATTGAAGGCAACGGTCCCCCAGGATCCGTTCGACCCACTGCTCCCTCGGTCTACCTCGGTCTCAACCACCTCCTCTCTATCTTCTGTGGCCAGCTCTATAGTTCCATCTTCCATCACAGTAGCTCCTCTGGCCTCCAGACATCAGATTCACCCCCCTTGCCCTCTGAGCATGTGTGAAGTCTGGGTCCACAACAAGAGAGTCACCTGTTTGCTTCATGGCCATGCTGGTGAACCAGCTACCCTCTGATTCCCACCAGACCCATGCTTCCTCCGTGGAATTGCTGAACCAGTGTCGGTCGCCTTGAATAATCTTCAATCTGGAAGGATACAATAACATGTACCGTGTTCTATGCTCTGTCTGGACCCATTTGATTTCTTCAAAGTTCTGTTGCTGTTCTTCTGTGATGTCATCAATGACATTTGTGATGGCATCTTTGATGTCATGGGTGTTAGTCTTAGCAGTGTAACGGGGTGGCATGAGTTATGGTTGCTTAGCTTATCATAACTGGGAAATTTCTGGGTTTTTTCGATTTTACTTGTAACCATAATATGGAGAGGTTGTTATTAGTGCAAAGTAACTATAACGTCCCTTCAACAAAGTTTTTGCACTGAATTTGCTAGGTTTTTATTAGGGCAACTAAACCATAACATCCCTTTAACAAAGTTTTTTCATTGAATTTGATAGGTTTCTATTAGTGCACCTTAACCATAACATCCCTTTAACAAAGTTTTTTCATTGAATTTGATAGGTTTTTATTAGTGCACCTTAACCATAACGTCCCTTTAGCAAAGTTTTTTCACTGAATTCCATGGGTTTTTACCAGTGCATGCAATTTTCCTACAATTTACTAATATCATACTTACCCCAATATACCAACACTTCTGTCCAATTGACAATGTTTCACCTTAAAGCTCTGCCATTTCCCACCTTCTAGCATCATTTTTAACTCTTCTATACACTTTTTGCAACTTTTTCCAATGTTTTTGCATCCGTCGACGTCCACGAACATCTGATGCCATCACAGACCTTCCGGACAATGCCCAGGGACATCATTTAGGGGTCGCCAGAGGTCGCAACTGCGACCTCTGAGGTCTCCCTTGCGACCTCTGTAGTCTCCCTTGCGACCTCTTTTTTTTTTTTTTGGGTAATGCAAGCTACTGGGCTGTGGCCAGCACCATGTGGCTCTTTACTTCTGGAGTGGGTGGCTTTCTTGTTCAGGCCCCTTAAAAAAAGAAGAAAAACAAGAACAGGAGTGCCACAAGTCTAACACTTTCAGCACTGACCCTAAATAAGAAAGAATAGGAATACCAAATAATGTGTCTTTCTGGAATTCTATACGATAATTGCTAGACTCATTAAAGGTTTATTTCAGGCGCACTTCAGAGGGTGAGTCACTAATTTAGTCTGTTCTTAAACGCCTCAACTCAGCCTTTCATCCTTCTGAGGTCGATAAATGAGTACCAACACAGGTTTGGTGATATTGGGTGTATATTTTTTCTATATAAAGCGCTTACGCGTAAGTGCTATATAATAACACATCATTACCATTTGGCCATGGACGTCTGTTGGCATTCACAGTACTTTGGTAATATGGGCCTATACACACAGATCTTAATGATACATATGGCGATCCATTCTTGAATGAAATGCACATCACATTATAGTGATATCGTAACCATATTTTTCGTAGTGTACAATGCTATGTGATGCCACTTCCCGTTTTTTCAACTGGTGAAAGGTCGTGTTCCATCGCTTCCCGCGATATCACTTCAGGGTGGAGTCAAATGACATCACTTCCTGTGATGTCATCATGTGATGTCACTTCCGCTACCCCTGGCATTTTGGTGAAATGAGGTCCCTGACAGTGCCACGTGACCATGAGCTCGCACGCAGCATGATGACGTGTCTGCGAAGGCGTCCGCACTTCGCGATCGGGTCCATGCTCCAAGGACTGTTTGGAACTGCATTTTTCGACTGATCTATGGACTTTCAAGCTAAAAAATGTACCCATGCACAGCTTTTACACCTATACTTACTCATTATCCATTAACAATCTAGTGCAAAGTACATACTTGGAAGAATATTAGCAAAACTCCTATTGCTCTTAAAAATGACATCAGCTATTGCCATCCCTCCTCCCCAAGAGCCACCACGACCATCACCAGCTGGAGGACCTACACAGCAATAAAAGCGCAACAATGAAGAGGGCCAAGAAGATGAGGTAGAGGAAGTGCTTACCTCTAGCACCCAGAGAGAATCATGGGTGTGGCAGTTCTTTACCACTGTTGGGAGTGTACCAAAGGCTAAAGCTATTAAAGTGAAATGCACTGAGTGCAACTTTGTACTCATTCACAGACTACCTGGACAGTACTCCTACGGGACCATCTCCATGGACCGCCACACCAAATCCAACCACTGCAATGCTCTCAGAAAGGTTGCTCCTTTCTCAGCAAGTAGTAGGCTATCTTCCTCCACCTCATCTTCCTCAACTAATACTGTAGCCACACAGCTTCTTCTGTGGTCCACAAAATTCCACCAGCTACCTTGCAAGCAATAAAAGAGGCTGTTGATCCATATCTTTAGAAGACAACAGTCCACTGTATATACTGCAACACTCCACTCTGCAGGGGGAAGCAATTTCGATGTGATATTGAAGCTGTAATCAAGGAGCTTGAGAAACACTACCCACTACCTTAGAAGTAACACACGTGCAACACCTTCCCCAGTCCACCTGCCCTTCCATATTAGTGATTGGTTCCTCTTCCCTCATTTCCCTCTTCATCTTACGTTATAACCTCTCCTTCAAACACTTTCTTTTTTTTTTAAACAACAAAAGAAAGGCCCCCATAGGATCCAGCATTCACAGTTAAAAAATAGAACTAAAAATAATCTTATCGACTCCATCTACTTTACATTTAACAGTAAAGTACATAGACTCAATACGTTTTTCCAACATTTCCATTAGCATTTTGTGTTATGCTAATGAGAATAATGTGACATTCATCCCCCGTTCCAAGCACCGGAACAAGGGATAACAGCCCGGCAGCCCAAGTTATCGGCCCAAGCGAAGTGTGTCTGTGTGCACCATTAGGTCTGCAGGCTTCTGCACGTTATAAATAAATAAATAAATAATGAGTGCTCTGGACCATTATCATCCATTGCAGCCCCTGCAATGGGGGATAAAGGCTATTAGCACCCCTGGTTCCCAAAGCAGGAACCCGTGGTGCTAAAAAATAGATTTTTCTTCCTACCTATAGGAAGGAAAATCCTTTTTCAAGATGTCCACCATGGAAAGAGAAGTCAGGGCTCTGTACAGAGCCCCTCTCCCCTTTCCATGGCAGCCTGCAGAACCCTATGACCATATTACCACAAACACATTAGTTTCCCTTTCAACCTACCCTACCTTCGAATAACTTTACCACATAGCCGGTCCCATGTGGACATGGCCACTTTAACACCATTTTTTAAGTCCCTCGTGTTCATGGTCAGTAGCCAGATTGACCCGGACCTTATAACATGGCCCGGACAATCTGGCCACTGCCCATGGCCATAGGCTATACCTCAGTCACCAAAGGTATATCACTATTTTCTGTACCTACATTATGACACTTGTCCAAAAAAAACCACAGGCACATTTGCAAAACCATGCTTTAATGTCCTTGCCAATGCTCCTTACACAAGTTTGCTTGAAATCTGCCCATGTTTTATTTTTTCAAAAGTGTCAAAATGTATGTACATACAATAGCCATATAACTTAGCCCACACCTGTGTCTATAATCTTTCTCAAACCTTTTGTCCACATTCGTCAAATGGCAACAAAGTTATAAGCCATCTAAAAATGCTGAGACCCCCCTCTAATTTCGCCCCCTCTTGAGAAAATCCCACCAAACTTTAGAAAAATATTTATATCCCGATCTAAAATCTTTTTGCAAACTTTTGTGTAGATTCGTCAAATAGCACCACATTTATAAGCCTTTACATTATTTTGGCACCCCCCTCTAATTTTACCCCCTCTTGACAGAATCCCACCAATCTTTGCAAAACCATTTATATCTAGATACAACATTTTTTGCTAACTGTTGTGCAGATTCGTCAAATAGCACCACATTTATAAGCCTTTAGAACATTTTGGGACCCATCCTCTAATGTTGCCCCCTCTTGACTGAATCCCACCAAACTTTGCAAAACCATTGAGAATTAGGTCTAGAATACAATTCCAAGATTACATTCAGTTTCATTGAGTGTCGCCAAAGTTATAAGCCGTCCAAAAACTACTTTTCACCAACCCTGTAATGCAGAAATGGGCACAGATGTCCTAGGACATCTGGAGTGTTCACGGACTTTCGGGGATTAAAAGCACCCGTTTTTTGGCTTCTTATGACCATATCCCATCCCATCCTCATCCCCCCAAACCTCCCCAGAAATTGTTTGTTGAGTTTGACAAGTGCAACGTTGCGTTTTTTTTTTTTCGCTGCGGTATCCCTGGACACCGGCAAATGTCTGTGAATCCAACATGGCGGACGTTTCAGGAAAACTGACACATTTCATGTTTTTCTCCATCCAATCAGCGGAGAAGCCGATTTCTGCAAAATTGACGTCGCCCGATTGGCCAATCAGATCACAGTCCGCGGACCGAACAGGGAAATGGGCCAGTGGAGCAGAGCCAGATATCAATCATTTTTAGCCTGTTTTAAAGAAAACTACTGGACAGATGTACACCAAATGTACAAAACCACACTTTCGGGACAAAGCCACCACTCCTGCCGTAAATTTGGTGAAACTCCGTCCAGCGGTTTGGGCTGTAGGCCTGAGCAAAGTTTTTTCCCATTATATCTATGGGAAAAAAAAGAAATTTGGAACCCCCCCCTCACGAAACCTCACCAAACTTGGCAAAGAAATTCAGAGTAGGCCATATACTTTGCAAAGTTTGGTGAGGATTCGTCCAGGCAGAGCGAAGTTGTAAGATGCCCAAAATGGGTTTAGCCACCGCAGGCCCAGTAATATATATATATACCAAAATATAGGTGGTATGCTAGATAACTATCCTGACATTACCTATCGTAAAAGTGCCTCCATAAAAGACTTGCTGGTGAAAAGCTACATGGCAGTTGAAAGGAATGATACGAACACTAACTGGCTCTCCTCAACAGGAGTTGGCTTCTTTAAGTGTACCAGATGTAAGATTTGCAAATATGCAAATAATGGCAAAGTTATGAGCATCCCATATTGAAACATCTGGTTTACATTAACAGCAAAATTACATGTCAATCTGAACTGGTGGTGTATGCTTTGATATGCCCATGTCTAAAATGGTACGTTGGAAGTACAAAATGCAAGCTGAAAGTATGTATCTAGAGCCATTACTAACAAGGACTGCTCTTACCCCATGGCCAAACATTTTTCGGAAATGCACAATGCCGACCCAGCCTATTTTATGTTTTTTGGCATTCATAAGGTCATTCCAGGTCCCAGGGGTGGTGATAACGAGAAAACACTCCGTCAAGAACAGACTAAATATATCTTAGACTTTGAGAGTAAGACACCGCTGGGTCCCAATATTGATTAGGAGCTTTACACCTTCTTGGGGACATAAGTACTACACTGAATATGATATAGTACCCCTAGCAGCTCATACATTTTTATGACCTTATACTATAACCTTTTATGTTTGGTTTGTTGGCATGTTTTCATTTCTTCCTTTTTTACTTATCACTTTTAATCGTTTACTTTTTTATGGTGACTTTCAATTTGACTCAAATTTTGAACCGATTTGGCAAAGTTATAAGGAGGCTCTTTTTTGATGACTAACCTATTTTAGCATAGTATTTGAGTAGTGGTATTTTTATGCATTTTTTAGACATCTGATGGTTTTATGATAGCACGATTATGAACTCAGTTCTGTGTGGGGATCCTGGTACCTCTTACTGTGTGTATGCATTTGGCACTTTAGAGCATCTCTTTTCCTTTTATCTATCCTTCGACATCACTAAGTTAAAGGATGGTAAATATAGGACAGATAGCAAATATAGGAATATACCATCACAAAGGTAATATTTGAGGTAGGCTATTAGTATGTGACATTGTAAGATATTCAGATCTCTGTGCTGCATTTTGTAAGAGAAAACCCTTTTTAATGTATTGAAGTATTTTAGAGAATGTCAGAAGTTTGCACTATGCACCTTACAATATGACAATATTACTCTTTGTACTGTGAAACTATTCATATCATAGGAATGCATTTTTTGCACATAAGCACTATGCACTTTATATTCTTGCAACACTACTTACTTAACGTGATACCAATCTCATTCACATACATCCCAATTATGATGCTGATATGTATTTATAGTGACTACCTCGGTCTCTAAATATTTTTTACAGACTATATAAGAACATGCTATCTTTGCTTTGGCACGTCCAAGAGAAGAGGGTGCTCCACGCCCACGCACTTGGCAAATGCTTTCCTCCTCTTTTTACATTTGTGAGATGTGAGGGATTCATCTACCACAAATAATGTAGCCAATGCGTTCTCAGTTTCCAAATAAGAGTTACCTTCCTCATTTTTGGTTTTTAGAAAAAATCAAGTCCTCAACACTGCGTTAATAAAATGACAGCATGGATGTTCTAGTATCGTTTTCCCAACAATGGACTGTACTATATATGACTGCTCACCTTAAAAACAACATTTCAATGCTATGAATTGTATTTGCCCTGCTATGGTTTAAAAGTTAGGTTTTGTCTGCAAAACATATGTTCATGTCATCAGTAATGTGAATCAGTAGCCCAAGCCAAGATGGCTAACCACTATTAGCTTGAGTCTATAAGTCACCTTTTCTATGTTTTTCACTGAGGTGGGGGTGTTTTTTATAAAAACTAACTTCCTGTGGGTGATGAGTGACTGTGAACAAGCCACTGGGTAGTGGTGAAACGCGTCAGGCTGCCGTCTGGCTAGAAAACTCTCACTGGGAGATTTCTCCTTTTTAAATTGCTGCAAAATGAAAAAATAAAGGTTGTTTCATATAATACAACCGGAGTTGCAGTGTTTGCTGTTGGTTTTCCGTGTTTACTACGTTGTTGGAACACTTTTTTTGGAGTGCTGCTCGCCTGGACAGTTTCTGTTGATGCCGTTCGTATTTCAAAAGAGAGAGAGAGCGAGAGAGAGAGAGAGAGAGAGAGAGAGAGAGAGAGAGAATCTGACTGACTTTTGCACCTGGTAAATGCACGTAGACTCCATAGGAATCAATTGTAAATACTTCACAATATCATTATTGCAGTAGCCATTTCCACTTTTGCCAACTCATAGTAGAATTGTAAAGTATAAAGATCATATCGCTTGCGTTTTGCGCTTTATCTCTACATGTTAGAAAAGTTGAACATTACTTTGAGTGGTCTTTTTGCACAGAAGTGCAATCAGAACTGGTACCCTCTACCATTTAGGTCTCAAAAGAAAATTATTCATAAAGATGCTGTAACCTGTTCTACACATGCCTATATCCTTCGTTTTCTGCTGGCCTTTTCGCTCAAAGCCGGGAATTGGATGCAAAATAGCCCCAAAGTATTTTTTAGGTCCAATTGGTAATGTTGGCTGTTTTGAAAATAGATTTTTGTTTATGTATATATCATAGTGTTTGTAGATCCTGCACGTAGACACAGATATTCAGTGTCTATTAACGTAATGGCTATATGCACGATGGAGGATTAGAATTACAAGAAAGTATGCTTTCCTGATTTATCGTCTCAACAAAGTAGCTTGAGTTCCACTGATTGAGTGTATGATTAAGCCTAGGCTCCGGTGGAACATGAGTTACTATAGCAACTGCCATCCTGCTCAACCGTCTCCGTGATAACCTGGTTATCACCGATCAGGCCCTGGCTTGGCTGACTTCTTTCCTCTTTGATCGACCCTCCCAGATCCAACTTGGGTCCCTTCTCTCCTCTGTCTCTACCTGTGGTGTTCCCCAGGGGTCTACCCTCTCTCCCTGGCTGTTCAACTAATACCTGGCACTTCTTGCCAACTGCATTGCTGCTCTCTGCCCCAACTTTCAGTGCTATGTGGATGACACTCAGCTCCTTTTCTGGCTCCCTTCAGCCACCTCTTCTCCTTCTCTCATCTCTGACGGTCTGTCTGTTATTCAGGAGTGGTGTGCCGTCAATGAGCTCTGCCCTTATGCCAGTAAGACTGAGATTCTCCTCATCGGCACAACCGTTCCCTCCATTTCTGTCACTCTCTGGCCGGCATCTCTTGGCCCCCTTCCTGCTCCCACCTGTGAAGCTAAAAACCTTGGGGTCATCTTCGACTCCACACTCTCATTCTCTCCTGACATCTGTGATGTCTCTAAGAAGGCAAACTACCAGCTGCACCTCCTCAGAGGTATTGTTCCTTTCCTCTCCTTCCCCCAGAATCCCACTGTCTCCAGAGTGCTGGTTCCCTCTAGGCTAGATTACTGCAACAGCCTCTTTCTAAATCTGCTGCCTCTACTCTCTGCCCATTGCAACTCACCCCGAACAGGACTGCAAGACTTGTCCTTGGCCTCAAGCCCAGGGATAGTATCTCTCCAGGACTGAAATCTCTTCACTGGCCCCCAGTGGTGGCGAGGATTAAGTTAAAATCTCTCTGCATTGTCCACAAGGCCTTCTGGGGCCTGGGGACTCTATACCTTCAACTCTCTCTTCCTAAATATCTTCCTTCCCGAGCTCTTCACTCATCTGCCTCCAACTCTCTCAGGGTCAGTCGCTTCTCCAAGCAACAAGTTGGTGGTAGATCTCTTTCTTCGGCTGGGGCCTCCCTTTGGAACAGCCTCCCTGCCTCTCTGAAAATTGAAGAGAACCATCTCCGGTTCTGGAAGCACCTCAAGGCCTTCCTCTTTGTCTTTGCTTTCTCCCCTCCTCTCCCCTGCTGAACCCCTGGCTGAAACTAAAACTGCACTGGTCTCCTGGCTACCCTCTGTTCTTGGGCCCAGGTCCCCTCCCCGCCAGTTGCACACCTGCACTGCCCCCCTGGTATGCCTTGCACTCTGGGGCTGTCTCTGTATCCCTACAGCTCCCTACCAGCACTTGACACCTGGTGTCTGCACTTACCCTTGCACCTGCCACCAGCGAGCTGCACTTCTTTTATTGTTCTTATTTATTGTTTTTATTTATTTTCGGTTTATCCTATGTACTGCACATCGCCTCGCACTTTCCTCTTCCCGCTTCCCCTGCACTTGCGCGATCTTTATGTCACCAGCCCTAGTAAGATTGTTGTCTCTGTCTTCCCTCTGTTCCCCTCCCTTGCTTCGTCGCGCCTTGAAACACTTGTGTATAGGCACATTATAAATGCCATATCATATCATATCATATCAACTAACCTTTCATTTTTGGTTTAATCAGGAACACCACAGGGATCCAGAAGATCAACACTGTCTTCTTCTGGGGAACGCCAAGGGCAGTGTGCCATGAATTAAATGGACAGAGGCTTAAAGTGGAGGAAAGCCAGCCATGCCAAAACGTTGTGGAGTGTGAAGAATTTGAAGAGGTTTCTGGTAGGTTTCTGAGAGGATTTCCACAAAAAACACAACCTATGGCTGCTTTGAAAATGGCACATCCGTGAAGAGCGATCAGTGTGTTAACCTTTATTGTGTTATGTTTTATTGTACTCACTAATAACTGAATACTTTCAAAGTATCATCTGAATGACAAGAAAGAGCAGGTCCATTTCTGTCTACAAGGGTGTGTTGGAATCTTAGTTGAAGAGTGCAGGTCTTCTATTTATGTGAAATCAAATATGTTATGAACATTGGCTTATACAGCACTGAAGGATAAGTGGTGTCAAAAGAGGCCTCATTACGAGTTTGGTATTATTTTGGTGGTAAATCTACCGGATTCCCACCAACATTGATAACCGTTACAGCCACTCTGTCACATGGTCTTACCATGGAGTTACAAGTTGTGGAAGGCCGGTGTAAATCAATAGGACTCTATGGGGATTTTGGGCGAAATACCACAAGCGGCATTTCTGGTGCTGTAATTCCACTAATTTTTAGCCTTAAAGTGGAAGATTCCCCCCACTTCAAGATCGAACTCAGAATTTGGCAGTGTAGTAAAATCGGCTGTAATTCTGTTACCATGAAAAAATGTGCCCGTAATTAAATTACCAGGACTTTGTTCCCTCACTGCCAAACCCATTGAGAGGCCCATGGTACTGATTTAAATCAGAACATAGCTGGCCAGATAACATAATCACCATGTTGCATGGTGGATTTGAAAAACAAAGCTTCTCAGCAATGTCTTGAATCTGCCTTCATTTAATGCATATTTCATCTGATCATTTGCCCATTCCAAATATGGGCCCCTCGAATGGACAAATTTAGGCTTGATCCGGGGACCGTGTGTTAAACGAGGGAGGACACATGAAGGCTCCTGTCTGGTTGTGGGTAAACCTGTGTGTTAAGTACATGGAGTGTCTTCCAGGTAGACTGTGGTACATGAATGTTGCACCCTTGGAGGTAGTGAATCTTCTGCAGAAGTATAGTTGCATGTGTGTGCGATGGAGCTTTGGGAACAACTTAAGCAACGTCATTCCGAAATACTTGCGTTGGATCGGAGATTTCTCTGTGGCATCCTTATGCAGGGAGTTGCCATATCCCATGTGGCTCTTATTATCAGCCTAGACATAATACTTATTCAAGACTGAAAAAAAGGGAACCAAAAAAGTGATGGGTGGAAGATTTTGAATTAATCTGAGCCACTGGCATTGCTCTGGGCAAACGTCCACACCTCCGTTTTTTAATCCGTCTGCAACATTGAAAAAGGGGTCCAGCTATATGCAAATCTGTCAGGTACTACCACCAATGGGAGCAGCCCTGCCTGTACTGCTAGGCCAGGTCCCCTCTGCACGGAAACACAAGCAACCCCAGACATGTTTCGGCCTTGTTGGGCCTCCTCAGTGAGGTGCGGCTTGGTTCCCTATGGGGCAGCAAGCAAGGGACCCATGTCTGGGTATACCTTCTCTCACATAGGGAGACAAACTAAAACCAAAAAAGTGATGGTGGAAGATTTTGAATTAATCTGAGCCACTGGCATTGCTCTGGGCAACCTTCCACACCACCGTTTTTTAGCCCGGCTGTGCCATTGCTAAAAGGGATCTAGCCATATGCAATTCAGTCAGGTACTGCCACCAATGGGAGCAGCCCTGCCCGAACTGCTAGGTCAAGTCCCCTCTGCACGGAAACACAAGCAACCCCAGACATGTTTCGGCCTTGTTGGGCCTCCTGTGTGAGGTGCAGCTCGGTTCCCTATGGGGTACATCTGTTTCATTAGGTCGCGGAGAGCCCTAAGGAATTGACTTGTTGACCCATCTTCAACTGCGAATGGTATGTGATACCCAGAGGCTCTGCATGGGGCAGGATGGGTAGAGCCATGGAATTAATGGATAGGACAGGTGGCTGGGTAATTGATTTCTGTGTACTGATTTGCATGCTATATTGGAAAGTTCACTTTAATTTAGGTTGAGACTGAGCCAATTGGCTTGCATCCATACCTTCATGGTCCCATGTCATTTCATTGTGGGATATTTTTTCGTGTGTTTTTTTACCGCGATTTTTTTAACGAAAAAAAACCATCACATTTTTTTTCAATTATTTTTGGGGGGTTTAACCCCCAAACCCCCCATTTTCTAAAAAATTCGATGTTTTTTTTCTTCGAAAAAAAAAATCGTGGTAAAAAACCCTGTGAAAAAACATCCCGCGATGAAAGGACATCGTACCACCTTCATATAAGAGAAAATCTCCCCTAGTTTATTGTTACGATTGGCCCATCCCCAGACAGATCAAGCCACAGCTTTAAATCATCAGCATAGTAATGGTACCTGCTAGGGTAGAATTCCTTTTTTGTAGGTTTCCTTTTCTCTAAATTTGGGCGCCCCCCAAACATTTTGCTGCCATTTCTGGAGTTCAGAATGTTTTGTTATGAGAGGCACTTCTACTGATCTCTCCTGTACATGCAACTCAAGTTTGATGTGCTGCCCTTCGTAGCCCAAAAGGCAACTTACATTTAATGCACCCTATTTTTGTTCATGGGGGATTCCTATCACCCAGAATGTGTGCTTGCTAGTAGGCTCGTGAAAACTCTACATTTTAGTTTTGACTACATCACGTCTGTAACATTTTACCGTGTAAGTAGCCAAATGCCCTGAATGCTGACCAGGCGGGTACTAAAGCATTTTAGAATTCCTACAACCCCTCCATTTTGTTTTGTGGCCTTGCCTTGTTTTCTTGGGCCACAATGGGAAGTCACAAATGACAATTATGCTTAAGTAGGCTCTTCCAGAGCCTACAAAGGAATCGCTGGTGAATGCCTTATCCAGTTTATACTAGATTGGAGTCTTTCAGGTTTCCCAATTGGTGACTTTGTAGATGTGCCGGAGTGTTTGAAAGCTTGGTTGGCCAGCACTGATTGGCTGTATGGAAACAAACTTGAATACTGCATGCCCTTGGATTTGTGGGCAGGGGTTCCCCGACCACTGTGTCAATATTTGTAAAAGACCGGAATCCCTGTACCAATCCCAGTTCATTTTGGAACATACCTGGAAGCTCTGCTGGCAAGATGAGCATCTGCTTAGGACCCTGTGGACTGCTGCCCTGGATGAACCCTGTCCTTTTGTGGTTGCTCCACTATTTCTGCCTGCTCGAATAATCTCTGTGTCTGCAATTTTACGCTCTTTTGGAAGTCTTCCTGTCCATGGTGGACCTGTGGCGGGAGTCCCTGCTACCTTGCTTGAACCCTGAGTAACCTGCTGCTCCTCTTCCTTCATTTGCTGCATGAAGGTGCGCACTATTTCACCTCCCGCTGATATTTCTTATTGAGGGTCTGTTTCCTGCTGCATGGCTGATATGTGTCTCTCAGTGGGCAGCGTCTGACCTGCTTGCTGCCTTGCTTAGCAGCTCCTTTGCTGCTGTCACTAGTGTGGTTTCCTCCTTCAAATGGGGTATCTGCATAGGATTCTTCAGAGACGTCATTGCACCAAAATGCCTGTGGTAGCGGAAGTGACATCACATGTCCCTTGACCTATGATGACATCACAGGAAGTGATGTCATTTGACCCCACATCCAAGTGACATCACGTGACGTGACACGACCTTTCACTCCTTGACAAAACAGGAAGTGGCATCACATAGCATTGTTCCTCAGAACACTAAGAAAAATATGGTTACGATATTACTGTACTATGATATGCATTTAATACAAGAATGGATCACCATATGTAACGTTAATATCAGTGTGTATTGGCCAGCGGTATTCAAACTGTGAGGCGCGCCCCTCTGGTAGGCCGCAGCATATGCTTAACATGTCAGTGTTAAGAACTAAACATGTGTCATTTTTATTCACCAGGCCAGCACAAGTATCAGTTAGCTGAACAAACCTATGCAAAAGAGAATTAATGTATCACACAGAAATGTTTAAAACTATTTTCTTTATTTTCGTGTCTCTTCATTTGACACACCAAAACGTTTTTTTATATTACTTTTTAGTTACATATGGCGCATCCCTGGAAAGGTTAACTCTAGTTTTCTTGCTTACATATTGTAGTGGCTGCTTTGGGACATGGCCTAAATGCACCCTCTCAGCATCAAAGGTCGTTTAATTGTCTAAACAAGCCAGCCACTGTCCAGCGACCACACCAGATGGCAGCTCAATGTCACTTGGCACCTTGATTAGGAAAGTGGAGTTCATTGTGTCTCAACATGCAGACAGTAGTCCATGACAAATCAATGCAGTGATGGGTGCAGCAATGATTTGTGTGCTGCACAAGTCACCACCCTGTTGGTTAATGGTGTCTATGTGGTGCTCCCTCATGTAACAGCACATATACCTGTTTTTGTCTAATGTGCCCAATGTCCATACAAGAGCACACTGGACTGTTTTGTGTATGTGACTCTGACGAGCATGCCATACTGTGCCCACTCTTAAACACATAAAGCAATCAAAGAAGTTGCCTCAAATTGTAAATCCACGAGGCCAAACGCCCTTTCTACACTGACACACCATGGTTTTCACTAGCTACAGGCCAGCACTAATAAGATGCTAATGCTAGCTCGGTTAGATAAAACATGGGCCTGCTCTTTTTTTCTCCAAAATAACCCCTGAGGCCTGCGCAATGGTGAGGAGGTAGTGGCTGAGGAACCGTGGGACCTTTACCATGCACCAGAAGCCGGTTTTGTTTAAAACGCTTCATCAGCTTATTACTGGTCAGGCTAAAGTTTGAAAGAGGTACAATCCTTTCTGTGTAGCCTTTCTGTGCATTGTTTATTGGGTCCCTCTTGTGCGGTATACTGCCCTGTCTGTAGATATAATTCCCTAAAGATGTTTCTGTATTGGGGTTGGGCATGCCCACACTGAGACCCAGCCCTTCCTCCTCTACAATTCTTCAGAAACAAGAAGCCCATTTGAGTGGCTGATGTTGCAGCCATTTTATACTTGCATCCAAAAATGTAAGATGTCCAAATGAGCATGTATGGTTCATGGTTACAAACATTTTAATGTTGGGGTGAGTATCGTGAACTGTGATGTGAACACCAAGCCATGCATATGTTATGCATTTAGAGATTCACACATACAATCCTTTTATCACAGACTTGTTTATCAAATGTAGACATCGCTGATCACTGTTATAGTCCTGAAATACTCTGTGATTTAATGCAAAGTATACAGAAATCCTCATTGGTGCTATTTGTCCCTTTTACCACTCTCAGAGAGGTATTTTGAAAGAGTACAATAAGAGTGCACCAGACTGTCCATCTTGGAATGATAACCTTCTATCAGAAAATAATTCATATGGTTAGTCTAGTATTGCCCCTTGCGAAATACAAGTGAGGTGGTACGAACAGAACACCTGCAACACATGGCTAGGTCAGTGGGCCCTGAGACCCTGATAGGCTGTTCACACTGCAGTGGGCCAGTACGGACAGTCTGAAACTGCATTCAGGCAAGGCTTTCCCCAAGAGCAGGTGACAGAAAAAACATTTACTTGGGCAGCAACAGCAGTGTTTTCACATTAGAATTCTTCTGTAAAGTACTTGAATTACAATGTAATGAAACCAGCTTCATTTATATAGCAATTATTTATTTATATTGAGGAGGGGTTTTGTCGTACGACAGAGGTGTAGTTTGGGAGTGACGTGTGCCAGTCAGTAGGGGTGAGGGGGGGGGTGCATTCTGATGTTTCTGATGTTTCACCCTGGGCACCAAGTTGGCTAGAAACTGCCCCGATTACGGCACACACCTTCTTTTGCTGGGATGACCAGCCCTCCCATCTGAATGCAGAGCAGGAAATCACTAATGATGGCTCATTAGTGACATACTCTCCTACTTTCAGATGGAACAGGGTAGTGGGGGGGAGCAACTGCCCCCATGTTGCCAGTCAGAATTCATTTAGCTCATCAATGTATTCAGTTCTCTGTTTTTTGTCCTGGTGCTTAAGATGCGCGCTTTGCATTACAAGCTGTGTACCGCAGACTGGTTCCACTCTATGCAGGGGTGAAATGAGGACTGTGTGGACTTTGTACAAGTGAATAGAATAAAGACCCTGTGATCCTCATTTCTCCTGCAGCAGCAGTGGCCAGAGAAGGCGCCAGGGCATTTCATCCTTTTCAAATTAAAGGTGCCAGGGCATTTCAACTTTTTCATATGAGGGGCCTTCACTGTGCCTGATAATCCCAAAATTCTCTTAAATTTTATGCAAAGCTGCATGTTATTTATACAAGGTTATTTTGCACACTGAATGCTGAGCAAGTCAACAAACAACATTAACGTCCAGCTTTGATTAATACTTCCCTGAAGATAATGCTGGCATTTCTGACTGGGTGATGCAGCCCTGTCTGGCAGCGGAGGTGGTGCATCTTCCATTTGATTCACAAGCATTGGTGATCGAGGTTAAGTCGGACACTACTCTGCAATCTGAATTTAGGAACATTGCAGTGGGGGACTTTTGGCCGAGGTTAAACCTGGAGTATCCTACATTGGCAAGGTCTGCTATACAGTCTCTCTTACCCTTTGAATCTTCCTACTTGTGCGAAGTAGGCTTTTCAGCATTGGCTGTACTGAAAACGAAATACCCCACAAGGCTGGAAGTGGAGGACAACCTCAGAGTGGCAGTCTCAAAAATAAAACCACACATTGACTCACTTTCTGCAGAGAGACAAGCCCACCCTTCCTATTAGTACTTGCTCTGTAAAATCAAATTGCCTTCTGCTGAATATACTAATAGGAATGTGTTTTGAGAAAATAAAAGCCCTACTGAAGAATTCTATGTTTACTTGCACGGTTTCTATGTTTGGGTTGTAAGTGATTGTCCTACTGTCTTGGAATGTCTCCCCAACAACATTTCCCTTCAAAATGATGGCACCACGCAATTCTGCAGCCATCTCTATAAAAAAAATATAACACCAACACAGAGGGATGGGGCAGGGGGACCAAACAATGTATCTTTTGCTCAGGGGGGCCTTGGCATAGAAAGTTTGAAGACCACTGGTATAGGCCCATATATCCAAATTACTGTGAATGTAAGCAGACGTCCAACACAACAACCTGGACTATTGTACATCACTCTGGCTAAACTCTAAACAGGCAGAGCATCTCAAAGAGGTCTAAACCCCAAAGGGCAGACATCCAGTGCCTACCAAGTGTCTGGCCACAGACTGCAAACAACAACTGCCCAACACAAGTCCAACCATAAAATCAATGATCTAGAGGGTTGCCAAGAGCTGTGCAAGTGCTTATGAATGATTTCAAACCATACAGTCTGCGCCTTTCTGTTTTGCTTATTTGGTAGAAACAACGTTTTGTTTGTTAGCTGGGAGATAAGGGAGAAGGATGTGTTACAGGTCACAGTATTTGCAGGTTTTTAAAATGAAAATGTAAACAGCAGCAGCAGCTCTACGACATCACCCCTAGAAAAGCCTGCTGGGCCTATAGACCTAGACTACTCCTCACTGATAATGCCCAGTGAGGCTGAAACATGTCGCTGGATGATTGTGGTCTCGGCAAGAAGGGATGTGACCTAGCAGTTCGGGCTGGACTGTCCCTTTTGGGGTGGGACAAAGTATGATTTGCATATGGTCTTTCCCCTCCTGTAGTGGCTTGGCAGGCTGAAAATCGATGGTCTGGAGGGTTGAACAGAGCTGTGCCAGTGGTTATGAATGATTTGAAACCTTCCAGCCATCACATTTCTGTTGTTTTTATTTGGTAATGTAGGGCAGGTATTGTATCATAAGTATGACACTGACACAATGGGTACAATTTGTAAAACCTTTATTGTAGAAAGATGAAAAAGATGGTCTTTCCTAATTTTTACTGTAAATGACTATGTCGTCAATATAGGCCCGACAGAAATCGGAGTAGGGCTGTAATATCCTGTCCATAGGTCATTGGAAAGTGGCTGGGACCCCATGCAGGCCAAACAGGGAGGAATCTGAACTGGAATAGTCACAGGGCTGTCAAGAAAGCTGTCTTTTCCTTATCAGGACCATATACTGAGACCTGCCAATAACCCTTGGTTATCTCTAGGGTTGATAGGAATGTGGCATGTCCAAGTCTATCTATTAACTCATCGATGAGTGGCAAAGGATAGGCATTGATGGCAGAGATGGCGTTAACCTCCAAGAATTATCGGTTTAGTTACCAACACAAAACTAGTCTTAGTCCCTTTTATACATATATCTTTTCATCTGTACCTATTCTGTGCACATTGCTTTTTGTACATATCCTTTCCATATGTGATTGAGTTTCAATGTCACTATGTACGTGGCTTCACGTGTTCATCAAAGTCAGTTTGCTAATTTCACCTGTGTGGGGTTGTTGCGTGGGTGTCACCACTTGTGGTTTCCCATACAATTCTGCGCCTTTATGGTTTGCCCAGGATTTTCTGCAGAATATATTGACACCGTCTGTAGAGAGCTGAGATATTTCATGGCTCTAAGATGCTTGAAAACAGGCCTGCTGATATCTGTACACTTCATGCCAGATGTGTGATGAAAGCACGCACTGCGCAGGTCCGTGTACCAATAAACAGTGTCTCAATTCTGTATTTTCTCATATTAAGTGAGTTGTAGTTCTCCTTTTTTGGGTTCATATTTAAAAACATTCAAATATGTAGCCTTAACCCACATTCTCTCCCAGCAAAACGACCCTGATCATGCTCCTTTTTGGTCCATAAAGTGACTCCATTGCATCAGTATTTAAATAATAATAATAATAATAATAGTTATTATTATTAATATTATTATGAGTCATGAATCGCTAAATAATAACGTGGATCATAATATCTGTATAAAAATAAAAATAGTTGTATAATAATAATTCGTATTATAATTGTTATTATTATTACTGTAATTCAAGTATTATAATTTCAAGTCTGTGTTTAGCGATTCCTGACTGATTCGTCCTACTTCTAAGCACTGTAGTAATAGGTCATGTTTGCACCCAGTGCGATGGCTTTTTGTACATGTAACTTGTGGCATGCTAGCTGCTGGATCCTTACCTGTCCATAAGATGGGCAGCGGCTCGCTTTGGACTTGTGACTGGCATGGCCGTTCCCTGCACTCAATGGAAAGGCCTTTTTCTGGGAGCAGAGCTGGAGGCAGAGCAATCTGTGTGTGTGGATGTTACGACGTTGTGACTGTCAATTCCTATGGTCAGCTCTGCGGAGGGAAACGTCGCTTTACCTATGTTAAGTCTGATGTCCATACACACTAATTCACTGCATGTTCATCCAATTGTCTGAGGCTATCAACAGACTAAGCAACAGATCACCAGTGTAATCGATCCCCAGTATTGCCTGTTGCTTCTGGTGCCGTGACCGTGCACCCCTTTGCTAGAGTGCCCTAGACAGGAGTGAAGCCTGCGCCCATCAGTGAGCCTTGTGTGTGTCTATAATGACTCGGACTGAAAGTAAAGACTTGGCTGTACAGGCAGCAATGAACAGTCACCGGCAACGTATGAACGGAAGAAATGTAACACGCAGCCCCTGATGACAAATTTCAGGGCCTTGCTGGAATCACGAGGACAATCCTGTGCCTAAAGTGGAGCCCCACCTGCATGCTGGGAAAATGATATCTCCTGTGAAGGGCAAAGCCCAAGACTAAAGTTCCCTTCCTAAGTTCTTTTTATGATCATCAGTTGGGGCCAGCAAAATCTCCTCTGTACAACCAGCCCAGGTCCATGTGACTAACGCCATGGCACAATATAAGGAAGTGCTATTAATTACGTTAGTTTCTGCCAGGCTGTCTGTCCATGACTCTAGGTCACGTGATCAGCACTGAGTGCATAAGAGGTTAGGCAACGCTTTGTTAGCTTCCCTTTGCTCACCTCTTGGTAATTGGGATAATACCAAAATAGAGACTGTGCAAAATATCGACTCACAAAATACCGAAATTCGAGACCCCCTTTTGACCTCATATGTATGTGGGATGTGGGTCAAGTAAATTAAAAAGGTTGAGGGGTGTTTGGGGGTGCGGGGGTTTCCCCCATATATATGTGGTCAAAAGGGGTGAAACAAATCGGTATTTTGAGATTCTAATTTCTTTTTTCGCAGTATTCACCTAGACCCCTGGTAGTGTGGTTGAGCAATCATAGCCTTTCACTTAACAGCTGTTTGTATGTATAAGGTTGTTGTTAGATGATCTACTAGGAAGCCAACCTTCCGCTTCAAAGAAGTCTGTAGTTCTGGAGGTGAGGGATAATATGAGCTCCAGGACTGGAGGCATGGCAGGCAGGGGCCAGCTCCACACAGCGGTTATACAGCAGCAGCAGTGGTTTGGGTGAGTGTCTCAGCACCAGCTCCCGTATCTCATCTGGGGGTCAGGGGATTTCGGGAGTTCCCTCACCATATAAGGTCCCTGCTCCAAAAAGGGTCAAGGCTACTTTGCCTTTTAGGGAAATTGGAGGAGCACTGGTTCAGTTTCCATTATGGATCCAACTGTGGTTCGCAGGCTCTGATGGCTGCTAGCATCTCGTTTGTTGGCTCCATGTCAGCAGGCAGGTGGGTGATGTTCATGCAGCACTGCCCATTCCAAGATGGCCGCTCTCCATTTATGGTGCATCTAGACCTTTGCATGTTCTAGTCCAACCCTGAACTTCCCTGCTCTTCTTTCGCTCAGCCCCTAGTTAGCAATCCTTCCTGAGTCCTGTTGTTTGACTGACCGTCTCCAGCGTCAGCTTGCGCTTGCTGACTCTCTCATTCCTAATTTTTCTTTTGCTATTTTTTATTCCTGTTCACTTTCCTTATTCCTGCTTGACCACTCATTCGAACGAATAGTATCCATGCTGGAATGTAATCCCCTCACTACCAACTCTAAAGTCTCTGAGTTCAGCAGCAGACCTTTTTTTGTGCATCATATGTTTTCCTTTGCTCAGGGACCTGTCTTTGAAGTCACACTAGATGCCTAAGAACTCATTGTCGAATAAAGGCTTGCACAAGCAGGAGAAGCTAGCCTCCTATTTTGTTTACCATGAGTTTAGGCGTGGCGTTAGGGAAGCATCTCCCAGGGTCCTCACAGAATGCACATGTAGCGGCGCCATCTTGTAAAGCCCTTGGAAGTTCAGGTCTCCTCCCAGTGCAGGTCACTGACTGGCTGCTTTAGTGGGTTTGAAAATAGTCTCACTGACAAGACAAGGCAAGTGTGTATTATTATTGTTATTATTGAGGATTTATATTGTGCTTCAGCCGGATTCCTCCAGCTTCTGAACGCTCAACTGGAGATCCAACCAATGTTGCACGGCACAGTCCTGCTCCTAAGGTGAGCACATTGCCCCTGAGCTATCCTCTCAGCAGGCTCTTGGTCCTGCCACGGACGTCGAGAAGTCACCAGAACTCTGAAACTCCAACAGAACCTCTCCATCAATGTGTGTTGGAGCTGCCTTGCTACTTCTTCTGCTGGCCATCCACACTGTTGTGTTCTGTTGAGAAGGCTTCCTTGCTACACTGGCAATCTGAAGTAGTCCTCCATTATTTAAAAGGGATTGGGGCTGAGGTGGGGACCTCAGGTGTCAATCAGAATGAAGTATCCATTGAGACACAGATACGTGTGACCAATCGGGTGCAGCAGGCAGATTTATATTCTGTGGGCTTAAGCAGCTGAAGCTGCCAAACGTAGGGACGCGTGTGGATTTACGCTCACCTTTCAGAATTCTTAGGCCCTCTGGTCAGACAAGTGAAGAATGAGTCTGACAATGCTGGCCAGAGCCCCCTATGGACACATCGGTAATTTAAGAAAGGACAGGAGCAATTTCCGGCTGTAGGGCCCGCAATTGATATTTAGGGGGTGATCAGAAGGAGACAGACTGAGTTAGAAACAGGATGCACCTTGCTAGACCGAAATCCTAAGGACCAGGGAAGTTCGAATGGAAGTTATGAGGTTCACAACTTCTAGGGAAAAAATCAAAACATAGTCCAAAACTGGCAGGAATATTTAAAACAAGCATTGACAATGGCAAGAGCGTTTGCATAGGCATGGGATGGGCTTTTTTCAGGTGCTGATGTAGTGGTTCTAAATGGCCATTAATGGTAGCAGCAGAACATGGTCTGAGTACCTGGGAATGTAAACGCCTGGCAAATGCTTCTCTAATACGCGATACTCAAGCCAAACCATGTGGCTTTGCCAATGCTTGATTTTAACAGGACTTTAGTGAAGGAAATGCTTACCGCTGCCGAAGGCACAATTGGTTAAGACATTCTATTGCACCAGATGTGAATTTACAGCTCCAGTTCAGCAATTAGCTCTCAGAAGACTGCTTTGAAAAAACAATGGCAGGCACTTCAAGTGCAGCGTTTGATTTTACTGCATGATAAAGCTAGCAGAAAAAGATTCCAGGAGGATGTGTTGATGTGCTTTGGACAGGAAGAGGCAGGAAGTAAGTGGCAATGGTCATAGGGATTAGCATGACAATGGGCATTCAATGGGTGGGTAAAAAACCAAACAACATCTACAAGCTTTGTGTCCCTCCTCATATCCCATCTCCTTTCTAACTTTACTCTAATGCAATCGTTTCAGCTTCTAGGTGGCACTTTGGCATCACCTAATAGCCAAAACTGAAAATGGAGGGATCCTGCCAAAAGAGCACTACTTAGGTCTTTCACTCTCTTTAAGTAAAGACACAAAAAAAAAACACTTTTGGTGGTGTGGCCTTCAAAGACAGTGTTTCATGTTTTGCTGTTGGCTGAGCTTCATTGTAATTCTGTTGTGAAGCAAATTTACCAGGCACTGTCCAACTCCGGGCATCGAGGGCCGGAATCCTGACGGGTTTTCAGGATATCTTTCATTAATAATCATGAGTAAAAATGGGCATACATTTAGAATCATTGTATGCAAATACATCTCATGAATAGCAATGAGGGGTATCCTGAAAACCCGGCATGAATCCATCCTTCGATGCCTGGAATTGGACAGCCATGCGTTTAGATCCTTCTCAGATTCTGATGGTCTCCATGGTGAATACTCTCTGCTTTTCCTTCTCTTACAGGCTAATGATGGGAAGACCCCGTATCATCCGAACGGAATGAAGACAAAGTCCTTCCTCTCCACCTGCCTGTTTTTTCAGATATTTCCATGACTTCTGTCATTCTTCCTATGGTTTATGCAGCGTCACTGTTTGTTGGTTTTCTTTACTCCCTAATCATGCCAGTCCTGCATTTGTCATCTGGATTGTTTGGGATTCTGCCCGGTGCCCACTGGTGTCTTCTCCCCGGCATGTCATGAATCTCATAATGCACTGTCTTTAGCAAAGATGCAGGAAGTTAAGAATTGGCGTTGCTATGAACAGCAAGATACTACAATAATCTGACACCAATAAAATATGTTTGATTTTCTATGCATTGTACATAATTCTGGGATATTAAAAACATATTAATCGAGACAACATATAGTGTCATGTTATGTTGTATTTGATATTTGTGTAGTGCCTGCTGCCATTGTTAAGGCTTCGAAGCACTGTGGGGTGGAAGGCCCTTCAGAAGACCACAGTCTGTGCAAACATGGACACAAAATGAGCATTACATTGCCTGTGAATAGTAAATAGAATTAAGTGACTATTCAACTGCTAGCAGAGATGACTCGTTTAAAACATTATACAAATCATGCAGAGCATTGAGTTCAGCCGCAGAGGTGGCTGATAGATCAGTGAATATGTGACAGCTGGACCACATTTCACATGGGACTCAGCTGTATTCTTTGGGTTACAGTGTAAAATATGATATGATATGATAGGCTATTTATAACACGCTTAATACCCAGAGGATTCTAAGCGTGGACCCGGGGATCAAACCTGTGTTGCTCCGTGTCGTCTTGCTTCCAATGCGAACACGTTGCCCCTGAGCTATCCTCCCGAGACGAGAGGGGAAAGGGTATTATAAATGATCTATCAACTCCTACGGCAACTGCCTATGGTTGAGGCCCCTACTAATCTTTACCTTCAGAAGACATGCACACTGAATAACTTGCAGTCAATGCAAAACAACCTGCAACCCTGCACTCCCACCACTGGCCTCTAACATACAAGTCCCATTTCAGTAGCTCACACTCACCGGCCAATCTCTCTCTCTCTCTCTCTCTCTCTCTCTCTCTCTCTCTCTCCCTCTCTCTCTCCCTTTCCCTCTCCCTCTCCCTCCCCCTCTCCCTGTCCCTCTCGCTCTAGCTCTCGCTCTCGCTCTCCCTCTCGCTCGCTCTCTCTCTCCCTCTCTCTCGCTCTCCCTCTCTCTCGCTCTCTCTCTCCCTCTCTATCTCTTTCTGTCTGTCTCTCTCTCTCTCTCTCTCACTCCCCCTCATTGATACATTGCATCTCATGTGCAGCAAAACAAGCATCTGTGAGTTGGCAGATGAGGGGGAAGGGTTAGGCAGTCTGCAAACTCAGGTCATTTACCATAAGCAATAGCAAAGGGTTTTGGGAGGCAAGAACCATTGGTTCAGAAAAAGGGCTACTTGAAATGTGGGGTTGCAGTCACCCATTTTTCCTTGCTTGGCATGCTGGTTGGAAGGCTGAGAGATGCCTCAAGCTCACTCTTCCATGCTCAGGTGCTGTGCTCTGTGCCTGCTGGGAATTCTGCCCGGCTTGGACAGGGCCCATTTTGGTCAGAGCATGAAAGTGTTTGTCAGGCGTTCGTCGGGCATTGGTCTGGGTACGGGGCAATTTTGAATCCCTGCTCATTTCACTGAAACGTCTACCTTGCAGCCTCCCACAAGCCCCGAACTCTTCTAACACAGTCTATAGTGAAAATCCCCACACCACTGCCACCAACAGACACAAACTCACCAGGTTTTGACATGGCGCCAGGCCTTTGGTATCATTGATGCTGCAACCCTGCAGGGGATTGTTCATGATGAAACATGGAGCAGAAAAGATGGAGAGTGGGGTGTGGATTCTTCAAAAATGTGTTGCTTCCTTGTTTAAAAACAGAGATGAAAGGGTGCGGCGGCGCAGGATGGTGAAGAGCCGTGTTTTGACAGTGATAGGGTTTATAGGGCTAGGGGATATGATGGACTCTCCAATAAATATGCCATCTCGAGTTTGCAGTATCTCTGGCCCCTTTCTAGCTAACGGTGTCAGGGGCTTTTCCTTAATTGTGCCACAGCTCAAACGACTTGAAATAATGCCCCTTGCCTCCCTCTATTTGCTTCAGTTACTAAACGACTAAAACAGGTTTGTTCTGCTGCAAACATCTGTTAGGGTTGCATGCTTTATCGACACCGAGGCCTTTATTCTCAAATTCATGAAATGTTCATGGAGGGGACGGCTGACATAGGAGCTTGCATGCACTAGAGTCTAGCGGGGTGGAGCCAGAGAATTCAGGGATAGGGCTGAGCCAGAGCTGAGCCAAAGAGCCTGGCATTGCTCCAAGAGCCAAACACAAGCCACACTGGTAAAAACACATTTCCGAAGTGGGAACCATAAAAGTGGGCACCACTATTTTTAATACAATTATTGATGTGATATTTAGATAAAATCGAATTAAATGGTACATTCCAATTTCCATACTGCACAATGCGGTTGCTCAAGAAAAGGGAAAAAACAAGTATATTCCTCAGAACTGGTAGCACTTGGATAGCAAGTGAGTTCCATCATTAGATAATGTCTTCAGAAAAATGAACCAACATATTAATATACAATCATTTGTAATCAAAGGTGTTACTATATTCTTTGTATCAACAGTCCATAGTTCAAAGAGGCAGATGAAACTTGGCCAATGCATTTCGGACTGCTCAGACCTTGCTCAGGGCAGACTCAAAAGAATGTATGTAGAATATATATATACATTATTATGTGCTTGTATACAGAACTATTCTAAAGTCCAAGATTATTAGCTAACAGTGAACACATACCTGCCCAGTGGAATTGTTGTGTAAGCAAAATCTAAATGTTAAAGTGAACATATAATATAAAATTGTAGATTGTACTAAACCATAACTCCAAAGCAAACAGTAATAATAATTGATTATGTGTAAGATAAAACCTGTTGCGCTTATAGCAAAAGCAAACAGTCACAGAAAGGAACACATCAAATAGTTGTACAACTCGAATGCCAGAGAGAGCGGAAAATAAGTACAAAATAATAATTCAGAATGATGGGGATTTATCACTGAAAACATGGGATATAATATTCAAATGAATATGAACTCATTAAACAGGAGTGTGGGAAACCTTCTGCTGAGAAGGAACATGGGCTAAATTGACCGTGTTCTATGGAAATACCTCCACTCAGGACCGTCTACAACCACATTTTAGCTTACTGCACCCTTCACAGAGAAGAATATCCATTTGCATATCAGTCTTTGTCCCACCCACAAGGGCAGTTCAGCACCGAAATGCCAGGCATTTCGGCTCTGAACAAGAGTACTAATAGCAACCCCAGACACGTGTTTCGGCTTAGTTGGGCCTCATCAGTGAGGTGCAGCTATGAATCTCTAAGGCACAGTGAGCAAGAGATCCACGCCTGGTTTACCCTGGGTTACTTAGGAGGGAACCCTATGTTTTACAAATGAAACCCAGGGAAATACAGATGTCGACCCCTTGCTCACTGTGCTTAGAAAGGGATGGCTTCACCTCATTGATGAGACCCAACAAGGGCGAAACATGTGTCTGGGGTTGCTGTTGCTACTCTGACTTGCTAAGCATTTCGGTGCTGAATGCCCAGGTGGGTGGAACCAGATTAATTCAAATAGATATTTCTCCTCTGTGAAAGGTACAGTGAGTAAATCATGGTTGTAGACTCTCCTGAGTGGGAACCTACCCATAGAGCAGGTTATTTGGCCGTGTTTGTTCTCGGTAGAGGGGCTCCCAGGCCTGTTGCATATATGTATATGAACTCATACCTGTCCAGCTTATTGTAAAAAGCACGCAAAGCGGCAGCTGCACCATTCTGATCTATGTGTGGAACTGAAAAATAAAAAAAATAAAAAATAATGCTATAACTTTCAAATAAAAGGTTTCTAGGATATCAGTTGTGTGCTTTATCCCCAAAAATTGTCTTGTGACGTACCAAATATTCAAGATCGCAGCATATCAACTGAGCTTGGTGGGAGGAGTTTATTAATTGACAAAACTGGCATCACGGAGAACGTTAGTTAAAATCAATCTTGCATGTATTACGTAAAGAGGTCATTGTGTAAATGCAGCGATAATGTAATTGTACACTCACATTGTTAGATATATGGTATCAATATGATAAAGGTAAACAGTCAACTTCAGATTAATGTCGGTAAAATCAACTGTCAAAATGGCAGAGTTTGAGCGAAAATCAACTTTTAAATTTGGTAAGGTTTTCCTTAAACAGTCAAAACATCCTGCCGAATCCATGGTGTCCAGTCAAAGGATCGAAAATAAAGGATCGAATGCCCTTTTGTTCAAATACAAAAGGACCGAGAAAAAAAAAGGTTCAAATGTTTTTTTATTTATTTATTTATATATTTTTGAAGTTTAGTATGCATAAAAAGTTTTTTTTTTAAAGAAAATGGGTGGTTGGGGGGAACCCCCATAAAAAATAATAATAATTTTTTTAAAAAGTCGACCCTTTTTTCGGTCCTTTTGGTGTAGAAAAAAAGGCATTCGAGCCTTTTGTTTTCGATCCTTTGACCTACAACCCGAATCCACTGAGATTATGTGTCAGTTATTTTTGATTGGTTCCTTTTAGAGCGCATCAGTCAAACCACTCCCCACCTCGCCCCAGCCACTCTACCTCCTCCCATCTCAGGGAGACAGCGAGAGCGGTGGGTCTGGAGGCAGCCCAGGGGAGCCACCCATACTGGGAGTACCATTACAAAGCACAAGGAGAATGAAAGAGCAAAGTGATGCCTAGCACTCTGCCAGCATGAAGTGGGTAACCAGGGTGGGTTGGGATGCCGTAGCAGATGATATCAAATGTATACCCACTTTATATCAAATATACATTTGATGTAAAATCGATATACAAAATGTTTGATATCATTTTCATATCAAAGTATATCAAAAGGGGAGATACCACAACCGGAAACCGGGGGCGTGCCCACCTGTGCACATTTTGATGGAGACAAAAAAGGCCCCTTGTGCTACTAATGTGTACATTGATGAGGCTTGCATTCAGGTGCCTTTCGTGAATTAGGTGCCACTTTTGTAAGGCTCAAGTGAAGGAGATGCTCATCCCATCAATTACTAAAAATATGTTTTGAGAGTGTGGTCCTTTTGTCTGAAGCAAAGTGGAATGGATACACTCAGAAACTCTAATTCTACCTCTAACAATTGCTAGATCTCACCCAGAAAAGTCAAAAAAAGATGTCCGTCTGGTATATATAAGACATAGCATGCATGTTGCTTCTTATTATTTATTTTTGCACGACTCTCTACCGCCAGCCAGAACAATGCACAGAGATCACCAATCAAAGGAAAGCAATTGCTCCAACTCCTCATAGACCAGCTGCAAATTATATATCATAATGTGCAACATCATGACAACGCACTCTGACTGCCTTTTCCTCTGACAATGGGGAAAACTGTGACTCAGTCAGGGGAGGGCTGAAACAAAGGAAGCAGTGGAAGAGGACAGTTGTCAAATAATGTTAAGAAGAACTCTCCCCATAACTCCCAGACATCATCCTCACAGGAAGCTTCAAGGTGGGTGCCGTCAGCACCAGGGCCCGTAATTGCTCAGGGACCCAAATATTACAATTCAGTCCTGGGATGGACAGTCAATGATCAGACCTAGTCCCTGCCCTCAGTCTGGGTTCCCATACCACCGCTCCAGCACTGGCTCTTCCTCAACTGAGCTACCATTGTATCTTGTAAAGGCACCCTACTCTGTAACTGCCTCCATCGTCTTAAACTACATCCATCGTATGTCTTTTCTGTGGAAACTTGTAACCTGGCTTCTGTAAAATACAGAATATAAAACATTATCCAAGAAGGTTGAGGCTGTACCTGGATCAGAAAAGGTAAAACTCACACACCCTCACTACAATAGGTAGCACGCAGGGCTTTACTCACAGCGGCCATTTTCCACCTCTTAGCATTGTTTACAGGGTCTAAAACGTGTTCCCGCTCTCCACCCACCTCATTGCAAAATGATGCTTAGTGAAGTCACTCCCAGAGATTGGTGTGTCGTGCTGCACTTTCGACTTCACCCTAGGCTCTCATTCAGCGCCAACTTCTGCTGCTGTGTCTCCTGGACAGCAGCGCATCTCCCTAACTTCCTCACCTCCCTGACAGCAGCCCGCATGTACAGCAACCTCTGAAGGTACATCATCCCTGGCTGAGTTGCCATTAACTTCCACACATTATTGCTGGGACATCCTCGATTCATTGTGGCGGTCTGGACCCCCATGCGCTCACCATGGGAGGGATCTTACTCAGTATGCTGGGCTTCAGTGGGTAGGGGCAGCAGAGGTTGCGGTACCCATGTTGGCTACCCATGTGGCACGAGCCATTTAGCCAGCTGTGTGCCACCTGCACAAGGTTCTCCACTGCACCATCATCCCTGCTGATGCACGACTGATTTGCCACTTCACAGGCCTTGCATTGAATGCTCTCCCCCATGCTGCGAAGCACTGGGCCAGGGAAGGCTGCTCTGCCCCCTGAGCAATGACAGGAAGTGACCATCTTCCTCACCACTTGACGGTAAGGGTAACTGAAATGGAAGTATCTAGACACCACCAATGGGTTCACTTTTCACCGCAGATATTGATGTTATCCAACCCTTGATTGTGTGTTTGACTAAATCATCTAGTCAACCCACCTTCCCTAAACAGTCCTCTCATCTTACATTCCGTCCTTTACAGCTGATTAAAGGAGGGCGCAATAGAACGCAAAATTAATCTTTGGTGCTTTGTGATGACTACCTGTCATTTAAACGGTCACTCTTCCAAGGTAGATCTGGAGCCTTCTGTTTCTGTAAGCGGCCGTCCATGTTTCTGGAAATGGTCGCTTGCCATTGTAGTCACAAGAAGCGCATACTGAGGGTAGGAATAATGACCCGCAGTGGGGAAATGATCCCTACTTCCCACTACATAATATAGAAAATAAATACAACTGCGTGTTCCGTCCTGGGTAAAGGCTTCCAGTGAGTTTAGACACAGAATAGAAACATTTAAAAGTGTCAGCACTCTTAAAAATTGACTAGTCCACAGCAGGGGGGAATGGATATGTGCTTCAGGCTCCCCTATGACAAAGTAACAGTATGGACACTGCCACTGCCCATGCGACTGAAGAGATAAAAAGGAACATTTGGTGGGGGAACCTCTCTTATGAGCCAGATGTTTTTTTTCCCAAATGAGCTGTGCTGTCCAAATAGTCATTTAGTTCACTGTCGTCTCCTTGTATGCTTCTCTTGATCCTTAGGGTTCTCATGTAATGCGCTATTACTACATCCCTGAATGCATCTGTATGGCTTCTTGCTGGAGGATTCTCAGTTATCCTTGTCCATGGTGCAGGTCTTCTCATCTGTACAATTTGAGTAGACAAAAGTCTGGCAGTTCTTTCTTTGTCCTCTTACATCTTTTTTCTTCTGGTTAGAAATGCCCATATCATCCACTCTGACATTGGTCCAGTATATGGCTGTATTGTAGGACTTTTACTCGTCCCCTTCATTGGATCATGTGTGCTTGATAATGTTGCCCCTGCAGGTTTATTCTCTGACTCCTCTTGTCTCTTCAGGAGTTCAGATTTTTCCATGTGTCTTTTCACCTCACTTGTAGTGGAACTTCTCGTAGTAGGCAGTCTCTTCTTCTCACATGCTTTGGATTGCGGTTCTGCAGGTATTGACACTAGGCTTAGCATGTGTGCATTCAATGTGCGTGTGGTTGTCAGTGACCTTTTTACATTCACACTCTGCCGACCTGTTTCAGGCTTTTCAATTTGCTTGTTACCACAAGTGTGCGTGTGTCATTGCTAATCACATCCATCCCAAGTTCACTCACTCCATTATCAGATCTTCTAGGGACTGGAATGACTACGTAAGTTCTGGGTGCCATCGTGAGCTTCATGTGTGCAATATTAGGTGGGTGCACTGGGATTGGAACGCTTTGTGCACCAATACAAAAATGCAGTTCTGATCGTCAGTGACAGTAAAACAATGATGAATATAATGCATAAATACATAATACCCCTATAGTTCAATCTACAGCATTTACTTCCAGAAAAGTACGGACGTGTCTCCTCCTGAGGCAGGACGAGATTGCTGCTCTGGATCCCCATCTCGATCATCCATTGAAAGATGCTAACTTTTGATGCAGCTTCTAAACAATATCATCTCTGGATTCTGTTGTTTCTGTTTGTGAGCTGCAGGTACTGAAGCAATTGTTCCCTTTTATCTGAACACTGGATTGTCTATTATTTCTGGACACAGTTCTCTTGCTGGCCTGTGGGAAGTGTCCACATCAGGCAATAATTCAGCAGGTCTCTTTACTGTGCATGTTCAAAATATATTAGTTCCCAATCTATGCCTCTGATCTTCTTCATTCCCGAACACATGCTGTGTCCTTGTCAGTATAAAAACAAAAATAAATGAAATCTCTGGCACTACTCTCTCGATCTGTCCCTCGGCAGAAAGTTTAAAATCTTCTCAAATAGTTCTGTTGATGGTTAGAAAGTTCGACTTGCATCATGATACCATGCAAGAGCATGCTCAACTGCGTAGACTTAGCTGGGTCTCTGATTAATGTGAGGATGTCAACATCGACAGGTCTCCCCACAAGCTCTGGAAAATCCTCTATTAAGTGAAAGAAAACATTACTTGCCAACCTGCTGTCTTCTAGTGACAGGGACATTTGACACAGATTCGATTCATGGTGCTGGAGGTTGTCTGGAGTAATGATCCTCATGAAAACATACAAAACAAATTAGACAGAAGGGAATGTTATTGGATTGAAACGCTGGGGTGTCTCACCCCGAGAGGAATGAATGAAGAGATAAACTGGGCATGTTTCTTATAAACATGCTAGTGTTTATGTAAAAGGATGGGGAGGGGAACACCAACATGGACATATCTATTGTGGCTAAATAACAGTTGTGGATACATAAAAAGAAAAGCGGTGCAAGGATGAGACCTAGGCATTTTAGGTCCGACAACCAGATCCAGACAGATGGTTGCTACACACAATGCAATATACATGCCTGATAGAACATGCACAAGCTATCATCATTATTGTAAACTACACGTACAGAGTAACGTACATAACATTTTTGGGCGCAAGCATTACGGATAGTGCAGAATATCAGTCATCATTTAACTTCACCTGTTTACGTGATTTTTTTATGTACGAATTAATATTCAGTTTATGCTTAGTGTAACAAACTCTTAACGAACATGTAGACAGAAGTTAGAATATAACTTAGCACGTCTGAGGCTTACGTAATGACATCGGTTAATAAGTAATCAGATGAGAAACATAAACATATATGCAGCGGTATAATTGAATGTAATTACCCCCAACATCCCGTCTCCCCGTCTCCATGGGGACACGGGACCCAAGGCGTCGCCACGCAGGTCATCAGCCAGGCGCGAGCGTACGCTCAATGGGGCAGTTACATTGATTTTTGTTTAATAGCATCACCGAGTCATTATAAGTCTCCATTGAAACCTGCACGCAGCAATCGTTATTTGAAATACCTGACAGCAGTGCAGTATGCGCTGGCACTTTTTCTGTATATTTATCGTCTGACTTCCTGGTTTCCATGGAAACACGGGACGCACGACGACGTAGTAGTGAATAGTGGTCAGGTGACCACGCACAACGTACGTGGTTACCTCAGCAACCACTTATAAGCCATTTTTCACCTTATTTGCTTGGAACGCGGCTCCCCGTGGACCAGCGTATATGCAACACAGGCAGAGCGCGAGTGAAGCGTTAGACAGAAGCTCATCCAGACTTTTAAACAACACTACTGGTGAGTCTGTGCCCCACATTTAAGAAGAATTAGGTATAATGTTTGTATGCATATAGAACAATGATTACAGTATACATCATTGTTAGTATTACTTTTCTTTAAATTTAGAATACAGACGGCTGGAGTGCTGTACGTAAGAAGTTGTTCTTTAAAGAAGGGTGCTAGACACCACAGAAAAATGATTAAGGTAATTTTGAAAACATGATAGTCATGTATGGGATTTATTTTGGATTTAGAAATGAATGTGCGCAAACATGTACCTACTTTTATCTAACAAGGGCTCTATGTTGTTGTTTTTTTCTTCCCCCCCACCATCTAATCTTCCATCTTTAACAAATTACCTTTACTGGGTATGTATGTTTTTCAATTATTCATTTTATGCATTTGTTGATTTGTGTACTCAACTACGGTGAACTATGTGAATATTGGTTATTTACTCTCAAAATATTGATTGGAATTATAATCTTGTTTTGATTTGGAATTTTCACATGATGTGGATTGAAACATTTTCATTTATTCTCGTATTATAATTATGTAAGAATTTACAATAAGTGGTATGGTTAACGCCCTGAAGAAGGAGATACGCTCCGAAATGCATTGGCATTAAAACAACCGTACACAAAATGAAACAAGTCTGCTTCTTATTTAGCAAAACACCCAGCTGTTGATGCTCCTCAGATTCAGGATTATACTCTTGACATTTTTCTAAAGTGGCTCTAAATACGATTTTAGATATCCATGAGCGATGAACTCTAAGCTTATTAAACATTAAAACAAACACAATCTGAACAGTGAGCTCCGGATGAGCTCCAACGGAGAGCGCCCGACTTAGCTGGATGTGTTCATCCAACTTTTTCTCATAAGGTGTATTGAAAAAGGGACCAGGTGCCATAGGACCCTACTGTGGTCCGGCAGCTCCAAAACAGTGAAAGATACTTAACGTGTAAAGTACAATTGATTCACATAGGTAGTGCCAACCTTTTTTTGCTTGCTTTCTCTAAACAGACTTGTTCTTGGACACCCCTAAGGTGAAGGCACACCTCTACGTATATTTGAACAAAATGTCACGACCAGAATATTCATCACTGCTTAACAAAAGATGTCATATGAAGATATAGAATCACTCACGACAAAGAGAGCGGAAACACTTGGCTTTTCTACAGAAGAAGCAAATAAAATTTTGGAACTTATCGGTGAAAATGTTTTCAACAAAAATCCTACTACTACAGATTTGGATCCAACTAGGAGGATAAAACAACTAGAGTATTTGATACGCAAGGAAATAAACAGGAAACTGCATGCAGTCACCTTAGGTAGATACTATAAAAACCAACGCATACCAAGAGGATTACGAATACAACTCCGACCAACACTATGCAAAGAGAATAAGGAGTTTGTCAAGAAATGGGAGGCAATTCTGAATAGATGTTCACTGGACTTAATCTTGTTAACCATTCAGGAACTCACGGTTAACCTTCATACCATCAATATAGAGATCAAAGAGATAGAAAAAGAGTTATCAAATTCATGCAAACTAAAGAAAGAAGAAATAGAGGAAATATTGGTGGACATTAATCTTAAATTGACGGAACATAGAACAGAGCTAGAAAACAAAAAAAGTAGGAAATTCAAACGAGATACTTACGATTATGTGAATGATGAAGTATATACCTGGATGGAGAAATACGCTCCCACAGGCAGGAAACCACGACAGAACAACTCAAATACCCAAACTAGCTCAGATTCAGAAGCCAGTGACACTCGGCCAACAGAAGCAAGTCCACCAGCAACAAGCTCAGAACCATCAGACACTAGACCAGGACCATCAGTCAGTGGTGGTTTTTTAGGAAGAGGAAAAGAACCCGCAGGAGCAAATGAAAAAGGTCGAGGAGGTCCACAGACACGCCTCCAACAACGAAGAACCTAGTGATCAATTTATCATCTAGAGTTCTAACTACAACAGAGACAGATACACTACAGAAGGGATTGAGTTTTGTTCCTACGTTCGACACTTCATTATTTGAAACCAAGGTAGAACTATACAGATTGGTGAGGAAAATGAAACTTAAAGCCTTTTTTAGTGAAACAGAAATACCACAAGGCCCACAAGAAGGGTCTCCTTACAAGGAATTCAAACAAAAAAGCAAAGCTATACCACAGATCAACATACCTGCAGTGGAGGTTTTTGAGAAACAAGTCTTGAAAGACTTAAAGAAGATCAATTTCAAGAGCACGAAACATAAAAACTTAAAACCTCATGAATTCAAACTACTGAAGGATCTCTACAGTGACACATCAATAACAATCAGACCTGCCGATAAAGGAGGAGCATTAGTCATAATGGACACAGAGGATTATGACAAAGAATGTAAACGACAACTCGCAGATACCAAGACATACAAAGAACTAGGCAATGATCCCACAATAAGAATCAAACAAAATCTGGAAACCTTATTGGATGAAGCAGAAGAGAATGGATGGATAAATCATCATACACACAATTTTTTGATGAATAGGAATCCACGCATCCCTAACCTATATATGTTGCCTAAAATTCACAAAGATCTCACTAATCTTCCCTGAAGACCCATAGTGGCTGGGGTGAACAGTGTATTGTAGCAAATTGGAAAATACATTGATTACTTTTTACAACCCCTCATCCAGAAGACTACAACGTACATTAAGGACACAACCCATTTCCTGCAATTACTAGCAACAGTACCACATTCATCGTCACATATTCTGTTTACTGTCGACGTAAAGAATTTATATACGTCTATTCCTCATGACCTAGGAATTGAAGCAATAGAATGGTTACTTTTAAACACAGAGGAGATCGAAGCTAACAAGGAATTCATCATTATTCTATTGCGATTTATTTCAACAAATTCCTACTTTAAATATAGGAACCAATTCTACATGCAAATAACAGGAACTGCTATGGGAGCTACGATGGCTCCCGCATACGCCAACACATTTATGCACAAATTTGAGTCAGACCATATACTAAGTCAAAAAGATGGAAGGCACATTTGGCTATTTGGGTTCGTTTCATAGACGACATATTTGGAATTTGGACAGGTACTGAGACAGATCTATTGGAATTTTTCGCATACCTCAACACAATTAGTGAAAAAATTCAGTTCACCTATGAGTTCTCTAAAAAAAGCATTCATTTCCTTGACGTGAATGTGGAGTCCATGGAACATGAATACAAAACGAATATATACACAAAGACAACGGATCGCAATAATCTGCTACATAGACTGAGTTTCCACGAACCTAACTTGATCAGGAACTTACCGTACAGTCAGATGCTTAGAGTGAAGAGCATTATCAGTGATCCGAGAGACTATGATAAAGAACTTCACGAAATGGGCGAAAAGTTCTTGAAACGTGGATACAAGGAGGAGGAAATTAGAAAAGCCAAACACAAGGTAGAGCAAAAAACAGGAATGAATTACTTACAGCTGCAAGGAAAGCGAAAACAGAACCATCATTGGTATTCGTCACACGGCTTTCAACACAAAGTGGCCGCATCAAATCAATTATCAAAAAACATTGGCAAGTATTATCTTGCGATCAGAAAACCGAGGACCTTTTCAAAGAACCATCTATATTTGCTTACCAACGAAGCAGGAACTTTTGTGACAGTTTGGTACAGACAAGACAACGCAAGAAACGACCTGAGACGAAACGTGTTGGAACGTTTCCGTGTCTACAATGTAGTAACTGTAGCTATGTGCAAAAAGGATCAACTATCAACCATCCAAATACAGGAAGAAAAATCATGCTGAAATCATTTGCAACTTGTGACACCACTAAAATTATTTACGGTATTAAGTGTCCCTGTGGACAGTTTTATGTGGGACAGTCTCAAAGAAAAGCGAAACTTCGATGGAACGAGCATCGCTCGTGTATACGGAACAAGAATCTAAACTCTGCGGTCGCAAGACACTGGATCAAAGAGAGACATGACTTGACACAGATTCGATTCATGGTGCTGGAGGTTGTCTGGAGTAATGATCCTCATGAAAACATACAAAACAAATTAGACAGAAGGGAATGTTATTGGATTGAAACGCTGGGGTGTCTCACCCCGAGAGGAATGAATGAAGAGATAAACTGGGCATGTTTCTTATAAACATGCTAGTGTTTATGTAAAAGGATGGGGAGGGGAACACCAACATGGACATATCTATTGTGGCTAAATAACAGTTGTGGATACATAAAAAGAAAAGCGGTGCAAGGATGAGACCTGGGCATTTTAGGTCCGACAACCAGATCCAGACAGATGGTTGCTACACACAATGCAATATACATGCCTGATAGAACATGCACAAGCTATCATCATTATTGTAAACTACACGTACAGAGTAACGTACATAACATTTTTGGGCGCAAGCATTACGGATAGTGCAGAATATCAGTCATCATTTAACTTCACCTGTTTACGTGATTTTGTATGTACGAATTAATATTCAGTTTATGCTTAGTGTAACACACTCTTAACGAACATGTAGACAGAAGTTAGAGTATAATTTAGCACGTCTGAGGCTTACGTAATGACATCGGTTAATAAGTAATCGGATGGGAAACATAAACATATATGTGTTAGGAAAGATTTCGTAATTGTAGGTAATTTTCCTTCCATGTGGCAACCCCTAAACTTTTTGCTGTTGTTTTCACCTTGTTCTTGACTTTGCCAGAGAAGTGCAGCCTTCTGCCGCACTCCTCTGGGCTTTCGCTCCTTTCTTACGGGGAAACTGACATGCCCTTAAGACAGTCAGTACCGGGGAACGCTGTTTCCCGTAGTTTCTTTTATCATGTTGCGGCTTTAGTGCAACATGACACAAGAGGGCACTGTAAGCTAAGTTACAGCTCTCTTGGGTCTCTATTCTTCTACAGGCCCTAGATACTCGTTTAGGATGGTATTTGATCGGTGCAAGTCATTCAGGGACTGGAATGGTGGCAGCGATCGATTTGTGTATTTTGAGCTCCTTTTGGCGTTCTGAGCGCGTTTTTTGCACTGAACCCAAAATGGTGGCCTGGCTCCCAAAACGGCCAGACCACGAGGCTCCTTTGTCCTGTCCACTGACCGTCTTGCTCCCTTCACCTTCCCCAGGTCGAGCGACCCGGGGCCTTCCTTATTTGGGCATGTACTTTCCCGCGAAACGTGGTTGCTTTCGCGGGCTTCTACATGTCTTTTGTGTGCCTCCAGGGTGTGGGCTGGGATGTCTGGTCCCAATACACATCCTGGGTGCCAGAGAGTCTAGGGTGGTGTGAATGCCTGGGACCACCGTGGTCCGTGATTGGTCCACGTATGGTATGTGTGTTGATGAGCAGATCTCCCATTGGCTCCCCTCCGTTTTGGCACGAAGGGAACCGTGGATAAGAGGGGGCTGGAAACACCACTACCATGTCGATCTCCTGAGTTCTCACGAACGAAGGAATACAGGAGCCAAGTATCCTGCAACCACGAGGCTGGACCGAGGAATCGCTGGTGACCCGCTGAAGGAATCCTCCTTTGCACTGCTGTCGTCCTGTGAAACCCTTTCCTCCTTTGATCGAACCAGAAGGCCTGTACTGGTGCTTCGACTTTTGGAATAGCAGGAACAGCTATTCCCGACGACTTCATCATCTCCTGCCAGTAAGCCTTCGGAAGCGTCTCTGGGCCATCCAGTTGACTGACCAGCTTACAAGGGAGTCCTGCTCTGTAACCGCCGCCAGGTTGTGTTGTATCTCGAGTCCTTGTCACTCTCCCACGCTTCGTGCACTTGGCGTTCCCAGGTCTGAAGGGAGGAGTGTACATTTGGCTCGGATACACACGGCCGCTCCGTTGCCCTGCGGTGGTGACAAAACTGTGCAGGTTTCTTCGATTGGGACGTCTTTTTTCTCTACACGACGACGAGGCATTCCCGGCTGTTCTGAACCTGCCAGCTGCTGAAACTAACGTGGAGAAGCCTGGGTCTGCTTGCTTCGGGGACCAGTGAGTAGTATAGCTAGGATCTGGTCGCCCTCCTGCAGTAGCCCATTGCTTTTCCCCGCTGTGTAAAAACAGCACCCTTTTGTCCGTACTCGCGCTCTGCTTCTGCTCGCTGTGGAGGCTGCGCTTGAGTCGCGGAACCTGTTCTTCTTCTGTTGTGCACTAACCCGAACTGCCTGACTTCCTCCGAAGAGCTTCTCCTTTTGCCCGTTGGCACCAGCGTGTGCAGGTACTTTGAGCACAAGGCTCCACTCTTCGCAGGGCTCGGACTTCCATCTAGTTAGGTGCCTCTGAAGGTGAACTGAGTCTAAAGCATTATCGCACTGCCTGTTTTCCTTCCCTTGCAGGTGGACTACACATTTCGTGCATATAACGCTTGCCACTGTCGTATTTGTATATATATTGTGTTGATATGGTATGTGTTGGCTTAGTATTGTGATATTGTGATTTTCTCGCTACGGTCGTTGTTTTAAAGGCCTTAAAATGAATGTGTATGTATTTTTGATATAACAACTGTTTGGAGTAGTTTGTAGCGCTCTTGCTTTGTGTGCTCATTGCGGGCTTTCAGTCACCCTCACCCCTCTTGAGACCTAGTCTTGACCGCCGCGATCGCTACCTTGATTGGTCTGGCTTGTCCAGAGGTTACCCTGTTCCAAGTAATTAGGTTGGCCTTCTGAACTTCTGCGCCACCAGGACAGAGTTCAGAAATCCGTCTTAACAAATTGGTGTACAGCGGTGGGATACGACTGAAGGTATCCAGTGTTGCGCTCGAACTAAGGCATTTCAGGTTATTCCAACCAGTACACGTAGTGAATTGTTGTAGTATAACTTTAAAAAGGCCATAGTCCTATCAAACAGTATGGAAACAAATACCTTGTTAACTTTAAATGCTTCCAAATCAGAAACGCTGAAAAAGATGTGTGCGGAGAGAGGTGCTTCCTCTCAAGGCACAAAATTGGAAATGATCCAGAGAATCGTGGCGTGGCAAGAAGCGCAGCTTTACGCTATAACTTCTGAGGACAGTGCGGAAGGTGGTGGGGCTGCTCTCACTGGTAGAACCGACGGTTCTGCCGCTGCACTGATCCATCGCGACCACGAGGACAGGGAGGATGTGATGTCTAATGTTTCCTCTGCCAGTGTTGATGGGGAGGCTATGCTTGAATTCAAGAAGCAAGAGCTGCGGTTTAGGCAGCAGGAGCTTGAATTCAGCATAGCCAAACTAAAAATCGAACAGGCAGAAAAACAAAAAGACAGGGATCACCAGTTGGAACTGGCCAAGCTTCAGGTTGCAAATGGGTCCAAGGGTCCTGGACATGGGTCTGGGGCTTCCTCTCATCCACGGTTTCCGAAAGATCTGCTCAGTGTGTATGAAGAAAGGAATGACATTATGGACTGGCTGAATGCGTTTGAGTATGCATGCGAGGTTCAACAAGTTGACAATGCTGATAAGATTGCGTGGTGCTCAGTAGACTGCCCCATTCTGGCTGTAGTGCCATCATGGAAATGTCGAAGGCTGAGCGAGCTGATTTCGCAATGTTAAAGCAAACTCTCATTTTAAAGTTTGGGAAGACTCCGGCCCAATATTTAAAGCGTTTTCGAGAGTATAAGAAAAAGGAAGGTGGTACTTGGGTATCTTATGTCGCTGAATCCTTGAAAAACTTAACTGGCTGGGTCGAAGGTTATAAGGTTTCTACCTTCGAAGGCATGATAAATCTTGTCATGCTGGAACACATTTTTGCTTCTTCTTCCCCGGAGCTTAAGCAGCATTTGGCCGATTCAAAGGAGATAGATCCTAAGAAGCTGGCCATTGCAGCAGACTTATGGGTGTCACATCGAGTGTCCCATAAGGACAAAACTCATCCTGGTAAGCAGGAGGAAGGGAAAAAGTCCAAAGATATGGAGGGTGGGGAATCTGCTAAACCTTCTTCCCATAAGGGCCACAAAAAGAAAAACAAGGGTAAGACACAAGAGAACTCACAGGGTAGTGGAGGTCAGCCTCCGAAACAGAACTCTGGTTACAATAAGCCTCCCTATGTAAACAGACCCAATGGGGCTTGTTTTTCTTGTGGAGCAACTGACCACGTGAAGGGGGATCCCCGTTGTAAGGTTAGACCTTTGGGGGTCCACTCCGCTAATCTGGCCTTCTCCTCCTACGAGGAAGAAGAGATTACAGGAGCATCCTTCTCCTCAGACTCATTTCCCAGCGGAATAGAGGCTGAGGTAGTTTTAGTGTCCCTGGGTTCCTGGGAGCCTAAAGTCGCAGAGGCTTATGCTAGGATTCTGGATAATACCAAGCACTACTTTAAAGACAGTGTGCTGATCAATGGAGTAGATACTCCAGCTCTTAGGGATAGTGGGTGCAGTCGCACTGTAGTGGATTCTACCTTGGTAGACTCAGAGGAAGTTGCCAGAGCTACTCTGATGCCCACTAAGTTGGCTGACGGCCCCCTCCGTATGTTTCCAGTAATACCTGTAAATCTTACTTTAAATGGTACAGCAGTCAGGATTCCAGTGAGCATTCAGAGAAACGTCCCGGGAAAGGTCTTGTTAGGTAATGATCTCAGAGCTTTAGGGCTCGTAGGAGACACTGCCGAAAGACCCTACACACGGTCTCAAGCACGGGCAGCATTGGCCAAGACCAATACGCTGCCCCAGCCGAAGGGGAAACCCAAGGCGAAAGGAGTCAACAAGTCACGACGAGGGAAAGAGAATATTCCCCCGAGCTCGCCTACCACTGCGGTGGAGGAAGTTGGTCAATCGCCCGGGCCTGACGAGGAGGTGGCGATGCCTGAAGTATTCGACCCCAACGATCATCCTGAACTAAAAGACTTGTTAGTTGAAGGAGGTCCTGATAGGGACGAATTCAGTAAAGGCCAACGTGAGTGCCCATCTCTGGAAGGCCTAAGGAGACAGGCCTGCTCCCAGCTTGAGGGTGAACCTCCTGGGAAGCATAGGATTTATTGGGAAGGTGGACTCCTGTATAGTGAGCCCACAGAGTCTACAGAAGGAGACCATAGGAGGTTGGTGGTTCCCCTTGCTGTTAGGCCCTTCCTCCTGCAGTTGGCGCATGAAGTTCCCCTTGCTGGTCACCTTGGTATGAAGAGGACCAAGCAAAGGTTATCCATGCACTTCTACTGGCCCAAGATGGGGGTGCAAGTAGAAAGTCACTGCAGGAGTTGTGCCTCCTGCCAGTTGTCTGGTAAGGTTGGCGCGACAATCCAAGCTCCGTTGGTACCGCTCCCAGTGGTGGGGGTACCATTTGAAAGGGTAGGGATCGACATCGTTGGTCCCCTTGACCCGCAAACATCCTCGGGCAATAGGTTTATCCTGGTGCTGGTCGACCATGCAACCAGGTATCCTGAGGCCATCCCATTGAAAACTGTAACTGCCAAGTCAGTTGCAAAAGCTTTACTCGGCATATTTACTAGGGTTGGCTTCCCTAAAGAAGTTGTGTCAGATCGTGGCAGCAACTTTATGTCGAAGTATATGCAGGCTATGTGGAAAGAATGTGGGGTCACCTACAAGTTCTCTTCTGCATACCACCCCCAGACCAATGGTCTGGTGGAACGTTTCAACAGAACGTTAAAGAGCATGATTGGGGCTCTGGAGGAGCCCAGAGAAGAAAATGGGATCTTCTTTTACCATGCCTACTGTTTGCCTACCGAGAGGTACCACAGGAGGGTGTTGGCTTCAGCCCCTTCGAACTTCTGTTCGGTCATCCCGTACGGGGACCCTTAGACATCGTCAAAGAGGGATGGGAGATGCCCACTCCCCCTGTTACTACCAACGTAGTTGATTATGTGCTAGGGCTCAGAAAACGGATGGTACTTCTGATGGGCTTGGCTAGTGATAAATTGAAGGCAGGGCAAGCGCTGGTGAAACATTGGTACGACCAGAAAGCTTCCCTCATCAACTTTACACCTGGTCAGCAAGTCCTGATCATGAATCCCATAAGGCCTGGAGCTTTACAGGACAAATGGTGAGGCCCTTACACAGTGGTGGAGCCCCTGGGTGAGGTTAACTATTTAGTGGACCTTGGAAGGCCTGGACAAGCTCCAAAAGTGTTTCACGTGAATAGGCTGAAGGCTTTCGTCCCAAGAGTCGAAATCGCAGCACTGCTACTGGCGTCAGACGTTGAGGAAGAGGAGTCTGAACCTCTCCCCGACCTGTTCCAAAGCGGTCCTTCAGATAGCTCCTTTGAGGGTGTCCGAGTGGCCCCTCACCTGACTTCTGATCAGCAGGCTGAGGTGAAAAGTTTGCTTAGGCAGTTTTCCCCCCTGTTTTCACAGTCGCCTGGTTTGACACCTTGGTGCAAACATAACATTGACACAGGAGACAGTGTACCTACCAAAAGTAGGGGATACAGGATGTCAGACAAAGTACGGTCTTATATTAAGACCGAGGTCAACAAGATGTTAGACCTTGGGGTGATTGAACCCTCTAGTAGTCCTTGGTCCAGCCCTGTGGTGTTGTTTCCAAAGGCAGGCACTTCTGAATTGAGGTTCTGCGTGGATTACAGGGCTCTGAATGCTGTCACCAAGACAGATGCACACCCCTTGCCTCGAACAGATGAGCTGGTGGATACTTTGGGTGCCTCCAAGTACCTCAGCACGTTTGACCTCACTGCTGGCTATTGGCAAATAGCTTTAGCAGAACATGCCAAGGAGAAGACAGCATTTTCTACTCCAGACGGCCTTTACCAATTCCGGGTAATGCCGTTCGGGTTGAAGAATGCACCTGCCACTTTCCAGAGGCTTGTGAATCATGTGTTGAATGGGTTGGACGAATTCTGTCTTGCATATCTGGCGATATAGCAGTTTTCAGTGCCACCTGGGAAGACCATGTGAAACACCTCGGGATTGTGCTCCAGGCTCTTCAGAAAGCCCACTTGACCATAAAGGCTAGTAAATGCCAGATTGGACAAGGCTCAGTGGTTTACCTTGAACATGAAGTAGGTGGAGGGAGGATACAGCCTCTACCCAGTAAAGTACAAGCAGTGCAAGACTGGCCTACCCCCACTACGCAAACCCAAGTGAGAGCCTTCTTAGGACTCACGGGGTATTATCGCAATTTTGTGGCAGACTATGGCACCATAGCTGCTCCTCTGACTGCCCTCACAACTCCGAAGAAACCCAAGAAGGTAACTTGGACCGACGAGTGTGAGAAGGCCTTCAATGGCTTAAAAGACTCCTTGTGCCAGGCCCCTGTCCTTAGGGCCCCGGATTATCAAAGACCTTTTATCGTGCAGACGGACGCCTCTGACACTGGGATAGGAGCTGTACTATCACAAGTAGATGAGAAGGGTAAGGAACACCCTATCGGTTTTATTAGTCGCCAGCTTAAGGACAGAGAGCTCAGATGGTCCACAGTAGAGAAAGAATGTTTCTCTGTTGTGTGGGCCCTAAGGAAGCTGAGGCCCTACCTCTATGGGACCCACTTCACTGTGCAAACTGACCATAAGCCGTTAAAGTGGCTAATGAACATGAAGGGGGAGAATCCAAAGTTGCTTAGGTGGTCCATAAGTCTACAAGGCTTCGACTTCACTATTGAGCATAGGCCCGGTGTCCAACATAGCAATGCTGATGGGTTGTCCAGAATGTTTAACCGACCTGAACAAGAGACTCATCCAGGGGTGGATTAGTTCCCCCTGTCCATAGTCTGGGAGGGGCGAGTGTTAGGAAAGATTTCGTAATTGTAGGTAATTTTCCTTCCATGTGGCAACCCCTAAACTTTTTGCTGTTGTTTTCACCTTGTTCTTGACTTTGCCAGAGAAGTGCAGCCTTCTGCCGCACTCCTCTGGGCTTTCGCTCCTTTCTTACGGGGAAACTGACATGCCCTTAAGACAGTCAGTACCGGGGAACGCTGTTTCCCGTAGTTTCTTTTATCATGTTGCGGCTTTAGTGCAACATGACACAAGAGGGCACTGTAAGCTAAGTTACAGCTCTCTTGGGTCTCTAGCCTTCTACAGGCCCTAGATACTCATTTAGGATGGTATTTGATCGGTGCAAGTCATTCAGGGACTGGAATGGTGGCAATGATCGATTTGTGTATTTTGAGCTCCTTTTGGCGTTCTGAGCGCGTTTTTCGCACTGAACCCAAAATGGTGGCCTGGCTCCCAAAATGGCCAGACCACGAGGCTCCTTTGTCCTGTCCACTGACCGTCTTGCTCCCTTCACCTTCCCCAGGTCGAGCAACCCGGGGCCTTCCTTATTTGGGCATGTACTTTCCCGCGAAACGTGGTTGCTTTCGCGGGCTTCTACATGTCTTTTGTGTGCCTCCAGGGTGTGGGCTGGGATGTCTGGTCCCAATACACATCCTGGGTGCCAGAGAGTCTAGGGTGGTGTGAATGCCTGGGACCACCGTGGTCCGTGATTGGTCCACGTATGGTATGTGTGTTGATGAGCGGATCTCCCATTGGCTCCCCTCCGTTTTGGCGCGAAGGGAACCGTGGATAAGAGGGGGCTGGAAACACCACTACCATGTCGATCTCCTGAGTTCTCACGAACGAAGGTATACAGGAGCCAAGTATCCTGCAACCACGAGGCTGGACCGAGGAATCGCTGGTGACCCGCTGAAGGAATCCTCCTTTGCACTGCTGTCGTCCTGTGAAACCCTTTCCTCCTTTGATCGAACCAGAAGGCCTGTACTGGTGCTTCGACCTTTGGAATAGCAGGAACAGCTATTCCCGGCGACTTCATCATCTCCTGCCAGTAAGCCTTCGGAAGCGTCTCTGGGCCATCCAGTTGACTGACCAGCTTACAAGGGAGTCCTGCTCTGTAACCGCCGCCAGGTTGTGTTGTATCTCGAGTCCTTGTCACTCTCCCACGCTTCGTGCACTTGGCGTTCCCAGGTCTGAAGGGAGGAGTGTACATTTGGCTCGGATACACACGGCCGCTCCGTTGCCCTGCGGTGGTGACAAAACTGTGCAGGTTTCTTCGATTGGGACGTCTTTTTTCTCTACACGACGACGAGGCATTCCCGGCTGTTCTGAACCTGCCAGCTGCTGAAACTAACGTGGAGAAGCCTGGGTCTGCTTGCTTCGGGGACCGGTGAGTAGTATAGCTAGGATCTGGTCGCCCTCCTGCAGTAGCCCATTGCTTTTCCCCGCTGTGTAAAAACAGCACCCTTTTGTCCGTACTCGCGCTCTGCTTCTGCTCGCTGTGGAGGCTGCGCTTGAGTCGCGGAACCTGTTCTTCTTCTGTTGTGCACTAACCCGAACTGCCTGACTTCCTCCGAAGAGCTTCTCCTTTTGCCCGTTGGCACCAGCGTGTGCAGGTACTTTGAGCACAAGGCTCCACTCTTCGCAGGGCTCGGACTTCCATCTAGTTAGGTGCCTCTGAAGGTGAACTGAGTCTAAAGCATTATCGCACTGCCTGTTTTCCTTCCCTTGCAGGTGGACTACACATTTCGTGCATATAACGCTTGCGACTGTCGTATTTGTATATATATTTTGTTGATATGGTATGTGTTGGCTTAATATTGTGATATTGTGATTTTCTGGCTACGGTCGTTGTTTTAAAGGCCTTAAATTAAATGTGTATGTATTTTTGATATAACAACTGTTTGGAGTAGTTTGTAGCGCTCTTGCTTTGTGTGCTCATTGCGGGCTTTCAGTCACCCTCACCCCTCTTGAGACCTAGTCTTGACCGCCGCGATCGCTACCTTGATTGGTCTGGCTTGTCCAGAGGTTACCCTGTTCCAAGTAATTAGGTTGGCCTTCTGAACTTCTGCGCCACCAGGACAGAGTTCAGAAATCCGTCTTAACAATATGCAGCGGTATAATTGAATGTAATTACCCCCAACATCCCGTCTCCCCGTCTCCATGGGGACACGGGACCCAAGGCATCGCCACGCAGGCCATCAGCCAGGCGCGAGCGTACGCTCACTTGGGCAGTTACATTGATTTTTGTTTAATAGCATCACCGAGTCATTTTAAGTCTCCATTGAAACCTGCACGCAGCAATCGTTATTTGAAATACCTGACAGCAGTGCAGTATGCGCCAGCACTTTTTCTGTATATTTATCGTCCGACTTCCTGGTTTCCATGGAAACACGGGACGCGTGACGACGTAGTAGTGAATAGTGGTCAGGTGACCACGCACAACGTACGTGGTTACCTCAGCAACCACTTATAAACCATTTTTCACCTTTTTTGCTTGGAACGCGGCTCCCCGTGGACCAGCGTATATGCAACACAGGCAGAGCGCGAGTGAAGCGTTAGACAGAAGCTCATCCAGACTTTTAAACAACACTACTGGTGAGTCTGTGCCCCACATTTAAGAAGAATTAGGTATAACGTTTGTATACATATAGAACAATGATTACAGTATACATCATTGTTAGTATTACTTTTCTTTAAATTTAGAATACAGATGGCTGGAGTGCTGTACGTAAGAAGTTGTTCTTTAAAGAAGGGTGCTAAGACACCACAGAAAAATGATTAAGGTAATTTTGAAAACATGATAGTCATGTATGGGATTTATTTTGGATTTAGAAATGAATGTGCGCAAACATGTACCTACTTTTATCTAACAAGGGCTCTATGTTGTTGTGTTTTCTTCCCCCCCACCATCTAATCTTCCATCTTTAACGAATTACCTTTACTGGGTATGTATGTTTTTCAATTATTCATTTTATGCATTTGTTGATTTGTGTACTCAACTATGGTGAACTATGTGAATACTGGTTATTTACTCTCAAACTATTGAATGGAATTATAATCTTGTTTTGATTTGGAATTTTCACATGATGTGGATTGAAACATTTTCATTTATTCTCGTATTATAATTATGTAAGAATTTACAATAAGTGGTATGGTTAACTCCCTGAAGAAGGAGATACGCTCCGAAATGCATTGGCATTAAAACAACCGTACACAAAATGAAACAAGTCTGCTTCTTATTTAGCAAAACACCCAGCTGTTGATGCTCCTCAGATTCAGGATTATACTCTTGAAATTTTTCTAAAGTGGCTCTAAATACGATTTTAGATATCCATGAGCGATGAACTCTAACCTTATTAAACATTAAAACAAACGCAATCTGAACAGTGAGCTCCAGATGAGCTCCAACGGAGAGCGCCGGACTTAGCTGGATGTGTTCATCCAACTTTTTCTCATAAGGGACATTTGTCCTGCCTTTGCTGAAGTTTGGGACTGTTGGCTCTCACTTACTGTGAACAGTTTCTGCAATTTCGGTGTGCGTGAAGAACAACTTGAATAACAATTCCGTTTAGGATTATACTTACACGTTCTGTATTTGCTGGATCTCAAAGAAATGTCAATACTTCTGTAGTTCTTCCGACAAGATCTGGACAGTCTACAATTAGGTGAAAGAACACTACATTAATAAGCCTATTCGCTTCTTCCTACGCTTGGGACATTTGGGTTTACCTCGCTGTATTCCGGAAGTAGTAGGAACTGTTCGGCAATTACAGTAAGCAGCCTCCTTATGGTCTTTTCATTTTCAGGATCTTGAAGAAAGTCAGTGATACTGGTGAGTCTCCCCACCAGTGACGGCACGATCTTAGCACTAGATCAAAATATGTTACTAAATCTCTAGTGATGTCGCTACTGTGGGACACCATAAGTGATTCCAAACAAGGTCTCTGTGTGGAAAGAATCTGGCTACTGTATCTTCTTCCAATTTATATGTCCTCGATCAAAATTTTGCATATTCTTTTCTAATCAAGGCTTCATTGTGCCTCAGTCCAAAGTTCAAAGTCAACAGACTTTGTTGTGGCTTATAAGTGCAATTTTCTTCTTCACCCTGCAACTACGTTTTTATGTCCTTATCCCCTTTTTTTTGCTCACAGGAATGTCCAAAATGAAGCCACAACTTTTGCACAAAAGTCCCTTGTCTTTGCTTTGCTGCTGGTCATGGTCCGAGCACGTCATGGATCACTTCTGCACGTGCTGTGGTTCTTCCCATTGCCCATAGTCTCTTCGCGGTGGGGTGCAGGCAGGTGGCCTTCTCCAATGTATGGTTTGATGTCACCCAAAAAGATCCAAGCTCTTCTTCCTTGTAGTTTCACTGCAGAGGGAGTGCAGTCTTCCACTGTAAAGAGACCATTAAACCTTGGCTCGTCCCACTTTTTCCTCATGTGGTTCTTCATCAGGACGGTGTCTCCAGGGAAGATTGATGGAAGACGTAGTCCTTGAGCTGTGTCTGCAGTAGTATCTACTTCTGTGTTGCGTGCTGTCCTGCACCCTTTTCGTCGTCGCTGCAACTGGGCCTGAAATTACAGTAAGGCAAGATGTCATGCAATTGAAGTAATTTTTTCAGACCCTAAGATTTTCGTTCGGCGTAAGATGATGGTCAGAATCGGGTTGGTTCCTGAGTTCATATATTGCCAAAGGAAGGCAGTGGAACCATCCCTTTCTTAGAGTAAGCTTCAACTTAGCTATCCTCTCCGTCAATAAGCCGTTGAGCTTCTCACATATCCCGTTGCCTTGCGAGTGATGAGCCGATGAGAACTTGTGCTTTATACCAAGCAACAAGCTAATCTGTTCAAAAACTTAATTTACGAAATGAGTCCCGTTATCTGATCTCATGACTTCACGTACCCCCCACCTGGGAATTACCTCTCTCACTAGAAATTTGGCTGCACACATAGAGTCTGGGTGTGTACATGGACCTGCTTCTATCCATCTAGAGAATGGACACACCACAACAATTAGATACCTGTACCCGTTACATACTTGAATCATATCGACGTAATCAACATGCAAGTGCTGAAAAGCTCTATTGGGCCTTGGGATGACTCCTCTAATTACTCTTAGTGTATGCCCAGACGTGAACTGTTGGCAAATTATACAGTTCACCATAAAAATACAACGTGCTCTGCTAAGTTCAGTATGAACCAGTCTTCAGTGAGTGTTGCCGCAAGATTCTCTTTTGTCATGTGTGCTGGATAGTGTAACTGCTCCAGCACTATTTTTTAACAGGGCTATAGGCATTACTGGTTTACCAGTGCTGTCTTGTCACCACAAGCTTTCGGAGGGGTTTAAAGAACACCCTCTCTGCTTCCAGAGGTTTTTCTCCTCCTGTGGTGCCTCCCCTTGGCGTTCCATTAACTGTGTTTGTCCCATATTATTGTAGCTCTCAGGTTCACTCTGTGCGGCAATCATTTTTTCATTCACATTTGTGACATCCACATCCATGATCGTCTCGCTCTTGGATGCCATACGCTTGGCTCCTGTGTCTGCTGCTTGATTGCCACGTGAGATAAAATATGTCCATTTCATGTGGCCGGCGCACTTCACGACCGCTATGCCCACTGGGAGCTCTAGTGCCTTAATCAGCCTGTCCAACAAGGCTGCGTGCTGCCCTGGCGTTCCATCCACTCGGACGTAGCCCCTACTTTTCCAGCACGCTAAGCCTACATGTACTGTTGATGTCACATAGGCAGAGTCACTGTACACCGTTACTTCCTGGTCTGCGTGATTCTCAATCGCGAGTGTCAACGCTAATAATTCTGCAGCCGGTGCTGAATAATGAGATGGTAATCGTGCACTAAGAAGCACTCGAAATTCTCCATTTGCTGTGTGTTTCATTACAGCAGCACCTGTATATCTTTGTCCATCATTTTGATCGATTCTCGAGGAACAATCAACAAAGACAATTTCTCCTTCTGCCAATGCATTTTCTTTCACTCTGGAAATTTCGTCATAGAATTCTTAACAGGTATATTACATGGAATTGTAGCCGGGTTAGGGACTAAAGTGAACTCGGCTTCCACAATATCATTTATCGGCCTCAGATCTTGAATTAGCCTCCAAGACCCTCCCTTTGATTTTTTGATAGGGTAAACTGCAGTATTGCATGACGACTCTGATGTCACTAAGATGCCCTGCTCCATCATAGCTGAAATTGTCTTAAAAATTCCTTCATCTGCCTCCCTGGACATGGGGTATTGTCGTGCTTTTGGAAGTATTGCTCCTGGCTTCAGTTTAATTTTCACACTCTGACTCCTTTCAATAAGCCTACATCATAGGGGCCTGTGGTCCACACTGAGACAGGTACCTGGGCCATGTCGTCTCTGCAGCACTTCTCTTATGATCATTTTCACCCAAAAAGTGAGGTTTACCTCAACTGCTGTTTCTCCCATATCTGCTTGCTCGTCAAACAGATCGTCATCAGTGATGTCAGTCAATCTGTACCCTTCTTCAATGGTGATTACTGTGCACCAGGCCTTCATTGTCACACCCATCAATCAAAGCCAGTTTCCCTTGTATTGCAGCTGTGTGTATCACCAAGGGAAATACTTGCCCTTTTTCCTTGTGCATAGGTATCCTTGGCCTAAATAGAAATTCATCTGGGGTGCTCATGGTTTTCTAAGCAAGGCCTGGCAACCCTGCCATTAGCACACGTATTCCATATGTGAATATTTCGGGCTCTAATGGTACAGCCCTCATAGCTGTGTGTCCTGCATATGCTCTAATCATTTTGCATACGTTCAAATAGTGCATTCCTTGGGTTGAACATACTATGCCCTCCTCCGTGAATGAGATTGTCATGTTTAACGTCGTCATTAGATCTCGACCCAAGATGTTTACTGGGGTTTGTCACAAATATAATAGAGGTATACTCATCTCACATTCTCCTATAGAGACTGCAAGTGCGTCAGTAAAAGGAACACGACTTGTAGCTCCTGTGAAACTCTGTATATTTATAGCATCACCGGACATGGAAAACTTGCCTTCACGTATACACAAATGTGTTGCACCTGTGTCAACTAAGAAGGAATATTCTTTATCCCCTATACCGACATCCACCCTTGATTCCTGCTGAGGGTCTGGTGTCACTGATAGGATAGAACACATCAGGGTTCCCAGTGAGCTGTCCTAGTCCATATATAATTTTGTCCCACCCTGTACAAATGGACTACCCCCATCTCCACTGCTACTCCTCATTTCAGGGTTCGCAGCCTATCCTGCACTTACGGTCTGTGACAGTTGCATCAGCAACTGTTGAGACTGCCCTTGTGGAAAACTCATCGAATTCTGAGGTTACAAGCCTTGCTGTGCTCCTGGCATTTGTTGTTGCACCGTGTGATTCTGTGCAACTCCATTTCCTCCCTGCTGTAAAAACACAAGTGGAATCACCATACCTGCTCTTGTTCCTTGGTCATTTTACATCATGCCCTGATTTCTGCATGTGCGTGCTAGATGCCCTGTCATTCCACACCACCAACATTCTGGTGGTGGTCTGATTATTTGCCCATTTGACATATCTTGATTGCCATTTTGCATGTTTTGAAAGCCTCCTTGACTATTCTGAGAACCTCTCTGATTACTCTGCCATCCTCTTCCTCTGAATCCTCTTTTCATGGGGTAAAACCCTGTATTGCCCTGATTATTCTGCTGTGGATTATTGGCTTGTTGCATGCTCGATCCGTCTGTGCTAGTTATCATTGCCCCTTCAAGGGCCTATTTTGACAATTTCTTCTGCACTAATTTTGCCTCTTCACCCTTTCGTGCAGCTTCTTTTTTGTGATTCTTTTCTTACAGCAGCCTGCAATAGTGTGCGATGGTCAGCTGTATTTCTGACAACGGTTAGGCCTTGATTCCTACCAATTTCTTGAGCTGTTTCTGTACCAGATCTGGCAGCCCTTGGCATAATAAATGGTAGAACACAGGTATAGATTTCCCCCAAGATTCTCGAGTACCCATGCGTCTTGGAAATTCTGGATGTAAAGCAACGGGTCTTCCGACTCCTTCATTTTTTGAGTCATGATAGCTCCCATGTCAGAAGTATCCGGATATAGCAAACATACTGCTTTCCATACCGCAGCTCTGCAATTGTTAAATGGAGCCCTGTCATGTGCTGTATTAACTGTGGTCACACCAGGGTACCCTGCCTGTGTCCACACATCGTTTTCTCTTGCTCTATCACCAGGTATGGCGATTAAGAGACCTTTTATATCCCCTATAGCTAAAGTGTTCCCTCCCGTGATTTTTTCCAGCTCGTGTATCCATTTTCCGGCTCCCGATGTCAACATTGGAAGCTTATTTTTCAGGTTTTCCCAATCCATGTGTGGCCATAGAATATACTGTGGTCTTGTTCCACCTTTCTCGAGCAACGGAAATGGGGATGCATAGCCCTCTCTTTCTTCTGTCATTGTTCTCCTGTCTATTTCAGGAGTAATATTCCTGCATCGCCGCCTAACGGGCAATGTCCTTAGCCGGCTCACATATGGTAGTGAGACACCCACCTCTGACCGTGAGATACTTCTTCGTGTCGGTCTGACTGTGTGGTTGATTCTGATTCCCCTAGTGCAGACCCACTAGAATCTTACCATCTTATCCCCTTCCCTCGTGAACATCATTTTTCACGTCTTCTCTCTTCCTTCTTTTCTTCATGCTCCTCTCTTTCGGTGTCAGAGACATTGTCTGCACCCAACTCGTGCAACTTCTTGCATCCTCTTTGTTCCTACTTATTTCCAACCTATCTAGGGACAATTCTCTATTTCCACTACTTCAGGAGACGTCCTCAGTATCGTAAAGCTGAGTGCTCTCCAGGCGCTTGTCTTCCCCCTCCCCTTGGGGTACTTGGTAGAACCATTTCATCATATATTCTATCGATCATCTCTCCGATGCTTCAGGTGTCGAAGTCATCCTCGATATTTGCCCTAGACGTGCATGGTACAGAATCGTACTCATAAAAGAAGTCTTCTATATCTTCCCTGTTTACTACTGGCTCTGGTTTTTTAACCTCGCTTTCCAGATATTCGAGATTGCGTGTTCTCTGTCTTCACTTACGTTCTATATCGTCATCGAATTCTCTGCGCTTTCCCGCTTCTTCTCTCACCCTATCTTCTTCCTCTTTCTTTGCATCTCTACGTTCATTTGCCCTTTGGATTTCCTCATCCCTTCGTATCTTTATTCTTTTCTCCCGTATCCTTTGTTCTTCCTCTATCCTTCATTGCTCCCATCTGTCTTGATCATTGGCTGCTCTCTGTTTACGATCGCGTTGCCTTTCTTGCTCTTTGCGGTCTAACTTTTCTCGTCTCTGCCTATCCTTTTTCCTTATTTTTTCATCTCTCAATCCTTTTTCCTTTTCCTTCTCCTTTCTCTGTAAATCGTCTAACTTCTCCTTTTGTTTCACATCATCTATGCCTTTACCATCGAGTTTCAATAGAATCTGACCTCCCATCCATTCATTTTGTGCGAATACTATCTCATCAGTTCTATCCTCATTTTCTTTCCATCTTTTGCCTTCTCTCTCTGTATCGAGAGATGCACTTGCTTGTGTCTGTTTTTTTCTCTGGTTCCCATGTCTCTCCTTGTCCCTCAGGACTTTGGAGGTGATATCTCTATCTTTATCTTTGTCTAGATTTTCGTCTACTTTGCGTAGGTGACTCATATGCCGGGTTGCTTTACCCTGTGGCTGCTTTAAATTCTCTTAGCCGGTATAACCCTTCGTCCTTACTGTCTTAAATTTTCATTTCAGACGGGGCGGGTGGCACTGAGGGCGTCTCACCCCCCTCTGTGCATACGTTAAGTATCCAATCTAATGGCGGCTCCTCCTCTGTATTCTGTTGGTACATTTCCCACAACTCTAGACTAGCTAGGCGTTTGTCTAACTTTTTGCCCGTGTATGTGGCATGCAGATATGTCGTCATGTGCTGTAGGACTGTTTTAGATAACGATCCACACTGCGGCCAAGGCATAAATATTTTGTTTTTTGGTTCCTTTAACCCATTCTGCACTGTACTTTTTCAGCTTAGGTGCATGTTTTGCCATTAATACTCCAACACCAAATCAATAATGACAACTCAACGGTTTGGCAAAGGGACTCCATTTAATGACAATTACAAAAAACGGGGAGTCTCATAAATATCAGCGGATGCGTGATCTTCTCTCTCGCTGCACAACTCCAACGAACTTCATAAAAAACATAACATTTATACTGAATACTAGTCATCATTGACGTGTAACACTTAAAAGTTGGCATGCACTTCTATTGGTTCAGGAAAGGAGGTAACTTTAATATAGGTACTATATCTGTATATGGTAACGGAGTAAGGGGATTGGGTAAACACTGTCAGGTGGGGCATCATAGCCTGTCCTTTATAATGGCTACTGTAGACGTCACTAAAAGTACGACGTCCAATTGGTTCTACTAAAGATAGGACCCTAGATTACTTGGTCCATTGTGATTGGTTTGGCACCAACCCCACTCACATTTTTCCACTTTGCTTAGCAGCACGCAGAATGGTCGGCCAGGTGCAGGGTTCCCCTTAGCTCCCCCGGCCTTCTTCCAATTATTGTTACAATCAGTTATCACTTTAGTGGCCATTTGTCAATTATTTCATTGTGGTTGGCCTCGAGACTGCATATCCTGTCTGGAAAAGTTCTGATATTTTCGCCTGTCCTGTTGCCATGCGTAGGTGTGAAGGTCTCACTTCTCCTTGCTTGGCTGGTCACTTGATTCAGACACCGTGAATTTGCCTCTTCTCTATGTAATTTGTGTATTTGATTTTCGTTTCACCCCCCACCTCCCTTCATTTTCTTATCTTGCCTTTCAGAGCAGGATATTCTGTTCTTCGCTTCAGTTAATTGTGGCTACTGTTTGTCTATTCTACTAATATGACCTTGGTTTTCCTGGCACAAGTTGCCTCTGTTGAGTTTGGTTTCTGCCGCTTGTTCTCGATTTTGCTAAATATGAAGCTCTCCTCGTGTGGCCTTTGTTAACCTTTGGTTAATTCTGCTTCTTGTGCAAAGTGGGTGTATACTTATAAAACGTGCTTCCTTTGAGGTAGATATGTATAGGTGGCGCTTGCTGCACTATCTTTCTATTAAGCAAAGGAAGCCGCATGATTTTCTTAGCTTTCTTGCGGTTCCAAGCATATGTACATGCATAAACTGGTTGAATATCTTCATCATGTTCATGGCTTAAGCTTCTTACATTTGACATCGTCCTTTCACTTTAGGTTCATGATATCCCCGGCCCATACCTTTTCATCTCTTTACGTCATTCTCTGGTCATCATTTCTTCTATATGTGAGTCAGTCTGGGTTCTCGTGTCGTCACCATTCGTCTTCCATTAAGACCTTTTTGGTTCTTCAGGGACTGTACTTAGACAATCTTCATTTCGTTTCATTTGTTGATTTTGTTTTCTCAATGGGTACCTTACTGTCCATGGTTTCCTTGGTATCGGTACTTCAATAGGTGCTGTTCTTCTGATAGGTGCTGGACAGAGCCCCACTGCGGCTCTCTGTTGGTTTATTTGCTCATCATACGTCACATATTTCAGCGTGAACATTCCTGGTACTTCAAAATGGACGGTTGGAGTGCGGGCTGCATTTGGGACCTCCTCTACAGTTACCATGGAGTGTTGTCAGCATAAATATAGGTTTTTTGCTGGGGGAATACCAGGGTGGGGTGAGGTTAGAGGTTGGTTTGAATCTGATGTCAGAAAAGGTTGGTAACTAGTGTGGTTGCTGCAGTGTGACAGAAAGAGAGATTGATGTCGCATGGTTTGGAGAAAGTTTGGGCCCAATTACAGGATCTTATGAAAGGCTTCCATCAACGTGGGCATGAGAGCCACTGAAATTGTGCAATGATGGGAGACTGGTGAGGTGCAGATGCAGTAAAGTAGCAGCCGGTGAATCTGACAAGAAACGTGAGCTAATGGGTGTAAGAATGGAAAGGGTCTAGCACCAGTTCGTAATTTGGGGGGCACAGTAGAGGCTAGAGCATGAGATTGGCAGCAAATGAAGAGTCACATATTCCAGTCTTGTTGGAAGTTTACCAGAGGGCCAAGGAGCATCCAGGAACAGCAGGGATGGACTATCAGCAGATAGGTCCGGGGAAGGCATGAGCATCTGGGCAGAAATTGTATTTAATCACAAGGGGCCAAATGACAGAAACATTGCACCGGTGCAAGTGTAAAGTTGCACAGTAATAGCACTAGCGGAAAGTTTGCCCTATTTGTAAAAATACTAGGATATATTAGAAAACCATTGCACCATGACAAGTGCAGTTTGGCATGATATGAGCACAATGTCCAAAATTGCCCTACTGCAAAATGAACCGCGACCGCCGACCCAGCCCTTTAAAATGAGGTAGCAATACTTTGAGATGAATAGGGATGCAGAGGTTACTCAAACATCAATAATCAAAACGACTCAGGAAGTTGGCAAAGTTGACTGTTTTATTCTCAATTATCTAAAACAGGGAGTACAACGGACATCAACGGACATCTCGCAGCATGATCTCTCAATGCATTTACCAAAAAATATCATACTTACAGTAAAAACCCGTCATTTAAGACGTTAACCTACGTACTTACTAACGTCATCCTACGTGGCAAACTACATAAACCTAGTGGCAAATGTGATAGGCTTAGAGGGAACATCTAGGTATATGTTTCTTGCTAGTCTAAAACATGATAGGCTCCTTAACAACAGGTGGGACTATTAATCCCATCCTTCAAACAAGTCACTATGAATGTCACTAAATGCACGGCGTCCCTTTGGTTACACAAACTATAGGGCTCTTAATCATGCGGCCCCCCTACACTTGGTTGGCACTCTTTCATTCGTCTGTACTTTTCCACCCACGGTAGCAGCACGCAGGCTGGACTTCCAGGTGCTGGTGAGCTGGTCATACCATAGCTGCCCACCAATTAGCATATAATTTATCAGCACCTCAGTGGTCTGCACTTCAATTAGGTCTTTGAACTTGGCCTTGAAAATGTTTTTAGCTCTGGAGAATACATGGGAGTAGAGGCACGCTCTGCCTCTCTGCCTAGGTGTGGTTTGTCATGTTTGTCCAAGTTCATCCCCTCACGTGTCTGAAGACCATAAATTTAAGCTCTGGTGCATTTAAAATACTACTATTTTATGAAAATTTGACATCTTCCTTGTTTTCGTCCATGCCTTCCCAACAGGAGTTTCATTCTCACACGATTGTAACTAATGTCTGCTCATCCCAGTCCGATAAGACCTTGGCTTCTTGGGACTGATCCAGCCTTGCCTTTCTGAGATTCACTTCTGCAATTTCATTTTTTTTCAACTGCAACACACTGGAAAGTGCCTTACTTCTCGGGTCCAGCTCCGCTATAATACGTCGTGGAAACATTTATTATTTTCTTTATTCCTATATATATATATATATATATATATATATATATATATATATATATATATATATATATATGTTGGCGCATGCCGCAATCTATTCACTACATAGCTAGCCTCAAGAATATTTTGTCTGCTTTCGTTTCTTTACATCTGTACACTAGTAAAATGATAACTTCATCTTTTCTGTAGCGTAGGTTTCTTCATCTCGAGCCTGAGATGTCACTTATCTTTGATGCATTCTTGATACCTTATAGAATATCTACATTCTCTTGTCTCTGCATCTCTTCTCAGTGTGTCAGCATTACTTTGTTGTGTCGTCCCCAATCTCCTCTTTCATTCATCGGTCCTGCTGCTTCTAGATTTCATTCAAATGACCATCAAACTGTCTTGTATGCAGGTATGGCTTTTTCAATAGGAACCTTGCCTCCAGGATTCTCCATGGTATCGGTATTTTCACTGGTACTGCACGTGTCTCAAACTCTGGTTCTCAACATATAGGCAATATGGGCAAGTTGGTTGATGTGGGGGTACTTTACGCCTTCTCTACAAAAATGATACATTTTCACTGCATTATTTCACCAGTGCTGACATGGAATGAGGATGAGGATGAGATGAAAGTTCAAGCTCTGCAGGGAAGTCTAGGGCGGGACCGGGTGGATGTCCCATCTCAGTAGGAAGAAGGAGAAGGTAGGGTGGACCCTTCTCCTCTGCACAGATCTCAAAGAAAGGTCTGGATAGCAAGAAGAGAGATGCAACTTCCTCTTCTAGAAAAATAAATGAAAGTTTGGAATAGCTGCGAGTAGTCATTAGAGGCCTGAAGAATCTTTGAGATGTTTGGCAAGAAGCTATGTCAATACAGACAGACAATGGTGGAATTCTGGGCACCTTTCCTGAAACCAGAATGTGAGTTGGGAGGGCAGGCAACTGTGAGGTGCTAATGTTGCTATGCCTTTAACAGGTCATGAGGATTCCTGCATCTGGATAAGCTTCACAGTAACCTAGTCTGCACCATTCCTGCCCGTTTTAGTCTGCCTCTATAGATAGCATAACATATCTTGAATTTTTATTGTTAGTTTGGGCTATTAGGTGTTGGTTGCGACACCTATGAGCTAAAACTACTGCATTAGAGTGCAGGTACGGAGGAATGGCTTATGTGGAGGGACACACAGCCTGTAGATGTTGTTTGGTTATTTCCCCAACCATTGACTGCCCATGACCATGCAAATCCCTATGCCCATTCCCACCCAGTTCCTCCCCCTCCCAGCCCGAAACACGTCACCATGGGAACTCTTTTAGCCCGCTTTAATCAAGCCTTATCATCAAACTGTGCACTCAAGTGCCAGCCAGTGTTTTTTCAAAACACTCTTCTGAGAGTGAATGACTTAATTGGAGTTGTAAACCAGCTACTGGTGTAATAGAAATGTCTTACCATGTATGCCTTCAGCCATTCAATTTACAAGCAATCTGCATGTCCTTCACTGGTATCCCTTTGTCTGGCAACTCCGAATAATATTCCAGCCACATTAACCAAATCTATGACACCATTCAAACGTGGATAGCCTCTCACCAACTCTCTGTCTGAATGATGACAAGACAGAGTTGCTAATCGTAGGCCCGCCCATCATGCCTTGCTAAACTCGATCCCTCCTACCGTGCCTTCACCACTGACACTTTTACCATCTCAGTCCCCTCCTCTGTCCAAACGCTAGGCATCTACCTGGATTCTAGCCTCACCATGAACCGATATATTGATGCGATCGCATCCTCAGTGGCCCACATGCCAAACTGCTGAATGCAACCAAATATTTCCTATCCACTCAAGATCGGCTGGCAGTAGCCTGAACTGTAATTGGCTCCCGGCTCGACTATTGCAACTCCATCCTTGCTGGCACGACAGAGCGCAACCTCAACAAACTTCAAACTATTCAGAATAATGCTATCCGTGCAGCTATGAACCTATCCAGGCGCGCCACGTCTCCACTTACAGAAAAGATGCTCATTGGCTACCAATTAGAGAACAAATTAACTTCAAAGTCCTCTCCATCAATCACAGCTCTCTTTCTTACTCTGTGTCCCCTTACCTTGTGCAGAGAATTTGCAAGAGCAATTTATTCAGACCTACCAGACTACAGTACAACCACAGACTTGCTACCCTGCCGCTCAGTCGCACCAAACCTGGCTTCCCCAGCTTCCCTGCCATTGCCGCCAAACTGTGGGATAAACTTCCTCTCCACCTACGGTCTTAGCCTCGATACTGGCTGTTCAGAAGATGTCTCAAAACCACGTTATTTAAGCGACTTTGATCATGTACACTGTACTTTCCACGCAATTTCCTTCCTTCCCCTCACTGTTGCCCTACCTCTCCCCTCATACCTATGCAATAGCGTCTTGATGCCTATGGGTTTTGCGATGGGTTTTGCGCACTCTACAAATGTAAAAATGAAAAAATAAATCAATAAAACCAACAGTTTTGACCTGTGTAGCTGTACTAGGCATTTGACAGACACTGCTATTAGATGCCCAGGTACTCACACCATTTTGCACCTGCTCCTTCAATGGCAAGTTAAGACCACTACGGCTGTGTCTGGCAAGTGCCTTTCCCAAGCCTACACAAAAGCCCAAACTGTTGGCATTGCCAATGCTTGTCATTTATTGTACACGCTCTTCTAAGATATCATTGATTTCATGCTTCACAGAGACCTGGGCAATGCAATCTCTTGCAAGATGCAGGCAGTCATCCTATTGGTAGGCTAGTGCATTGCGTTTCTTGCAAACACTTGGGGCCTCCAAAATAACCGATCACATGTGTTCCTTGAGCACCCCTTCCTGTTTCGGATGTACACTGCATTCAGGACCACAAAACCCCAATAACCCGAAGTCCCTTTCCATCACCGCATGGGGCCATGAGCTGGTGGGCTTCTACCTTCACCTTGTTGGATGTGCTGTACCTGGTACTGTATCTTCAGAGAAATGGGGGGATTCAGTGCAGCCCCATAAGGTCTAAGCGTTCCATGGCAACCCAACAGCTGCCTTGTTTCCATGTAATCGTTGAGTGCGCAAACCAACTTCTTCTAGAACATAGGGCTCAAGTCGAGGGTACACGCGGGGGACGGAGTCCACCCACTTTAGTCAGAGGAGCTGACTCAGTCTCCCCTGCTAAAAGGGAAACATTGGATGGCCTCTTTGTATTTATGAATTAAAGCTGACCTCAGGATCAAACCGCAGTCGTCAGTTTGTAGCCCGGACACTTCACCACTGCACTGTATTTCCTAATAAGAAACAACTAAAGGCGAAATATCTAATTTCGGTAATGCAAGTCCGAGGGAAAACATCTGTATTAGTTCTTGGAGTTTAAAGCATGCACACCTTTTAACGTTTTCAAAAACACTATTAGAAGAAAATATCCTCTCTTGGTTTTGTGTGTGTGTTGATTTTATAAAAGGCAAACGCCTTTTATACTTGGCAATTTGGATGGTTGTGCAAAGCCAATTTAATGAAATGTGCATACTTCACGTTGATATGCTAATTTCTGGTGACGTGTCATCACATTGCATTTGTTGATGAGTCCCCCCACTTTTATCTTTAGGACTTGACCCCTGACTTGAGGGAGGGCAAGATATATGCGAGGAGGGAGAAGGGAACCAAGAGATGACGTATTGCAGTATCCACGACACAGGAGGAAAACCCATCGACCCCAAACCTTGGGGTCCTCCTACTAAAAAGGCTCATTGTATGCAGGGCGCCGCCAATATAAGCGCTTTCCAATTTCACAAAACGTGCAAAAGTAAAGAGTAAAGGCAGGCAAAAACTCCTATACTGCATCCTTTGACCCACGTTGTTGTGAAAAATGAAATGCTTTGTGCAAGTTATGCTTTGCAGACAGCATTTACAATCAATTCCTAAGAAATCCGTCTGCTTTTGGCAGGCACAGAATTCAGGCGGATTCCATGGGAATCTGTTCGTTTTACACCTACATGAAAATCCCACGCAGCCATAAAACCGGGTGGTGGATGCTGTGGAGAAACACTGTCCCATCTCCCATGATCTCCCACTCTGGCTGCAAAACACCTGGCTGTAACCTCTCCTGACACCTTACTTTTTCACACCTCGGGGTTCAAAAGCGACCCCCAGAATTAAAAATAGGAACTGGTTCAGTTGTGAGCGAGCAAACTATCAAACGGTCCACATTTTAGTGCTGTGCTGCCATCGCTAAAGAAACAAGTACGCAGTGGCATTGCTGGGCCCCGCGGGGCTGTGGGAGAACCTGTTTGTGCTAAGCCCTGAGCTTTGGAGAGGCTTCATTAGGAAACCGCCATTGTGCCGGGTCTTGGAGGAAGGTTTAGACGCATGTTGTTGTTTGAGATCAGCGCTACAATTGTAATCCTTTCCTGAAAGCGCCTTGCCCTGCTGGGGGCTCAGCCGACTTCTGAAGTCAAATTTGTGAATGGCATTCATCAGTCTAGGGAAGAGAGGGGGCGGGGCTCCCCCTGGTGGGTATGAAGAGATGCGTCATACGAGATGTGCGAGCAGCCCTGCAGGGAAACGATCTCCGCGCAGTCCACGTGACTCTCGGGTAGATGCGCATTTCACGTAACCCCAGGCTCAGACTGGCCTATAAGGCAATGCCCGAATTGCAAGCCCCGTATCCTGTGTGGGCCGGTTCTTTGGGTCAAAGTCTGCCAGCTTTTGTGCCAATGTCGCCCAGTTTGATGAGTTACTTCATTGTGCAGCTAGTGGTTCTGACTCCTTGGGTACTACTCAAACAGTCTGTCTCTAAATGAACACATTGCCATTTCCGACTGTGGGCCGCTTTTCCATTGGCGCCCGAGCCTATTTAATGCCGAGTATGACTCTATGCAAAACCATGAGAATGCATCTGTGTTCAGAAGAGCTAGACTCAAATCCAGAAAAGTAGACTGGCAGCAGGTGCAAAAGGACAGCCAGTCTCCCATTTCTCTGTCCCATTCTAACATCACAGGCCCTACTTGGTCTCCAGTTTGCACTCACACTGTGTGTCCACTGTGCCCTGTGCCTGTCTCCCCTCTATCGCAAACTTTGTTTTTTAGTGTCTGCCCTCCCAAGAGGCAGGGGAGCAGCACTCATGGCTTTCTATTTCCGTGAAAGTGGTCTCCTGATCCTGCTTCATTGCCTCTCACTCTAGAACTGCATCAACGCCGAATTATCCCCTCTCCGAGCGATCACTAGACCTGCATCTCTGAAATATCGGCTTGTGCCTCTCGGAGCCCTGTGTTCCTTCATCCTATTTAGGGTTTGGCATAGGCCTTTTTCTTGGCTGTCAAACTCAAGTGCTGCTCCGGGCAACTTCCCATGGACATCAATCTTGATCGTTTTGTTTGCACTGTGGCTAGGATTTTAGAGCAAAGTTTGTTGTTTAGGGTTTTTATGGTAACAGGGAACAGTGGTCCAGCATGAGCTGACTGCTTCAAGGTATGCGATTCTTATAAGACTGCACCCTGAATCCTTCAGGGTATGCTTTTCTCGATTTGGCAGCATGCTGACTGTGTCAGGGTATGCGATTCTTATAAGGCTGCACCCTGAATCCTTCAGGGTATGCACTTCTCGTAAGGTTGCATGCTTTGTGCTTCAAGGTATGCACCTCTCATAAGGCTGAATGCTGACTGCTTCAGAGTATTCACTTTTCGTAAGGCAGCATGCTGACTGCTTCCATGTACACCTTTATCATAAAGCAGCATGCTGACTGATTCAAGGTATGCGCTTCTCATAAAGGCTTCACGCTGATTACTTCAAGGTATGCAATTCTTATAAGGCTGCACCCTGACTGCTTTAGGGTATGCTCTTCTAGATTTGGCAGCATGCTGACTGTTTCAGGGTATGCGCTTCTCGTAAAGCTGCATGCTGACTGCTTCAGGTTATGCGCTTGTTGTAAGGCTGCACGCTGAATGCTTCAGGGTATGCACTTCTCGTAAGGCTGCATGCGTTGTGCTTCAAGGCATGCACATATGATAAGGCTGCACGCTGACTGCTTCAGGGTATGCATTTCTCGTAAAGGCTGCCCGCTGACTGCTTCATGTTATGAGCTTCTCGTAAGGATGCACTCTGCTTCAGGGTATGCACTTCTAATAAAGCTGCCCGCTGGCTGCTTCATGGTATGCACTTCATGTAAGGCTGCCCACTGACTGCTTCAGGGTATGCACTTAACGTAAGGCTGCCAGCTGACTGCTTCAGGGTATGCCCTTCTCGTAAGGCTGCCCTGCTTACTGCTTCAGGTTATGCGCTTCTCGAAAGGATGCACGAAGATTGCTGCAGGGTATGCTCTTCTCGTAAGGCTGCACTAAGACTGCTTCAGAGTATGCACTTCTTATAAGGCTGCATGCTGACTGCTTTAGGGAATGTGCTTCTTGTAAGGCTTCACGCTGACTGCTTCAAGGTATGCGATTCTTATAAGGCTGCACCCTGACTGCTTCAGTGTATGCTCTTCTCGATTTGGCAGCATGGTGACTGTTTCAGGGTATGCACTTTTCGGAAAGATGCATGCTGACTACTTCAACATATGTACCTCTCATAAGGCTGCACGCTGACTGCTTCAGGTTATGAGGTTCTCGTAAGGATGCACTCGGACTGCTTCAGGGTGTGCTCTTCTCGTAAAGTTGCCCGCTGGCTGCTTCATGGTATGCACTTCATGTAAGGCTGCCCGCTGACTGCTTCAGGGTATGCACTTCCAGTAAGGCTGCCCGCTGACTGCTTCAGGGTATGCCCTTCTTGTAAGGCTGCCCCGCTGACTGCGTCAGGGTATGGACTTCTCGTAAGGCTGCACGCTGACTGCTTTAGAGTATGCACTTCTTATAAGGCTGCATGCTGACTGGTTTAGGGTATGCGCTTCTCGTAAGGCTGCCCACTGACTTCTTCAGGGTATGCACTTCACGCAATGCTGCCCGCTGACTTGCTTCAGTGTATGCACTTCATGTAAGGCTGCCCCGCTGACTGCTTCAGGGTATGGACTTCTCGTAAAGCTGCACGCTGACTGCTTTAGAGTATGCACTTCTTATAAGGCTGCATGCTGACTGGTTTAGGGTATGCGCTTCTCGTAAGGCTGCCCACTGACTTCTTCAGGGTATGCACTTCACGCAATGCTGCCCGCTGACTTGCTTCAGTGTATGCACTTCATGTAAGGCTGCCCCGCTGACTGCTTCAGGGTATGCACTTCTTATAAGGCTGCATGCTGACTGGTTTAGGGTATGCGCTTCTCGTAAGGCTGCCCACTGACTTCTTCAGGGTATGCACTTCATGCAATGCTGCCCGCTGACTTGCTTCAGTGTATGCACTTCATGTAAGGCTGCCCCGCTGACTGCTTCAGGGTATGGACTTCTCGTAAGGCTGCACGCTGACTGCTTTAGAGTATGCACTTCTTATAAGGCTGCATGCTGACTGGTTTAGGGTATGCGCTTCTCGTAAGGCTGCCCACTGACTTCTTCAGGGTATGCACTTCACGCAATGCTGCCTGCTGACTTGCTTCAGTGTATGCACTTCATGTAAGGCTGCCCAATGACTGCTCGGGGTATGCACTTCTCGTAAGGCTGCACACAGACTGTTTGTCATTCAGAATCGACGGTATACAGGGTTTCACTCAAGCACATTGTTTTTAGAAAAAGGGAGGTGGATTGTGCCCCTTAGAAGACCACCCCTGTGATATGAACCAATTGCTCTACTTGAAGATCAGAATACTCACACTTGTGCAATGCAACATGTTGTTCTCAGTGGACCTGATGTATTCCCAACTCTCAATCCTGCAAGGCCAACCCAAGAACCGGGGATTAGTGGTGTGGTGGGGAGGTGGCACCTCTTTCACTGCAAGACCCATATTTTAAGTGTCAATGCACTACAGGGGTTTTCACCAAAGGGCTAGCTCCTAAATTGGCCTCTCTCCAACACCGAAACTCGCACGCAGTCACAGATTCAGATGAGTGGTTGCCGATCCCTGCTTCTTGATCGCTCTATGGTGACTGGTAATCACCTGAAGGTCTCTAGAGCACCATGAACTAGGCTGCACATTATAATAATAATTCTGTACACCAATCAATCTCTATAAGCATCCATGCAAAAGCAATCCTAGTGGTCAGGAAAAGAGTATATTACATCCAATCTCGGGCACAAACCTCTGCAGAGTAGATAAGGCTCTATGAATCCATATTCTCCCCCATAGTTGCCTGGATGTACGTGATTATTTCGTTGACGATAATTTCGAATCCGAAAATCACGAATTCGAAATGCCAGTCATGAAATAATCACGTACATCACTGCAGCCCGCTATTCCCCCACCCTTCACCCCCACACCCTTAAATCGTACCTCCTGTGGTGCACTTACCCATTGAGGGGCAGAACTTCTGCCGCAACATCCATTTTTTTGTGTTTTTAATCTTTCTTTGTCCCCCGCTTTCCCTAAATTCCCTTAATGTCAATTAACGGGAGTGGAGGACACCCTTGCAACCCTCACTATCCCTTATCCGTCATTTTGCCTCCTGGTCTACCGCACACTTGGGGGCTGTGACTGCCACCTCTACAGTCCCCTGTCTCCTTTTCACTTACCCAGAGCCGCGCTGCCCTGGCTGCACTTACTCAGAGCAATGCTGCCCTGACTGCACTTCCCCTCTCCCTGTCCCCACCACCTCTCCCTCTCCCTTCCCCTGCACGTCACGTAGTCACACTTGCACGATCTGAATGTCACAGGGCCTAGTAAGATCGTTTGTCTTGTCCTCCCTCTGTCTTCCCACCCTTGTCTTGTCACGCCTTGAAACACTTGTGTATAGCTGCGTTATAAATGACATATCACATATCATATCCCACAGTCCTGGTTGTGATAAACATAGGTGCTGCTCTCTCTCAGAAAGATTTGTAATGGAAAGAAAGATAAAGCAATATTTTTATAATAGTAAAAAACTTTAAAATGTTACTTACTCTATCCTGATGCACAGCTCAAGTTACCGACTTGAGTATTTCCAAGCCAATGTGCAGTTTTGAACCTGCAACTTTGAAGCTGAAAAGCCTATGCTCTAGCTTCTGAGCTACTTGGTCACCTTCCATAAAACACAGCTTTTGCGTCATGACATAGCTGTCAAATGTGTAATGGCTGAATTTGCACCTGGGATCTAGCAATGGCAGACAGATTAACATCGGCACTGTTCTCTCTCTCTCAAAGTCATTTGTAATGGAAATAAAGATAAAACAATACTTTTATAATCTTTAAAAAATATGATATGTTTTCCAATTAGTGGACTTGATCCTGACATCTGGACAATGGTAATCCTGTGCAATAACTATTCAGCTACTTTGGTCACCAAATAGCAAACATAGCCTTTAGCATTATGACATAGCTGTCAAATGGATGAAGATGCATCTGGGAACTATCAAAGTCAGTTGGGATAAACATAGCTGCTGGTCCCGCTCTCGGGGTCATTTGTAAAGTAAATAATTATAAAAATATTTTGATTACAGTTGAAAACAATGTAAACTCATCTATTTCCTCCCAAAACACACTATCAGTTTAAATATTTTCAAGACAATGGGTGGACTTGAACATGCAATCCTGCCACAGATAAAGCCATGTTCTAACCATTCAGCTACTTGGTGTCTCGTCAAAAAGGATAGCATTTTGCATTATTTTATTATTTATTTTGTTTATTTGTAAGGCGCGTGGACAGGGCCTGTGAGCATAATAGCGCTGGGACAAGACATAAAATGACAGGCACAAAGATGGAGTCAATGGTGGGGCGGGGGGTTACCTAAAAATACCAGTTGAGTTTGAATTTCCCAAATTTTGGGCAGGCTCTTAGGTCTGTGGGCAGGTCATTCCACTGTCTATGCGCCATGTGGGGAAATGAGCTCCGAGCCACAATAGCCAACTTTGTCTTGGGGATAAGCAAGAGATTGGAGTTATTAAACTGAAGAACTCTCCTTGACGGCAGCCATTCTAGTCTGTCTGCGAGGTAGCTGGGGCTTTCCAGTGAAGACATTGATACGTGTTATAGAGATTCCGATAAGTCACTGTCATCTCCACTGGCAGCCAGTGAAGGGCCCTCCTGGCATTGGAGACATGATCAGATTTCTTCAGGCCTTCCACCACTTTCACAGCGTTGTTTTGAACAACCTGACGGCGGGCCAACTCACCCTTACAGGTGTCCTGGAGAAGTCTCGCATAGTAGTCTCCGCGGGCTCCAACAATGGTGGCACAATAAGACCTATTGAGAAAACGCCGGATTTGTGCCAACAATTTTAAGTAGTAGGTAGAACTGGAGACAAGGCTGCTGATGTGAGCTTTCATGCATAGTTCCTGGTCAAAAATAACCCCCATGGTTTTAACTTTGGGGAGATTTTTAATCAAGCAGCCTGAGATGTTCAAAGCTAGATATTCATTCCTGAGTTTCCTTAACTGGGCGGCTGTGATTGCAATCATAAATTCTGTTTTTTTGTGTTGAGTGCAAGACCATTGTCCCTCATCCAGGAATTAATCTGGTTATAGATGTAGTTAGCTGTGGTAGTGTCTTTGGCATGGTTCCTGGAGAGACTGATCAGAAACTGAGTGTCGTTGGCATAATTTGCGAACAGGGTACCATCTTCCTGCAGCATGTCAAAGAGGGGGATCGTATACATGTTGAAGAGCAGGGTGGCGTGGCCTGAGCCCATGGAGTAAGGCAGTGCTTGAAAGGAGCTCCCGTCATGATCCTGGCAAAGATCCTGTTATGCAGAGTTTTGCACTGTGCAATGCAGAAGTAAGCATATTTTCAGTTGTGGATAGCGTTTCTCCAGCGTTTTAGTAGGCTGCCGGCGAAAATCGGAGCGGATTCAAGAGTATATATACGATCCCAAGGGGATGACCCTGCGCGACAAAGATGGCAGACGTGGCTTCGGCTGGTGCCTGAAAGGGAGAGGAGCTGAAATCAACGGTATGACATACGTAGACTGCGGCCGTGAGAATAGTTGTGCCTGGGCGAACTAGCAGCAAGCTATCTTCTAGATGACAAGGAACAAGAACAGGGCATAGTAATAAGATTGTGCTGGCTTAGTGGTGTACTGGCATACAGCACGGATCGTATTCAGAGCAGTCGTGGACTGAAAACGGCCCAAGGGGTGAGACGATGGTAACTCCTGACACGGCTGCGGCATAGGTGGGTCTTTGGGGGGGACCGGATGCATCCGACTGGACGAGGCAGAGATTGTCTGTTGGCTGTTGGAAGGTGCTCCAGCAACTGCTGCACTGGCAAGCTGGGGGATGCAAGCGCATGACATTGGGAATGCATAGTGCAACGCAGTCAACCCAGAGAGCTATGTGTGTGGAGACCCGCAATGTGAAACGGAGGTGGCGGCCCCCACAGTTGTGTGAGAAAAAAGCCCCTGAATCAAGTGAAGCACACCCATAGCACGCAGCGCGGGGTCCATAGACCCATAGTAATGCTGCAGCAGTAAAGAGGGATAAGGATCACACAAGCCCACGTTACCGTCTGATCTGCTGGGAGCGCTGAGAGGGTGGTGAGATGGCCTGGGGGTGCTACCATAAGTGCTGCTTCAGGCAACACGGAAGATGGAAGTGAGAACGGTGGAGTGCAGGAGAACGTGACAGGATGTGCGGTATGATGGAAAAGGAGGGGTGAATCTAGTTAACATCACCATAGTCTGATTAGACTGTGGGCAACTAGAGAGGGATTGCCTGAGAGACTTGGGACGCGGCCAGGTGGGCCCACAAAGCCGGAAGAGGAACTCTTTCCCGACTGACTGCCAGAGTACTTGTCCTGCCTTTGGGGATCAACTCCATTTTGGGGGTGCTGGTTGAAGTGGTGCCTGCAGTGGTGGTGTACGAAAACACTGCAAGAGGGGGCCCCTGCAGGCACTGAAGACACTAAGTGGCAGCACAGAATTAACAAGGATGCAAAGTAAGTGGAAATCACCACTTGCTTGGGCAACTAAGAAGGCACTGCATAGAGTGTCTCTACTGAGTGTAACTGCATTGTAGCTGTGGTACTAAGCCGGAACTGTGCCATGTCCCCACACAAAGGGAAGAAAAAAAAACACAAAAATTGACTTCTTTGGCAGTGCAGCCAGGTTGTTTGAAATGCCACAGAACAGTGCTACAGCTGGGACGGAGGAGGAGACACCAGACCATGGCGCCAAGGCCGATCGGGTGTTTGCGGCGAAAGCGGTGCTGAGGTCATCTCTTAAGACAAGAATTGATGAGGTCAAAGTAGATATGCAGTTAATGAGACAGGATGTACGCAACCTAGCAGAGAGAGTAACAACAGCAGAAGCCACCCTGAAGGAGACCACAAAACTACTAGAGACCTAGAGATACGGCTAAAGGAACTGGAAAGAGGGAATGCAGTGCTGGAGCTCAGGTCTGAGAACGCGGAAGGACGGGCTTGACGGAATAATGTTCGATTGCTGGGTATTCCTGAAGGACTGGAGGGTCAGAACCCCACAAGGTATGTGGAAAACTTGTTAATATAGGAAGTGTGCGCTGGCAACCTCTCACAAGGTTTTGTAGTGGAGCAAGCACATTGTTCTCTGCAGAAACGGCCTCTGCCGGGGTCGCATCCTCACCCAATGATTGCAAAAATTTCGAATTTCCAGGACTGGGAGGTAATATTGAAATGCTCCAGAGAAGGAGGGGCAATACAAAAGGACATCTCAAAAATAGCAATATACCCAGAGTATACGCCGGCGGTCCAGCGAGCCAGAAACTCTTATGTGCCGATAAAAGCCAAGTTGCATCAACTTAATATCAAATACATGCTCATGTATCCATCCAGACTTAAGGTGATCTTTAAAGACAGGGCGATCTTCCTTGAGAGCCCAGCTTTCGGCCATTATGTGGATGGAACACAACAATCTGGATGGAGCTGAAGAGACTGTCACGTGAAAAGAGTGCTCCTCAAGTGGGAGGTCGGAATGGGGATTTCCTGCAGTTGCTGACACTGTTTTCATTGGTTCCTGTGATTTATTACAAGATAGTTGTAACTACTGCAGCTGATATGGGCGGGGCGCCGGTGAGCCACCTGCCTTGGGTATGAAGGTCTACTCCGTAAACAAGTTGGTTTTGGCCTGTTGCTGCCATTTATTTTTCTCACATGCAATAGCCTCAATGCGGTACAGGGGTGCGGGGGCACCTGAGTGCTCTAAGAGGGAAACAGCTGCTGGGCGCAAATGTTGTGTTCTATTTGTTGTTTGGACGTTTTTATGTTCTTCATGCATGAGTGTAACTGGAAAAGAAGGGTTATATGACAGTGCAGTCCTAAGGTGGAGAAAGAGGAAGCCAAAAAGGTACGATGGGGTGGTTGGGAGGGTGAGATCTGACTGGGGGCCAAATACTGGCGGATGGAAAGGAGTCGCTCTGCATGGCAATGGCATCTAACATTAAAGTACTAATGTGGAATGTACGAGGGCTGGGCACGTACTTGCGCAGGAATCGTGTTAAATCCTTCCTCTACGGGAAAAAAGTGGCAATAGCACTAATACAAGAAACCCACCTCACGAAAAGCCAAATGGCAAAAGTACAGGAACACTGGGGGGGACAGGGATATGGGGTGGCCTACTCCAAATACACTAGAGGGGTAGAAATGTGGATTAATGCTGCAGTGCCATTCCATTTGCTGGGGGTGGAAGCGGACACAGAAGGGAGATATTTAATCTTGAGGTGCCACATAGAGAATGTCAAGGTATGTATAATTAACTCCTATTTTCCCAAAAATGGTATCCCATCGCACCTGCACATGCTATGTGCTAAAACAGCGCCTTACCGGGAAAGCTTCATAATTTGGGGTGGTGACTTCAATTGTGTAAGGGATCTGGGCTTGGATCGGTCACTTCCGCCTGCCAACAGCATCAGGCAGGCACCCTTGGCACTTAATGCAGCACTACACAATATGGATCTTGTAGATGTGTGGAGGGAGCTACAGCCTACTGAAAGATGCTACTCCTACTACTCCTCACCCCATGGTCTACATACCAGAATAGACTACTTCTTTGTGGGTAGGACACAACTGAGAGATATAGACTCAGCAAGTACCTGGGCAGGACAATATCAGACCACTGACCGTTGTTGCTAGAGTGGAAGCTACTGGGTCTGAGACCCACTATACCATTGTGGCGTATGCCAACCGACGCCTTAACAGATCAAGTTTTCAAAGAGGGGCTTAGGACAAAGATGGAGGAGTACCTGGAGCGAAATGTGGGCAGTGTGGAAAACTGGAGTACAGTGTGGGAAGCAATGAAAGTGGTGGTGAGGGGGGAGGCTATTGCTAGTGTGGGTGGTATACAGAGAACACTTAAAGGGGAGCTGGAGAAGCTGGAGGAGGATATCCATCAAAGGGAAGCCAGGGTGTCGGGACTCCGAGTTGATGAACTGAAACTGGTGGGAGCCGGAAATAACTGCCTGGAAGCCTGGCGGAGGTTGTCTAAATTTGATTAAATGGTCAAATGCACCAGAGTACACGTTGAGGGAGACAAACCGAGAACATTTTGTCATGGCTGTGTAAAAGGGACCACGGGAGACATTTAACTACCAAACTTAAAGATGAGGAGGGTAACGTACACAAGACAAAGCAAGGGATTAACAAGACTTTTGCTAGATACTATACACAACCATACAAGCATGAAAATCTGGTTCCCCGGGAGGAAATACAGGGCACACTAGAAGAAATTGGCCTTCCCAGGTTAGGTGCGTCGCAATGTGAAGCACTCGACCAGGGCATAACAGCTGAGGAGATAGGGGAGGCGATCAAGTCATTGGTGACTAATAAGTTGCCAGGCCGCAACGGACTCCCCCGGAGTTCTACAAAACACATGCTTCAGTCGTGACCCCAGTCTTGCACGAGGTGTTCAATGAAGCTTATGAGAAGGGGATGCTCCCAGCAAGTATGAAGGAAACCCTAGGGATCCCTATCCCTAAGCCCGGGAAAGCCACTGACAACTGTGACTCTTACAGGCTGTTAGTTATGCTCAATTACGACATAAAAATATTAACGACAATATTGGCTGGGCGGCTACGCAGGGTGATTGGGGGTTAATACACTGGGATCAGACCGGTTTTATCCCGGGCCGCAGCATGGCCATGAATCTTCGCCGACTGCAACATGTAATAGCACAGACAGCCGATACCCAAGGGCAGTACGTGATAATCTCGCTTGATGCGCTAAAGGCTTTTAATTCACTGTACTTTGAGTGGTTACTTGCAGTATTACAGGAGTTTGGGTTTGGGGAGCAGTTTGTCAAATGAGTGCCGATCCTCTACGCGGCGCCGGTGGCAAGTGTGAAATCTGGGAGGCTAGTGTCGTCGGTGTGGGATATTAAAGGGGGTACTAGGCAGGGATGCCCATTGTCTCCCATGCTGTATGTGCTGGCGCTAGAGCCCATAGCGATCTATCTCCGTAAGCAATTTCTGGAAGCGGGCATATGGGTCGGCGGTGTTGGGCATCTGATTTTACTTAATGCTGACGATGTACTTTTATACTTGAAAGATCTGCAATATAATGCGCCAGTGATATTAGACATGTTGGATAATTATGCAAGGGTGCCTGGTATTTGTTTCAGTAAGATGAAGTCTTGCATATTCCCACTTGCGGGCCTGAAAGGATTGGAAATTGGTGTTCTACCAGAAGATGTGCTCCCATGGCAGTTAGATTTTTTCCAGTATTTGGAAGTTAATATTAAACACACACCTAAAGAAATGCATGAGGTTAACACAGCATACGTGGTAAAAGGTTTGAGGAAATCCATAGTATTTTGGTCCAGGTTGCCGTTGTCACTGATGGGCAGAATAGCTATAACTAAGGTGATAATTCTGCCGAGATTTTTGTATTTTTTTTACAATCTCCGCTATTACATTCAGGCCACCTTCTTTCGTCTGTTGGAGGTACTAATAAGAGAATTCCTATGGGGTATGACCCGGCATAGATTTGCACTTGCAACCCTGTGTCTGCCCCACAGAGAGGGGGCATGCGGTTACCAGACATGGAGAGGTTCTATTTAGCAGCGCAACTCAGCCATGTAGCTAAGTGGCTTTCAGATGAGACCACTTCTGAGTCAACTTTGCTGAGGCAATTGGTTGCCCCGGCACATTTTAAAGAGATCTTATGGTTACCGCTGGGTTGTTTGGGCAGTACACCCATGCTTGTGACACTAGGCCGACAGGTGTGGCATAGGACCCTAAAACTGATGAAGCATGAACGCCCGTACTCACCCGAGACTCCAATTGCAGTGGATGAATGAGGGGATAGAGAGGATTTGGTTGATTAAGACACTGGGAAGGCTGGGGTGTCTATACCTGGGGTGATCTGTATGCAGAGGGTGTGTTCAGGGGGGTTGAGTCTCTGCTTGAACAAGAAGGACTGCCCAAAGGACAATTTTTGTGGTACCAGAGGGTGCGGAAGGTTGCGAGGGGGAAGGGGGCAAACTTGCCAGGGGAGCCAGAAGCAAGTCCTCTACTGACCTTGATGCATAATCTGAGAGATGGCTGGAGGTTAACATCCACAATATATGGCCAACTGGTGGACATATCTAATCCTATGAGTGTGTTATTGAAAGAACACTGGGAGGCGGATTTAGGGGAGGTCTTAAGTGATAAGGAATGGGAACGCATATTACTGTAACCGAAGGACATGTCCAGAAACTCCCGCTTCAGGCTGGTACAACTAAATATTCTATACCGCATGTACATGATGCCCCACAGGGTGGCTAAATTTAATAGTTGATTACAACGTTCATGCCTCTGGTGCCGGGAAATGGAAGCTGACCTAATACCTATGTTCTGGGGTTGTGTGCATGTGCAGGGTTTCTGGGCGAAAATAGAACAGGCCTGTAGAAGAGCCGGAATAACACGGTATGCCTGGAAGACAAAAGAATGCTTACTGGGTGCATACCCTAGGGATGGTACATTCAAACATGCCGTCAAATTTAAGGATATGGCATGTATACTGGCTAAGAGATGCATTGCAATGGCGTGGAGACAGCCTAGGGGCCCACAGTATTTACTCTATCACAGGGAATTTGAACATTGGGCGCAAATCAAAACGAGAGTGTGGAATGATTCAACTACCAGCTCAACGGTGAACGCCAGTGCTACTTATGTATCCTGGAAAGCGCTGGTCCTGGATATGTTCCACCCCTCAGATGACAAACCCCTGTGAACGTTGATATATTATGTCTGGGATGGTTGTAAATCAAGAATATGTTAACTACTATTTAGTACAGACATAATGACGCATGGGCCATCCCCACATTGGGATATAAGTGATTCCTAAAACGCACCTGATTGTCTGCACTGTCTGAAGACACTACAGGAAAAGCACTGTACATGCCAGATGAAGACAGTTTGTGTTTGTTGTTCTGTTCAATTGTTGGTAGAGAACGTGTGATTATCACACTATTGTGAAAACTGTATTGATGTAAGAGAAATATTTGTAGCATGTTTGTTTATTTGTGTATAAAATACCAATAAAATACTTTAAAAATAAAATAAAATAGATGTTGAAGACCATGGGTGAGATGCAGGCTCCCTGGGGTACCCCACATGAAACCAGGTAACTATTGGCCATAGCATTGTTGCTAAAAACATTGGCTGGCCGACCTGAGAGGAAGGAGTTGACCCAATTAGCTGCATCAGGGGAGAAGAAGACTGTGTCACGGAGCCTCTGCACTAGTATTCCATGATCGACCACATCAAAAGCCGAAGACAGATGAAGCAGCAGTAGCATAACCATCAAAGTGATGTCGGACATTTGGCTTGAGGTCCAGCAATGTGGATTCGGTACCATGGGCCTTCCTAAAACCAGATTGTCTGTGCCCCAAGTGATTTTGGGATTCCAAGAAACCTTGAATCTGCCACCTTACCCAGGATTTATAACAGGAAAGTGATATTGGTAATAGGGCGGTAGTTCTCAGGTAGAGCTGGGTCCAGAGATGGTTTCTTTAGAAATGGTGAAATCCATGTGTGTTTAATGGGGACGTTATTCTTTCAAAAGGAACAGTTTATAAACTTAGTAATCAGAGTTGTGCTGCACAGGCCTTGATAACCACCACAGGGCAGATGTCCCCCTTACAAGCGTTTAATGTCGGACAGAATCACAGAGACTTCTGATTCCATTACTTCCTTAAAAGAAAAAGGTGAAACCGTATGAGGAGGGATCCATGTGATTATTGCGACAGCCGAAAATGCAGACTTTTCTTTAACCCTTTACACCACATATATATGCGGGGGAGACCCCTTACAGCCCCCGCCATATTAATATTATATTCTAAACCCCCCCACATATATACTTGGTGTTAGGGGGGGGTTAAAAATAAAAGGCGGCATTTTCGGCCATCGCAAATCCCAGGTCGACATTTTTGTACGATTCCTATGAGGGAGGAAGGTCTTTATTAGCAGTGGCCAAGATGGAATCTGGGGCAGTGCAATTAGTCTTTATCTTCTCTCTAAGTCTGTCAACTTTGCTTATCACGGCTTCCTGTATGCCGGTACAGCATGTGGGGTTTTTAACAATTTCAGTGGGAGCAGAACATGGGGATTCAAGTTCTTTTAGGATCTTAAACAGGTCTTTGGTGCTGGAAGAAGCCCCAATGATTCTGTTGCCGTACAATTGTTTTTTGCCTCACAAACGGCCATTTTATACTGTTTGGCAGCACTGGTATAATTGTGTTTGTTGTCCAGGGACGGGTTATTACTCCAAAGCTGGAATGCGCTTTTCCTGAGGATTCTAACTTTTAGGTTATGAGCAGAAAACCAGTCCGTGGATGGTGTAGTCTTGGTGAGGTGTTCTTTTTCTGGAGCTAATTGGTTAACTGTTGTAGTGAGCATGCTCTGGTAGGCTTTGGCTAAATCATTCACACTGCTAAGATTCAGTAGATCATTAAGTATGGGTGAAGTGTATAGTTCCAATATGGATGGTGTGAGCTTGTGTAGGTTCCTGTATTTTGACCAACTTCTGGCCACTTGTTTTCTAGTACGCTGGACGGCAAAGAAAAATGCAAGGAGTGGTCCGACCATGGACATGGTATTATTTCAATATTCTCAAGGTCCACCTTGCACGTGGCCAGCCAATCCAGAGTTCTTCCTTTATCATGAGTGGCTGACTGTACAAACTGGCAAAATCCCAATGTGGTCCGAGTAGAGTTGACACGATGGGCCGTTTTATCAGTGGGGTCCAAAAGCCCCAGGTTCAGGTCACCCAGAAGTATCAGTTTGGCCGAGGGTTTGAGAAGGGGGAGAGCTACAGCACTGAAATGGGTGAGGAAATCAGGAATTTTGTCAGGGGGATGATATATGAGAATGATGTTGATGGTGGTGGTTGGGGTCCATAGAGAGGTTGACAAATAAACATTTCACAATCTGCCACAACAATGCCTGAAATTTGGTGGATCTGAAGCGAGGCCCTGTAAATCAGAGCTACTCCCCCCAAGCCCTGATGGCGTTCTGCCCAAAGAAACTTGTAACCTGGTGGGATGGCTAAGTCAACTGCCGGGCCAGCGGCGGCATGAGGCCAGGTCTCTGTAATGGCACATAGGTCCATGTCCGAGTCCTTAATGTACTCTGCCACTTTTGTGGCATGCTTAACCAGAGAACGACATAGCTGTCAGTGGTGTAATGGATGAAGATGTATCCGGGAACTAGCGCTAGTGGTTTGGATTAACATAGGTGCTGCTCTCTCTCAGTCATTTGTCATGGATAAAAACATAAAACAATACTTTTATAACAGTAAAAAAATGTAAAACAGAAAGGTTTGCACCCAGTGCACTGCTCAACATTATAGTCTGAGTATTGTCAAGTAAATGAATGGACGTGAACCTTCAATCGTTCTAATGATAGCCCCATTCCGTAACCATTCAGCTACTTGGTCTGCCTTCAAAGTACGCATAATGTTTGGCATTATGACCTAGCTGTCAGAGGATGAAGATGCATCTGAGAACCAGCAACAGTGGTTTGGATTAACATAGGTGCTGCTCTCTCTCTTTCTCTCTCGCTCTCTCTCCCTCTGGAAAAGATAAAATAATATTTTATAACAGTAAAAAAACAATACAAATGGAAAATGTTACCTCTTTCCATCCAATGCATTGCTCAACATTCCAGTGTGAGTATTATCAAACCAAGGAATGAACTCGAACACTTGAATAGCCAACCTTACCACTGATAAATTCATAACCTAACCATCTAGCGACTGCATCTCACTTCCTGCACAGCTTTTTGCATTATATCATTGCTGTCAAAGATGTTATGAATCAATGGCCCTCATTCCGAGTTTGGAGGTAAGTAACATCCCTTACCGGCATGGTGCAAATAGCGTGTCCATGCTGGCACCAGTCCGCTAATAGAGGACTATTACGACTTTGCAGGCACGAGCTTTGCACCATGCCGGTAAGGTACCTAGTGCCATGCCGCAAAAGGCTCACAAAAAGCCCTTACCGGCATCAAGCTAAGCGCAGATAAAACTACCGACATAGTTCAATGTGTCATTAGCGGTGACCGTACATAGCGGTGACTGTAATTAGCGGACACCGCTATTTACGGTCACCGCTAATTAGCAGAACCGGAAATAGTGCCATTGCGCAGGAACAGGAAGGAGCACGTTGGCCATCTTTAAAAACACAATCCATTGCCATCCTCAGCACACAGGATCCCTGGGACACTGCTGATCGTCAGAAAACTTCCTCCCACAAGACAAGAATGCCAAAGGCCCTGAAGAAGGGATCTGCCCGCCTCAGAAAGGAAAGATTTAATCAGGACAAGCTCCAGATGCTTGTGCACACTTTGCACGAGCATGCAGGCACAGTCTTCTCCAGCAACATGAGGAGAGAGGCAATGCTACGTAAAAAAGAGATCTGGGCACTTGTTGCCCAGAAGGTTAGTGCAGTGGGCAAAACACCCGGCACAGTGAAAGACTGCCGTAAACGATGGGATGACCTACGCCTAAGGGTGCACAACATATTATCTGTCAATCGCAGCCAGGCCATGGAAATTGGAGGAGGACCTAGTTCACCCATAAAGCTCACCCCGTGGAAGGACACATGCGCAAGCATGATTGGGACGGAATCCATTAAAGGCGTAGGCGAGATGGAGTGTGGCGCCACTACATCTGGCGATGGAGGTGAGTGTCCAAAGTAAACACTGCCATGCCAAATCTGATGAAAGTCAACACCAATGTCCGTACAAAGATGGTAGGCCACACACACACACACTCCCTGTAAAGTAGGCCGAAGCATCAGAGACACATGCTGATGCCTGCTGCAAGGCAATATCGTACATGACACATACCACACAAAGTAGGAAATTCCATGAGGCACACAGCGTGTATGACCAAAATAGTATGCATGTCAGACAGCACTGTTCCTGGCCAACATAATTGACGCCGACATATGCCTGCATTAACCACCCATGTATGAAATTACGTGCCCTTCCCAACACAAATGCCTATTACCCACAATTGTGTGGATGAGCAATTGTCCCAGTGTATGTATGATGCCTATCAATACATCACTCATGCCGTCCCTCTCTTCCACCCCCACAGGCAGTGACCATGACAGCGATGACCAGGACTCCACCCCTGCACAGGCCACACCCAGGAAGAGGTCCCAGGAGGACAGCAAACGGCCATCAACCTCCAGGGGACAAGTCAGTGGGCGCAGCGTCCCAGCAACCAAGCCACCTCAAGTACACATTGCACCTGTACCACCATGGTCCGTGGAGGGCACAGCACCACCACCACCCACTGTCCTGCCTGGAGACACCTGTGAGACACCCCATTCGGAGGAGTCTAGTGTGGCTGGGGAGGTGGCGGCCACGGCAGCTTTGACATTGGATGACAGCCAGGAGGACATCTGGGGCACCATGGAGGACAACATTATGGATGTGGTCCATACCCCAGCCCAAATTGCATCCCCCCAAGTATCATCGATCGATACCGGGAACGCCATCACCCCAGAGCAGTCCGGCCATGACCACACCCAGGGACATCTCAGTCCAGTTTTGAGTGTTGGGGAGGATGAGCAGGCTGGGCATGACAGCCAGGTTCCCAGCACATCCACAGGTGCACCCGCAGGGCCGCAGCGGACTGACCTGCTCACTGCATTCATTAGTGAGTTTGTACAGGACAACCATCAGGCCAGAGAGGAGCAGCGTACAGAGTTAGCTGCACTAGACCGGTCCATTACGGACAACACCAGCCGCCTCTGCGAGGAGGTCTTGGCCCTCAGGCAGGTGCTAGGGGGCATCGCGGATGCATTGGAGGCAGGCCATCCCACCCCACAACCTCAGCAGGAGGCCACACTGTCATCCTGCAGTTCCACCCAAATGAGCCCGCTCCGCAGGTCGGTCCGTGCACAGCGCCGACGGGACATGCCACCCCCTGGCTCGGGGAGTGCCGAGTGAATGTTATGGCAGCCTCATGTAGGCTTCAGGGACTCAATGGGACTCGTGTGGGGGAGTTGTGGGGGGAGGGGGGTTGGGTGTGTGGGGGAGTTGTGGGGGAAGGGGTTGAGGGTGTGTGGGGGAGTTGTGGGGGAGGGGGTGAGGGTGTGTGGGGGAGTTGTGGGGGGAGCTGGAGGGGGGTGAGGGTGGTGGAGGGTTTTGTCACTTACGTTTATATTGTTACATTCAATAAACCGGTTGTTTGAAAAAGAAGACCTGAGTGGACATTCATCAATGCGCATGTGGTGTCATTTAATCATTTACAGTGCATAGTGTACATGCACCCACACACCCAGTGCCCTCTGTCCAACCATCATGTCACCCTCTGCTGACATGTGTGTCAGAAATATTGTGCAATCACTGACTGGCGCACAGCACGTCCCTCCTGTGCATCGGCACCGTGATGATGTCCTGACACATCTTCATCTTCCCCTTCATCTTCATCAGGTGGTAGCAGTTCAATGTCTGGGGGCAGGGGCACGTTCCGGCGGAGGCACATATTGTGCAGCATTACACATGCCATGATGATCTTGGCCACCTTCTCATGCCTGTAGAGGAGTGCCCCACCCGACCGGCTGATGCAGCGAAATCGTGCCTTCAACAGGCCAAAGGTCTGCTCGATGACCACATGGGTAAGGGTATGGGAACGGTTGTAGTCCTCCTCATGCCTGTTCTATGGGTTTTGGACAGGGGTGAGGAGCCACAGCTTCAAGGGATAGCCACTATCACCTGCATGAGAGGAATATGAAGGTAAATATCAGGGGAATCATGAGAGACAGCTGTACTCGTCACACATGCCAGCAAGTTATCGTTGCCCACATGCATATGTCCCCGGATGCATTGACGCCATTTTCTGTTCCTCCATGTGTCCTGTCCCATGGTCTAATGGTGTGGGTTGCATATTCAAGATGATACATGTTGTGCACTGCCGTCTTGTTGCACATGCATTGTGTATGCATACAGCTGTGTTAGTGTCAAACTAGAGAGGTGTTGTGTCTTGTGAGATTTACTTAGGGGGAGCGTTGGCAGTAGTCTGGGCAATATTGGGCAATCAGCATTGATCATTTCCATGGTGACATGCAGCACTCCTGTGAGTGTGCCGGCCCTGTGCCGGACAGTGGATTCCCTAGTAGGTTCAGTTTGATACACTCCCAGGGATGCTTGTCCTGTGTGGTGATATGCTGGAGACAGCAACATGGTGCATATGCACTGCATGGTGCAGGATGGCGTTACGGAGGAAGAGGGTCGCTGATGGGTGGTACACGTGTTGTGGGATGGTTTCCTGTTAGTCATGTCGTGATAGGTGTCGACCTTACTTCATTCATATGGGATTTGTGTGTCTTGTAAGATTTGTGATGGTTTTGGGCACAATGTTTGGTGATGTGCACATTGTGCAGTCACATCAACATTGGCAGCATGGTGGTGTGTGAATCTCTCCCCCCTTTTCAATGCCATGTGCCACTCCTGCTACTTACAAAGAAGCCAGGCACGTCGTCCAGCATGTCACTCCATGAAGCGTGGTAGCGTGGAGTTCCGCAGGACCAAAGAGTCATGAGTTGATCCTGGATATCGGGCACAACAAGGTGTGATGATCTTTCTTGCATCGCATACCATCTGCACATTGATGGAGTGGTATTGCTTGCGGATGCGGTACACCATTTCAATGGCATGCGTGACCACCAACTCCACGTGGGTGCAGTCGAGGGCACCTACACAATTTGGCATGCCTGCCAGTGCATGGAAGGCAACTTTTGTATCAAATATCTCCTGGGGAGTCCGTGGTAGGGATATGTAGTCCCTTGTGTGCTTGAGTAGGGCATCCAGCACTTGGTTCAGTATCCTGGAAAAAAGATATGCCATGCATGTGCCCCACTGTGTGCTGGTAGGTGCCTGTTGCAAGGAAGTGGAGCACAAACACTACCTTCAGTGGGGGGGTGCGTATTTCAATGAGGCTCACTATGTCGTTGTGTATCAAGTCCACTATGGTGGTGATGGTGTCCCGGTCCAGATGGTACAGGGTGTGGATCTGCTCTGGGGTTAGGTTGAAAGGACCTGCTCTGATGCGAGGGATTGGGGGCTGCCGGCGTGGTAACGCAGGCTGCACTGGTGGGGCATGCTGGGCCTGTCTCAGCCTCCTTCTCCTCCTGAGTCTGCTCTGTGGTGGCTCCTGTTGATGTTGTTGTTGTTGTTGTTGTTGTTGTTGAGGCAATGCAAGCAAGTCCTCCAGCTCCAGTAATGCTACTACTGTTGGAATCATCTTGGTGTGGGAGGGGGTGTGGTGTGTGGGTGTGCTCCTTTTGTACTTGGCCAGACTCCATTGCCTCCACCTGTGCTGATTGTGTGCACCTGTGGCAGTTGGGAACACTGCTTAGGGCATTTAACGTTAGGTCGGCGATGCGTTATTTACGGCATGCCGGTAAGCACTTTTTCTGACTTCACGAGGCCGTTATTTGCATCTCCGCCTCACTTGGGATCTACTCCAGTTTACAGCATGCCGCTAATGCCGGCATGGTGGGTCGCGTGCGCGCGCCCAAACCGTTATTAACGGCTCCGTACTTTACGATGACGTTAATAGCGGTCTGGTAGGTCAGAATATCCTGTAACGGTAATCGATGCCGGTATTCCTTTACCGGCATCGTTTTTCCCCTAGCACCAAACTCGGAATGACCCCCAATGTTTATCTGTGAACTATCAAGGGCTGTTGGTCTAAAAATAGGTGCTGCTCTCTCGATCTCTCTCTCTCATGGTCATTTGAAAAGTAAATAATTATACAAATGTTTGTATTACAGTTAAAAACGTGGCAGACTAAACATGTCACCTATTTCCACCCAATGCACAGCTCACCACTGTACCAGCTGGAGCATTTTCAAGCACATGATTGGACTAAAGTTGCAACCATGCTACTGGTAAACACATGCTCTAACCATCCAGCTACTGTTTCTCTTTTAAGCAAGCATAGCTATTTGCATTATGGCATAGCCATCAACGTTTTAATGGTGAAGTTACATCTGGGAACTAGCAATGGTGCTTTGGATTAACATATGATAAAACAATATTTTTAAAACAGTAAAAAACATCAAAAATGTTAGCTATTTTCCCCTAATGCACTGATCACCTTACCAGTTGGAACATTTTCAAGCCAATGGGTGAACTTTAACCTGCAACATTACCACTGATAAACTCATTCAGCTGGTTATCCTCCTTTTGAAAAACATAGCTTTTTGCATTATGACTTAGCTGTCAAAGGTGTAATGGAATCTAAAAACTAGCGTTAGCAGTTTGAGTTGACATAGGCGCTGCTCTCTCATCGTCATTTGTAATGGAATTAAAGATAAAACAATATTTTTAGAACAGTAAAACAGTTAATAATTTAAAATAATACATATTTCCTCCCAATGCACCGCTCAACATTCCAGTTTGAGCATTATCAAGCCAATGAGTGAGCTTGAATTCCCATCCTTGCCACTTGTAAATCCACAGCCTAAACATTTAGCTACTAGGTCTCCCCTCCTCAGACTGCCCAGCGTTTTGCATTATGTCATAGCTGTCAATGGTGTAATGAATGAAGATGTATCCGTGAGCTATCATTGGCTGTTGGGATACACATAGGTGCTGCTCTCTCTCTCTCACTGGATCATTTGAAAAGAAAAGAATTATACAAATATTTGTATTACAGTTAAAAACATCATGAACTAAAAATGGCACATATTTCCACCAAATGCACAGCTCGCTGCACCAATTTGAGTATTTTCAGGGAAATGATTGGACTACAGCTGCAATTTTGCTACTGGTAAACACATGCTCTAGCCGTTAAGCTACTGGGTCTCTTTTCAGGAATCATAGCTTTTTGCATTATGACACAGTTATCAAACATTTAAATAAAGTTGCCACTGGGAACTAGAGATGGTGGTTTGGATTAATAAAGGTGCTGCTCTCTCAGTGTCATTTGTAAAGGTAATAAAGATGAAACAATATTGTTTTAACAGTAAAGAAAATACGTTTGACCCAATTACTACTAATGCATAGATCATCTTACCACCTGGAATGTCTTTAAAACAATGGATGGACTTGAACCTGCAATGTTGCCACTGGTAACCCCTTCCTCTAACCATTTGGCTACTAGGCCCCCCTTTACAAGGCACTGCTTTTTGCATGATGACATAGCTATCAAAGTGTGAGAGATTAAGCTGCACCGGGGAACTATTAGAGGCAGTTAGGCTACACATAGGTGATGCTCTCTCTGGGTCAGTCGTAAAATAAATAATGCTAAACATATTATTACAGTTAAACACAGTATAAAATGAAAATGTTACATTGTTCCTCCCAATATACAGCTCATTGTACCAGTATGGTCATATTCACGTTAATACCTGCACTTAACCCTGCAATATTACCACTGGCAAACCCATGCTCCAACTATTCAGCTACTTGATCTCCCTTCTGCAAGACATAGTTATTTGCATCATGGCATGGCTGTCCAAGGTATAATGGCTGAAGATGCATCTGGGAACACTGGGAATGGTGGTTTAGATTAACATAGGGGCCGCTCTCGCTCTTTGAGACATTTGTAATGGAAATACAGATAAAACATGCTTTTTATAATAATACAAACAATTAATCACTAAATGTTTTACTAATTTCCACACGGCCTACTGTACCAGTTTGGGTATTTTCAAGCCAATGAGTGGACTGGAACCTGCAACCTTGTCACTGGCAAACCTGTGCTAGAGCCTAGCACCCAGCTACTGGATCTCCCGTCAGGAACCATAGGTTTCTGCGTTACATCATAGCTGTCAATGGATGAATCTGCCCCTTGGAACTAGGAAAGGCGGTTTAGGTTATCATAGGTTCTGCTCCGTCTCAGAGCCATTTGGAATGGAAATAAAGATACAGCAATGTTCTGGTAAAAGTACAAAAACATTCAAAACTAAGCATTTTACCTATTTGCTCCTAACTCACTGCTCATCGTACCAGTTTCAGAATTTTGAAGCCAATGAGTGGACTTGAACCTGCAATCTTGCCGCTTTAGCCCAGGCTCTAAACATTCAGTTACTGTGTCTCCCGCAGAAAACACACCTTTTTGCATTGTGACATAGTCTTCAATGGTGCAATGGACGAAGCTACATCTAACAATGAATTTGCAATGGTGGATCGGATCAACATAGACGCTGCTCCCTCTCAGTCATTTGTTCTGGAAATAATGATAAAATCATATTTTTGTAACAGTAAAGAGCATTGCATTATTCATTGGTGCCAATAAGTCCATCCCACGCAGAATCCAAATTCTCCAAAACAATGCCTTAAGAGCAGCTATAGGTATTTCCAAAAGATCACATATATCAAATATAAGACGTAATAACAACTGGCAGTCAACCCAAGACAAAATACTCCTGAAAGTTGCCTCCCCTACACATAAAGCTTTGAATAACGCTGCACCTCGTTACCTGACGGATAGATTTGCAGTTAAAAACTCTTCAGCTCTTTACGCTCCTTATACTACCAGTGCATATTCTATCCACCTGTATATATGCCCTCCTCTTCCACACATACATATACCCTCCTAGCCTCACCCTGATTATTTGTGCTTATCACTCCCTATACATTATTTGTATTTCATACTACATTTCATCATTACTGCCTGTACATTATTTTCTACTGTCATTGTACATGTATTCTACCTGTAGATGTGTATTATCTCATAGTGTGTATTATTGTGCATAATGTGTGTTATATTTTGTATCTTCTGCAACCATGTAACTCACGCTTCGCATTGTGAATATTGCTGCGCCCTCATACCCACGGGTCTGGTGCGCATTACAAATGAAGAAAACAAGCAAACAAACATTACAAACTGCAAGTGTTAGCTATATCCTCCCAATGCACAGATCACCTTAGGAGATGGAATAGCTTCAAGCCTGTGAATTGACTTGAACTTGCCATCTTGTCTCTAGTAAACCAGTGGTCCAAACATTCAGCTACAGGTGCTCTTTCTGAAAAGGTGCCATTTTGCATTATGACATGGCTATCAAAGGTCTAATGGATGAAGAGGCATCTGAGAATTAGCAATGGTGAGTCAAACTAAACATAGGCACTGCTCTCTCTCTCCGAGTAATTTTAATGGAAATAAAGAGAAAACAATATTTTTGCAACAATACAGAAACATTAAACAGTCAGAATGTCACCTGTTTTCTCCCGACATGTAGACCATCTTACCAGTTGGGGCATGTTTAAGTCAATACCGGACCATAACCTGCCATCTTGCCAGTGGTAAACCCATGCTCTAACCATTCAGCTCCCCTGCATCCTTTCAGCAAGCATAGCTGTTTGCATAATGCCATATCGGTCGAAGGAGTAATGGAGGAAGATGCATCTGGAAACTAGCTATGGTGCTTCGGAATGACATAGATGATGCTCTCTTTCTCAGAGTCAGTTGTAATGGAAGATAAACCTATATTTTTATAACAGTAAAGAAAATTGCAACCTAAAAGATGCTTAGAATTTCTCCCAATGCTCTGCTAACTGTACCCGTCAGAGTATTTTCCAACCAATGAGTGGACATGAAGCTGCAACCTCACCACTGGGTACATCCTAGCCACAAGCATTCAGCTATGTGGTCTCCTTTTAGAAAGCATAGCTTTTTGCATTATAACGTAGATGTAAGAGCGTAATGGATGAGGATGCATCGAGGAACTAGCAATGGCGGCCCTGATTAACATAGATCCTGCTCTCTCCCAAAGTCAATTATAAAGGAAATAAAGATAAAAAATATTTTTATAACAGTAAAAAAAAACATTAAAAATAAAATGTTTTACTTGTGTTCTCCCAACGCACTGCATTAGTTTCAGCATGTAGAAGGAAAGGGGGGGATTTGAACCTGCAGCCTTGCCACTGGTAAACCCATGGTCATGGTCTAGCCACTCAGCAACTGAGTCTCCCGTCGGGACCCTTGGGCATTATGAAATACCTACCAAAGATGTAGTGGATGATTCACCTGGGAACCATCGATGGTGCCCATGTGTAATGCTGTGCTGGGCCAGGCATGGGGACCCCTGAAAAGGAGCCCAAGGCACTCCTACTTAGTCTACCCCGAGGAGCTGTCGTCTGGCAGAGTTTCAACATAACACCGCCTGCCTCCCTTTTACAGTCTCACACCCACCAAAGAGGTGGTGGGTTAATGGGTTGGGATGACTCCTGTCCTGTCTTCACCCTCCTAAGGAAAGCCTGAGCCTGCCTTGCCCCCTTCACATTGGCAGGCATTTCTGTAGCGGCCGCAGTCTTCTCCTCCTAAATCATTTGCAGGGAGACAATCTCTGGCTCCTCTGTCTGGCACTCTTCTGTCTCCTGCAGCATCCCCATCCCGCTCTAGCGATCCAGCTGCTTCCCCCTCTGCTCCTAACGTACCACCTGCTGCTCACCCACTTCAAGGTCAAGGCACCTGTCTAACTTCTGCAGGTAGTCCTCGAGTTTCTCTGCACTTACCACAACCTTTTTTAGACTCGTAGTCCCACCCTCCTCCTCATGCTGCGGTTGCCCCTCCTCATCCAGCAGACTCCTTAAACCACCACCTCCCCATTGTAACGCTCAGGCTCCCCTGACTTCTGACAGGGAGGTTGAGGAGTAGTGCAGCTCCTTGTCTTCTCCAACCGGCACTCACCCCAAATAAAAGGACGTGTTAAGTGAGGTGTCAATGCATAAAACACAAATATGCCCAGGGAGCCTAATATGCATAGGCTGTCAATGTGCAAATCACAAAGAAGTGGCAAAGACAAACAAAGGTAATCATACAAGAGCGACGCACACAGACACGCACACACAGACACGCACACACACACACACTAGGGAAGTAGACTGAGAACAGCAAAGGAAGACTTCCACCGGCTCACACACAAAGGTTTTTTCTACAAAACAGTAGAGAAAAGGTGTAAAGAAGTTTGTTTCATTTTTGTGGTGACCGAAAGGGAAAAGGGAACAGGGGAAGTACAAGACAAACTTTTTTCCGTTGTTTAACATTTTTGTTACAATGGAGGAACAGTGGAAAGGGAAGATTAGAGAGGCGACCTAAAGAACACACCGATGGACAAACGCAGGGATCAAGAGACACCAAACAAACACAACCACACAAACAGCTACCATACCTCTCTAAAGACTCTCTTAAACCCTCTGAAACTCACAAAGGCACTCAAAAACCACCAATTTGTCAGCCTGTACTGTCCACTTATATCTTAATAGCCAAAGAAACCCCACAAAGGAAGCAAGCCGGGCCTTTAAAGGTCCTCAAACATTGTTTTGAACGGTTTAGGGTTTCTGATTGGCTGTTGGAACTCCCAACTCTCTTGGGGCTTGCAATTTGATGGCGGGACTCAGTTGAGTCCCAATGTTGGTTTCTACCTTGGGAAACCATGCAGTAATCACAAGTGGAAAGTCGACCCACCTGGAAAAGCTCAACCTTCCCTTGGGGCACATTTTTGGAAGTTCGAGGACCCCTAGTGGGACACATATTGATATCAACCCTTTGCAGTTAAGAAATGAGAAAGCTGGGCCTCCAAGGATACAACTGGCTATAATGTGGCAGACATCGTAAGAAGGCACATTAATAACCAGGGTAGACAAACGGGGAGCAAAGCAGCCGCCTGCCTTGGCATCACAAGTTCAATAGACAGTGCGGCCCTACATCGACAGTCTCAGGGAGCATACTTCAGCAATACCACCAGCACTGCCGCGCACCTGCCGTCACCACTGGTCACATCGTGCTAGTCCACACTGCTTCCATGGAAACAGGAATTGCAGCACCGATGCACTGTCACTGGACCAGTTTTGCCCTACGTCTCTCCCGCTTGTCAAAGGAAGGAATTTTCGGTGGTCTTCAACTTTTAGTGCTCAGCTCAGATCTCAGCTGGCCTGGTCCTCTGGGCTCACACCATGGTTGGAATGGAAACAGCGGCTTCTCTGTAGCATTCTAGAGAGTGGGCTGGGCCACTGCAGCTCTCCTGGAGGCCTGGAAGATGGACCACTGCCTTGCCTTACCTCACCATTTAGGAGCTGTGCCATGGGATTTTCTTTCTGCTCGGAGCACTGTTTCTTGCTGCATATACATATATATTGATTCTCTAGTTTAATGTGAATATTGAAAATCAATTTTTTGCTATTTTGCACAAGTTGAAAGTTTACGGGCATTATGCACTTTACATTAGGCACTTGGCACTTGGCACTTTATGCAGGACATGCACTTGGCACTTTACAGCAACAAGGCAACTAGCACTTTAGAGATCAGGACTAGTTCATTAGGAACCATGCTTTAAGGTTGATGTAGTCCTATGATTTTGTATAGGGCAATACATCCAACTCTATTTAGTCACACAGCATATGTTTAATTGAGAATTGCATGTAACATTGTTTGTGTATTTCTTTGCCTACAATGGGTCTCTCTAGCAAGACATTAAGCTATGGCAGTCAAATGACATATACACATGGGGTGTTGAATGAGCATATATCTTGGATGTTGCTACTAATAGTTATGTATGTGAAACGAGAATTATTATATGCATTTTGGGTTTTAACATGCTCTTAATATGTTTTTTCTCCCATTTGGAACGTGACGCACTAAGCGCTAATTATCCATTTGGTTACGTAAATTATATTCATGTGAGATGTTCGATAATTGTCCATTTCGGTTTAACGACTGAGCAAGTGTTAATCATGCATGTGTCATCGCTGAGAAAGTGAATTCACATACTAAGTAGCATTTTATATGTGCTCCACATTGTGGTAATCACAGAGCTTCTTTATATATTCAAAGATGTCTGCCACTGAAATGCAATTCAACCACATTGTTAGAAAGGGATACTTTCTATCCGACACAGAGATCATAGAGACTAAGTACCCTTTTTAAAGTCACCTTGTTTATGTTTGCACTTTCTAACGTGATCAAGCGGTCTGTGTACCGTGAAACGCGTCGTTTTCTGGTTGTTTTTCCCTACCATGCTGACATAAAGAATAAAGTATTGTCAGTCTGGATCAACATTGGTGTGTTTTTACCTCTTTGTAGAGAGCCACTCAGGCATTCTCTACTGTTCTTGGGAGTGCATTTCCGCTGACTTTTTTCCCGGTTCGTTCCAGGATCTGGGAATTGGTTTTTTCTTCAAATATTTTCACGTCGTGGAAAACGGCGTTGGAATTTTGCACCCGCCCGACATTTGGCAGCGCGAGACGACGTATTTCTCCTTTTTCTTCAGAGTCGCCGTGCTCAGCGCTCCGGATAATTCCCGGACCACTAGGAGTGGCACAGTAGCAGAGAGGAACCAGGTGAGACATGGTAGTGGGCTTAAGTTGGAATATTTTTTTCACCGGAGGGTGGGGAGTATTACCGACCACCACGCTTGTCCACTAGTGTCATTGTCTGACAAAGATTCCTGGACTACACTATTTTTGGGATATTCCGTCGCAGGGATTTGTATGAACCTGGGACATTCAAGGCTCATCATTGCAAGAACGGACACTGTTTTCCAGGCGAGGAACACACCAAAGCCAGACCACTCTTAAACCTGTTACACTATGATGTCACAAAAGGATAAGGAAACAGCCAGAAGGGAACAAGCAGTTTCCCTGTTTTGCGAGAACCAAACTGCCTCAGATGTGGGGAAACCAACGGGACCACAGGCAGAGGCACCGCCTAATACAGAAATTAAATTACTAAGAGAATTGGAAAAATTGCAGCGCAAAGAGATTTCAAAATGGTGGGAGGAGTTCTCACTACAGAATTATGTAGATGTGGGGAGAGTGCCGAGGGGCTTACGTATATTGACTACACCCACGTTTGATGAGCAAGACCCTGCAATGTTACATGAATGGGCAGAAGCAAGCGGTTTGTGTTCCGTCTCTTTTCTGAGGATCCTCATCAAATATGCAGGAATGGACAGAAAGAAAATACTGTCTAAAATACAGGAAGTGGAGGACCAGCTCAACATCATTGATCCGAGTGAAGAGGGGAAAACTATGAGAAATAGTATGGAGAAAAGACACAAAGCATTTGAAGATGATATTAAATTGCGCAAACAACGTAAATTTTTGCGCGACAAAGAAGACTACGAAAAAGGAAGGGTATTTACCTTCGCCAAACGCTTTGATACCCTCAGACTTAAACTACCTACTGGTCCTCATTCATCAGCAATGCAACTTCCGGCTGCATGCTCATCTTCGGAAGTGGATACCACGGAAAGTGAAAGTGAGCAACCCATACGAAAGCTGAATTTTTTAGAAGAATTGCAGTTGCTGGGGATGGACACACGAAACAGCAACAAAAAACCAAGAGGCAGAGGCAAATCGGTGGGACAGAGAGGAGGAAGAAAACAAGGAGGAGCAACAGGCTCAGACACCAAGGACAAGGACCAGACAGCACGCAAGACCCGCTCTGGTGCCAAGAATTTGTAACAACTAATATGGAAGAACAAGATAAGTCCATCATTAACCTCTCCTCCCACCCTCTTTCAGACGACCAACTTAAAATTCTGAAACTTGGCCTCAACTTTTGCCCGACAAGCCATTACAACTATGCAGAAACACGCATAGACTTCGACAAATATATGCGAAAAGTTAGGCTCAAAAAGTTTTTTGCCATCAACCCGTCTAAAATTACAAGTCCAGAGATTCCAGAGGGTCACACATCTGTTTCCATTGAAGACATGACCACATTTGGCAACCTCATAAGCCTGGGATTGGGTAGTGCACCATCTGATGACAACATAGATCTAGACTGGCATTCCATGAATATACATACGGATTGGCCAGGAACCAGTCAATTGAGGTGTAAATCGAGATTTAATCCCATGTTTAATCCGGGAGGACACATCGAAGCATTTCAGGATTTAGTCATAAATGATTTAAGAAAAATCAGAAAGACCAAATACAACTACAGGAATAACCTCACACATCATGAACTCGGTGTTTTGAAGGATCTTAGTATGTTGTCAGACTGCATTATCAAACCATCTGATAAAGGCACGAATATTGTGGTGATGAACTGTGTTGATTACATCAAAGAGGCGGTGAGACAACTCAATGATCAATCCTGCTATGCGAAATTGGGTAAGGATCCCACTGCAGGTATGAATATGAAACTTTTTGACTTGCTGAATACATATAAAGACCAGGGCTTACTAGACGAAGATATGTGCAAGTACTTGCATCCAAAATTTCCAATAATGCCTACAATCTATTTTTTACCTAAAGTACACAAGAATATGAAGAAGCCCCCAGGACGCCCCATTGTAACACTCCGTGGGGCACTATATGAGAACACCTCAAAATTTGTGGACGAGACTTTGGTGTCCTTCGTAACGATGCTTCCTTCTTATTTGAGAGACACCAAAGATTTTCTGAATAAGATTGATGGAATTACCTGGGAATCAACATACCTGCTCACCACCTTAGATGTAGTCTCCCTATACACCTCCATTAGACATGAAGATGGGTTACGGGCCTGTGAATATTTTCTCCACACTAGGTCTATGAATTTTCTATTACATAGTTGCATGATATTGGACATGATTCACCTTTGTTTAACCAATAACTGTTTTATATTTGATAAAGAGTTTTACATACAGCTCCAGGGCACTGCAATGGGGACAACTTTTGCTCCTTCGTACGCCAATTTATTCATGGGTTGGTGGGAGAAGTTTGTAGCTTGGGGCCCAGAGTACAATGGCTATACATCTAAAATTGTACTCTGGCTGAGGTATATAGATGATCTATTCATTATTTGGGATGGAACCAGCTCCGAGTGGTCAGATTTTGTGAAGAAACTTAATACCAATGAACTTAATCTGCAGTTTACAGAAAGCCACAACAAGACTGCTATTGTGTTTCTCGATATTCTTGTTAAAGTGGCCTCTGAGGAACTTGTGACGGAACTTTATAGGAAACCGACAAGTTCCAATATACCACTACATATGAAGAGTAATCATCCCACCTCCCTGAAATGGTCTATACCATATGGCGAATTTATTCGCATAAGAAGGAATTGTTCTAGACTGGAGACTTTTGATGCAGAATGCGGATATATGGCTCATAAATTTAAACAGCGAGGTTACCCCAAGAAGATATTGGAACGAGCATATCACAAAGCAAGGGACCAAGACCGCTCTTTATTATTGACAACTACAGTGTCACCATCATCACAAGAATGTCAGAGTGAAACACGTCTTATTCTTACTTATGGTACGCATTCCCAGAACATACGACAGATTATGAGAAAACACTGGCATGTTCTACAATTGGACGAACACTTGGGAGGGATCCTGGGAGAGCGGATGAACATTACATTCAGACGTTCTGCCTCACTTAAAGACAATCTTGTCTCTAGCTTTATGAGTCCTTCCTCGCTTTCAAGAGACTCTACCTGGCTACATACATCAAATATAGGCTTTCAAAAATGTAGGAAATGTAAGGCCTGTCTGTTTGCTGAGAATGTTTCCAGTTATGTTCACCCTATTTTGGCCAAAAGTATTCCCATTATATCGCGAATCACCTGTGACACTGAGTACGTTGTTTATGTGCTCGCGTGTCCATGTGGCAAGTGGTACGTTGGGAGTACCATAGGAAGACTTAAGCTGCGGATGTTGCAGCATATTCGAGCTATTAAAAATGTTGATGCATCATATCCTATGGCCTTACACTTTAAAGAAGTACATGATGGTAAGCTAGATGGCTTGACATACTTTGGCATTCACACCATAGCCAAACACCCCAGGGGTGGAAATAGAGAATTGGCATTGAGACAGTTGGAAACTAAATGCATTCTTGATCTTGACACGAAGAAACCAAGAGGTCATAACTTGGATGAAGAACTTCATACCTTTCTAGGGACCTAATGACAATACTTATCTTCCCCCAATCAAGTTATCAAGAGCTATATAGTTGCTCTTTTCCCCCCCCCCCTTATTTGTGGCATGCACAATAGATAAACCTTCCGCTTTGTCTTACCAACACCACGGAAACCTGTACATGCCAGTGGTCCTAGTGCTTTCCCCTTAGGGTTTGAGGCATTGTTTGATTCCGCACTGCTTTAATTTAGGGGCACCCCCCCCTTTTGGGTTTATTATATAGATTATTCTATAGGGCTCATTTGAGTACGTACTCTTTTTCCCTACCCCTAGTACAGCAGAGGTTATATTTTGTTTTTAGAAATGTGATGTAATATTTTTTTTTCATCATACCTTTTTCTAATCTTGTTTCATGAAAGTGCGCCTAGGTTTCATACATAATTGGGTATCCTTTATCCAGTCTCTGTCTCGTTATCCCCTTTCTTTTCTTGCCTTTTTTTATATCTCTTTTGCACCTAACAAATGATTTTCTGAATGGTAGACCCACAATTATTATATGCTGTGCAAGTATGTTGCTTTCCACTATGCTGACCGTGTGAAATATTTTCAAAGATTGAATCTCTAGTTTAATGTGAATATTGAAAATCAATTTTTTGCTATTTTGCACAAGTTGAAAGTTTACGGGCATTATGCACTTTACATTAGGCACTTGGCACTTTATGCAGGACATGCACTTGGCACTTTACAGCAACAAGGCAACTAGCACTTTAGAGATCAGGACTAGTTCATTAGGAACCATGCTTTAAGGTTGATGTAGTCCTATGATTTTGTATAGGGCAATACATCCAACTCTATTTAGTCACACAGCATATGTTTAATTGAGAATTGCATGTAACATTGTTTGTGTATTTCTTTGCCTACAATGGGTCTCTCTAGCAAGACATTAAGCTATGGCAGTCAAATGACATATACACATGGGGTGTTGAATGAGCATATATCTTGGATGTTGCTACTAATAGTTATGTATGTGAAACGAGAATTATTATATGCATTTTGGGTTTTAACATGCTCTTAATATGTTTTTTCTCCCATTTGGAACGTGACGCACTAAGCGCTAATTATCCATTTGGTTACGTAAATTATATTCATGTGAGATGTTCGATAATTGTCCATTTCGGTTTAACGACTGAGCAAGTGTTAATCATGCATGTGTCATCGCTGAGAAAGTGAATTCACATACTAAGTAGCATTTTATATGTGCTCCACATTGTGGTAATCACAGAGCTTCTTTATATATTCAAAGATGTCTGCCAGTGAAATGCAATTCAACCACATTGTTAGAAAGGGATACTTTCTATCCGACACAGAGATCATAGAGACTAAGTACCCTTTTTAAAGTCACCTTGTTTATGTTTGCACTTTCTAACGTGATCAAGCGGTCTGTGTACCGTGAAACGCGTCGTTTTCTGGTTGTTTTTCCCTACCATGCTGACATAAAGAATAAAGTATTGTCAGTCTGGATCAACATTGGTGTGTTTTTACCTCTTTGTAGAGAGCCACTCAGGCATTCTCTACTGTTCTTGGGAGTGCATTTCCGCTGACTTTTTTCCCGGTTCGTTCCAGGATCTGGGAATTGGTTTTTTCTTCAAATATATATATATATATATATATATTTAATGGTGGGAGGCTTCCCCTATACTCCAATTTCCCCCTCCCTTTCTACTTAGCCTATTCTTTTTAGTTTTGGCTACAAGGTGCCCCTTTATCACCACCTATAAGTGAAAACCATTAGAGTACAGCTAGGGTTGGATGGCATATGAGGAGGGACACAATGCTTGTAGGTGTTGTTTGGGTATTTACCCATCCAATGACTGCCCATGGCCATGCTAATCCCTATGGCCATTCCCACCCACTCCCTGCCCCTTCCCGCCCAAAACACACCCTTCTGTGATCTCTTTGAGCTAGCTTTAAAAATCCCAAAATCAAACTTTGCACTAGAAGTGCCGGCCAGGGTTTTTTCACAGCAGTCTTCTGAGAGTTAATGGTTTAAATAGTGCTGTAAATGCACTACTGGTGTAATACAAATGTCTCAAGCTGCCTTCAGCCACGTGATTCAGAAGTAGTGTGCATGTCCTCCCTGTGGTCCTATGAAAATCAAGCATTGGCAAAACCAACAGTTTCCGAGGTATGCACACCATTTCTCAGCTGCTATGATTAATGGACAGTTAGTGCCATCACGACAATGCATGACAAGTCCCTTTCCATGTCTACACAAAAGCCAAAACTGTTGTATGTTTCTATTTTGTGAACGTTTTGATTTGCCTTGGGCTTTTCCCCTTGAAGTTGCACTGCGATAAACGTGAACCGAGGCAAATGGACAGAAAAAAGACCTCACCGCCGAGAACACAGACAGGAACAGGAAGAGTGTCACTAGAGCAGCCATTGGAGAACTCTTTTCAGGGCTCGTTTTATTACACTGTGGACAAAATGAGACATGCAACATCCAATGTCCACGCATGCATCGTGGGCCATCATGCCAATACCCTCACTCCCATTAAAGGCAACTCACAATGCACCCCCCATCCACACATTCCTAGCCTACTTTATTTCTTTGCGAGACCATTGAGTATTTATAAAATAGTTGTATTAGCCACTGGACTGTTGTTTTCCATCTACCCTCTCCTCTGTTGTCAACTGCAGAGCACTTGTGCCAGCTTTGATGCAGTTACCCTCCCTGCTTCCCCCAGACTCCTGCAGAGATGGCAACTTTTCACAGCAGGTGAGAGGGAGATTCTGTAACAGAAATCAGGAGAATTGAATTTTTCCATTGGATTGAATTGGGGTTAGGAATGTTTTAGGAAGGAGATAGCAAAAAATAGCAACATTTATGATGAAAACATCGGGAGTCTCCTGCCCAAATCGGGAGGGTTGGCATGTATGCTTCTGTGACACTGTAGAACATACCTGCTTACATTTCAAAACCAAAATCCCTATAGACATACCACGTCACAGAGGCCACGCCCACATCCACCCAAGACTCGGCCCACATCCACTCAAGACTCCGCCCATCTTCCCTGCTGACGTGCTTGAAAAAAACTCCAAACACCAGCCCTGAAGCCAGATATGGGCGGGATTTGGAATTTTCAGGGAAAAGTGGTCTGCTTGTAGCCAATCACATTGAGGTCTGGGTGGAGTTGCTGGGACTGCTGAAAATCCCAGAGACACCACGCTCTTCCCCAGAAACCTGGAGAAGAGCATAAAAACCCGGAGACTCTGGGTTAAACCCAGAGAGTAGACAGGTATGCTGTAGAGAGACTTCTTGCCCACTTACCCCATGGACGCTCATTCTCCACCCCTGCTGTTCCTTTGCACATTGCCCAGGTTCTCATCTTCAGTCTATTGGCTCTCTGAACTCTCCCCCTCGCGCCCCTCCACGCTTACCTCTCAGCCATGCACCCCTCTTTAACCCTGTCACATGCAGTTAACTCATGCATGGAGGGAAATCACCTCTTGGCTCGTGAAAAATGATATTTTCCAACATATTTTTCTCCACTTTCAAGATCTCGGGCTCCAATGCACAGTGATCTGCCTAGCACGATTATGCAGTGTGCAGAATCCAGTCTGCTTACGGAATGTCTTGCGCGAAAAGTCAAGTTATGTGAAATGTGTGTGGAGTGTTCACCCTCAAAAGGTACCCTGCCCGACAAAGGTAAGTACACAGTGCCTGACAAAAATGGAAAACTCTGCCCCTTTACAATCCTGGCCAGATAACTCAACTAAGTCAATAGGCAAGCACAATGTTCTTCTCGTGATTTCTCATATGTTGGCATGTGTGAAAGCACGCCTGTTTATACTCATGCTACTGACGATCTAAATCTTCCTCTGCTGCTTTCTGCCTCCCACCACCTGATCCACTGCTGCTTGCTGGTATATGTTCCAGACAGCGAAGACTCTCACTCCTTCTCCTCACTCCACTGTCGATCTAAATCTTCCTCTACTGCTTTCTGCCTCTCACCACCTGATCCACCGCTGCTTGCTGGTATATGTTCCAGACAGCGAAGACTCTCACTCCTTCTCCTCACTCCACTGTCGATCTAAATCTTCCTCTGCTGCTTTCTGTCTCCCACCACCTGATCCACCGCTGCTTGCTGGTATATGTTCCAGACAGCGAAGACTCTCACTCCTTCTCCTCACTCCACTGTCGATATAAATCTTCCTCTGCTGCTTTCTGCCTCCCACCACCTGATCCACCGCTGCTTGCTGGTATATGTTCCAGACAGAGAAGACTCTGACTCCTTCTCCTCACTCCACTGTCGATCTGAATCTTCCTCTGCTGCTTTTTGCCTCTCATTACCTGATCAACCGCTGCTTGCTGGTATATTATCCAGAAAGAGAAGACTCTGACTCCTTCTCCTCACTCCACTGTTGATCTAAATCTCCCACTGCTGCTTTCTGTCTCCCACCACCGGATCCACTGCTGCTTGCTGGTATATGTTCCAGACAGAGAAGACTCTGACTCCTTCTCCTAACTCCACTGTCGAGCTAAATCTTCCTCTGCTGCTTTCTGCCTCCCACCACCGGATACTTGCTGGTTTATGTTCCAGGCAGAGAAGACATTGACTCCTTCTCCTCACTCCACTGTCAATCTAAATCTTCCTCTGCTGCTTTCTGCCTCCCACCACCGGATCCACTGCTACTTGCTGGTTTATGTTCCAGGCAGAGAAGACAGTGACTCCTTCTACTCACTCCACTGTCGATCTAACTCTTCCTTTGCTGCTTTCTGCCTCCCACCACCGGATCCACCACTACTTGCTGGTTTATGTTCCAGGCAGAGAAGACATTGACTCCTTCTCCTCACACCACTGTCAATCTAAATCTTCCTCTGCTGCTTTCTGCCTTCCACCACCTGATCCGTCTCTGCTTGCTGGTATATGTTCCAGACAGCGAAGACATTGACTCCTTCTCCTCACTCCACTGTCGATCTAAATCTTCCTCTACTGCTTTCTGCCTCTCACCACCTGATCCACCGCTGCTTGCTGGTATATGTTCCAGACAGTGAAGACTCTCACTCCTTCTCCTCACTCCACTGTCAATCTAAATCGTTCTCTGCTGCTTTCTGCCTCCCACCACCTGATCCGTTGCTGCTTGCTGGTATATGTTCCAGACAGCGAAGACCCTGACTCCTTCTCCTCACTCCACTGTCGATCTAAATCTTCCTCTGCTGCTTTCTGCCTCCCACCACCTGATCCGTCTCTGCTTGCTGGTATATGTTCCAGACAGCAAAGACATTGACTCCTTCTGCTCACTCCACTGTCGATCTAAATCTTCCTCTGCTGCTTTCTGCCTCCCACCACCTGATCCGTCTCTGCTTGCTGATATATGTTCCAGACAGCAAAGACATTGACTCCTTCTCCTCACTCCACTGTCGATCTAAATCTTCCTCTGCTGCTTTCTGCCTCCCACCACCTGATCCACTGCTGCTTGCTGCTATATGTTCCAGACAGCAAAGACTCTGACTCCTTCTCCTCACTCCACTGTCGATCTAAATCTTCCTCTGCTGCTTTCTGCCTCCCACCACCGGATCCACTGCTACTTGTTGGTTTATGTTCCAGTCAGAGAAGACAGTGACTCCTTCTACTCACTCCACTGTCGATCTAAATCTTCCTTTGCTGCTTTCTGCCTCCCACCACCGGATCCAACGCTACTTTCTGGTTTATGTTCCAGGCAGAGAAGACATTGACTCCTTCTCCTCACTCCACTGTCAATCTAAATCTTCCTCTGCTGCTTTCTGCCTCCCACCACCTGATCCGTCTCTGCTTGCTGGTATATGTTCCAGACAGCGAAGACATTGACTCCTTCTCCTCACTCCACTGTCGATCTAAATCTTCCTCTACTGCTTTCTGCCTCTCACCACCTGATCCACCGCTGCTTGCTGGTATATGTTCCAGACAGTGAAGACTCTCACTCCTTCTCCTCACTCCACTGTCGATCTAAATCGTTCTCTGCTGCTTTCTGCCTCCCACCACCTGATCCGTTGCTGCTTGCTGGTATATGTTCCAGACAGCGAAGACCCTGACTCCTTCTCCTCACTCCACTGTCAATCTAAATCTTCCTCTGCTGCTTTCTGCCTCCCACCACCTGATCCGTCTCTGCTTGCTGGTATATGTTCCAGACAGCAAAGACATTGACTCCTTCTCCTCCACTGTCGATCAAAATCTTCATCTGCTGCTTTCTGTCTCCCACCACCTGATCCACCACTGTTTGCTGGTTTATGTTCCAGACAGACAAGACTCTGACTCCTTCCCCTCACTCCACTGTTGATCTAAATCTTCCTCTACTGCTTTCTGCCTCTCACCACTTGATCCACTGCTGCTTGCTGGTATATGTTCCAGACAGCGAAGACTCTGACTCCTTCTCCTCACTCCACTGTTGATCTAAATCTTCCTCTACTGCTTTCTGCCTCTCACCACTTGATCCACTGCTGCTTGCTGGTATATGTTCCAGACAGCGAAGACTCTGACTACTTCTCCTCACTCCACTGTCGATCTAAATCTTCCTCTACTGCTTTCTGCCTCTCACCACCTGATCCACCGCTGCTTGCTGGTATATGTTCCAGACAGCGAAGACTCTGACTCATTCTCCTCACTCCACTGTCGATCTAAATCTTCCTCTACTGCTTTCTGCCTCTCACCACCTGATCCACCGCTGCTTGTTGGTATATGTTCCAGACAGCAAAGACATTGACTCCTTCTCCTCACTCCACTGTCGATCTAAATCTTCCTCTGCTGCTTTCTGCCTCCCACCACCTGATCCACTGCTGCTTGCTGCTATATGTTCCAAGCAGCAAAGACTCTGACTCCTTCTCCTCACTCCACTGTCGATCTAAATCTTCCTCTGCTGCTTTCTGCCTCTCACCACCTGATCCGTTGCTGCTTGCTGGTATATGTTCCAGACAGCGAAAACCCTGACTCCTTCTCCTCACTCCACTGTCAATCTAAATCTTCCTCTGCTGCTTTCTGCCTCCCACCACCTGATCCGTCTCTGCTTGCTGGTATATGTTCCAGACAGCAAAGACATTGACTCCTTCTCCTCACTCCACTGTCGATCAAAATCTTCATCTGCTGCTTTCTGTCTCCCACCACCTGATCCACCACTGTTTGCTGGTTTATGTTCCAGACAGACAAGACTCTGACTCCTTCCCCTCACTCCACTGTTGATCTAAATCTTCCTCTACTGCTTTCTGCCTCTCACCACCTGATCCACCGCTGCTTGCTGGTATATGTTCCAGACAGCGAAGACTCTGACTCCTTCTCCTCACTCCACTGTCGATCTAAATCTTCCTCTACTGCTTTCTGCCTCTCACCACCTGATCCACCGCTGCTTGTTGGTATATGTTCCAGACAGCAAAGACATTGACTCCTTCTCCTCACTCCACTGTCGATCTAAATCTTCCTCTGCTGCTTTCTGCCTCCCACCACCTGATCCACTGCTGCTTGCTGCTATATGTTCCAGGCAGCAAAGACTCTGACTCCTTCTCCTCACTCCACTGTCGATCTAAATCTTCCTCTTCTGCTTTCTGCCTCTCACTACCTGATCCGTTGCTGCTTGCTGGTATATGTTCCAGACAGTGAAGACTCTGACTCCTTCTCCTCACTCCACTGTCGATCTAATCTTCCTCTACTGCTTTCTGCCTCTCACCACCTGATCCACCGCTGCTTGCTGGTATATGTTCCAGACAGTGAAGACTCTCACTCCTTCTCCTGCTCCGCTTTAACTTGCCCTCGATCACAGAATGTATACACCACCTGCCCCTTATTTTCCATTGTCACCAAACTCTTTGGTCTTCACCACCACTATTTCAGCATAATGGGGGTCACATGCTGCTGGGACAGAAACCACCAATCTATGTCCCTGGCTTGTGTCCAATCCCGGGACATCAAATACCCCTTCCGTATTCGGCAATTTACGGCCACTGTCTTCACCCTTCTCTGAAGTACTCCCCCATTCTGAGCTTGGATCGTTCTCCTCTCCGCTTGTTACCTGGTCCTTCTCTCCATTTGGAAGGCGCGGGAGGGAATGGTGGATGCGGACCAGGGGATTAACCAGTGCAGTTAGGAAGGTCAGATCATTCTAAACTCCAAGGAATATAGCTTCAACCAGAACACATTTTAAGACATGCCCTGACCCACGCAAGGTCTACTTTTCCCTCCTTATTCTGATGCAAAATGCAGGTGTAAAAAGCAGGCAGAATAAATAGGAAACCCTTGGTTTTAGGTCAGCATGAAAATGTACAGAAGCGGTAAACCATGTGGCGTTTTAAGGGGCGATTGGGGGTGCGTGGCAGACATGGTTAGTCTGTTTGGCAGACGTGATTAGTCTGTTTAGTTCCCCCACCCCACCTCAAAACAACTTAAAGACAAGGCATTAAGGTAAGCATCATAAAATATATGCGTCTATCGTAACACTTTCATTTCTATTCAGGGGGGTCACAAAATGACCCCTCTTAGCAGTCTGTTCAATGTTAATTACAAGTTGATTCTGTTTAATATCAGCTGTTTCATAACGTGCTGGTAAGAATTGCATTTTTCCAGTGCATATTCACCCTAATTCTTTCTCACAGCACCCTGATATTGAAGCTGCAGCTCAGCCCTTTCTCCAGCCCCGAAGCACCCTGGCCCTTATGTGGGCACCAAATGGGGTTTAAGAAAGCGGAATGAACGATGATGCCCTTTCCATCTGCACGACTGCCTGAGCCATCTTGCAGCTTGTTGGGCCTGGGCCACAGATCAATTAGTGCCCATGTCAAGAAACTAAGGGATTGTGGAAACTTTATTGGCCCCCATCTTCCCCCCATTCCTAACCCATAGCTTGATATTCTGCCCGGGCACTGATCAAAAGAAGCATGGTTACTCCCTTAAAGTCCTCTGGCGGCTTCATTTATGCTGGATGAGGCCTTAACAGCCCACCGAAGGGTTGGAAAGGGGGTAGCGGTCTGGCAGCCAAGTTAATGGGCTGAGCGAAGCCAGGGCGGTTAACGATTATTTGTCAATGTATGTTGGATGATGTTGTCTGCGATTTAATTCTTTTCATTGTTCTGATTCCAGTGACACCGACTGACCCGAAGGAGTTCAAGCTTCTGAATTCCTTTCCTTAAGCATTGTGTGCAGCGCAGAGGCATAGGGAGAGCAACCCAAAAGAGTTTGGCCTCCCATATTCCTAGCCTTTAGTGTTGTGCTCAGGCACATAGCAAGTTGGTGAAAGTAAGCTGGGAAGGCTCCATCCGGACCATACCTCCAGGAATGAGTGGTTGGTTGGTTAATGTTGGTCTGAGTTGATTAGGTTTGGTGGAGTCTTTAGATTTTCTGAAGGCTAGATGTTTTTCCTCCATGGAATACATCAGGGACTGGAGTTAAAGAATTTGGTTGAGAGAAACGAAAAGCAGCGTCCTCCATGGCTTGGCACCATTGTTGAGGCTACATTGCTGGATCGCAGCATTCTGGTTGACTAGTAGCGGATGAATTTCCACGAGGTGCCTTCCAGCCTGTGCCAAGCAGCCAGGATGAGTGAGGCAAGGGATTGTATATTGAATCTTCCATTTGATAGGAAGCAAGTCATGGGCTCGGGCGATGTGCTTGTGCTTCTGAGGTCTGATAAGACTTCTTACAGTCCTGTTTGGACAGTTTGTATTCTTGTCAGATAGTAGCAAGGAGCCAAAGGTATAGGCCAAGGGTGTAGTCTAGCCTTGAGAGTACTAGTGCAATGACTGCAAGGGTTCTGTACTGGAAGGTCAGGTGAGGCACGATGCACACAATCATTCCAAGTTGAAAGAAGCAATTTCTTACAATTGATTTTACCTATCCTTTGTGTGCACGTGTGTCCTCCAATAGGAGTCCGCGGTTTTTGACCATTGCCATTGGCGGTGGGCAGGTTCCCATTTCTTGGGGCCAATGGTTTGTTGTGATGTTATGATATATGATATGATGGGTTATTTATAACATGCTTAATACCCAGAGGTGTCTTATGCACGGACCTGGGGATCGAACCTGTGTGGCTCCGTGTCACTTTGCCGCTGAGCTATCCTCCCGAGGTTCAAGGTGGGGGTGCCACAAATCAACAGTCTGGTTTGGTTTATCTTCGGTTTCAGTCTGTCTGTTGTCATCCATACATCCACATGGGTGAGGAAGGTGTTAAGATAGAGTTTGTGTGATTTGGAGTTGTAAGTGAGCTGGCAGCTGAGCTGGGTATCACTTCCGTAGTTGAAACATGTGAGTCCTGAGTTACTGATTAGTTCCAAGAGGGGATGTCATGTAGCTATTGAACAGAAGGGGAGAAAGGCTGGATCCTCGGGGTACTCCACGGGTGAGGGTATGAGGCATGCCCTAGAATGGACAATGTGTGTCATGTGTGTACAATTAAACCCAACCTCATAATAAATGTCCTGTTTTAACTGCCTAGTATATCTTCATGGTGTCTGCTGGTTTGACAGCCACACAAAAAGTGCATGTGTGTGGAACGCTATATTTTCTTCACAATAAGCCTGTCTGGAATACCTATTACAGGCAGGTGACCTTGATACACTGTTCTACGCGGGTCACTTTTTCAGCCTTGAGAGTAGAGTGGCCACACCAAGATGAGTTTTTGTTTTGCATGATATTGTTTTGTATTGAAGTTCGTGTAGTCTTTCATTCAGGATGGGGCACACAAAGACACACTCACAATCGTGAGGTCCTCTACATTGATTTTCTACCACAACTTATAATCAATATGAAAAGAAAATGTTAAAAAAACAATAGAATCCCAATGGAATGTGAATGTTACCAGGAACACATATGGGAACCACAAAGACATGTGAATGTTAAAAAACCTGTCAGTCACGGTGCACCTAATTTGATGAATCAAACGCGTTTATATTTAAAACATCACAAGGCTTCTTTGCTGTTATTGGCAATCAATTAAATCCATTTCCAGGTGCTTCATGCAAATGCCAATTGTCCATTAAGCCGCAAAAGTGTGTGTTGTCCGCATTTCCCTACAACACATGGAATTCAAAAGTGTCTCCCTGTCCATATTGTGTTATATCGCCTGGTACAGCACTCAAGGAACAGCCATCCAACAGAAAAGATGTGTCAATAAACAGCTCCTTTTGTAATGTTTGCACACTTTTGTACCCTAAAAAAAATATAAATCAGACAAGCACAAAAGCAATCACACATCACATTGGAATAATAAACTATCACCCGCACAAAAAAAGTGTGCACATCGAATTCAGATCTAAAATTCACACCAAACAAAATCACACCGGTCTCAGGTCTTAAATGGCAATTTGAGTGTTCATACATATTAAAACAAAACACATTCATATCTTAACGTACATCTTAGAGTATCTAAATCACACTGGATTTGGATAACACAAATCAGTTTGGTTTATCATGTGATTTGCGGTTTTCAAAATAAACTCTAGAAGACAGAACATTATATCATTTCTTTAAAACCAAACATTAACACATACCTGAACCAACTAGCAAATAGTGCTGAGAAGATAGTGGTCCAGTGTCCAAAGTCCAAGCTGGGCCATAGCTGTCTCTCGTAAATAAATTGCGTGGCCTTGAACAATAATTAGCACTGGGGGCAAGGCAGCCAATCAATCAAGTTGCTCGAAACACAGGCTGAAACCGCTAATCTCAGCCCGCATTCCGAGCAGCCTACTGGCTGCTGCCCCACCCGAAGCGGTGTCAAACTGGATATTAAATAATGCCTCCTATTATAACGATTTTTTATGTATATTGGCCTACGCCAAGTTGCTTAAGATTGTACGCGAATAACTCTCTACGGCAAGGTCTTGACCTTAGAAATTAATATAAGCCGCCATCTTGAATCAAGCCTCCATTTTAGGTTAGAACCGCCATTTTGGGGTTTTTGTACAAAGTCACCCTGCAATCTAAAATGGCCGTCTCGTGTGCCCTTGTTCTTGCCTTAACCTCGCCAACCTCTGTAGGAGAGTTAATGTCCAACCTGCCTTCAGGCTACATGTTAGGGTCATGTAGACCTTGTCCTTTGTTGACCTCGGGAGCAGGGGATTACTTGAATTAGCAATGTTAAACTACAAGTATACAAGAACAGTAATGCTATCCGAATATAATATGTGAAACATTTGTTTGGTCTGTATTAAAACAGTATGTAAAGAATGTAAATGTTAAATTAAAGAATAATGGAGTGTGTCAGTAAATGTATTCAAAAGTAAACCGCATGCACGAGATATGTAAATTAGGAAAGTGAACCTGGCGCGACCCTAGCCCAGTGTATAATTAACCTGTAAGAGGGCTGGACATCATTTTACAAATTGTATAAATGCGTCGATGTCCAGCTAGGAAATTCTGTTCACTGCTCACATTGAACCCTGCTGGTGGTCTCTGTGATGTACTGACGGCCAAATAGCTATTTGCGTACTTTGTTGAAAACTGTTCAGTTTTGTAATAAAGATTCTGGGAATCTTTACAAGCCTGTGTCGGTGTATTTTCCTTTGCTTGGTGTAACAGCAGTAATATTGTATTTTTTCTGATTCCACAGCGGCATCTTACCACCACCACCGCTACTAGCATTCACCTTGTGCATTCATCACTTCCAAAGAGCGTCCTATTTAAATGCTGGGCTGATAACAGATAAGTACGTTTTTTAAGTATTTGAGCGCACTCGATGCCTGAGGGAGCTATTTCCAGGGCACAGTGTAGCAACAGATCCTCCTCAATGCGACCGCCGGGCCACATTAGTGCGAGATCCTGTAGTACCACATGCACAGGCAGCCCTTGTGCTGTACCGGCTCTCGGAATGCCCATGATGTGTGCTTCCGGTTTGTACGGCTGAGGTGGTGGCGATTGCATTAGCGATTGATAGGGTGTGTAAGTTGGGGTATGAGAAGGTGGTGGTGTTCTCGGATTCATTGAGTGGGTTGCAGGCGATTGTGGCAGGGGATGGTGATAGGAAGGATGTGATCTTGGACATCAGGAGGAAGATTGATCGGTGTGTGCTTGGGGGAATGGATTTGGAGTTGGCGTGGGTCCCCAATCACAGTGGCATTTTGGGTAATGAGTTGGTGGATCTGGCGGCGGGTGAGGGTATGAGAAGGGGAGCGGTTGATGTGAGGTTGCCTTTGAGTGTGGATGAGGTGAAGGCTGTGGTGGTAAGACGGGTCATGGATGAGTGGCAGGAGAGGTGGGTGAGTGGGGTGAAGGGCAGGTGGATGTTTGGTGTTCGTGGGAAAGTGTCGGTGAAGGTGGATGCGGGGAGTCTGGAATGGAGGAGGGGGAGGAGGTGATGCTGAATCGGTTGAGGATAGGGCATGTGGGGCTGAATGACTGTCTGTTTCGAGTGGGGAAGCGTGAGTCGAGGGACTGTGCGGTGTGTAGGGTACCTGAGACTGTGGAACATTTTCTGCTTAGGTGTGAGAGACATGTTGAAGAGAGAGAATTGATGAGGGTTCGGTTGTCTGCACTGGGTGTGGCTGAGCTGAGTGGGAAGGCTTTGCTGGGAGGTGATGGGGTGAGAGGCAGGAGGAGGAGCAGTGTGATGTTGGATTTTGTGAGGCAGACCAGGCGATGGGAGGAGTTGTGAGTTTATGTGAACTAAGTATTGATTGGCGGGTCTGGTGCACATCATCCTTTAGGATGGGGAAGCGCCTGCGTGGGTCCGCCCACGCATCCGACAATTAAGAAGAAGAAGAAGATTTGACTCAGAGTGAAACCCCTGAATACAAGGTCGCAGGTGCTCATTTCAGAATGCTGTCAATCTCGCAAGGTGCATGTGTCTCTGTGAAAGGAAAGGCTGGCTTGGCAGCCACAGAGTTAACATTCTGGAGTTTGACCTGGGGCCCAAAGAATAGAGACCAGCCCCCAAACTCCATGCAAATAAGCCACCAAACTTCCAGGAAGGTACCAGCGCCCTCTCGAACCTTCAAGCACCCAGCGTAAACTCTACAAATCTGTACCTGAAACAATCCAATGATCTCAACTCTTTAGGGCACGTGCACTCACCCCCCCCCCTTCCCTTGCGCAGACCCATGGCCCATCTGACAGGACTGACGCACATGAATGCCATCACGAAACTGTCTTCCCCGCGGCACCTCTCTCCCTGCGTCTGTAGCATCTTCCTGCCGCTTTCCCAGCCTCTTTTCTTCCCCAAACTCGTTTTCCTTTTTCGAGAAGACTAATGTCCGGATACCCGCGCCTGGGGCACAGTGAGCCACCCCACGCACACGCGTACGCACTTTCATACTACTGCGGTGTTGATAGGGAACATTGTAACAGCATTTTTCCATGCCATATCATATTTAAAAAGAGCGATTTTATTTCTGTGGTGCTATCATCGTTTCCACACATGGGGGCGCCAAAGCACAAACACGCATGAATCGAGCAAATATTTGAAGTCAGGTATGAAAGAAACCGCACGTGTCTTATGTACGCAGCCCGCACACAACAAGCCCTGCAGTTAATCGGACTTCCTTAGTGTATGGGAGACCGGAGATCCACAGGGGAACACACAAGTGCTCCAGTTTACATTTTGAGAAAAGAAACAATGTTGGGTAGAACAATGCAGAGGTAATTCAATTTCTCGAATATATGTCAAAATTAGACTTTGCTTTAAATGTTAGAAGTAAGTCAGGCAGTGTTTAATGTGTTAAAAAAAAATAAGGGCTAGGGCCCAAATATGTCAGCATGGCTGTTGTGCATGGGGAGGGCAGCTCCCAGGGCTGCTCTCCATAACGGCTGCATATTTGGGGCTAAAACTGGAACACCCACTGGCTCGTTGGGGGGGGGGTGATGGATGCCCCACCCAGGTAATACGCACGAGCTTATCGATATCAATCAACATGACATAAAATAACATGCTAGTTTTGTCATGAAATAGAAACGTGTAAGTGCGTTTATCATTGTTAATATTTGCCTCTGGTTCTATAGGAGGCAAGTGAAAGATGTTGACTGTGTGGGCACAGAACACAAGCAAGCATGCTTTCTCCCTAAAGTAAGTTGATGGCCAAAGTCAGGGACATCATTACTGAGCCCATGAGCTTGCCTGTCAAACTCTGCAGTAAGCTCTTCTTGCACAGGTTGCCGCTCGTGACGGCCTCTTCTCTTTGGCAGTGTCCTTTTCCCTGCTCTTGCCCCTGTGTTGGTGCTGCTGGTAGGTGAACGTCCTGTTTTTGTCAACCCACACTGCTGCTGTGGAAATGCTGCTGGTGGTGGTTACAGTGGCAGCGCTGCGCCAGTGTGATGTGGGAAGACTGGGGCACTGTGGCATGGCCGGCACAAGCATCGCGCGCTGACTTCCTGCCTTCCAGCTGATGGTTAGCCCTGGCAATAGATAACTAGCGCCGCCCGGCCCACCTGGGTCATCGAGTGCGTGCCAGACCCATGCACGGCCCAGGATTCAGAGACCCTGGCCAGTGAGCCCTGCTCTTGCTTTCTGTGTGACTACCACTGACTGACAGTTAGACAAATAAAGTTACCAAAACATCTCAGCATAATCAGAGTCTGAGACAATTAGTGCGGGGCTCAGAAATAAGTGCCAGTGAAGAGCCCTGGCAAGCACCCCCACAAATTACACACTGAGTAAGTGGCATCCATAACAACAAAATAAAAGTCAATAGATGGCTGGCAGCCGGTATCGCGCAAAATGCCTCATGCCTGCCCATATGGGCGATACACGGCTCCATCAGGGAGCATGACATGACTATTCACCGACCGCAGTGAGGTGCGTGAGGAAATGCGAGTGCGGGTGACGTGCACAGAACCCACGTAGCCTGAACCAGAATTTCTCTGGAGATAGACACATTCCCTCTTAAACATTCTAAAATACTCTGAATTTGCAAGAGGCGCTGCACTGGATGCTGGCGCAACCAAACCAAATGACCCTGCAGCGGCAGGAGTATTTGCTAGTTGGCATCAAATCTCCACCACTCTTGCAAGCTCTCCCAATCTGCCCAGAAGTAGCAGGAGTCTGCCTGAACCCTGAACACCTCCCCGACGCTTAAACGCCTACAATGGACCTCTACAGAGCTATCTACGGCCTGGGAAGATAGTGGGATCTGCAGGAGAGGCCGTGGATTGTTTTTCCATAGTGGCCCTTTTTGTGCAAGCGAAAATAACATCTTAATTGTACGTGCTCTGCACAGCAACATACAATGTGTTGCGTTCTCTAAGAAAAGAGGCCCTTGGTGCAGAGGCCCATGGTACAGAGGCCAATGGTGCAGAGGCCCACGGTGCAGAAGCCCATCGTGCAGAGCCCCATGGTGCAGAGGCCCATCGTGCAGAGGCCCATGTTGCCGAGCCCCACCGTGCAGAGGCCCATCTTGCAGAGGCCATTGGTGCAGAGGCCCATGGTGCAGAGGCCCATGGTGCAGAGACCCATGGTGCCGAGCCCCATGGTGCAGAGGCCCATGGTGCCTAGGCCCATGGTGCAGAGGCCCATCGTGCAGTGCCCCATGGTGCAGAGGCCCATCGTGCAGAGGCCCATCGCGCAGAAGCCCATGGAGCAGAGCCCCATGGTGCAGAGGCCCATGTTGCCGAGCCCCATGTTGCCGAGTCCCACCGTGCAGAGGCCCATCGTGCAGAGGCCCGTGGTGCAGAGGCCCCTGGGGAAATCTCCAGACTTCCCTGTAGGCCAGGCCACCACTGGTGAGTTGGGTCAGCGCACATCGATATCCACTCTTTTTATCATAGACATTTCTCAGCAGATGTTCATACCATGCTTTTGTTACCCAATATTTACTGCAAAATGCAAGGGGTGCTTTGGGTGAGGCAATGTGGGACGGGAAGGTGGGGATAGGGGACTCCCCCTGGAAAAACAATAGAGGAAAAAAGCTGAACAAACTGTATACTGCCGTGACATTTCTGCAGTAAAAACACACAGAACCATCAGCATACGTTGATAGTGGGGCCTGCTGCTAAGCAGGGGCCCCAGCAGTGTTCGGGGGAGGAAGGCACGTCTTTGCTCTCTCCCTTCGGGGACAGAAAGATAGAAAGGCGGCTAGCATGATGCACCTGAAGGCCGGAGTACCCCTTTAGCTCGTGTTGGGGTCCCTACGGGCCCATTGAGCTTTGTTATGATGCAAAGCCTTGTTGTAGTCAAGGCAGACGCTAACAGGCATACAGCACAAGCCGTGAGCTAACAAGGGAGCCTGCATTCTCCATTTCCATACAAAAAATGAGGTCCGAGCCCTCCATTGTTATCTTATGTTATTGAGGTTTTTTTCTATGCTCCACTGCCATTTGCGTGGCCTCTTGGCTCTATGGCACCTGAAAAACTAAAATGGGGGCAAGGGAGGATTGGTAAGGAGGACTGGAAAATGCAAGATAGCTTTGCTGTTGTGTTTGTGCATGCAGGTCCTGGCTGCAGGTGGGTTTCTGAGTGGTTCATGTCATATCGCCAGCTCTGGCAACAAAAGGTGAAAGAACCAATGTAAAAACATGGACAAAAGGCACCATAAGACAAACCCCCAAACAACACACCAGCGACTGGCGCGCCGAGCGCGCTACACCAACCACGTGGCTGCATGATGGGCTCCAAACATAAACTAATGTTATGAAGAAACACATATTGTACTTCTCTACCAATAACTTGGGGGCGCGCCAGTGGTAATGGTAGGCAGCGAGAGGTAAAGAGAGAGATATCGATACAGAGATACACACACAGACACACACACTCTGGCGGCACCCCACACTCAATGTAACATTTGGGGAGGATTACTTGCTAGATCTGAGGACCCTGTGATAGGTTCCCTACCCTTCAGGCTGCTGCTTGGCCCAGAATCCAGTGGAGTAACTTTTCTGAAAATGTTCGGGGGGACATGATATGATATATTTATAACACGCTTAATACCCAGAGGTTTCCATGTCATATTGCTTCCAAGGCGAGCACATTGCCCCTGAGCTATCCTCCCGAGACATCTAAATGAAAGGGGCCCTTGCCAAATGAGTGGGACAAAATGGTGTGACACAAAAGTTGAGGGTGGGCAAACACCCTTGTCCCCCCCTAAAATTACACTCATGCCCAAATTCCTTATTTTCTACCAATTTACTCCAAGCGTAATTTATGGTGAGCAAGAGAGTGGCAGATCGCTTCCCTTCAGCTCTAAAATCCTCACTTTCCTTCAGTGTGCATTTGTCATCCTCCCAAGTGTTTCAAAACGAAAAATACTTGAACAAAGTCACCTCAAGAAGGAAATCTCTGAAGACGTGCATTCTGGGGCTCACTTTTATGTAAATGGCCCAGTGGAGGTCCCATGCTTAAGCTCCTGCCAGAGTACGTGTCCAAACTCGGCTTGTCTGCGAACGAGTCATGAATTACTCAGCGCAAGTGCCTCGTCATGGAACAGGCATTTCATGAGTAGCACACCAGCAGAACTCCCTTTTCTGGAACCACTGCGTAGAGGGTCCCAGGAATGAACATGTGAAGGCGCCTATGATTCCAACTGCCAAACTCCCAATACGTCTGAAGCAACCATTTGAGTTTAACTGTAGAGAATTCAAGGTCAATAATAACAATGACTACATTTTATAAAGTGCTTCATGCAAAATCCTTCCTGCTGTCCTAATAACCCAATGTAATGAGCCTCAATTCATTTACTTTAGAAGGACAAAATGGCGACCGCGTGGACATTGAAATGTGTATACTCTGGACTGTACGGAGATTGCTGGGACAAGCGTCTCAACTGGAGGGAATTGGCCGCAATGTCTGCTGGCCCTAGTTGACAACACACCCACTGTGGGGAATGTCTCTGCATGGAACACATTCCCCAGGCCGTGTGGAGGGTGCAGGCCTTGTGCCACGAACAGCTCAGCTGGGTAACTCCACAGGAGATCCAGCAACTTACCAGGAGTTTCGCAACCGTGCCCGACGCACCCCTGCCTTCAGAAACAGGAAAGGGCGGGCACGAGGCACCGCCCAGGGAACAGGAAGGACCAGGCCTATGTACTTTTTGCAGATGATATCGGTATTAATCATATCCAACGCCTTCCTGTAGTTGGATCTTGAAGTGTTGGCAATCATTGCTGGTGACCAAGGATCGCCAGGGAAAAGATTGCAGGCAAGGGACGTGCACCTGGAGGTCCTCTGGGCTACCTTTTCAGTCTGCAAAGCAACGAGCTCAGCTGGCCTGAGTATAGTCAGAGTGCCAGGCACTGAGCCTCCATAGAAACTGCCCCGAATCATGAAGATTGTGCCCTAATTCCTGCACCACCGTTCGGAAGTGGGCGCAAGGTGTGGCAAAGAGCTGCCGTGCATTGCAGATTCAAAAAATAGGCAAAGTAGCAGGGTGAACATTGCAGGCACCATACAGTCTTTTTCCTAGTCACTCATTCTTGGCACCAGAAGGAAAACCTTGCCTGCATCCTACACTTCACCACTTTGCCCACGCTGCAGACCCTATCACAAACAGTGGTTTGCCCCCGCTGCTACTCTACACCTGAAGACCGGTTGCACATTGTGAAGATGGCATCTAGGGATCAACTGGGTTTGACCCTGACAGCAACAGGGGAGACAGCACCCTTCCAGGTACAACTCTGGCTCATCGAGAGTGGCCACAGGTCGCATGTACCCAACGAGGAACACTGCACCTCCAATGGGTGTCGTGTGGTACCTGAAATGGTGCTGTGGTTTGGCACTTTTTTCAGCCCATTTCTGTTGTCAGAAGGGGCAAATTCATTTTCACAGTCCATATGACATGCCAAATAAGCAAATAAGGCGGGCAGCAGCAGTGAGTGTTGCGTTGTTGGTATAGCGTTTATTCCCCTTGTGATGTATCCTGGCACTGGGGATAGAAAGCTATAATGGGGGCTGTGCCAACTCTTTGTTAGTGGCAACAGGAATCCTGCAGAAGATACTGCACTAAGCACAGCTCTGCCTCCTATGCATGGCTGTAATATCCAGTGGCGTGTCCAGGGAGTGCTCTGGGGTGGCTACCCCTGGAATCTGACTGGCCACCCTAGGTGCCACCCCATTATCCGACCTAAACTCTGATCATTATTGTGCGATCGTACTTCATGCCACCCCTGCATAAGCCAGTGCCACGCTTGGGCCACCCTAGTCAAAAGAGTCTGGACATGCCACTGGTAATATCTTGGCAGTGAGGGTTTGCTGCACCCCTAGATCTCCTGGTATCTCTAGGTGGCCAGCAGCCCTATTGTACTGTCGTCTCCTGGAACCTTGCTGTGATTGTTTTGAGTGCTCAATACTTCGTCTATTGGGCCTACCACGTGGTGGAAGGCCGTGGATTGTACGTGCTTTACCAGTGGGAATCGGGAGTACTCATCTATGGCCACCAGCAGGTGACCCCCCTCTTCGAGTGGGCCATAGAAGTCAAGTGCTACTAGCTGCCAAGGTCCATCAGGGAGCGGAACTATGCGCAGGGGGCAGGGTGGTGAGCCGGCCGCATTTACTTGGCAAGGGTTGCAGTGTCTTAGTATGTCATCCACAATGGTGTCCATGTGGGGGAACCACACCTGGTTTCTCAGTATCTTTTTTGTGTTCGCCGCACCTCGATGACCTTCGTGAGCGATCATGACTAGTGGTTTTCTAAGACTTTTGGGTGCTACCAGGCGGTTCCCTCTGAGCAGTGTGCCTTGGCTTGTTGTGGCCAGTTCGTTGTGTATTTTTTCCATTCTGGCCAAATCTCTTCTGTCTACTTCCCCCCCCCCCCTCTCCTGACTCGAAGTGTTGGTTGGCCGCCTGTCGCCACTTGTTGGTGTTGGTGAGATGGACGGCCGCCTTGATGGTGGGGTCAGCTCTGCTCTTTTCCGCAAATAGTTCGGAAGTGATGGCCGGGGGAAGGGCATTGTGTGATAGGTATGCGATGTATCCATCGGCTTCTCCTTGCATTGCGGTGTCTGGTGCTTCTTCCGGGTGTCGTGATAGATAGTCTGCTGGGTTTGCGTCGCCCCCAGGCTTGTGAATGATGGTATAGTCATATTCCTGGAGGCGGATGCCCCATCGTTCGATGCGTAGAGGCATCTTTATTCTCGAGTTGCCAAATAGGGCCAGCAAGGCTTGGTGGTCCGTAACGAGGGTGAACGTTTGTCCGATGACAAAATGATGAAATTTTTCGCACGTCCATACTGCCGCCAGGCTCTCCCGCTCTGCTTGTGAGTATGCTTGTTCGGTGGAGTTGAGTGCGCAGCTGGCGTATGCCACGATATGGGTTTTGGAGTTCTCTTGTGGATCTGTTTGAGCTAGGATGGCACCAAGCCCCACTGGGCTAGCATCCGCAATGATTTCTGTTTGCCATCTCGGATTGAAGTATGCCAGTTGGCGATTGGCAGCTAGCTCTTGTTTTATTGTGACGAAGGCCTGTTAGCATTGGTCCATCCACTGGAAGGGTTGGTCTTTTTTGAGTAGCTGCCCCAGTGGGCATGTTAGTGAGGCGTATTGTGGAAGGTAGCGGGCGCAGTATCCCGCCATTCCCAGGAATGAGCGGAGTTCGGAGGCGTCCTGCGGGCTGGGCAAGTTGGTAATGGCGCGGATCTTGTCTGGGTCTGCTTTGATTCCTTGGTCCGAGAAGATGTGGCCGAAGAAGCATAGGGTGAGTGTGTTGATTTCGCATTTCTGGCTGTTAAGTGTCAGTCCGGCGTCCTGTAGTATGCGGCACACTTGGTGTAGGGCTGTGTCATGCTGATCCTGTGTGACACCAAAGATGAGGATGTCATCACTGTAATTGAATGCGTTAGGGACGGAGCAAATCAGTCTGTGGATCGTTTCCTGAAATATCTCGGCAGCGGACGAGATTCCAAAGTTAAGTCGTTTGTAATGGAACAGGCCCTCGTGGGTGGTAAATGTTGTGATGGGCCTTGATGCGGGGTCAATCACTAGCTGGTGGTACCCCTGGTTGAGATCCAATTTTGAGAATTTCGTGGCTTGGTTGAGCCTGATCAGCATGTCCTCTATGTTCGGGCCGGGGTGCCTTTCCCGTTGGATGGCGGTATTGGGGATCCTCATGTCCACACAGAGGCGGAGACGTCCATCTGCTTTGGGGACAACTACAAGTGGGGAAACCCACGGCGTGGGTCCTGTTGCCCTTTCTATGATGTCATTGTCCAGTAGCGTCTGCAACTCATGAGATACTTTCGCCTGCAGGTGGAACCCTATTCTCCTGGGGTGCTGTGGTACTGGCTGTATCTTCGGATCGATCTGTAGCTTGATGATGTTGTCCTTCAGTTTGCCCACACCTTCAAATATGGCCGGGTAGGCCGATTTCAGGTTTTCTATGTTTGGGGCATTGTGGTGGATGGCCTGTATGAAGTGGGAGTTGGGCGGGACGCCTTGGATCACCTCCGATGCGTCGTAGTGGATGTCGATGAGGCATAGGGCTGTGGCAGTCTTGTGGCTCAGCAGGCATCTGCCGATTGCTGGGCTGTGAATGACATGTATCGCGGTCGGTGCTCTCTTGCCCCTGTGTATGAGGTCACATGTGAACTGTCCCTTTGAGGTCAGTGGCTGTGTTGCGCCCCATTGGAATATGTGGGCGTAAAATGGTTGTAGGGGAAACTTGTTTGCTAGATGCTCGTATGCCAGGTGACTCATGACATTTACGGTTGTGCCCGTGTCCACCAGGAATGGTGTGTCTATTCCTCCCAGGTGTACCATCACTCTGGGTGCCGTGCTGTTGTCGGAGGCCTCCGAGATAAGTCGGACATATTCCCTGCTGTATCGGTCGTATTCCGCATAGGGTAGGTATTCTGTTGGGTGTTCTTCGACTGGTGGGTTTTCGTATGGGTCCCTGGTGTTATCTTCCCTTCGGGGTTCCTCTTCATGGTACGTTTGCATGTGATATATTTGTTCATGGTTGGCGTACGGTGCATCGGTTTGGTCCACCTGTAGGTTTTCGACCGCCCTGATGAATCCAGGATTGTTTGGTGTTCTGGGGTTGCCAGCGGGCTTGGCGTATTCTCGTTCCGAGTATGGTCTTGGGTTAAGAGGTCTCAGTGGCTCGGGCCGCGGCTCGAACTTCCTTGTAGTCGGTTGCTGGTTGTGTGGTCTATACGCTGATAGCGGGGGTGTCTTCTCCCGGCACATGCTCTGAAAGTGGTTCTCTTGTCCGCACCTCATGCACATTTGGCCAATTGCGGGGCACTGGCCTCTGTGGGGGAATTCAAACCCGCACCAGTAACATTGTCTTTCGGGTGGTGGGCGTCTTGCGTTGTTCCATTGGTCTTGTCTGTATGTGTTGTTGTGTTGGTGGCCCATTTGATTGGTGGTGATGGCTGCGACGGAGTCTATCTTTCTCGGGTTCTCCATGTGTGCAGCCTGAGCATCCACTCTTTCATATACTCTGGCGAGTTCAGCTATTTCTTTCAGAGGGAGTGGTTTTTTCAGAAGATGTTTGCGGAATATCGATGACAGGCATCCCTCTATCACTCTCAGGCGGATGGCCTCGTCGTCGTTGAAGTTGGCAAAATCACAGTACGCTATTTTCCTTTGTAGGCGCTGGGGTAGCTGGGTGCACTGATTAAAGATGTAGTGCTCGTAGTCTCTGTTCGGTACTATTATCAATCGACCGTTGATGGCTTCAATGAGTCTTTGGTATGTATTCCTTTCTGCTGCAGGGATGGTCTTGATGACACTTTTTATGTCTTTCCCAACTAAGTTTGTGAACATGTCTAGTTTGTTCGGGGCGTCTTGGTTTCCTACTGCCCTCATGAATTCCTCAAACTCGTCCATCCATTCTTGCCACCTTTGCCCTTGGTTTTCTTGCGGTTCTAGCGAAAATGGGTTTGGGCGGCGTAGGAAGGAGACTGGATTGGTGGGAGTCACACCAGGCGTTGCAGGTGCCGTGGTGTCTACTGCTGCGCTTCCACCACTCCCTGGTTGTGACATGACCACTGAAATCAGGTGTCCCTTGGTGTGTGGCTGGCGCCGGCGTGTGCCAGTGACTCCTCAGTTTCAAGTGGCTTATTGCTGGTGCTCGCGTGTGTTTCACTTCCCTCACTCTCAGGTGGGCCGTTCCGCGCTGTCGCACCTTTCTCTTGCTAGCACTCGCACGTGCGTGACGTTCCTCGCTTTCAAGTGGCTCGTTAAAGCACTTGCACGTGCATACAGTTCCTCGCTTTCAAGTGGTGCGTGACGTTCCTCGCTTTCAAGTGGCTCGTTAAAGCACTCGCACGTGCATACAGTTCCTCGCTTTCAAGTGGCTCATTAAAGCATTCGTATGTGCATAAAGTTCGTTCCTCGCTTTCAAGTGGCTCGTTGAAGCACTCGCACGTGCATACAGTTCCTCGCTTTCAAGTGGCTCATTAAAGCATTCGTATGTGCATAAAGTTCCTCGCTTTCAAGTGGCTCGTTATACGTTGTCGTGCCTTTCACTCCCTCCCCTAGGCCTGTGGGGTCTGTTCGGTACCTGCGTGTGCGCCAGGCACCTCTCGAACTCCAGGGCGCTGCTCTGCGACCCGCTGGGCTCCTCCTCGCTTTCGGCGGTGCGGGTCTCCTTTCCTTTCCTCCACGGGCTGCAGGGCTCCTCCTCGGCTCCTGTGCAACTCCGGCTGCTCTCTTCGTGCGCGTAGGCTCCTCCACACCTCGCGTTCAGTCCTCGGCATCGGGTCCTTCCGCTACTCCAGATGCCTTCTTCGGGCGCATTGGCTCCTCCTTGCCTCGCGTTCTCTCTGCCTGGCAGTCTTCTTCGTGCGCGTGGTCCGTCTGCCTTCGTCGCTAGTTGTTGTGAGGCCTCTGGCCTACAAATTATGCAGCGACACGGGTGTGCATCTTCACAACTCCTTTATTAAACAGTAACTGGCGACCCCTTAACTTTCCCGCTTTCCATCCCCCTTTCCCCACCCCCCTTCCCTCTGTCCCTCTCCTTTACTTAAAGGGCCTGTGTCCCTTTTATCTGCACAACAGGGCTATTTCCTATCAATCCTTGGCTTATTTGTTTCAGGTGCATCAGTGTCAGTGTTGAAAGTGACGCTATTTCAGTGCGGCGTGCGACGTCATGGTCATTGTATTGATATTGCCCTACGCCTCCTTACGGGTGGTGTACACGATGGCCTTGCTGTGTTACATGAGTAGGAGCCGTGCGTGACGGAGCGTAAGCACGTTACACGTGACACTGAAGGCGGTCGGCAAAGCAGTATCTTTGATTAGTGCAAAACTGGGGACACAGTGACGCTGGGGGTGGCTTGATCTGGGACTGCAAAGCTCCCGTCGTGCATCGCATCAGCTCTTGTATAGAGGTTACTGATACCCCTTTTAAAGGATTCATTTGGTAACTCCTTTGTTGCCCTCCTCTCACATTTTCGGCTCTTTGTTTTCCTTCTCCCATCACACCCACTTCGTGGCATGCCATGATGCCTCACAGCAGCACGCGCAGTAAGTAGTGGCGTTCGTTTTGTGATGGTAGTCCGTCTTTGCTTGTGCTGCCCCATGAGTGCCATGTTTATCAGGAGTCTGCCACCCAGTCGCTGTAGCTGCTTTCATTTTAGTATATTTCCATGCTATTTCTCGTGGCAGTAAAACGCAGCACTGTTCCTGGGTGGGGAATAACTGTGGGCTGCAATTTTTTTTAATGTGTTTCATCCAATATGCTACATTAATAATACATGTCTGATTCATAGGTTATGTATTTGTTAAATATAAGATGATTGGGAGATGAGAGAATTCAGTCTTGGCTGAAGGAAAAGGATAACGCAAGGACCAAATCTCTTCATGTGAATCTGGAAGCCTTCCACTTAAGCAATTACTGTGAGGACACAACCACAAAGTCAGACACACTCTGGATTGAATTTTTGGTAACGAGAAGCTTGCTACTGTGGCACCTCTGCTCCCCATGCCTTGGGGCAATCACCTTGCTATTCCTTTCACCATATTCCCCTCAGATAATTAGAATGACCAGATTTAAAAAGCAGAAAACCAGGACAGGGCAACTGTGAGGAATTTGACCATCGCACAGGGAGTCTGCGCTCGCCTAGCCTTTTTTGAAATGTTGTAAGAAATGGAATGATGGGAGATCAACCTCAGAAAATGTGTGGGGATAATCCACACTCATGTTCCTATGCTCGACGCACAACAAATACATGCTCAAGTGTACTCTGGGGGGAAACAGCCTACATGCACAGTCCTCCCTGTCACATTCAGTTGGAATGTAACTGCCAGGAATACATGAAAGCATCTCAGGAATGGGGAAGGCAACACCTACCTCCTGCCATGGCCAGCGTAATGTAATATCAAAGACTCCATGGATCTGCCCCGCCTATTGTATTTCTGTGTGGTGTCAGCTCATACCGATCAGAGTTAATTGAAGCAGGCATGTGAAGAGGCCTTGTCAAAGAACTAACAAAGGGCAGGAAACTCCAACACCTCTTTGATATGCAATGTGTCAGCTTGAAGCTAGCTCCCACCCCTCTGTATGAAAGGCAGTGAATGTCATGTCTGGTTCAACTGTTTACAGTAGGGAACCCCTGCAAGGGGACCCCTTTCAGCGGGAAGAAGTATGTGATTTGATGGAGACAGAAAGTCTGTACTCACCACAAACTTCAAGAGAGACCTGCGTTTTGATCAGGAGCCACAGAGAGGTCAATTAACCAGAGAGACACTTTGATCCACAACAGACAGCAAGATGGGTGGCAACCCTTAGATTTCTTGTTTTAAAGCACTCTGGTTATGACCTCACGCATAATAGAAGATTGTTGGTGGGGACCCAGGATTGGTTCATTAAGGTAGGGTTAGCCTGCACCAATCACTGTGGCCCATTTGGCTTTAAAGCGGAATGAGTAACACAAAGGTCTCATTTGGACCCTTGCTGAAGGTACAGTCTGCCTTACAGCTTCTGCCAGTGAAGGCAGGCCAGGATTTCCAAGAGGGAAGAAAGATCCCTCCCCTAAATATCTCCCAGTGAACAGAGGGAAATACAGCCTTCAAAGGGCCCATCCAGCAGCTCCGGAACCAGTACCTAGGTGGGAAGCTTCCTAGGTGGGAAGTGCCAGAGAGTCTCTGACCAAAGGACAAGGCCATTGCCTGCAAACACTTTCCACAGCTTTGAGCTGTCCGCCTTAAAGGACGACACATGCCCAGCGAAGAAGCTAGGATGAGTGCCACAACAACCATCAACCAGCGTCCATCTTTTAAGGACAGTTTCGAGACAGTCGAGCTCTCAAAACGCGACCGGCTGCACCACTGACTGTTATCACACTGCAGTCACTAAAGCCATCCGAGACGCCTCTACCAGTGTTCCAGATCCACCAACCAGCACAGAGACAACTATTCTTGACCCCTAACCACCAATTAGACCAGCCTGCACCCGTCTGTCCAGCCTCACTTGCCGAACTGCCTGCCACCTGATACCCGAACCTGTCTCTCGTCTTGAACTCTGTCGCAGGAGCTGCAAAGCATCCTGGAACCGACTTGACGCTGTCAAGCATCAAGATCATCTCAAACACCAGGTACATTGTAGTTCTGTCCCCCTGGTCCTTCTCCGAAGGCCCCTAGTGACATTTACGACCCCTTTGGTCCTAGTGACATTTACGACCCCCTTGGTCCTTTGGTGCTGAAACCAAATAAACTTGAACAGTTAAGACTGATTGCTTTACCTACTACCCTCCTGCCAGTATCCAGAGTGCATCCCTCTCCTTCTTCCCTTTTTAAAACTCTCTGTCCTCTGTGTTCCTTTACAGGCTGGGTTGTATTTTGTAGTGTGCTAGAACTGCCTGTTGTAATAATAATAAAGTAGATCATTTTATACAACTTTGACTGGTCAGTCCCTTTTATCATTGGGTAATAAATATATTTTTGCAGTGTTGCAACAAACTGACGATCCACGACCTTTTGGAGACAAGCCTGCCATTCCATCCATGTTACCAAAATTGGAGAAGGAGGTTTATCATTGACTTGTGTTTCCAATCTGTTTGGATCCCTTCTGGTGTACTAGAGGTGTGCGGCTGATTGATGGTTTAGAAACCGATATTGACCACGGGTGTCCTGGAAGTTGATTTTTCACAACAACTAACATAAAAGTAGGACTAACTCTTCAAAGTGGCCGTCAAAGCATTACACTTTAGTAGCATTTAGAAAAGAAGGGGGTTTAAGTGTTACTGTTAAAAAAAAACACATATCATAATTAATGTATCACAAACTAACACTATCTTAATTTGTAAAATGCAGCATTTCTTCTGTGCGAGATTGTGCATTTCTGCCTGCCAGCCATGAAGACCTACTACAAAAAACTGGGACCCCTGCAGTTTCCAATGGGAACATAATCTTGAGAAAGGGGGACAGAGCACCAAATACTGGGACAGTCCCGGCAAAACTGGGCCGTCGGGTCACCCTACAGATAATACTCTACCAAAATGTGTCAAAACTTCTCTCCTGACCACTTGCAAGGACATAAAAAGCTACACATGCTCCTCACAGAACTGGAAGCATCCAAATACAACCCCACACCAGACCAGCCAGGAACACCATCCGAACAACTCCACTGCCTACGCAAATGGATGTCACAAATTCTCAACATACTGTACCCCAAAGAAGCACTTCAAACCTCAACCACTTCAAAAAAGAGTATGGAAGGATAAACTACCTGGAAACAGGCGCAAGTGTGTGTTAGAGACAGTTAGAGACAGTTAACTGTGTTAGAGACAGTTAATTTACTTGGCAGAAGCAGTGAAGACCAAAACCATCTGCTACACACACTCCACAGAGTCCGCTCAAAGGGTCCAGACGGAAATGTTTAAAATCATCAAAGAGTTAAAAAAAGCCTTCAACCCATACCACCACCTCTACTCTTTCCTAATATCTATGTGACTCAATCATTGCACATTTCAGTGACAACATTCTACAGGTCCGAGACCGTCGGGGCAAACAAGGCACAACTGCAACACTAAATCAATTAAAGAAAAGAGCACCTAGCAAAAGCACCATACCGACCTTAGGCGAGGTATGCCCCTTTTCAATACAAGGATGAGTAAGCACAGTTGAAACTAGCTACCCAGCTGCATCACTCAAAGATCTTTGCCTGTGAAAGGCTATGAATCCGTAACCCAGCAATCGGCACATGCTCCCCTCTTGCAATCACACCTCAGTTCATCAGAAGATCAAGGTGCCTCCCTGCCAGCTTTCAAAAACCTCTTACATCAAGCAATTACTAAGGAAAACCATAGCTAACATAGACCACCTGAAGGGGCCCCTAGGGGACCCTCACGTATGGAAACAAGGCACAATCACCACACACGAACGGATACGACAGACACAAGGTTGTATTCCCAAAATCTAGGGTTTATTGCAAAGCAAATAGTCACAGTTGGCCAACTGGGTCCCACACCCCGCGACTTGTGTTTCCAGAGCCCGGGGGACGCAAGAGAGTGAGAATCGTACAACTGTTACATAGCCGGTCAAGTGGCACAGCGAGTAGAGTGCTCGCTTTGACATCAGTGCCGAGCCCGCCGATGCAGGTTCGAATCCCGGCAGGGCCAAACTCAGCTTTTCATCCTTCCGAGGCCGATAAATAATGACCACCACACACAGTGGGTAAAACTAAGCAGCGCTCAGATACCTGAGGGTTCGTAGCGCTATATAAATGAGAAATTATTATTATATACAAAGCAAGCATTTTACAATCATTGGTGACACATTCAATACCGCCCACAATGTATTTCCTTTGAATTGGGTTCGATGATTGACAATTGTGACGAGTATGACACCTTCAGACATTTATTTAGCAACAGTTTGCAATTTCATGAGCCTGCAGACACAATTCTTTGTTATAAGAACACACTGCTTCTGTTCTCTGCAAGCAAGCTGCGTGCAGGGGAGAGAAGACCCATTCTAGGCCTCGCTATATCCTAGTTTCTATTCGTGTACCGGGGGTCAACTCGCTCTCCAGGGCTTCTACAGGGCTCAGAAAAGGGGGGCCGCAAAGAAGAGCATAATTCAAGCCATTAAATGTTAGTTTCTAACATTTCTACTGTATTAACGAGACTAGCTGGCACCTGTGTACTGATTAAATGCCTTGCTGCTTACTTCCAAGGACTTGTGAGGGAGGAGACCGGGCATTTCTGTCTGTGTCGCTGCGTTATGTTTCAACAAGTCTCTCGCGGCCTTGATCTATGCATGAACAATAATGTACTAGTGGAGCAGAATACGTTTTCAGCAAAGCAGTTTTAACAGAAAGCAAGAGGCAAACGTTAGAAAACAAAATGGTGATTTCAATCACCTCAAAATGGCTGCACTTTAGTCAAGCTTATGGCTATGTATTTCTAATACTAAATGTGATGATGTGATTGGTCTTCGGTCTTCGGCCAACAGAATACATTGCCTCTATCATTGAGGGGTGTCTACTTTTTCTGGACTGACACACCCTTCAAAGGACCCGCTACACCCATGTCCTAAACACCCATGGCTGCAAAAATCCTTGCAAAAGCTGTTGGTTTCCAAAGGCTGCCAGACTGTGTATCTACAGTCTGGCAGCATTTGGAAACCACAAAACCATGCACAAATCACAAACAGGATGCAGACTAATGATGAAAACGGAATCAACTCTCTCATCCAAATGCGACTCACTCAAAAACACAAGTGAAAAGGTAGCTGGTGCACTCCTCCATCTGGACACCTCAGTGGCCTTTGATACTATCAATAAAGAAATCTTCCTAAAACGACTCATGGACATCGGATTAGAAGGTACCGACTACGCGGCATGATAGCCTTCCTTTTGGACAGAGACTACCTACACGTCCCTCTTCAAGTCACCTCACCATCACAACAGCAATTCTGGAGTACCTCAAAGATCCAACAAATCACCACTACTTTTCAATATTATTATTATTATTATTATTATTATTATTATTATTATTATTATTATTGTATTTATTGAGCATGGACCTAGCTCTGAGAAGCAACCGAGCGCTTTACAGAGGTACACACCAATGCAGATACACAACGGAGCGCTTTACAGAGGTACACACCAATGCAGATACACAACGGAGCGCTTTACAGAGGTGTCCAACTTTACAGATGCATAACAGAGTGCTTTTCAGAGATAACAACAGAACAGATATACAGTGGCGGTAGGATACAGAGGGGCACAAAGGAGGGGTACAGCTGCTCTGGGTGGCGTGGAGGAGGGGAGCGGCCGACATCTAGGGAGTCAGGCGGTATGAAGGGTGATGTAATGGCCTGGGTGTTGAGCAGGGGAGACTCCTTGAAGAGGTGGGTCTTGAGTTTGTTTCTTAATTGTAGGAGCGTGGGGGCTAGTCTGATGCTGATGGGGAGGAGGTTCCATAGCTTCGGGCGCAGGCAGAGAAGGTTTGTTTTCTGGTCCTTTCTTTTTTGCAGTAGCTGATTTCAAGTCTGCACGTGTCCTGGCTTCTGGTGGTGCCCTGTCCGCCAGAGATGCTGAGTTTCTCCGCAAGATAGCTGGGTGACTTGAGGGCGACTACCTTATAGAAGATGCAGCACGACTTGAAGGTGATACATGGTTATACTCTTGGAGTTCATCAGCAACACAGGCCACAGCTGCTACAATTGCACTGATAATACGGAAATGCCTATACCACATCCCCTAATCAACCAGATTTCAGCATATGACTTTCATATTTATGCTCACCAATGATGACAAATGAATAAAAACTAAACCAGTCTTAAATGGAGCTCACGCTGTGTGGCACCAAAGTAACCTATCAGAAAACAATGTCTTGCCCGGAAGCAATGGGAACCTGCATCCATAGTAGACTATGAATGTTAGCAATGCTGCACTTGGTTGGAATTGTGAACACTAGCCCACGCCAGACCCAGACAGGATTGTGAATCTTAGCAATGCCACACTTGGTTAGAATTGTGGGCACTGGCCCGGTGCCGGACCCAGACAGGATTGTGAGTGTTGGCAATGTCACACTTAGAATTTGTGTACCCTGCTTTCCTGTTCCCCATGCTGTTGCAATACATCCGTATCCCCCCTCCTGTCGCCGTAAGCCCAGCCCCCTATCTCTATGTGTCTGTGTGTCGCTGTGTTCCCTGCCATCCTCTTCACGTGCCTGGTCTCGGGCGCTTTGACGATAACCATCATATCACATGACTACGCTTACTCTCTACTCTACTATACAATATCATACAACTAGAACACAGCTGTACCCCTGATAAATTCCACCTAGCTGTTCACATACGAACACGACTCCATGAACACCCCAGCACCCTTATAAAATGCAGCTTGCCGAGCACATTCCGGCCTAGTTGCTCACATATGCGGCCTTCAGGCCTAACGCAGCCAGAGCCCAGTCTGGGTGTCCACCCACCAGACTTCACACATCCAACTGATATCTTCAGCACCACACCTAACGCTAGGATGCAGCTACCATCCGACAATTACATGAGCTTCACACATATCTGGTGGACCCATGCACCCTACGACACTCTCTCTACTGACCAAAACTACGGTTCCCGAGGGCTTTCAACCTACCAGCGCTTTGAGGTCATACCAATGATATATAGAGTGCTATATGAATGCCAAGTAACATAACATAACATAACATAACATAACATAACATAACATAACATAACATAACATAACATAACATAACATAAGAGCCAACAGCAACATTCAAAAACCTCAGCAGATTACTCATGGTCAGTTTCCTCACGCTCGAACCCTAAGTAAAAGCCATAGTAAGAAGCTGCTTCTTCCAACTCATGCCCATCCAGGGCATCATTCCATGCTTCACGTTCCCAAAGAAAACGATGGCACTCATCGCTCTATTACTGCACTTAATTATGCCACAAGCTTCTGCGTGGGCCACAAAGAATATTTTGTATACCATATAATGAGCTCACCATGCATGAGTTAGATTATTCCTAATAATGGAAATAAGGAAAAATATCAGTCGCGGCTCACAAAATATACTCTAGTTCTCCACCAAACCAAGAAAGCAGTCCAAACCTCTCTGCATTGCTCTCTGTCCCTTCTGAAGCAGGGGGCCAGAATCACCAAGAAGAAATGCATCCGGTTCCATGTGTTAATAACAACAACAAAACTAACGACATACTTTTTCAGTGACACTTGAATAACGAAAAAATGTGTCTTTTTTTATTTGTGTGGGTACCCCTAAACCCTTGTTTTTACATCTTTTTTAGCCCCCGCCCCACTACCCTGTCCTCTTTTAATCCCTTACCCCAGCCTGCATATATACTTTTACTAAAATATTGGACTTTTTTGTCGATATTCAGGTGTCACTGAAAAGGTTTGTCGTTATTTATTTTTCATTAACACTGCATACCAATTCATCCACTTCCAAATCCCGGAACAATCAGATCCTTGCAACATTTATTAATGTATTCATGTATTTAAATGTTTGTATAGGGCACCACACACCTGCCAGCACTAACAGACAACATACTAGCCATAATGGACTGGAGCCCAGAGCTCCAGTTCAGCATTATGACAACCTCAAAAAGAAGAACTTGCTTGACTCTGGACTAAATTAGTTCAGGCTCAGCCACGTGGGCAAAAACACTAGTTTCACATTTTAATCAAAAAAGACCTGCATTCATATTAAATTGGTCCAGTCGCTCTAACTCCTAATTTTCAGGTTCAGGACTTCAACCACCCTCCATCCCCCGCCCGCTCCCTTATGCAAAGACAAAACTGTGCCCAGAAGGCTGACAGCACAGATAGTGCTGCAACCGGCTCTGTTTCCACTGCTTGCTCTCAACACCAAAACACAGACATGTAAGCCATCTCTTCCACTGCAAGTTAATCCTTGTTCGCCAAGTAACCTAAACCTTACTGGATCAGACTTACCCATCCTCAACAGAGCCCATATTGCTAAAGACCCCTGCAAGCTAGAATCATCCTACAATTACCACTAAATGGAGCTAAGAATGGCAAGAACCCAGCCAACTCTATCAACATTAACACAAGGGGAATTCTGCCTTCAGCCAGATGACAGGCTGTTATCCCACTGAGTTGGTCTTGCCAATTAACTTGAAACAGAGCTCATCAAGAGCTTCCTTAATTACCGTACCCTTCTGTCAACTAACCTATTCAAAATTCATTCTACCATCACCTCTAAACTGCATACATAGACCACTACCAAAACGAAAGCCTTATGCTTCTCGCACCACCACATTAAGCACCGAAGAGCCACTTATAACACACTACATGGCCCACAACACCTTTCCCCCTAAAACAGCCTCTGACCTCCTCGCAGATGAGCAGCTCTCCTTGTATACCAGCGCTGCTAGTTAATAGATCTTGTGCTCTCCCATCTGTATAAAGCATACACCCAAGTGTCATCACCCTAAAGCACAACGAATCACACTGACAGATAAGAAATTGGATCCTTTCTCCTTGCAGTCAACAACAACTCAGGTTTCATGGGGCGACTTGTCCATAATGGGTGATGGGGCACCGACCCGCCAGAGCCACCACCCATTATGAACGAGCCACACCAACCCAGTATAAACACTTAGCACACCCTCAGCCGCTTGCTGAAGCTGAGAGAGTGCTCCTAGGTTGGCGCTCTGTTCCCCACCACTCATGTCTAATGGACCAGGCAAGGCCAGGGATATTTTGCTTCCCCAGCCTTGCATGGCCAATTGGGGATCCAGGCTGGGTCATTGCACCTCTGAGTGTGCCTAGTGGGCACTACTACACCTGCTCACACATTCAGACTGCCTGGAGCATTGGGGTTGGAGTGCTCCATCTCCTCCATCTGTGCAGGGCCCAGGAAGCATGCTGAGTTTCCTGGTTCCTGTTCATGCTGTGTGGGAGCTGGATGGCTTTCATGGAGGTGCTGACAGCTAGGTGGTGAGTCCGGACGGGGTTGAAGGTAAGATGAACTTTTATGTGTACGTTATGTGTGTATATATGCCTGTGTGAACGACTGCGTGTACAATGGATAGGTGGCCGGGTGTGCATGTGAATGAGCAAGTGTATCGGTGTGCATGTGAATGAGTGGGTGAATGCTTTTTGTAAATGAGTGAGTGGATGCTAGGTATGAATGAGCGAGTGAAGGATGTGTGAATATGTGTGTACTTGTGTTAGTGCTGGATCAGGTGCTGATTTTGGCAGAGCTATGGGGGTGTACTATGGCATGTCATTATTTACTGTGCATCTTTGATAAAGCAACCATGATAAGTGCTATTAAGTGACTAGACTGGCATATTTTGGTGTAGCCAGTCCAGCTATAATTTCTTACTGTGATGTGACATTTGTTCTGGGCATCTACGATAAAGCAATCATAAGAAGTATTATTACATGGCTAAACAGGCTGTCATTTCTCACTGTGAGATGGAATGTTTTACTGCACATCTAGAATAACACAAGCATGATAAGTGTTTTTACAAGTCTAGACTGACCTGCGCTGTTGCAGCCAGTTTGGACATGTTTTCTTATTGCAGCATGGCATTTGTAATGGTAAAGCCAATGGGAGTATGTTCTTGTATTATTATTATTATTATTACTACTATTATTATTATGGTATTTATTGAGCACGTACCTAACTTCGAGAAGCAATGGAGCGCATTACAGAGTTTGGGTCTATTTGAACTCAAATATTTGACCTAATCACATTTGATCGAATTAATTTGACCTTTTTTTCAGTCTAAAATGCAGGGAGATACCCTCCGCAACCCCCTTCCCCACTTCCAGTCAACCTAATCCACACCCTTACCCACCCCATTTATAAATGTTATTAAATTTGATTGAAAAAAAGGTCACAAAAATTCGATCAAATGTTTTAGGTCAAATGTTTTAGGTCAATTATGCTAATACCCTTTAACATAGGTATACAACAATACAGATACACAACTGAGCGCTTTACAGAGGTATACAACAATACAGATACCCAATGGAGCACTTTACAGAGGTGTATAACAGTACAGATGCATAATGGAGCACTTTTCAGAGGTAACAACAGAACAGAGTTATAGTGAAGGTAGGATAGGGAGGGGCACAGGGAAGGGGTACTGCTCTACAGGGTGGTGGGAAGGAGAGGGACGGATGTTGTCTGGCAAGTCAGGTGGTGCAGGGGATGATGTGATGGCCTAGGTGTTGAATAGGAGAGACTCCTTGAAGAAGTGGTTTTTGAGTTCTTGTCTTAATTGTTGGAGTGTGGGGGTGAGTCTGATACTGCCAGGGAGGGGGTTCCATCGTCTTGGGGTGTAGGCAGAGAAGGCTTGTTTGCTGGTCCTTTCCATTTTTGTAGTGGCGGATTTCAAGTTTGCACATGTCTGTGCTTCTGGTGGTGCACTGTGCCCCAGAGATCCTGAGTTTCTCTGCGAGGTAGCTGGGTGACTCCATTGCCTTATAGATGATGCAGCTAGACTTGATTTGTGCATGCATTGGGAGCCAGTGAAGGTCGGTGAGGGCCGGGGTGATGTGGTGGTATATGCGTAGACCCTTGATGAGGCATGCAGTTGCGTGTTGGACCCTTCTCAGGGGCACAAGGGGAGACAACAGGAGGCCCTCGAGGAGGGCATTGCCCCCATCCAGGTGGCTTAGCACCAGTGCTTGAGCGGTGGATCTATAGCAGTCCAGAGGGAGGAAGGGATTGACTTTCTGCAGCTATGTGTCTTGAAGGATAGGTGTTTGTCGATATGGAATCTAAGGGACTTGGTGCAGGAGGTGAGCTTGGATGTGAAGCCCTTAGGGTTCATGGTTGGTCTATATGCCTGGGTGTTCGGTGTTGTTGGTTCAGTCTTGGATGGGTTGAACTTTAGGTACGCACTGGACATCCAAGTCTGGATCAGTGAGAGGCAGGTTTTGAGCCTGGGCATTTCCTTGATGGAGTTGATCTTGCGGTTTAGCTGTGTGTCATCAGCTTATTGGTGGATTCTTCCCAAAGCTTCTCAAGACCCTCCTTTTCTCTTGTGCCTTCCCTCTCCTCCTCCCCTGCTAACACTGATGTCTGCCGCAGTGACTGGCTGCCTGCTTCCCTCTGAGTTCTACAGGGCACCAGGCACCCCGCTAGTCCACCTCCCTCCTCACACTTAGCATGTGTACCCCACCCCCTATACCCCTTGCAATCCCTAGAACTTGCCATCCTGGCCTCCCCTTAGCAGTCGCCTAGTCCCATTTGTCCCCCTTCCTCCTGCATCTCTCCTCTCTAGCACTTTGCACCTCGCACAGACCAGCACCCCCCCCACACCTCTGCACTTCCTGTTACTGCACTTGCACAATCAGAATATCACAAGGCATAGTAGGACCGTTATTGTTTTCTTTCTCTCTTGTTCCCCCACCCCTGTTTTTGTCTTGTGGCACTTTGAAACACCATTTGTTGTATAGGCACCTTACTAATATCCATTAAATAAAATAAATAACATGTGGATGTTGTGTGTGGCTAGGAGGGCTCCCAGCGGATCCATGTATATATTGAAAATCACTGGCAAGAGGATGGAAACCTGTGGGACTCCACATCTGATGGGTAGCATTGCAGATCTAGAGGAGTCCATTTGAACAAACATCTGTGGGTAGCAAGGTAGGACTTGAACCATCATAGGACAAGGTTGCTGATCCACGTACACTAATGTAGGGTGTCCGTGATTGCCAGGTGGCCTGCTGTGTGGAAAGTGGCTGAGAGGAAAGTGGCTGAGAGGTCAAGTAGAACCAGGAGACAGGGTTGGCCTTCGTCAAGGATGTTGAGGGCGTCATCGACCATCTGTATGGTTGCCGTCTATTTCTATTTCTATTTGTTATTTATATAGCACCTCACACCCAAAGGCCTCAGAACGCTGCAAGACTCACAAACTGAGACACATAGAGAAAACCAATATGCATGAGCCATGCTGCATTTGGATTTGAACCCAGATTTGTAGGTTTGGAGGAGCTTGTTGGTGTTGATGTATTGCTGCAGTTGCATGGCTACTGCTTTCTCGATGTTCTTAACTAGGAAGGGAAGATGGGTTATGGGACGATAGCTACCTAGGTTGTCGGAATCCAGGGTGGGTTTCTTTAGTAGAGGGAGGATGGGGAGGTTCCTTGAATTAGGGAGCTGTTGATGATCTCCAGGTAGGGAAGAAGAGCTTCTGTGGGGAGGATTGTGAGGATGGCTGCTGGGAGGATGTTGCCTGTATACAATGTGATTTTGAGGGCGTCCAGGGTTTCTCCAGGTCTTCTGTAGAGAGTGTCTTGAATGTCGTCCAGGGTGTGAAGATTTTCAAGGAGGGACGTGAGTTGGGTCTGTGGATGGAGAGCTGGTGTCTATGTGCTAACGAATCTTGCTGATTTTGTCAATGAAGAAGGTGTTGATGGCAGTGGATTTTTTGATGGTGTGTGGTATGGCAGGGTCAGGCAGTGGGTTGATACAGTGCTTGACCACTTTGAAGAGGGCGCTGATTTTGTTGTCGACTTCTGCTATGGTATTCTGATAGTAGGAGACCATGGCTGTGTTGATTAGTTGTCTGCGGGTTGTTTGGAGTTCCTTGAGGACCGCCAGGTCAGGTGATGAAGTCCTGGAGCAGCGCAAGTTTTCTTCTGTTTCCTGATGACTCTTTTGCTGAGGTTGAGGTCTTGCATATACCAGAGTGCTGAGGGTTTTGATTTGCAGATGTGTTGTTTCAGGGGCGCTTTTCAGTCGATGAAGGCTGATAGGATGGTATTGAGTGCTTCCAGTAGAGTGACGCGGTGCGGTTGGGGGTGTTCAGTCCATGTGAGGTGGACGTTGGTGAGGTCTTCCGTGAGGGCTTCCACCGGGCATTTATTGAAGGACCTAAAGGTTTTCCAATGGGTTTCTGCTGCCAGTGCCTGACTGGGGTACTGACTGGGGTACTGTGCAGGATGTTGAAAGGCACAGCCAGATAGTCAGACCAGTCAAGCGGGATAGTAGAGCTGTAGTGTAGGAAAGGCAGTGCAGTGATGATTAGGTCGAGGATGTTACCTTTCTCATGCATTGGGTGTTTTGTCGTGATGTGTGAGGCTGAGGGTGTCGAGAAGGCAGAAGACAGCTTCCTTCATTGGTTTGGTTGCCTTGTTCCCTGGCAGGTTGAAGTTGCCTACGAATGTGTTTTTTGGAGTGCCTGAGGCACATGGTGGTGACCAGGTCAGCCAAGTCTCTGATGAAGGCATTGTTGGGTTTGGGTGGTCTGTAGATGAGATGGAAGGTGACTGTGTCTGTTGGGGAGAGCGGGAAGTAGCAGGAGAGGACTTCACAGGAGTTGTCGACGTCAAGTCTGGTGCACCACAAGTTCTTGTGGATGAATGCACCTGTCTTGTTCCGCCGGTCTCTGTGTTGGATGCTGTAGACGTTCTTACATGGGAATACTGGCAAACTCAGTTTGGCCATGTTTTCTTATAGTATTATTACTGGCATCATGCGCAAAACAAACATCAATATGTTCTTATAATTACATACATTGTTGCAACTAGCATGGAAATGCATGGGCACAGCCAGCGTAAACATGTTTTAATAGTGGCATGTATTGTGGGCAAAGGCATCATGAAAATGCTTTGTGAAATGCTCCGGTGCACTGTTGGTAACCTGCCTCTATTGGATATTTTAATGAGTTACCCTACAAAACCGATTGCAAACTGTCTGATTTTTACCCAATTTTTCACAGAACTTGTGCTGTATAATGCATAGTTTCAACCCATAATTCAAAATCCCATGATACCCATTTTGGTTGTTTTGTGCCCCCTCGCTACACTTCGTTACGCTGTCATATTTCTGGGAAAATGTTACGCCCCATCAATTAAATAATTCACCAGTCGCTGCAATGGTTTAACACCTGCTTTATCTGTCTCTCTCTACACCAGTAACCCTTCCTCCCCTGCGTCATTGTTCCAGGACCATGAGCCTTGAGAAATCCAAAATGGCAGAATGATCCTCTAAAAGACCTCTTAACATTTTGTTTTCTTTGTTATGTTATAAAACATATGTACTGTTCCTATCAATATCCTTGTGGTCTTGTGACATGACAGCTTGCCAGAAAAGGTGATGTTTTGTGCCCCTGCCCGGTGTGAACCAGACTATGGTTTGCGGAAGAAAGGAGGAGGAGAAGGGGGAGAGGAAAGGAGAGATGGGGAACAGGGTCAGTACAATTGTCTCTGGCACCAAAGAAAAAGTGACCCACTGTTGCAAATGTCAATGTCTTCCTTTTGTGACACTGTTTGAATAGTAACTAAGGGGGAGTGTGTTGATAAAGGGTGATGTTTTTGTGCATTTTAAAGACTGTTCATTCAGCAACACTGCTCAAAACTACTAGCCACCGAGTGAATTAACTCATAAAACTGGCTCAAATTGGCAAACAAAGTGGCCCACTTTGACCAAAAAAAGAGGCCCACATCAGTATTTTGTGTTTTTGGTTCAGTCATGGGCCTATTGTCCTATATGCCAGTCTGAGCCTGATGGGGGGTAGGATATCAATTGACTGACAAATGGAAATAGATAATGTGGTTGTGGGAGAGTGAATGTGGCTGTGGTAGTGGTAATGCATGTGTAGTCATTGCTGAAGGACCAGACAGAGTGCTGATCAGAAAACAGACTGTGAGGAATTCGACCATCCGGATGGTGGGCGTGCGCTCACCTGGGCTTTCTTGAAATGTTTTATTAAATCGACCAACCTTAGGAAAATGTGTGGGGATAATCCACACACATTTTCCTATGCTCACACCATGACAAACACATAGACCCTTGTACTCTTGGTGGACACAGTCTACAGCACAGTCCGCCCTGTCATATTTAGTTGCAATGTGACAGCCAGAAGTACATCATGTCATCTTTCTCTATGAAGGGGGAGGACCAAGCTTCCCCCTGCCATGGCCAGCCTAATTAACTAACAAAGGCTCCATGAATCTGCCTTGTTCTTTTGTTAGGCCCTACAGCTGGTGGCAGTGGGTAACATACTGATAGAGGGTACTTCAAACAGGCCCACATGGGGCCTGTCTGCAGAGGTTAAGAAAGGTGACAGGAAACCCAACAACCTTTCATATGTAACTGTGTGAACCTGAAGCCACCTCCCGCCCTCAGTATCAAGAACAGTGAGCCTTCATGTGTGGGACTGCTGTTTACAGTAAGCCACCAAGCTAGCGGGACCCTATTCATAAGGTAGGAGAATTTGGTTTGCAGGAGACATCGAGTCTGGTCTTGCTGCAGTTTCAAGGAAGACCTGCCTCTATAACAGGAACCACATAGAGAGGACCATTAACTAGAGAGACTCTTTGATCATCAACAGACCAGAAGATGGGTGGGACTTAGTGTCACAAGGGAGTATGGCCAGAGTTTTCTGTTGAGAGAAGGTTCCCGCCATTTTAGTTCTGGGGCACACCTTTTTCCTGTTTTCACCCCTTTACCTTTCCTGTTGGAAAGCACTCTAGTTATGACCTCACATATCCAGGAGATTGCTGATAGGGACCCCCAGTATTGGTTCATTAAGGTAGGCCTAGCCTACACCAATCACTGTGGCCCACTTGGCTTTAAAGGCAGGCTGGAGCCCCTCTTTAAGCATATCATCTGAAGACTTCACAAGAAGTAAGAAAGAAGAACTCAACCTTGGACCCTGGCTGAAGGTCCAGTCTGCCTTATATCTTCCACCAGTGAAGCAAGTCCAGGATATCCAAAGAGGAAAGCAAGATCCCTCCCCTAAACATCTCCCAGGGAACAGAGAGTGAAAAGAGCTCAGAGGACCCTCCAGCTGCTCCAGAACCAGTACCCAGCCAGCAGTGTGCCCTGATAGGTTCTGCAGCAGGCTTCTTGGATAGGGAGAGTCAGGAGGTCTCTGAACCTACAACCAAGAACAAGGCAGCTGCCTGCAACACAATCCACAGCTGTGGACCATCCACCTTAAAGGATGACACAAGCCCATTGAAGAAGCTGGGATAAGTGCCTTAATGAGCATCTACCAACATCCACCTTAAAGGTCATTTCTGAGCCAGTAGAGTTCCTTCATCTGCAACTGAAAGCAACGCTGACCGTTGTCAAGCCGCCATCAATTAAAGAGACCCAAAACATCTCTACCAATGCTTCAGAACTGCCGATCAGCACTGAGACAGCGATTCCTGACCCTGAGCAGCTGTGTAGGCCAGCCTGCAGCCGTTCATCCAGCGTCACTCGCTGAACAGTCTTGCCGCCTGATACCCACAGCTGAATCCTGTCTTGAACTCTGTCACAGAAGCTTGCAAAGTGCCATGAAGCCAACTTGACCCTATCATGCCCCAAGAACACCTACAGTACCAGGTATATTGTGGTTCTGTCTTCTGGTTCCAAGAAGGCCCCTAGAGACATTTTAAGGCCCATTGCTGCCTTTGTGCTGAAGCTAAGTAACCTAAACTGTTGAGATTATTAACCAGGGGTGTTGCCAGGTCTGGAAAAGATCAGGGGCTAAGCTAATGTCGAGACTGACGGGACTCGGGGCTAGTTAGCATTTTGGTTGTAGCACCTGAGCTTCTATCCGGGGCTACAACCAAAAGACCCGGGGCTATAGCCCCCTCAGCCCCCCCCCTAGCAACGCCTCTGTTATTAACCATACCGACTTCCTTCCCGTCAGTATCCAGGGTGCATCCCTTTTATTTATTTGAAGCTGTCTGTCCTCTGCATTCCTTTACAGGGTGGGTTGTATTTCGTAGTGTTGCTAGAACTGTCTGTTGTGATATAAATAAAGTAGACATTTTTGATAAAGTCTTGACTGGACGGTCCCTTTTATCATTGGGTAATAATTGTATTTTTGCTGTGTTGCAACCAATCAACGATCCTGAACCTTTGGAGATAAGCCTGCCGTTCCGTCCACGTTAGCAAAATTGGACAAGGAGGTTTATAATTTGCTTGTTATTTCCATCTGTTTCAATCCCTTCTGGTGTACTAGAGATGCGGGGCTGATTGATGGCTTAGAAACCGATATTCACCCCTGGAGCAGTGGATTCCCTGGAAGTTGATTTGTCGCACAGACAGAAAATCTTGTTCACAAAGTGGAGCATTTTCAGAGAAGGCCGATTGTAGCACATTGTTGAGTGGTTCTAAGGATAGTTTGTGCAGGATTGTGTGGGTTCATTCACCAGACACTTCATAAAACATTCACCATTTCTCATGGAGGATGACCGGGAAATTGCAAAACCGGCTGACGGAAGAGACATCACCAAGAGATGGCGGTGCCAGTTTATATTGCCTGGGGGTATATTTCATTTGTCAAACAAAACGAGCTCCTGCGTTGTAATTCTGGGACTGCCAAACAGTAGCAGAATGCGTGAAGGGTATAGGCCGAGAGAGACAAAGAGGGTAACTAGAGAGGGGACTGCCCGACAGTGAGTGCAAAATGCTCTCCTGATGCGAGTGCGTCTTTGTATTGGAGTGGTCAGGCTCTGAACCATTCCACTGCCTCCCAGGGGTCAGATTCCCGTATTAACTCGAGCAGCACATAGGTTTCAATCTAAAGGAAGCCCTTGAGATGCAGTGCCCGGAATGGGACCTATAGTGGTCCCATACGTTTCCTAGCGTGTCCGTGCTCTTTCCGGCCCTGCTTGTTAGACACTTTACTATATATTGCACTCTAGGTGGTCGCCAGGGACACCACAACCTTATGCCATGACAGGTTGTCGTATATAGCCCATGCAACATGCAGGGCAGTTGTGGAAACCTGGTGCTTAAAACACCAATGACACATTTAAGTTATGCAATGCACGTTTGGCAATTTCCAATTATGCATTTAACATATACACTCTATTTACACATTTCACAGGCATGTGCGATAGTTGTGATGTTCAGACTAACATATATGTGCTGTCAACGTATATATGTCAACCTTCAGCCTCACGCTGCTGCAAATGCAGCACCGGGCGTAAGGGGCGGTCTCTACTGCTGGCGATCGTGCACCCATCTGTACTCTCGGCAAAAATGGGGCACCCTTTTTTTTATTTTGTCACTTTTGCACTCCATCAAAATAGTTGTTGAATGAAACAGTGACACGTTGAACGGGAGTGGCGCGTTCCCAATTTTCAGGGCCACGTGACAACGCCCACAAGATCTGGGCCTCAGAAAGGATGACCTAGTAAAGGCCGGTGCCACTAGGTGTGCATTTATTTTAAACAGTGCAGATGGTTCTCAAAGCTCTTGGAATGCCAGAGGAAGACAGTTCCATAGATCAGCTCCCAGCACAGAGACGGTCCGGCTGTCTGGATCCTATCCAGCTATTGAACATTCCAAGAGGGCCCCTGATAGGAAGCTTCTGACGGACAGCAGTTTCAAATGCAACTGCCAGGAAGAGGAGGGCGGGGGGTGGTCGGCGAAATAAACTTCTATACCAATGTATACAGCGCTGCACACAGTGCACTGCACTTTGAAAAGTATTGAGGCCGCCATTATAGTTATATGAGGGTGATAGGACAATATTTGTACGCAGTGCACATGTTTGGAATGGCCTTACTGGACACTCTGTTCTAATTTAATGAGACAGACCCCTGCACTCCACTTCCAATTTCTTCCGGGGGAAAGTGGGGATGCGGGAAGCCCCCTGCATGCGCTGTAGCGACTTCACCCTGGAAGCTGTGCTTGCCGCAGTGTTGTACCAGTGGAATCTTCCTTCAACGCAGTAACTTCACCCTTTCTCTTACTAGGCTCGGATTGGCCTACAGGGCAATGAGGCAATGCCTGAACCAAAAATGCAAAATTCTAGTGTGGGCCACTTTTGTGGCGCATGTGGGCCAGTTTGATAAGTTACTTCACCATGCTGTTAGAAGTTTTGACCAGTGTTACTGAATATTCTTCAGAAATGCACAATTTGCATCACATTTGATCAAAAACCTCCCCCTTGGGTACTACTGAAACAGTCTTTCACAAAAGCAACGAATTGTCATTTGCAACTGTGTGGCACTTTTTCATTGGGGCCGGAGACAATGTTATGTCCCAGTGCGACCCTGGCTCTTACTGAACTGACAACATGGCCACCAATGATGGTCTATGAGAGCGTAAAAGAAACAAACTGGTGACGAAAGATCCATGGACACAAGTGGAAAGACTGCTCGGTTGCTAGGGGCCCACGGCTGACATGTTTGTGTAACTTGTAACCGTTTTAATCTTAGTGTGGCCTTCACCTTTTCATTCCTAAGCATTTGACACACTTGCATACCTCTCAATTCTTGGGCGGTTTGGCGCGTGTCACGTGCCATGGAATCGCGCCGCTCACCCGCCAAGCCGCTTAACTGTCCACTCAGTTTAATGGGCCCTCACCCCCTGAAAACAAAATCAGCAGATTTCACCCGCAGAGGGGACACAAAATGTTGAGAGGTACGCAGATGTCTACTGATTTTCTTATAAGTATCTTATCAGAATCTCATAAGAGTTTACATAAATCCTACTTGAAGCCTATAAGATTTTATAAGAATTACATAAGTATTTGGGTGTCACATAAATTCCTATAAAGTTCTTATTATTGTTCTACAAAACCATGAGTTTCTCACAAGCTCTTATAAGCTACTTACAATAATAGTCTTATAAGGCATTTTTGGATGGGATATAGCAATCCACAATTTGAAGCACACACTTTTGGGGGTCTAGATTCTCTAACTGAGCCGGCAAGCATCAGTACATAGCCTTCAAACTAAAGTTATTGTAAGAACATCAATGAAGCCCAGCTACACCACCCACGTCGAATGATTGTGCACTACATAGAAATAAAACGATGAGCGATAAGCTAGCCCTCCATGACGGGGTGGACAAATCCAACACAAAATATAGTATTGCAGACCATACTTGCAAACTCAGGAAAAATGCTCTTACAAAGCAGCGCAATTGTCTCAATGCTGCAAGAGCTTGCCTCACCTGGCGCGCGTCGTCGGCACGCGCCCCGGCAGTAAACGCCACCACACCCCAGCATTACCTCACTCCCCCCGCACCCGAAACAAGTCCAAACGGATCACCAAAAATTCCATTTTTAAGATCTCTGCAAACAGTCGCTTCAAACAACGCCTTTGTGATGTTGCCGAAATGGGCGGGAGATCTAGCCCTTGTGGTTTTCTCCTCACCTCCTTCTCTTTAAAAAAAAAAATGGGGAGTGTTTTTGTTTTGAAAGGTAGCCTGGGGGCCTGAAGTCCTCCCTAAGTGCTCAGCGCGTGGAGCTCCTTTGTCTTGGCACGACAGCTGCCTTCAGTAGCCTCGGGGCCTACATTTCTGTGTGGAAAACCGGCTCGGCTGGTTTTTCTGGGCGCCTGAGCGCGTGTTTCGTTCTTAATCTGAGCTCCTCTAGGGCCTTTCATCTCCTCCTTTCAAGCCAGAGCTTGTCACCCTCGCCCATTTGTAAAGGGAGAGGACCCGGGGAAGCAGCTGCTCGGAGGGAGGGGGCCGGGTCCTGGTGGGCACCTGGATTCCAGTCGAGATTAAAAGGGATTGTTCTGAGACTCGCAGGGAGCTGGGAGATATCGGTTGCTGTGGGACTAGGGCCTGTTCATGCAGGTTATGGGCCCACTTTCTGGAAGTCTGCTGTATATTGTGGCGACCGCCCACCTGTGTACCCCAATGCATGTAAAACGTCATAACATTTTTTGAAAAACTATAAATGGTTCTTACAATGTGCTATTGCTTCCAAAATGAATCAATTCTGAGAAGCACACGTGATAAACTGTCCTATATGCCTACATATACAGCAGTATTTCAGGACCAGAATACCTTACGAAAATGGCCACCCACTATGCTCACGGTCCTTACTTAAGATGGATCACGTGCAAGTCGAACTGTCTGGATTAAATTCACCTCCATGAAGCGTGGGGGTGGCAGGATGCAAGAAGGGTGGTATATTCAAAGATCTGGGCCCTCCTCTCTGGAATGATCTGAACCCATATTTGAGATCACCCACTTCCTTCAGGAGAGCCCATAAATTCAAAGAAGTTTTAGGAAATTGCCCACCAGGACCCCCCCATGCTTTCCTACCACAAAGGGAACAGCCCCTGCATGCAAGCGGAAACCATGCAATCCGCATGAACGATAACCAGGTGGGGATGTAATTAGTTTCAACTTTGCGGTTACCCCTTCCTCAAGTTTACATGCTCAGCGTGGCAGCAAGGCGGCATGCTTCTGCAATATAAAACTATTATCAAAATAAATACATTTAAATTCAAGCGCTAAACTAATGCTTGCACCATTGTGTCCTACAAGTGTTCTTGTGGCGGTGCCATTTCTGCACGTTTGCCCTCTTTGTGTCCATCCTGTCTACAAAAAGCATACGCATGCGTCTTAATACCTGACTTCTCCCCGCATGCATCTTAATACCTGACTTCTCCCCGCATGCATCTTAATACCTGACTCCTCCCCGCATGCATCTTAATACCTGACTTCTCCCCGCATGCATCTTAATACCTGACTTCTCCCCGCATGCATCTTAATACCTGACTTCTCCCCGCATGCATCTTAATACCTGACTTCTCCCCGTGTGGGAAAGAGCGTAGAATAAATGAATGTCAAGATCTCAGGGTTGTTGTGGTCCTCATCTCTTACCGCTGCCATCACGTGGGACTGATTAAGGAATCATCCAGTATCGTCACGTCTACCTGGCTGGAGCAGGAAGGGTCTCAGATTTAGGAAGCAGAGGGGAAAGCTGAAAAGAAAGTGGTGTTCACAGAGCTAAATAGGGGGCGAGGGCCCAGTTCTTCAAGGGAGGCCTTATATAGTATTTCCATGTGATCAGTCAAGGAAAATCTACTTGGCGTACATCAATAAAGATGATAAAACTAATACGCTTTTATATAGTCCTTCCTACCACATTCTTCACACATGTCAAATTGTAAAAGGTCAAATATTTTCGATCAAGTAGACCTAAAGCGTTCTGAAAGAGTTTCTAGGCATGAGTGCTTAAGGGCAGTTTTGTTTCCCGTAGGCCAGATGTAGAAGCGACTCCAAAGTTTGCATCCAAAGGGGAATTCACATTCTCAGCGATCCAGGTTTGGGACTGTCTGACTAGGTTGAAATCGATGCTTCGACCCTCTCTGGTATTTCCTGTACTTACATTTTAAATCGCGGACATAGTCAGATACTGTGTGTTGCAAACGTTCTTTATTTGCCTGCATAATGAACACCATTACATTGCTTTTCAGTTTTATAACATCAAGGGCCCGATTTATGGAAAGATGCGCATTGACCTTGCACAGCCTGCGCACCTGACCGACTGTGCGCGTCCTTTCATGCATAAGAAAAACTGCGCGCTCCACGTATTTACAGAATTTCCCACGCAAAACAACCCTATGGGCAAGGAGCGCGCAGAATGTCCAGGACACACCCCAATGCCTAGCAATTCCAGCCGCGCATACAAACCGATGTGCATTCCTCGACCACGAAGCGACGCACCCTGGAAGAACAGCATGCAAACCCCCACAGCCAAGACAGCACCCCGGCCACACTGCATAGGGTCCTTCGTAACTATTCCCAGCACCCCCACATCAGGCGTACCATGTATCGTAAAAGTTTTAATTTCCCTGAAATATGCGTCCAAACCCCTGCACCCTGCTACACTGCTTACGCGCACCCCTAAGTTCAATTGGAACCCCAACTGCGTGCAGGCACCTCTAAATCCAACATGCAATCTTACCTGTGCGTTGGGGTGTATGTACGCCTGCCTTCGGGTGGCGGTTGGATCGGGAGCTTTACATGGTCATTTCCCCAGAATGAGGTTGCATGGTCAGATCCATAAATACGATTTGTTCTGCGCAGTTGTGGCCGTGCAATCTCCCCATGGCAGGTCGTCCCTCAGTACGCCCGCATTTTCCCTCGTTCTTCCTCATTCTGCATGTTCTGGCCCCTCTTTTGGACTCTGCATAGGCCCAACACACACTTTGTGAGGAGTCTCGCGCAAGGCGCTCGACTGCCCGGAGAGGAATGCCAGACCTGCGCGAAGTCCATGCAAGTCCTGGAAAAGTCGAGCACAGTCGATTCGACAAACTGGGTTTTGCACCCTGAATGGTACGCAGAGCCACTATTCAGCGTGCAAATAATTCCATGAATGAGGCCCCAAGTCTCAACGATATCTGCAGTATTTTTTTGAGATCAGACAGTTCCATTGTCCAGCGGTATGAAAATGAGAAAACAAAATTATCTCTCATATGGCCGTGCCTATGACTTTGCTTTTCAAAAGCCTCCTGCTATCAGGCGATTAAAATATGCTTTCGCAAATCTACTCACAGTTAATTTTCTAAACGGTACCCCAGCCACTCCTCCTCACCCCGTCAGCCCCATTTGTCGGCAGCCGTTTCCCTGCTCATTTTTTGTTGCATTTTAAAAGGATTAGAGAGTAGAGAAAAGAGGAGTTTAGTGTACGGCCAATGGGAGGTGAAAGAAGGAAGTATTGGATGCTTGCCCCCATAAAAATGCAGCAAAAAATGCTGGGAAATGTCTGATGTGTGAAAATGTCATAGATCCGTCTGAACAGCATTGATCATTCAGGCTGTCTCTCGTGGCCCCCTCCTCCCAGTCTTGTTAGTCTTTGTGCATGTTTCAGTGTACTGCAGTTCTTTATTACACATTCAAATCCCCTTGTAGTGTTTGCCTGCTATTTCCGTTTTGCTGTCATCGAGCTGGTTGAAAGACTGCTGGTAAAGGATGCCACTGCATGTAGTTCAATGTGTTTCCGGATTTCTGTCTATACGTCTAAACTCGCATGGTTCCATCCTGACCACAAAACCTGAAAGAATTCTGTTTGTAAGTGAACATATTTTAATTGGTATCCAGTGATTTCAGCGCTGGGAAAAAACATTGTTGGGGAAACGATATTTTTTAAGCCACTGTCCAACACTTTCCCCACATATTGTAGGACTGGAGTTTGTTTATGTAATTGCACGAGTCCTAAAATATGTAGGGGATGGTGTTCAGTGGCTGGAAACAAATATCGTTTACCCAAAGATGTTTGTTTTCAGCGATTAAATCACATCCAACCTTTTAATCTTAAACAGCGTGTCCACTCTGCCATTTCTTTCATCCCCCATGCTGACCGAGATTTGACATACCAAATCCAATGCGTTTCACGTTGTTTTAACTATTTCTTTAGCTTCATCCCCACATTTTCCATCTCGTGGCTATTTTTCTATGCACTGCAATTTCATTGTGCCACAGTGTGTTGAGTTGCGTGAAAGTGGTGCACCACTGACAATTTTAATGTGTTGTTCCTGATGTCTGATTTGTGGTCAATGTTCTTTCTCGAAATGTTCTGTTGTGTTATATTTACACCACTCTGAACCTGCAGAGTCCCCCCCCCCACACCTGTGAAAACAAGGAAATAATATGAGGCAGGGTAACCAAAAAGGAAACACACCAAACACAGGTTACAAAGGAACATACAAAGTACTTTATTTTATACTGAATCCAGTTACAAAAGAACAGAACAAAATTCAGATAGCTATCGACCCTCAGTACAACACAGCGAACTCCGGCGTGGTTCGGTGTGCTCAGTGAGTGCAAATATTCATTGAACCAGTCAGGCTTTTATACATTTCTCCAGCCTGTTGTCCAGCCTTTCTTCAGGTTAACCATTCCATAAATAAGTTACTGCTCTAGGGTCCCTTGCCAGGTCAAATCTAGTTCATCTTAGGTTTATACATTAACAAGAAGAAATGGTAATAATGTATGCTCTAGGCCTAACATTACAATGCAGGACTTAATTTATACAATATAGTTAAGCAGGTGTTCTTATTCAATTATAGATCAGTTTCCGTGATACAGGTAATCCATTGCACACAGGTCAGCAGAAGGACAAGGTCTCAGCTCATGACCCTAACAAGTGGCCTGCAGGCAAGTTATACATTAGCTGTACAGAGGTCATGACAATCGAGTTCTGTTCTGAATAACATAGGCTACCATTTTAGCTCACATGGTGACTTTATAGAGCAAGAAAACCTAAAATGGCGGCTTGACCCAAAATGACAGTTTACGTGGTTTCTAAGGTCAGGACCTTGCAATGCAAGTTTATTCACATGTAGTTTATAAGCAGCTTGTTAGCAGCTTGGCGTAGGCCAATATACATATATTCATAGCAATAGGAGGCACGATATAATTTCTAGTTCGACAAACCCTCCTTTTGGCCTATGCCAAGTGCTAAACTACTTCTGATCTCCCTGCAAATAACTCCATGTGTCATCGTCCATACCTGAATAGCTGTCAGAAATATCTATCACCATTAGATCTTTTACTAAGATCTCTTTCAGTACATACTCCTTAGAGGTTTTATCCGGGCATACACTTTATGTCCTATTGTACCTATCGCCTGAGCACAACATCCCCCTAGCATTGAACATATACTTGGTAGACATTGGATACAACAACAAAGAAATAGCAGAATTCCCAAAATAATCAGCAAGACTGAAAGCACTTTCCAACCCCAAGATCGCAAGAAGTCCCAGAACCAAGCGCTAAGATCCCAATTTCCCTCGGGCACATGCACTTCTGAACTAAGAATGTGCAGATTCTGTATTGCCTTCAAAATAGTTGGGGAGGAATCTGGTACGAAAACTCAGCAAGCGGACCCCACTAGTTTACATACTCCACCTCGTTCAGCCAGAATGACATCTAATGCCATCCGGTTCTGAAGCGCTACCAATCTGATCGCTTTCTGCTCTAAAGTCATATTATAGAGTATATCTGTGGTCCGGTTGATGGTTCTCTCCAGTACTCTCGCTAGTTTCCTGATAACCTCGGGAATTCGCTATCTGCCCAAAGAATGGAAGGAATGATTTTGCTACATCTCCTAAAACCTGTGCTGGAGTGTCGACATTCTCGTCCCGCCGTGGACGAGCCTTCGAAACTTCTACAGTACTTGCTATAAACACCCCAGTTAACAGGATTCCTAGCTAACAAGTTCCCTGCCAATCCCTGGGCAACCATGGAAATGCTACATTAGCGCAAACAAAATAGATAGGTTCGCCTACATACAAAGGTCTGTCTTCCCCAGTCAAATTTGCAACGTTGGCACAACCTTTAAAATCTCCCATTGACCGGGTGCCATTCCTCTGTATGCAGAAAGAAACTGAATCGGGGCTATGGTTAACAGTATAAGAAGGAGGCACAGCATCCTTATTGCCTATCGGAGCCATTTTAAAGGAAATCAAAGATTGGAAAGGACGAGGCAGTCTATCAGAAGGCCTAATAGAAGCAATGTTGAGCTTACTCCTATTTGCGAAAAGCGAGCATCCCAGGGGAGTCAGAACACGTTTCTCAAAACTATTCAAATTAGTGCCATCAAAGTTCCCCGAGATGCTATCGTTCCATCGGCCAAAGAACAGTGCTCTAAGTGAAGCATAACAAGCAGTTGTCAAAGGTAAAGGGTGAATATACCAACCTAGCCCCTTATCCCCATGTTGCGGTAAATGTGAGCAGACCCAAAAATTAGTCTTATTAAAAATGGCATGTGTTGCATTCATTATAAGCAACAAGGTATTATTGTGATACTTCTGTCTATGCTGTGAGTCCCTAGGTGACAGAGTATGCAAATGTACAAAAACTGTAGGAACAGTGGATATAATTTCAGTCGGCAGCAAAGACTCTAAAGGATGAGTTTCTTCGAAATACCAAAGGCCTAAGACAGTGACTATTATAAAACCAAATATTATCATAAAAACACAGCAATACATTTTCGGGGCCCAGGCACATTGTTCATTGTCCGAGTTGATCACCCCCTTATTTATAAGTCCAATACGAGCAGCAGCGGTGGCGGTAGCAGGCATTGTAGATTTTCAATCGAAGACTCCAATGTTCGTTGCTGGCGACACTACGGTCGCGCGGCTTCTTAGTCCTTCCACAACCCCTAGCCAACAGAATCCCCTTCCTCAACTTTTTGGGCAAAAGCAAGCCCTTGATGATCCTTTCCTTCCTTGAATGCACAGCTGAACCATGCCGTATGTCTATCAGATGCACAGCAAAACCGTGCCGTATGTCTATCTTCGTGGCCGGAAGTTGTATGTTGCTGTGCCTGGTATTGTTTGATCCGAGAACAAGATGTCGTCACTTCCCGTTGGAAGCAACGTATCAGAGGCAAGTGAAGTTGGAACAGCAATTTCCGGGAGCGAAATTTTCAGAGAGTGCGGAGACAAAATCGCAGCTTCCCCAAGCCTCACGGGTTCAGAAAGATTCTCTGACGCACTCTCAGTGCTACTCACTGCTTTGGGATCATTGGTTGCAGCGTTAACGAGGGGTTCTGTTTCTTCTGTAACGTGTGGCACTGGGTGAGGAAGTTTCTTGACATGCGTCGCGTGGATCCAATGCCTCCGGCATGCGACACGCACTGCTGTTTGGGTGACCAGCAGGACCTGGAACGGGCCCCGCCACCGAGGTGCAAAGCAGGAAGATCGGTCAAAGGATTTGACCAAAACCCAACTTCCAGGTTGTATACTGTGGCCTGGGCCCTCGTATCGCGCGGGTAAAGCGTTTCGTACCTGGTGATAAATGAAATACAGGTTTTTAGTCAACTGGCTACAATAGTCTGAAAGCAATACATTTTCTACATTCCTCAATGCCCTAGGCTTCGGAAGACCCCAGATATTGGCAGGTCTCCCCATTACCACCTCAAATGGAGAGAGCCCAGTCTTAGTTTGAGGGGTTGTACGCATTGAAAGTAGCACGATCGGTAAGGCGTCCGGCCATTTTAGTTTTGTGCCGGCACACGTCTTAGCGAGCTTGTTTTTTATGATACCATTGTGTCTTTCCACTAATCCGGCGCTCTGAGCATGTCTGGCCGAATGGAATCGTTTGTCAATTTGCAATGCCGTACATATCTGTAGAATTACAGCAGCGATAAAATACGGATCATTATCCGACCAGATAACTCTCGGCAAACCGAACTGTGGGAAGAATTCCTTTAACATGGTCTTTGCAGTGGTCATGGCTGTAGCGTCTTTAACAGGGAAAGCCTCGACCCACTTACTAAAGGCGCAAATGACCACAAGGACATATTTTAGATTGTTACATCGCTCCATTTCAATAAAGTCAAAGTGAATCACTTCAAACGGGACAGAAGGAGGCCCAAAGCTACCTCTTGGAGTTGCTGTCCCCTTTCCCACATTGTGTTGTAGGCAAATTATGCAATTTTGGACATAATGCTGGGCAATTTTTGAAATCTTATCATTTACCCAGACTTTCTCTAACATTCTCGTGATCTGTTGAGCGCACACATGTGTGGGACCGTGTGCCATGGTAACCATCATTACTATATAGGCATTAGGAAGCAACCATTTCCCTTCAACCATGTCCACCCAACACCCATCATCATCGAGTTTCCCCAAGCCCTCAGCCCACCTCTTGGATTCTTCTAATGTGGCATCGGCTTGGATATCCCGTACAGACCCAACCCCCTCATCCATTGCATAGGCATCTACAGTCTCCCTTGAAACATACATCTCTGTGTAGAGATCAGAAGCAGTTTGTCTAGCTATTTGATCAGCGAAAGCATTCCCTTTCCCTACATCATCTATAATCTTGCGATGTGCTGCGCACTTAATGATTGCTAACTGACTAGGGAGCGCAAGTGCTGAAAGCAATTGTACTATCAGGGAGCCATGTTGGATCTTGGTGCCATGCGAAGTTAAAAACCCTCTCTCTGACCAAAGTCTCCCAAGGTTGTGAGCCACCCCAAAGCCATACTGGCTATCAATATATATATGTTTACTGTTAGCCCTTCGGAAAGCTCACAAGCTCGAGTCAATGCTATAATCTCTGCGGCCTGCGCAGAGTTGTGCGTAATTCTCTTGGTCTCCACAACCGTACTCAATGTAGTGACTGCATAAGCAGCTGTGGATGTACCATCCAGTAGTTTGAAGCAGGAGCCATCACAAAACAGCTCCCCTTGTAGGTTATCCAAAGGAGTGTCCCTCAAATCAACTCTGCCTTTTGTATCTTGTTCAGTAGTATACAGGCAGTCATGTGACTCTTCGTCACCGCAAACAGTATTTTGCGGGAAAGGTAGGTGTTCAGCCGGATTAAGAACGCAGCACCTCCTAATTTGAATGTGGGGAGCAAACAAGATTAATTCATATCTTGTCAGTCGTGCGGAAGTGAGGTGTTGCGTTTGGGTTTTGTTCAATAGAATATCTACAGAGTGAGGTACCATCAGGGTTAAATCATGGCCTAGGACCATTCCCTCACTCTGTTTTACAGATGCAGCAGCAGCAGCGACAGCGCGCAAACATCTTGGCAAAGCGCATGCAACAGGATCAAGGGCGGAAGAGTAGTAACCGCATGGCCTATTCTTCCCTCCATGTTCCTGCGTTAATACAGCCAAAGCACATCCATCACATTCATGCACAAACAACACAAAGGCCTTCTCATAGTTCGGTGTGCCCAAAACTGGTGCCGAACATAATGCAGTCTTGAGCAACTCGAATGAATGTTGATGCTCCGTATTCCATGGCAATGGTGAAGAAATACCCTTCTTCGTCAAGGCAAACATCGGTTTTATCACTAGTGAGAGGTTTGGGATCCATAACCTACAGTAAGAAGCCATACCTATCAAGGCTCTAACTTCCTTTTGTGTATTTGGGACAGACATGTCAGAAATGTGTTTTATTCTTTCAGGTGTCAATCTTCTTCCCTCCTTTGACAGGAGATAGCCTTAATAGGCGACCTCCTGGCAACAATATTGAAACTTTTTGAGCGAAGCTTTGTGACCATGCTTAGCTAGATGGATGAGCAACAACACAGCGCCCTCTTTACAAGAGCTCTCAGAGCCAGCGGCTAAAAGCAAATCATCAACATATTGAAGCAACGTACAAGTAGCGGGCAATTCAAGGGTATCAAGCTGCTCTTTCAAAGCCCTACTATAAATACTAGGACTCTCAGTATAACCTTGAGGTGCGCGAGTAAATGTGAATGAGCGTCCCCCTAAGGTGAACGCGAACAAGTATCTACTATCCTCATGTATGGGAATACTGAAGAAAGCATTCTTTAGGTCCACAACACTGAAGTGAGTAGCCGTAGCTGGAATCATGGTTAATATTGTCGTCACATCAGGCACAAATGGAAATTGCGGAGCGACGACTTTATTAATGGCACGTAAATCAATTATACAGACCACCCAGCTTATGGCGATTTGCAAAAAAACCGCAAAATTTGCCTTTTCCAGCTATGGCCGCTATAAATCATTAAATGAGCGCAAAAAAGACACATTAGCTTTATGTATCTTTTTCACGCTCATTTAATGATTTATAGCATCCACAGAGGGGTTGCCAATTGCAGCAGCTCAAAGGTTAACAACTCCACTGAGCAAAAAGCAAATAAACCGAGGGACTTCAGTTCAAAGGTGTGAACCAGGGTTGACACCTTTGAATTCAAGCCCCTCCATGGAGCTGATCGAGCTGTAGCCCTCTCCCCCCTCCACACCCCAAAATGTTAGGCTGTGGTGACTCAGCCTGGCTGTCCTAAAGAGCGTGGCCAGACAGAACGGGACACAAATGACAAAGGCCTTGCAATTAATTACCATAGCAGCAGCTGGCATTTCCTATACACAGTTATGTTAAAATCAAGTCAATACTGTTGGATTTGCAAATGCTTGTTTTTAGCAGGACTTCAGTGAAGGACACTCATAGAAACTATCTTGGGGAAGGAACCCACGTTTTGTGTTTGGCAGAGGTACTGGAACTGATTAAGTGTAACAGAGTTATTCTAGGGAGGGTCTGCACTGACACCAAGCTTGCCGAGACCAAGCTTCGGCAACAGCAGTATCCCATATCCTCTTCACATGGCAGCAAGCTCCTGTAAAGCGCATTGCTGCCACAGCTGTGCTGTGACCCTCACCAGTGATGTGGCCTGTCCACCGCACTAAATGACTTAACGGATTTAAGGTGCCAGGAAACCTGGCAGGATTACTGGCAAGAGCGCTTACTGGATCCCTTGAGCTTAAGAAGCATTTTAAGGGACCCCTTCCCCAAATAACACAGTGTTGCTGTGGAGGATTAAGGCTTTGGGAGCAACTCACAGAACACTAGTAGCGATGGACCGACTGTGGGAGCACCTCAGAGTGTTATGCGGTTTCGAGAGTGCTTCCAGAGGAGCAGGCAGTGAATCTGGTAGCAAGCTGGAATAGGAACTGGGAAGGAGGTGATTTTCAGACGCAGGTGACCCACAGTGAAGACTAAGAGCTAAAGGAATTACATAAATGCCCTGATTTATGCAAAACAATTCTAGCAGTGCGCAGCAACGGACTGGGAGTATAGATCTGGGGGACGAATGCTGACGAGGGAAGTGCCTTCAGCCTTGGAGGCAAGCCAGATGGCCTGCAGAGGATGCTCCTGTCCTCCGCTGAAGGGAGGATTCTCATGGCTCATTTGGATGGGAGACTGAGTCTTTTTGAGATTATCGTATCCACGTTGTCATCTTTAATTAAGATACACCTTCCATTTACTTTTATAGGGATCCCACCACCCCATGCCATCTTTGGATTTCCTCTTTCTTCACTGCACTCACCCACTATCTATACCCAACACTTCACTCCCCAGTCTTTTAAAATTTTAGATTTTGGTACTTATCTGCCAATTTAGGCTTTGAGGGTGTTTAGCTCCACTTCAATGTCATTGTTTTGAAATGTGTGGACCTAACCCCGGAGGACTGCCCGTACACATTGGGTTCACATGCCATGACTAGAGAGTGGTAGTGAAGCTGTGATGGGCTTCCAGAAATGGACCATAAGGGTTACCTTAACTAGGGACAGGTGTGCCTGGATGCACCTGTGTGAGAGGATCTCAGTAGGGGGATAGCAGAAGGGGCGCATTTTAGAATTTAGGTAGATCAGCAGAGCTGTGTGCGTGTGTGCCTGTATGTGTCTACATCCCAGTACTGAAAATGCAGGGGTTATAGCTGGGCAGCATTATGAAGGTACCAAAGGAGGAGTTGCGTAGTGTGCTGAAAGTCAGGACTGAGGTCGACTGGTAGAGCTATATTTAGGAACCCACAGAATAAAAGAGGAGCTGCAAGTCAGGACTGATGTGATTAGGGGAGATGGGATTGAAACCAAGTACTGAAACTGATGTAGCTCAGGAATGGACGGGGGTGCTCAGAAAGCTATGCAATCAGTGCCATTATAGTGCTTATAAATCAAGTGGCAGAAGGCATTAACTCAGAAGACTGCTTTGAAAAAACAATGACGGGCATTTCAGGCTCACAGTTTGATGCTATTGCTCGAAAAAGTTAGCTCAAAGGTTTGTTAAAAGTTCTCCACATCACCTCAAACATTCCTGTTTCAATGTGCAACACTCTGTACTGTTCAAGTTCTCTGTTTTTGGATAAAAAAGATGTTAAATGATGTATTTCTCGACAATAAATAATACCGCAAAAAATGCAGTTGTGTGCCGCAATTTTTTCTTTTTTGTGCCGCAAAATTTTCCATTTCATGCCGCAATATCCTGGAGGGTCTGATTATAAAACGAAATGGAATTGCATTGTCACCTTTTTTGTACACGGGTAAAATCGGACTATTGCACAAACTTCCTGCAATCTCCTCAATCACCCCACGATGCACAAATTCGGAAACAATGCTCTTCAAAGCTCGCTCGCCTTCAACTGAGATCTTATACTGTGGAATACGGGGCAGCTTAATTCCATGTTTCAAAACTATTTTAACAGGCTCAATCTGCAAAACACCGACATCATTGTCATCAACTGCCCACAAACACTCTGGTACATTACTGAATTCTGGCGGCAAAGGTCTAGTCAAGAATTGCGAAACAGAACATTGCTGTGGTGAAATCGTCAAACGCACTCCATCAGAAGAACAATGAATTACCGCATTTAATTCCTTCAACAGATTCAACCCCAGCAAATTCTCTCCACAATTCGAAGTCAAGAGAAATGGACAGTGGTCCGTAAAGGGACCCAAAGAAATAGGTACCGGTGAAGAAACCGGACAAACAACTGGTGTGCCAGAAAACCCTACAGAAACATTGGTTTGCCCTGACAGTGGAATGTTTGGAACCCGAGAATGATCAATGGAGCACTTCTGTGCTCCAGTGTCTATCAAAAATTGATGTTTCCTATTTCCCACTACCATTTCAACGTAGGAACCTTTCTGTTTAACGGGAATAGGTGTAGGTTCCAAACCCTGCTTCGGGCAATCCTAACGAAACAAAATATCATCAAAAGGAAGCTCTTCAGATAGATATGCAGCAGAAGGATGATCAAATATGTTTCTAGTATCCACACTCGGAGTGTGATTATCCTGTGAAAAAGGTTGTTGGGGATCCTGCGAAAACTGGCCTCTAACAGGGCCCCCTACACCCGGGCGACCTCTAGATCGTCTACCTATATTTCCAAATGTGTTATTCAACCTCTGTCGAAGGACGGGGGATTTGTGCACGCCAATGACCCTCCTGGCGACAATAGGCACACTGGTTAATATTCACAGGACCAAAGGGCACATTCCCTTGTGGAACATACTGACCTCTAATCTGTGAACTACCCCCTCTGGGGCCTCTAACAATTTGCTGTACCAATACTTTAGTCTTCAAATCACCTTTTCTCTTCTCGACTCTATCTTTTTCATTATTGACACGGTTCTCGTAGTACTGAGCCATGTGCAGTACTTCTGATTGGGATTCGCCTGCCAAGCGCTCTCAGAAGACATAATTTGTGACTGGATGTCAGGCAGCAATCCACGTACAAATTTGTCCACAAATAATCTTTTCCCAGACTCTGTGCCTAAGTCTTGTCCACTGAAATCCGAGAATACCTGTTCAAACCGATTAAAGAACTCGGTAGCACCCTCAGAATTTCCTTGGACACAGGCCGTATGCTTGTCCCAAATAATTCTCTTTTCGGGAATTATAGTTTTCAGTTTTGCAATGATTCTGTCAGGCAAAGTCAGTATCACCTGAGGTGGTCTCTCACCAGCTGGCCTTTCTCCGTCAAGCCTAACTATGTTAGCCCATGTATCCCCCAACCCTGGTACATTGTCTATAGTTCTAACTTGTTTCCACAAATCTACAGGCAGGAGTACAGGGAATAGCAAATCAATGTCACCTAGGGTAAACACTGAGGACTGCAAAACGGACTCAATCTCTTTATAGAACCCTGCGGATTTTTCCTAATGTCAGGAATAGTTTGTCTAATAGTATTCACTTCCTGTCGTGAAAACGGGACGTGAACAAACTGCGATACATAATGTGCAGGAATGTCCACAGCAGGTGTACCTGCTGCAGCATTAGCAGGAATCTCAACCTTTGGGACAAATGTCGGAGGAACCTCTCTCATAGGCAACTGAGATGTAGGCAACTCCGAACGCTTACTAAGCAACAGAGCTAAGTCGAGCGCTAAAGCAGTTGAAGAAGTGTCAAGTGAAAAAGCTCTCTTATAAATGCTCAATAACTCTGTGGGACAACTAACCTTTCTTTTTAAACATTCATCCTGCAGGTACTCTACTATTACCTGTATCACTTTCCTCTGCATTTCTAGCGTATATTGACTGTATGTGTCATATACCTCAACTGGAGTTATCGATATGTCTGAAATCCATCTAATCGCATCTTTTGTACAAATTCGCGCCTCCTCAGATGTCGATTTACGACACGGAAGAAATCGTTTCTGTACATACATACTTTCTTCTTCGTCATCCTCATTCCGTAACCTTTCCAACTCCTTTCTATACTCAAATACCCTCTCAACATGCTCATGTACCTTCTCCACAGTGTCTCTTGAAAACGCTAAAGTATTCAGGTCCCTCAACCCTTGTGGGAGGTCTGCATTATTTAATTTACCCCACATTACACATAAATGAATCCCTACACCTTCAATGAAAACATTTTTCTCAGGAAAATTATCCATATTAGAAAGTGTGGCAAGAACATTAGCTCGATCATCTCTCTCCATACAATGCTTAGCCCATGCAAACAAATCCTGTTTCTTATCTGTAGGAACAGTATTACGAGTAACAATCCTCGACCCCGCACCCTGATCAACTACAAGCGGTACAAAACTACTTGGGAGTGAGGGTGCAGGCAAATTCAATGGAGGTACTATTACTGGTGCAATGGGAAGAGTCAGAAGAGCTGGTGGAGGAACAACAACCGGAGGAATAGGAGCAACAGGTTGAGCAGGAAGAGCAGGAATAACAGCAGGAAGAGGTACAGCAGGAGGAAGAGGAACATACGGAGGTGGTGCAGAGGCACCAGGCCTTCGTTCATTTAACAATTTGTTGATAAACTCATCAGAAACATGAAGATCTTTAGAAGGATAGATTTTTTGAATACCGAGTGAGAAAGCCCTGTCCATATTCCTAACCGACTCAGACTGTTTGTCCTGATCATATAACAATGCCTTTTCAGCATTTGTTTTATGACGGCGCACATGTTTTTCCCTACTTTTAAGCTGCTGCAACTCTTCTCTTTTCCAATTTTGCAAAACATCAAATGCTGCAGGTCTGGCCTTCTTTTTTAACAAGACTGACTCTAAATATTCAATACGAGGGATCTCAAAACTACCATTGACTGGCCACTGAAGTTCGGAGGCATGTCTGGTTTGTCTGTGCCAAATTGTATTAAATACTACACTTCCAATGCCATGCTTACAGTACATAGTACATGCCGGTGACCCCTCCTGTGGTGCCGGACGGCTAAATTCCAAAGATTGTCTATCGCTGCGGAATAATGCCCTAAAGCAGCTAGACCATTTCCCAGGCATTTCTCAAATACTCGGTGTTACCTGGTCAAGAATTGTGTCTGCAGATATAATGCGCCAAATTCAAATTGTCAGGGTTGAATTAAGAGTCGGGTAACGACTCACCTGACCAAACCTAAGGAGGGCCAATCGGTTTACAAAGGACTTACCTAACTAATTTTACCTTGTGTATGGTGATTTCGGCAAATCTGCCCGCCTCACAAAATTGACCCTCGTCAAGATGCCGTCTCAGACCACACGGCTATTGTCCAGGGAACGGATAGTGCAGCGCTGTTGAGGTGTCGCGTCTCGTTCAGTGGGGCCCGTTATGTCACACCGTCGGATCCCGGTCCGATAGCGTGCGTCAACCTTCAATAATCCGGCATCAATCTTGAGGGTCCCTATTCCGGGCGCCAACTGTGAAAACAAGGAAATAATATGAGGCAGGGTAACCAAAAAGGAAACACACCAAACACAGGTTACAAAGGAACATACAAAGTACTTTATTTTATACTGAATCCAGTTACAAAAGAACAGAACAAAATTCATATAGCTATCGACCCTCAGTACAACACAGCGAACTCCGGTGTGGTTCGGTGTGCTCAGTGAGTGCAAATATTCATTGAAACAGTCAGGCTTTTATACATTTCTCCAGCCTGTTGTCCAGCCTTTCTCTTATAATTATAGATCAGTTTCGGTGATACAGGTAATCCATTGCACACAGGTCAGCAGAAGGACAAGGTCTCAGCTCATGACCCTAACAAGTGGCCTGCAGGCAAGTTATACATTAGCTGTACAGAGGTCATGACAATCGAGTTCTGTTCTGAATAACATAGGCTACCATTTTAGCTCACATGGTGACTTTATAGAGCAAGAAAACCTAAAATGGCGGCTTGACCCAAAATGACAGTTTACATGGTTTCTAAGGTCAGGACCTTGAAATGCGAGTTTATTCACATGTAGTTTATAAGCAGCTTGTTAGCAGCTTGGCGTAGGCCAATATACATATATTCATAGCAATAGGAGGCACGATATAATTTCTAGTTTGACACACCCTAATCAAGGAGCCCTGTAACGTTTTTCTAGCACTGGCCTTACTGAAGACTCATATAGAGTCACACAAATCCCCCCCCCCTCTGCCTACACATACTGAGCCAAAAACCAGACTCACGCAAGTTGTTAGGGAAAAACACAAATCACAATACTTCATAGAGATTTCACTTCAAGAAATAATCAAACTGGTCAAGAAACAAAAGCAATTCACATATATAGTGCTGTGCAATTTCGATTTTCCTGCACATTTTAAAGGCTAGCAGTTGGTTTATAGACTGGTACAAATGTATATGGCAATTATTTCACCCACACTTTTGGTTCAAAATAAACACAGGGTGATTTAGTGGTTTGTTTTCAGGACCCCCCTGACTGAAAGGTCTGTGTTGGGGGAGTTGGACAGTAAAAATGGGGATGATTTAAGAATTCTGGATTTCAGAGCCCCTCCACTTAAAGGCCTGTGTTGGGGAAGCTAGACACATAGGACTACTCAATTAAATTACAGTCTATAGTGGTGTTCTGCCAGGGGGAATTAATTAAATTAATATTTTTAGTTAAATAGGCTAAGGGTGAACACAGTTTGGCCCCCCTGACCTCTGCCGCCCACTAATAAGGGAAAGGATTTAAGTCAAGCAGATTCTCCCACCTTTGGTTTCAATTGGCTCCATTCTACTAACATTGAAAGCCTCTGTTTAAAGTTCAGGAAAGCCAGCTGTATTTCAGGACCTTCTTGGAGGACATGGCAGGGGTCTGGTCACTCCACTCTCAAGGATGGGCCCCAGCTCTTCACCATAGGACCCAGTCAGCTTTTAGGGCTTCCCAGCAATAATCCACCCCGATGCAATTTAAGCAAAATCTCCTTTTGGTGTTTCCTTGCGGCTGTCAGATGAAACATTTCAGCAGCTCTCTCCCTTCTCCCATAGTGTAGCCACTTTATAAACCAGTGATGACACCATCAAGATTTCAATTTTGGGAAGTGCCCTGCACAAATTCCTGAAACCAGGATTGGATAGTTACCTGTCTCTCTCCTCCTAAATCCAGCCTCTCTCTTAGGATTCTGGAGCAGACATATGGCAATTCCCATTTGCAATCCCCTTTTGTGCCCATGTCAACTTTTTTGGCATGAATTAGTTATGTGGCAAAACCTCAGAATTTACTAGTAACTGCCATAATATATATATTTTCCTAATCAGCTAATGGTGGGGAATTGAATAAAACAACAACTCGGTCTGCACATTTTGCACAGCCGTTTACTCCCGACATTCCTAATTTTACTCTCTGCCAGTTTGCCAACTCTCAAATTTGGAAAATGTTCAGAGCAGCCGGGAACACCTTTTAGCTGGTCATTACAATTCCCTAAGTCACAGGTGGTTGAATTTTATTTGAACATATCGCCTTGAAACCATCTAAAAAAATAAATCATACATGTATGCAATGTGATTTGAAGTTTCTGCGAAAAAGCAACAATTGTGACAGTCCATTTAAACTAAGGGGAATATTCATATGTGCAAATGTGAGCTTCCCTTCCTCCAGGCCATTTGCCACCCTTAACCAGCCTGTGACCAGGTTATTTTTATTTATTTTGTATTATCCTCTTTGTTGTTTGAAGTTGGTAGCTGTCGGTCGTAAACACCTGGGATCTTGGCAACACAGAGATCCCCCTCCCCACATTCCTTTCATACACTGGCTAGAACATTTGGCCTGCTGAGCACTGGCTTCATAAACAGCAAGTCTGGGGAAACTTGGTTTTCAACACCCTTAAAACAAGACACATTTAATTGCAGTTGTAAATAGTGGGGATGCAAGCCAGGCTTTCACTGGGGGAATACATTGTGACTTTTGCCCAGAGACCCACCATTTGTCCTTGTCTGAAAGGGACTCACATATTGCAATTTCTAATATCAGCCTTGATTCTTTGACATATGGTGTGTTTTACTGATCAGGGTTTACTTTGCTTTTGCGCTGAAAGCGCAGGGCTATTTCTTTCAGTCATTAATAAAATACACTTTTAATTATCTGCTGTTTGTTTGTCTGCTGAAAAGTGGGTCTGAATTGTCACAGTCCACCACCCTTTGATGGTTGGCAATTTCAGTGGAAATTCAGCATTTATTTGTCTGCCAGCAATGTGATGTACTCTTCCAATCAGCACTTGGATTACATTTTTGTTTTAGCTGTCTCTGGATTTCAACTACCGAAAGACACACATATAGCCTGCCTAAATAGGCCCCTTTCCAGCGTGCAGGTTTCTGAATGCTGGCAGGTCAATTCCCTAGTGGGTCCTGCAGTTCCATTGGCTTGGGGCCTTTCATTACACCCACATGCCCCCCTTGTTCTTCCATGATTCTTTTGTGAGGAAGAGCAGGGCAGAGTGGGGTTTTCATTCAACCCTTTTCTTTTTTTCATATTTGTCTGTTTGTGGGAGCTTGTCTGGCTCAATTTCCCTCATTAGGAAATGGGCACTACGGCTTTTACTTCCATCTTTGATTTGGGGGGTATAGCACGGTACACCCTTTCCTCCTTCTTTCTGGGGTCCCTGGGGTCTTTCCTGTACTGGAAGTGAAGGAAGGTAATTATCTAGCAAATAGAAAAAAGAGGTTCAGTACTTTTTACACAACATATTTCCCCAAAAGATTTAAACAGACTTGAAAAAAACAACTGCATACAATTATAACACAAGGCATTTTCACCATGTCACAAAACCATATTTATTTATTTTCTTTCTCTTTACAATGAGCAGTAGGTAGATTACTCCCTGTATATATATCTATATCTTAGTTTCCATCCAATTTTCAATCCTTCCTTTTCATTCCTCAGATGGTGCCTCTGCTCAACTTTCATTTGGATGCTCAATTGGACATAAAGCTTGTCTGGGATGGCAGCTTTTTTAACTGATTGCTGTAGACCCATTTTTCTTCTGCCTGTTCTCCTTTTGGGCTGCAGATCTTGTAGGCAACATGTGATATTTTATCTCTAATTTCAAAGGCACCATCCCAAGATGGGAGAAACTTCCACTTCTTGGTCTGATTACTTTGAAAATTGTACAAGTAAACCTTGTCCCCTCCTTCAAACTCTTTCTTGGTGGTCTTTAGATCATAATGCGTCTTCATTCCTTCAGCAGCCTTTTCTAAATGTCGCTGAGTATAAGCAAAAGCGTGCTAGGGTGCTTCCTTAAATTGTGGGGTACATTGACCAGCCCAGCAGAACTCCCCTACCTCACCAAACTACATCTCAGCAGTCACCAGCAGAATGGTTCCGCTGACTCTGTTTAGCACTATCGCCTTGCATTAAAACTGCGCTTTGCAGTCTCCAAAATAATGGCTGTGCAGTCTTACCAGCCACACATGGGGCAAGATGAAACCCAGAACACCCCGAGAATTGCTGCCAGTATTTCTTCAATTGCACCAAAGAAAATAATTCAAAGGCAGCACTGCTAGGCTGCCAGCTCAAAACATTTTCACTGAGGAAGAAAATATGCTGCCTTTTAAAATGACTGCGCCCTGATGCTCTTTTTCATATGTTCAACAGTACACAGTTTTGATCCAGTGAGACCCAGCTTGGTGCCTCCATATTCAGGTTGTGCTCCAGCAAAAAGGGGGCATTTCTCATTGAATGACATGCTGCGTCAGGCAAGATCTGTGAAAAAACAAAGACACTTCACTTTAAGCCGTATGCAAGACACTTTCCTTTTTGCAACAAAATGACACAGATAAACCCTTCATAAGAAGCTTTCTCTCTCTTTGCTCATGTCAGTTTCATTGGACCTTTGCTTTGCACAGATTCATGTGTAGTAGAAATGTATTATGGCCATGGAAATGCTCAGAAGAAAGATACCAGGAAAATTCACATTTGAAAGTGACAGCAAAGGAAAATGAACCACATGTAAATTGGTGCTTTTACAAATAATAAAATATCTGTTTAAAAGTGAAATGTTGATTTGAGGCCTTGTCCCTGCATAGAAATGTGATGGGGGTTTGCTTTAAAACATATCTAGGATGTTTAATACCAACAGTCTTGCTTTCTGGTTCAGGAAAGAAAATAAAATAATGATAAAGTTAATGTGAAACCAGCAGGACAGGTTTTTAGGCCCTGGCATCAAATGACTGACTACAGGATCTACCTTCCCCCAAGTGTACCAGCATCTGGGGCATATGAATAGGCAAGGGTGATGCGTCTCACATCCTCATCAGACTCTGTGGCAGTGCTCCAGCCAGGTACAATGGAATTCTGGGACACATAGGTGTGACTCTGTTAGCAGGACCTCCACTTCACTCAAACTGTGGAGCTTCAAAGACAGGCACATGGCACACAGGGCTAGTGCCTTACAGTTGGCTGTGGGTCGAAAAAAAGTCCCCCTATTTAGAAGACAATGCTGCCCATTTGGGGCAAAAGACTGTTCTGAATTAATAAACATCAGGACTTGTATTTCTGCAACCGGGAAACACAGGAATGCAAAAGTTTAACAGTTTAGGTGTCATTTTTATGGCATTAAAACAAGGTATTGTGGCTTTCCCTGACATATATGGGACGCAAATGGCAGAAAAATGTAATTCATGTTAAAAGTGTACATAGGGCAACTTTAAAAATGTAATGCAAACATGCTCTGTGATAATAGATACACATATATAAAATTGTAGAATTTTAGGTGAAATATTTCCCACTGAAAAGTGGGAAAGATTATTAGGAGGGCGAAATGACAAAGTACAGACTTGGGAATCGGAATGCCATGCTCTGTATGAAATGTGTCATTTGCGTATGTGATTTTCAAAAATGCCACAACTGTAAAAATTTGCAATTTATGTCATTACTGATTTTTGGCAAAAATGACTGTGGGAGGGCATGGGCAATTTAAGCTCACGCCATTAAAACTGATGCCATGTCCTTGAAGCCCACCAGTTGATAGAAAGGTGGTAACAGTAAACCCTGACCAATCCAGTTGTTAGAGGCATGTCAAGCCAAAGACCTGCCCCCATGGTAAATCCGGTGATGTCACCCACCTTATAAAAGGGGGAGACTCAGAGAGACAAAGGACTCTCTCTTCTGAATTTTCCAGCTCCTGCGTATCCAGAGATTCCATCTTCACTCTGCAAGATTCCAGATTCCACTGCCAGGCCAGAGCATAGCTGACCCTGCCGGGAAGGACCATTGATCCAGAAAAAAACCCACTAAAAAATCCCAATAACTCAGGGAGAAAAGGGAAAGGTGGCTGAGTCCTCATTGGGATTATCCAGTGCTGCCTGCTTGCCCTGTTATCCCCTCTATCCATCTAAGGTGCCTCTGTGCCGTGACCAGACCTTTGCCTAGCTGTTTTCTTCTGGGAGAGCATGCCGCTGTGACCAGTGACCAGATATTGCCTTGCTGTCCAGAAACCCGGTGCTCTGTCCAAATACCCCATTCAAGTGCTTGTTGTGAGTATTTCCTTCCCCAACAACCACAAACTTCATCCCTTGCTCTCTACCTTGTATTCGATTCCACCCAATAGAATCCACATAACTGCCTTAGCAGAAATCCTTAAAACTGTCAGAGTTCTGTGTGCATCCTGTCCTTAATATCCAAGTGTTAGCGCCATTCTCTCAACTCATTTCTGTCTTGTGAAAGTCCTTAGTACTATTTTGATTAAATGAATTAATTCCCACATAAAGAGCCACACGGCGCGTAGGGGTTACACTTACCAAGTAACCTGTGTCGCGGGTGATGTCTCTCTTTTCTAGCCACTAAAATATAGTTTCTGTAAAACTTGCCATTTCCTTTCCAAACCGATTTTCTCTGTCAACTGTTTTTATTTTTAAAACTGAATTTCCTCTCCTGTTAAGAATCTCCTCCAGTCATTCATCTATAGTTCCCTTTTCACTTTCCTATTAGCCCTGTGATGTGTATCTGTCAATCAGCATAAAAAACACATTCTGATTCTCTCTATTTCACCTGTTCAAACCGTTTTGACATTTCAACCTGTGTAAATTAGCAAATACAATTTCTTTGCGTGTGATTTTATTGCACTGTGTTGTCACTTCCAAGTTGAATTTTGAACTATATGCCCGTTTTTGGTACCTTGCCTTGTAGTTGCTAGCTTTCTTACATCCTTGATGCTGTTATAACTCATATTTACCTCATTCATTTAACTGCACATTTAAATGAAATATTTAGTAATTCCGAGTGCTATTTTATGCAACTGTAAAGGTTTTAAAATCCGATTTTACCTCCCATTTTGTGGGGGAAGGTCAGATTTGAATTCAGTTTGCTGCCTAGTATACCTGACTAATTGATGCTCCTTTCTATCTACTCAGAATTCGATTAATAGGGGTTTGAGGGAGCATTATAGGGGGAAATCTTAACTCGGGTGCTATCTACCCGAACAGTAAAATTGCTCCCATTCATTGGTGCTTTGGATATTTTATAGTAGAAGGTCAAACTAAGTGTATTTCATCAATTTACCTTGTAATTATCATCCCATTGGTGATTGCTGCCCAATATTAAATTTGTGTGATTTTCTTTGAATTTAAAATTAATCAATATTTTATTGCCACCCACCGGCCTGGTTCATGGTCCATTGTGACCCGGAGTATTTGTTAAAGGGGGTGTGAGACAAGTTGGGTGCCAGCTCAATCTGTATTCTAGGAAATTAAGTAAAAGTGTTCTAATTGTGTGCTGCATCCTAGGCTAGTGGCAAGAGTCCTGGTCTGGTGTGTGACGCCCGATTAGAATACTTAACAACATTTTCAATGTACTCATCAGTAGTGGACTCCGAACACACAGGCAAACCCCACACACATCGACAGGAGTAGGCCCAGTGGCACTAATGTTCGGGATGCCGATCCAAGCCGAACTACCGCTACACTCAAGCTGGGTGAACCCCGAAGCAGACATACCACTCATGGAAGAGAGATGGGAAAGGCCAAATGAGAAGGAGAGTCAAGCCCGCCATGGACAACACAGAGAACTGTGGACGGGCGATACTGTACTAGTGAAAACCAGAACACCCCCGAAAAAGATGACACTGACATACGAATCGTGCCCATGGACAGTACAGTACTCCAATCACAGCATGGGGACAGCCACCCGAGGACAAGGAGTGGTGACGAGAAACATATCCCATTTCTGTAAAGTACCAGCGACACTGTGGAGAGAACAACCAAACCCCGAAATGCCAAGCGAAGATCCCCCAGTGGACCCTGATTCACAAACAAGGGCGAGCGACAACACATCCCAGCAAGCAGACACAGGGCCACCACTCGACCGAAAAGAACACCCCGCCACAAGCCTCAATGTGACAGGGCTACCAGAGAGAGCACTAGCAAGATACCGACTCCTAGAGAAACCACAACCCTCGACCCGGCTACAGAGATATGTACTACAAGGGATCTACCACCGGGGCCCCGAAGTGAATGAAGCCCAAGTGGCAGAGGAGAAGCGAAAGAGAACCAGTAAGAGACAATGGGCCTCATTATGAGTCAGGCGTTAAGGGGTTAACGGCGCCGTTTACGGCGCCGCCCCTTAACGCCTGATTACAAGGTCCCTTAGCGCCATGGTGATTTTAACGCCTGCTTTTTGCAGGCGTTAAAATCCATGGCGCTAAGGGACCATGGTGCTAATTACGCCACCGTAATTTACGGTGGCGTAATTAGTGCCTTCCCCACTCCCATTATGCCCTATGGGGCAAAGATGGGAATGGGGAAGGGTAAAATGGGAAATGGGGATTTACCGCCCCACTCACCTTGGAATGGGGCGGTAAATCCGCCATCCTCCATGGTGTAAACATCGTTTACACCATGGTGGTAAGGGTACGACCCAGGCGGTAACTTACGGCCTGGGTCGTAATGAGGCCCAATAAGAATGAAGTGTTTCAAATATTCTAAATTTGGGAGCAATGTGGTGTATTCCAGTTAGCTCCGATCACGTGAGCGTGGGGATACATGTGCCACGTGATCAGGGTGGAAATAAAGGCGGATTTGCCCGGAAGGGCGAATTCGAGCAACACAGCAAACACAGTGAGAGTTGTCTTATTAGAGCTCGTGGCAGCATGTGTGAGGGGGCGTGCTGATGCGATCCGACCTCCCAGAGCACACCGGACGTCAGATCACACAATATCACAGCCTATACCCGACATCCTCCTTCCTCAGCCCCCACAAAGCAAACCCCACAACTTGGGTCCAATCTCTCCTGTCGGCACCTCCCAAAACCTGTGCATGCCATCCTGCCTCCTCAATCCCTGCAAAACAAAACTCATACCTGGTGTCCTCTCTTCTCGCCCACCCCAACACAAAACACATCCCTGGTATCCCAATGCTGTCAGATATGACACAGAGGGATAAAATGATGTGCCCAGGATTACACACTTTAGTTAAAAAGTGAAACCAAGGTTGTAATTTTAAAGGGTTATTTATCGGACCCAGGGATCGAGCCTGTGTTGCTCAGCGTCGACTTGCTTACAAGGAGAGCCCATTGCCCCTGAGCTATCCTCCCGAGATGTGAACACAGACTGCATTTTCAGCACCTGACAACAAATCTTGTCAGGTCTAGAGAAAAAAGTATGAATTAATGTTAAAAACGCTAAAAGCTATACTGATTTTAAGAGTGGTGACTTGAAAAGTACACCAAACACATTATTCCCGACCTGACAAATATTTAAATACATATGGCAATCAAAAATAATATAATTATAAGTTGGTTTTCCAACATCATGAATGAAAGTCTAAGAAAGCAAAGTAATGCCAGCTTAACACAATTTGCTCTGGGAATTAGAATTGTACGTTTAAGTCTTAAAACACACAAGAAAGGGGGCGTGGCTTGGAGCCGACGCGATGTAGTCGCTCCTCTAAAGCCGCCCGTGGACGGCCCGCTGCTTCAGCTAAAATTGCATGGTTCCTGTGGCCTATACGATCCATCGACGCCAGCTATGTGGATCGGAACCGATGGGGCACTAGCGGCTGAAAGATGAAATCTGGGAGAGGGAACACTATGCCCGTGCTCGTCGCCTGAATCCCGGTCCCCCCCTCTGCGGCTCGGAGAATCCAAGATGGCGGGCGCACGTATGATGGCGGCCACAGTCAGGAGTCGGAGGCGATCCTCCCCGTAGCACTCGAACCGGAGGGGATGGACGGACATCCAGATATCCAGATAAACGGGGACTATTTTCATCGGCCGGCAAGGGCCCCCCCCCTGGAACCGGCAAGGAGCCCCGCATACATCGGCCCCGTTTTGTGCACCCTCTGCCTTTTCCTCCTGGGGCGCCCCAGCCCACGCCGCCCTACAGCTACACATCCAGCAGACGGAGATCTACGCGGCTGTGTTAGTGACCCACCTGGATGCTCGGTGGGGCCTACCTTCCGGCTCATGGACATATGTAATGGCCCTAGAGGTGATTCAATTCCTGGAGCGAAGATGGGAGACCCTCCCCCCAACGGTTGGCGGCGGGAGCCTTCAGCGGGAGCCCATTGAAAGATTTAAGGTAGGCCTAGCTCGCATGCGCTTCTCCCTGAGCTCTTCCTGGGGTGCCCCGGCTAACGGTCCTGCTCCTCTTCACCGCTACATCGCTCCCGGTGGCCATTGTCCTGCCTCTAACAACTAGCGCAATGTCCAAGCAACAAAAGACCACCGAGTCGGAAGGGGGCGCTGTTGCGCAACAAGATGGCCACCTAATTGTGGAGCTCCTCTCCGGCGTATTATCCTTCTAAAATTATATCCTGTATCTGCCTTCATCCGCGCTCCTGGGCCAGCGGATTCGACCATTGTACCTATCCTGCACCCACCAGGAGAAACAACGGAAGAAATCGGCCTTGGCGTGCCCAGATATGGCAGGCGGGGGGCCTTGTCCGCTCCTCAGTTCCGCGGTAATCTACGCGAGTGCCACGGCCCTGAGTGGAGTGTGGGCCCTGCAGTGGGCAGGTCCAACCCCACGAGTGGAACGGAATCCCAGCACCGGGACTCTCTCGTGTGCCACCCGATAGGAAGCAATGATCGCTCATCAAGGACAGTGTCCTTTCCGGTAGGAGAAGCGCCTTGAGACCTGAGCTGCGTGCGACCTGCCCCGCCTGATTCACCCACATTCTCCTACATGGCCCTGGGGGGCCCTGTTCAGGCGGAACCCCCACTGGTCTCGATCACTGCCATAAAGAAGGGTGGGATGAGGCGGTAAGCACACCAGCTACAGATTCTAATCCTGTGACCGACCGCGCAGGGCAGGTGGTACAGGCCTGCTGTGGATTGGGCAAAAGAGGGAGGCGGAGAGTGACGCTGGGAACAACCCTGCTCGGTATCTGCGTGTGGGCCCCCAAAGACAAGCTCCTGTTGAATCAAACACTGTCCGCCCCATGGCGATCGTCCCACGCACTGTGCCTTCCTCGGCCCTGTGGCCCTGTGGCCGGCAGCGGCCTAGTATCACACAGCGGCGCCTAGATTGACTACCACAGCAGGCCTCATCACAGTCCGAGGCGAGCCGCCCCCCAACGGCCACCTTTGATCCTCGCTACAACGGATATTAACATTTGGTGCACCCGTGGGATGCCTGGGAAAAATCGCACTCAAGGGCAGGAAGACCGGGCCGATGGACTCTTTCACGAACTCACAAGCAATCGTACAGGCCTCTGGCCCTTCGACAACAACTGACCTCCCTGCCATGGAAGACTCCAAGTTCGACCATCTGTTGACGACGGTTCAGAACGGATTCCTGGCGATAAATGTCAAGCTGGACGATATTGTCTCCACGATAGGATCCCTTAAAGCCAGGGTGGATAAGGAAAGTGCCAGAATCACTGATGCCGAAAACAGAATAAGTGCAAACGAAGACTCGACTCATCAAAATACTCAAGACATAGCTGGCTTGAAAAGTGAAATGAATAAGCTCTGCGATAAGTGAGATGATTTGGAGTCCAGGTCGAGGAGGAACAATATACGTATTGTCGGCTTGGCAGAATCCTTTTGCAAAGGCCCGATGGAAACCCAAATCGAAGCCCTTTTGAGGTCCCTCCTAGGTGCTGACTCCTTCTCTTCACAATTTTTGGTCGAGCAAGCACATCGCACCTGGCTCCATCGCCCAAACCGGGCCCCCCCCCGCACGATAGTTCCAAAACTTCTAAATTACAGAGACGCGGTTCTGAGGCTGGCAAGGGAAAAGGGCCCTTTGAGACACGGCAACGACAACATACACATATATCCGGACGTCTCTGCGGGAGTCCAAACCCAGCGACGTTCCTACGAATCCATCAAACGACAGCTGCGGGTGAGACAGGTTCCGTATGCGCTGTTGTTTCCAGCAAAGCTGCGGATACAACATGGCGGACGTGCGCACTTCTTTGATTCCCCGACAGCTGCGTTGGCCTATGTGGAATCTGCTATTCCTCTACCTACTGGTAGGAACGAACCTGATCAAAATCTCCTTCAACAGCCGGTATAGTAATCTACACGGTACACTGTCCGACTGCAGCCATGACCCATCCTGTATCTACAATGAATTGGATATTCTCGTTTCACCAAATACAGGCAGGATTGTTCTATGTTTTGTTCTTCTAATTATTCTTCAACCTTATAAAAGGGGGAGACTCAGAGAGACAAAGGACTCTCTCTTCTGAATTTTCCAGCTCCTGCGTATCCAGAGATTCCATCTTCACTCTGCAAGATTCCAGATTCCACTGCCAGGCCAGAGCATAGCTGACCCTGCCAGGCAGGACCATTGATCCAGAAAAAAACCCACTAAAAAATCCCAATAACTCAGGGAGAAAAGGGAAAGGTGGCTGAGTCCTCATTGGGATTATCCAGTGCTGCCTGCTTGCCCTGTTATCCGCTCTATCCAGCAAAGGCACCGCTGTGCCATGACCAGACCTTTGCCTAGCTGTTTTCTTCTGGGAGAGCATGCCGCTGTGACCAGTGACCAGATATTGCCTTGCTGTCCAGAAACCCGGTGCTCTGTCCAAATACCCCATTCAAGTGCTTGTTGTGAGTATTTCCTTCCCCAACAACCACAAACTTCATCCCTTGCTCTCTACCTTGTATTCGGTTCCACCCAATAGAAACCACATAACTGCCTTAGCAGAAATCCTTAAAACTGTCAGAGTTCTGTGTGCATCCTGTCCTTAATATCCAAGTGTTAGCGCCATTCTCTCAACTCATTTCTGTCTTGTGAAAGTCCTTAGTACTATTTTGATTAAATTAATTAATTCCCACATAAAGAGCCACACGGCGCGTAGGGGTTACACTTGCCAAGTAACCTGTGTCGCGGGTGATGTCTCTCTTTTCTAGCCACTAAAATATAGTTTCTGTAAAACTTGCCGTTTCCTTTCCAAACCGATTTTCTCTGTCAACTGTTTTTATTTTTAAAACTGAATTTCCTCTCCTGTTAAGAATCTCCTCCAGTCATTCATCTAGAGTTCCCTTTTCACTTTCCTATTAACCCTTTGATGTGTATCTGTCAATCAGCATAAAAACCACATTCTGATTCTCTCTATTTCACCTGTTCAAACCGTTTTGACATTTAAACCTGTGTAAATTAGCAAATACAATTTCTTTGCGTGTGATTTTATTGCACTGTGTTGTCACTTCCAAGTTGAATTTTGAACTGTATGCCCGTTTTTGGTACCTTGCCTTGTAGTTGCTAGCTTTCTTACATCCTTGATACTGTTATAACTCATATTTACCTCATTCATTTAACTGCACATTTAAATGAAATATTTAGTAATTCCAAGCGCTATTTTATGCAACTGTAAAGGTTTTAAAATCCGATTTTACCTCCCATTTTGTGGGGGAAGGTCAGATTTGAATTCGGTTTGCTGCCTAGTATACCGGACTCATTGATGCTCCTTTCTATCTACTCGGAATTCGATTAATAGGGGTTTGAGGGAGCATTATAGGGGGAAATCTTAACTCGGGTGCTATCTACCCGAACAGTAAAATTGCTCTCATTCATTGGTGCTTTGGATATTTTATAGTAGAAGGTCAAACTAAGTGTATTTCATCAATTTACCTTGAAATTATCATCCCATTGGTGATTGCTGCCCAATATTAAATTTGTGTGATTTTCTTTGAATTTAAAATTAATCAATATTGTATTGCCACCCACTGGCCTGGTTCATGGTCCATTGTGACCCGGAGTATTTGTTAAAGGAGGTGTGAGACAAGTTGGGTGCCAGCTCAATCTGTATTCTAGGATATTAAGTAAAAGTGTTCTAATTGTGCGCTGCATCCTAGGCTAGTGGCAAGGGTCCTGGTCTGGTGTGTGACGCCCGATTAGAATACTTAACAACATTTTCAATGTACTCATCAGTAGTGGACTCCGAACACACAGGCAAACCCCACACACATCGACAGGAGTAGGCCCAGTGGCACTAATGTTCGGGATGCCGATCCAAGCCGAAATACCGCTACACTCAAGCTGGGTGAACCCCGAAGCAGACATACCACTCATGGAAGAGAGACGGGAAAGGCGAAATGAGAAGGAGAGTCAAGCCCGCCATGGACAACACAGAGAACTGTGGACGGGCGATACTGTACTAGTGAAGACCAGAACACCCCCGAAAAAGATGACACTGACATACGAATCGTGCCCATGGACAGTAGAGTACTCCAATCACAGCATGGGGACAGCCACCCGAGGACAAGGAGTGGTAACGAGAAACATATCCCATTTCTGTAAAGTACCAGCAACACTGTGGAGAGAACAACCAAACCCCGAAATGCCAAGCGAAGATCCCCCAGTAGACCCTGATTCACAAACAAGGGCGAGCGACAACACATCCCAGCAAGCAGACACAGGGCGACCACTCGACCGAAAAGAACACCCCGCCACAAGCCTCAATGTGACAGGTCTACCGGAGAGAGCACTAGCAAGATACCGACTCCGAGAGAAACCACAACCCTCGACCCAGCTACAAGGATATGTACTACAAGGGATCTACCACCGGGGCCCCGAAGTGAAAGAAGCCCAAGTGGCAGAGGAGAAGCGAAAGAGAACCAGTAAGAGACAATGGGCCTCATTATGAGTCAGGCGTTAAGGGGTTAACGGCGCCGTAAACGGCGCCGACCCTTAACGCCTGATTACAAGGTCCCTTAGCGCCATGGTGATTTTAACGCCTGCTTTTTGCAGGCGTTAAAATCCATGGCGCTAAGGGACCATGGTGCTAATTACGCCAACGTAATTTACGGTGGCGTAATTAGCGCCTTCCCCCCTCCCATTATGCCCTATGGGGCAAAGATGGGAATGGGGAAGGGTAAAATGGGAAATGGGGATTTACCGCTCCACTCACCTTGGAATGGGGCGGTAAATCCGCCATCCACCATGGTGTAAACATAGTTTACACCATGGTGGTAAGGGTACGACCCAGGCGGTAACTTACCGCCTGGGTCGTAATGAGGCCCAATAAGAATGAAGTGTTTCAAATATTCTAAGTTTGGGAGGAATGTGGTGTATTCCAGTTAGCTCTGATCACATGAGCGTGGGGATACATGTGCCACGTGATCAGGGTGGAAGTAAAGGCGGATTTGACCCGGAAGTGCGAATTCGAGCAACACAGCAAACACAGTGAGAGTTGTCTTATTAGAGCTCGTGGCAGCATGTGTGAGGGGGCGTGCTAATGAGATCCGACCTCCCAGAGAACACCGGACGTCGGATCACACAATATCACAGCCTATACCCGACATCCTCCTTCCTCAGCCCCCACAAAGCAAAACCCACAACTTGGGTCCTATCTCTCCTGTCGGCACCTCCCAAAACCTGTGCATGCCATCCTGCCTCCTCAATCCTTGCAAAACAAAACTCATACCTGGTGTCCTCTCTTCTCGCCCACCCCAACACAAAACACATCCCTGGTATCCCAATGCTGTCAGATATGACACAGAGGGATAAAATGATGTGCCCAGGATTACACATTTTAGTTAAAAAGTGAAACCAAGGTTGTAATTTTAAAGGGTTATTTATCGGACCCAGGGATCGAACCTGTGTTGCTCAGCGTCGTCTTGCTTACAAGGAGAGCCCATTGCCCCTTAGCTATCCTCCAGAGATGTGAACACAGACTGCATTTTCAGCACCTGACAACAAATCTTGTCAGGTCTAGAGAAAAAAGTATGAATTAATGTTAAAAACGCTAAAAGCTATACTGATTTTAAGAGTGGTGACTTGAAAAGTACACCAAACACATTATTCCCAACCTGACAAATATTTAAATACATATGGCAATCAAAAATAATATAATTATAAGTTGGTTTTCCAACATCATGAATGAAAGTCTAAGAAAGCAAAGTAATGCCAGCTTAACACAATTTGCTCTGGGATTTAGAATTGTTTAAGTCTTAAAACACACAAGAAAGGGGGCGTGGCTTGGAGCCGACGTGATGTAGTCGCTCCTCTAAAGCCGCTCGTGGACGGCCTGCTGCTTCAGCTAAAATTGCACGGTTCCTGTGGCCTATACGATCCATCAACGCCAGCTATGTGGATCGGAACCGATGGGGCACTAGCGGCTCAAAGATGAAAGCTGGGGGAGGGAGCACTATGCCCGTACTCGTCGCCTGAATCCCGGTCCCCCCCTCTGCGGCTCCGAGAATCCAAGGTGGTGGGCGCACGTATGATGGCGGCCACAGTCAGGAGTCGGAGGCGATCCTCCCCGTAGCACTCGAGCTGGAGGGGACGGACGGACATCCAGATATCCAGACAAACGGGGACTATTTGCATCGGCCGGCAAGGGCCCCCCCCTAGAACCGGCAAGGAGCCCCGCATACATCGGCCCCGTTTTGTGCACCCTCTGCCTTTTCCTCCTGGGGCGCCCCAGCACACGCCGCCCTACAGCTACACATCCAGCAGACGGAGATCTACGCGGCTGCGTTAGTGACCCACCTGGATGCTCGGTGGGGCCTACCTTCCGGCTCATGGACATATGTAATGGCCCTAGAGGTGATTCAATTCCTGGAGCGAAGATGGGAGACCCTCCCCCCAAAGGTTGGCGGCGGGAGCCTTCAGCGGGAGCCCATTGAGAGATTTAAGGTAGGCCTAGCTCGCATGCGCTTCTCCCTGAGCTCTTCCTGGGGTGCCCCGGCCCACGGTCCTGCTCCTCTTCACTGCTACATCGCTCCCGGTGACCATTGTCCTGCCTCTAACAACTAGCGCAATGTCCAAGCAACAAAAGACCACCAAGTCGGATGGGGGCGCTGTCGCGCAACAAGATGGCCACCTAAGAGTGGAGCTCCTTTCCGGCGTATTATCCTTCTAAAATGATATCCTGTATCTGCCTTCATCCGCGCTCCTGGGCCAGCGGATTCGACCATTGTACCTATCCTGCACCCACCAGGAGAAACAACGGAAGAAATCAGCCTCGGCGTGCCCAGATACGGCAGGCGGGGGGCCTTGTCCGCTCCTCAGTTCTGGGGTAATCTACGCGAGTGCCACGGCCCTGAGTGGAGTGTGGGCCCTGCAGTGGGCAGGTCCAACCCCACGGGTGGAACGGAATCCCAGCACCGGGACTCTCTCGTGTGCCACCCGATAGGAAGCAATGATCACTCATCAAGGACAGTGTCCTTTCCAGTAGGAGAAGCGCCTTGAGACCTGAGCTGCGTGCGCCCTGCCCTGCCTGATTCACCACATTCTCCTACATGGCCCTGGGAGGCCCTGTTCAGGCGGAACCCCCATTGGTCTCGAACACTGCCATAAAGAAGGGTGGGATGAAGGGGAAAGCACACCAGCTACAGATTCTAATCCTGTGACCGACCGCGCAGGGCAGGTGGTACGGGCCTGCTGCGGATTGGGCAAAAGAGGGAGGCGGAGAGTGACGCTGGGAACAACCCTGCTCGGTATCTGCGTGTGGGCCCCCAAAGACAAGCTCCTGTTGAATCAAACACTGTCCGCCCCATGGCGATCGTCCCACGCACGGTGCCTTCCTCGGCCCTGTGGCCCTGTGGCCGGCAGCGGCCTAGTATCACACAGCGGCTCCTAGATTGACTACCACAGCAGGCCTCCTCACAGTCCGAGGCGAGCCGCCCCCCAACGGCCACCTTCGATCCTCGCTACAACGGATATTAACATTTGGTGCACCCGTGGGATGCCTGGGAAAAAACACACTCAAGGGCAGGAAGACCTGGCCAATGGACTCTTTCACGAACTCACAAGCAATCGTAGAGGCCTCTGGCCCTTCGACAACAACTGACCTCCCTGCCATGGAAGACTCCAAGTTCGACCATCTGTTGACGACGGTTCAGAACGGATTCCTGGCGATAAATGTCAAGCTGGACGATATTGTCTCCACGATAGGATCCCTTAAAGCCAGGGTGGATAAGGAAAGTGCCAGAATCACTGATGCCGAAAACAGAATAAGTGCAAGCGAAGACTCGCCTCATCAAAATACTCAAGACATAGCTGGCTTGAAAAGTGAAATGAATAAGCTCTGCGATAAGTGAGATGATTTGGAGTCGAGGTCGAGGAGGAACAATATACGTATTGTCGGCTTGGCAGAATCCTTTTGCAAAGGCCCGATGGAAACCCAAATCGAAGCCTTTTTGAGGTCCCTCCTAGGTGCTGACTCCTTCTCTTCACAATTTTTGGTCGAGCAAGCACATCGCACCCTGGCTCCACCGCCCAAACCGGGCCTCCCCCCGCACGATAGTTGCAAAACTTCTAAATTACAGAGACGCGGTTCTGAGGCTGGCAAGGGAAAAGGGCCCTTTGAGACACGGCAACGACAACATACACATATATCCGGACTTCTCTGCGGGAGTCCAAACCCAGCGACGTTCCTACGAATCCATCAAACGACAGCTGCGGGTGAGACAGGTTCCGTATGTGCTGTTGTTTCCAGCAAAGCTGCGGATACAACATGGCGGACATGCGCACTTCTTTGATTCCCCGGCAGCTGCGTTGGCCTATGTGGAATCTGCTATTCCTCTACCTACTGGTAGGAACGAACCTGATCAAAATCTCCTTCAGCAGCCGGTATAGTAATCTACACGGTACACTGTCCGACTGCAGCTATGACCCATCCTGTATCTACAATGAATTGGATATTCTCGTTTCACCAAATACAGGCAGGATTGTTCTATTTTTTGTTCTTCTAATTATTCTTCAACATTCAACGACAGCCGGACGAGATACGCTCGGCTACGAAGGCGGTGTTGCAGCACTCTCCCCCCTCCACGAGTGAAACCACAGGGTTTTGAATGGGGTTCATCATCAAGTTGGGCCAGATGGTGTGGGTGGGGGTGGGAACCGGGAAGTTGGGTCTGTTTAACTGGCCAGATGTAAGGTCGAAAGCCCCAGTTGGGCAAGTTGCGAAAAAGTTTATTGTAGTGTTTAAAGTTAAAAATGCAGTCACACGTCATGCGCTGATTCCCCCAAATCGTCATCCTGCCCTCCCAAGATTGTCTCTACACCAATTGACATGGCACATAAACCTCACACCTCCAGCGGGTTGTCGCTTAAGCTGCTAACTTGGAACATCCGTGGTCTGAATAATAGAGCTAAATCCGGCAAGGTGGGGGCATACATCGACAGGCACCGTCCCCATGTGGTAATGCTTCAGGAGACTCATGCTCTCCGAGAGACTAACGAGAAGATCTTGAAACAATGGGGTAACAACAGGTATTATACTGAATACTCGTCGCAGAGCAGGGGTGTCCTCACACTAATACATCCATCACTGGGGTTCGTCCCTGAAAAGAGTAGATCCGACCTGTTGGGTAGATACGTGGTGGTATGGGGCACATTGGCTGGGGAAAGATGGGTGCTGGTCAACTCCTATGGTCCAAACACGGATGACCCCGAATTTTATGCCCATCTCTTCACGGAAATAGACGTGATAGCTGACACATGGGTGCTGTGGGGTGGTGACTTTAATACTATCCTAGATTTGCTACTGGATAGGTCTTCCAGTCGACAAAGATCACTCACCAGATCCGCTAACACCATCCACCAGGCTCTACAGGATAGGGCGTTGACCGATGCCTGGAGAGAGATACATCCCACAGACCGTCAATACACTTTCTATTCAACAGCCCATGATTCTGAATCTAGGATTGACTATTGGTTCATATCTGCTCCCCTGCTGAACTCCGTGGTGGGCTGTGAAATCCTCCCCCGTACGTTTTCTGATCATTCCCCAGTCACGCTCGAGCTGACGCTCCACAATATTAAGTGTCCGTCCCTGCACTGGAGAATGCCCCCTAACATCCTGAAGGACCCCAGCGTGGTTGAATCATTGCAAACTGAGATGGAGGAGTTCTTTCGGCTGAACACGGGGTCGGTGGGGGATTGGGCTATGGTGTGGGAAACGTTTAAGGTCTGGGTGAGGGGTAATCTTATGTCAAAAACCACTGGCCTCCTAAAGAGTGTCAGGTCCAACCTCAATATGATCGAAACACACCTGAGAACTCCTGAAAACAACTATAGTGTAACGCATGACAAGAACACATTGGCGGACATCAATGCACACCTCCTCAGATTCAATGAGCTAGCAATCCAAGAACTACAATACATGTCCACTCCGACCAGGGCCCGTAGATACGGTGAAGGAAATAGAGCAGGACATCACTTGGCACGCATATTACGTAACAAACACAATCATCCCCCCATCGCAAGCATAATGACAGACAATGGTGATCCCGTGCACACAGAGGAAGAAATCAACGCCGAATTTGGCAAATATTACACCAACCTATATGCAAATCATGATACACAGAGTCTTGTAGACATAGCAACATATCTGAACGAGATAGATCTCCCTACCCTCTCACCCGAGGACAATGTTGTCCTTGAACAAGATATAACCAAGGAGGAAATCGCTGAGGCAATTAAAGCATTGGAGGCTGGAAAAACCCCAGGCCCCGAGGGCCTAAGCTCGGACCTCTATAAAACATATACAACAACACTATCCCCTATTCTAACTCATGTATGGGAGGAAGCTCTGAGCTCTGGCTCCCCCCCAGATTCCATAACTGACGCAGTCATAACGGTCCTATTGAAGCCTAGATGTCCAGCCCATAACCGCTCGTCCTATCGTCCACTCTCCCTAATAAATACAGATGCCAAGATATATGCGAAAGTGCTCGCGAATAGACTCCTCCCTAAAATGACTTCCTTAATACACCCTGATCAATGTGGCTTCATCCCGACGAGATCCACCGCCCTAAACCTACGTAGACTGTTTGGTATTATGGCCCAGATCAAGCCTGACGCGCAGGCAGTGGCCGTCTCCTTGGACGCCGAGAAGGCATTCGACTCCGTCTCATGGGCATACATGTTCGAGGTCCTCAAAAAATTCGGCTTTGGCCCGTATTTCACACACTGCGTCAGACTGCTCTACACCTCTCCCAAGGCTAGGGTCCTTACAAATCGCACCCTTTCTACCCACTTTACCTTGCATCGGGGCACCAGGCAGGGTTGCCCCTTCTCCCCCATCCTGTTCGCACTCACTGTCGAACCAATGGCGGCTGCAAGCAGAAAAGAACAAGTATTGAGGGGCATCAAGTTGGCCGGCAGCTACCAATCTATCTCATTATATGCGGACGATGCGCTATTGTATATACGTAAACCGGAAAACAATTTAGAGCCCCTATTGGCAGTAATACAGGTCTTTACTCTTCATTCAGGGTACAAAATCAACACAGCTAAATCTGAAATCTTCCCATTGACACAGTCCACCTCCTGCCCTTTACGTACACACGGTCTGCGATTGTCCCCGGATTACATCAGATATCTGGGGATCCTTATATCTAGAGACAAACAGTCGCTATATATAGATAATTACGAATCCACTTTACAGACGGTCCACACCAAACTCCAGATCTGGACAAAGTTGCCCATATCACTGGCCGGTCGGATAGCAGTGCTCAAAATGGTGATCCTCCCCAAACTCTTATATATCTTTAATAATGTCCCGATATGGCCAGGCAGACCCTTTTTTGAAAACCTGCGATCCCTGTCAACTACCTTCATATGGAACGGGGGGGCCAACAGGCTCAAATGGGAAAAACTGGTGGAACCCTACGACACGGGGGGCTTCGCCGTGCCCGATTATGAGCTGTACTATCTTGTATCTCAGGCTCATTATGCCAAATACTGGCAGAATCCTATTAAGGAACCACCTCATGTCCCCATTGAACGCCACTCGGTCCGCCCTACGGACTTGCGATCTATTATTTTTGCGACATCTTATAAAGACGAGTGTAAATTTTACCCAGTGGCTTGCACGATCGCAGCCTTGGCTGCAATCTGCAAGCGCCTCCACATTGATATTCCCTATGACTCCCAAGCTCCACTGTGGAATTTTCCGGGCATAGCCCCCTGGTATGACCCTGGTACACAGAAAGCCTGGATCCCGAACTATGACATTACAATGAAGGCTATGTTCCCAAATGGAAGCTTTGTCACCCCCGAAGACTTCGCTGACACAGTGGGGAGAGGCCAACTTGTCACGCTACAATATCATCGTATGAAAGCGGTGTTCAAGAAACGCTGGCCATCATTCCCAGCTGAGCCACCCGAGCACCCTTGTTATCAGGCACTCCACTCACAGGCTCACATAGGCGTCTCCACACTGTACAACATAGTCCAGATACATACGAAGTCCTCCAAAAATATAAAGTCCACCTGGGAAGAGGACATAGGTACAACAGTAGAGGAAGGAACGTGGTTGAGATACTGCCTCCTTACAAAGAAGGTCTCCCTCAACGCGGGGCTCAGACTCATACAATTCAAAATACTCAATAAACTCCACTATACCCGTGTTAAGATGGCTAAAATCAAGGGGTCCACAAGAACGAACTGTCCCAAATGCAATAACCCTCAAGCTGACTCATACCATATGTACTGGGCCTGCCCTGAAATAATTGGATTCTGGATGACAGTAGCGAATATACTGGAAGACATTACGCAAATTCCCGCACAACTTACCCCCAAGAAATACCTGTTTGGCGACATCAGTAAATTCCCAGAAAAAACCAGGAGGCTATTCAACGTCGCTTGTGTGGTGGCTAAAAAATGTATCTTGCAAAAATGGAAGAGTCCCCACGCCCCCTGTGCAGAACAATTCCTAAAATCACTGGCATATGTGCACGAATGTGAAGAAACGTACATAGGTCTAGTCCCCTCTCCTTGCAGACCTAAAGACATTTGGTCAGCGTTTAGGTCTTACTTTCGCACCACCCCACCTGATTCGGAAGAGGACGATGCCGATTGAAATGTGTGCCTTCATCCCGCCAACAATGTTTCATATCTTTAATTGTGATGTTGTTTTATATAGATATATGTATGGGAGAAAACAAAGTGTACAACATGTGCATCCAATGGCACGGAGTGGTTCATGCATGTGTATTGTGAACGGCAACTGAAAAATAAAGTTTAAAAAAAAAAAAAGACCACCAAGTCTTCGGACATAGCAACTCTGCTGACCGCTTCCGACAAAGCTAAAAAACAAGATTCCTGCTCCTCTATCTCACGGGAATCCCTAGTTAACAAGGGACCTTTTGCGACCAAAGAAGATATTTGTGAATTCATGGCGGATATCAAATCAGAATTCCGTTCTTGTATGGTGGAACTCACAACTAAACTGGAAAGCACAGACAAAAAGGTCTCGGAGGTTGAACAAAGAGTAGGAGTTGTTGAGGATCATATCCAAGACTATGCCTCTGCGCTAACGGAGGTCCAACGCTCAATCGGACTATTGCAGGACAAGTGCTATTTCAGGACAAGTACGACATCCTGGAATACAAGCAAGAAGACCTCAAAAATAGGGCACAGCGCAACAACCTCTGCATTCGGGGGGTTCCCACCTCGATCCCAGACAAGGGGTTAGCTGAATATGTGGGCATCTTTTTCCAATCTCTTCTCCCTGACCTCAAAGATTCACTGCTTCTCCTAGATCGCACCCACAGGCTGAACCCCCGAACGCGGAGTGGAATCGGATGGCCCCCCTGACATCATTACTAGGGTGCACTTCTTTACTACGAAGGAAGCCATCTCGGCAATAAGCCGCTCCAAAGACAAAATTACATTCCAAGGGACTTCTCTCCAGATCTTCCAGGACCTTTCTCCGCTTACTCTTCAAAAGAGGCGAGCCCTTTCCCCTTTAACCGCCCTTCATCAGGCTCAAAAAATCTGCTACAGATGGCTCTTTCCCACAGCTTTGCAATTTTCCTATAAGGGCTCGCTCAGGAAAATTAGCCACCTGGAAGATGCTACCGACATCCTTCGCCCAGATGCTTCCAAACCCTCGTCTTTCCCGCCCTCCGAAGCAGCGGCTGATTCAAACCTGGTGGCCTCCCCTAATCCCACACAAGACTCTTGGTCAAGGGTTCCCAGATTCCGGAAGAGGAAATAGCCAAATGCGACCCTATGATGGAGCTTCCACCTCGATCCCAGCTCGCAGCCCGGCACCATGATCCGATCTGCACCCTCAGGAACACAGGTAAGCTTTATTCTTTAAGCAGCGGGCATTATTCCACGGCCCATGCCTGGTTCCAAGGCACAATCCATCTATGAGTCCACAAACCACTAAGATTACTCATAAGGTTAGCCATGTTGGCTACACACTGTTCGATGGCCCTGTTGGCCAAGGGAGGCATTAGACCCGCAACAGGTCAGCCACCCTCAGTTAAAACTCGGTCCTCCCGTTGGTGGCCCGAGAAAAAACCCCACAGGCAGATTGGGGAATGGCTACACACTCCGCGACATGATGGCTGATTCCTCTACATCTCCCCCTCTACCCCAGGACTCGTCAACCTCCCCGGACCTGACCCCCGAACATCGAACTCTGAGGTTTGTCTCCCTGAATGGTAAGGGACTAAATTCACCCGCCAAATGCAAGTCCATCCTACAGAAGCTTCCGAACGACGGTGCAGCTGTGGCTATGCTACAAGAAACCGATCTGCTGCCGGCAGACCATAGCCGCCTGCGCTCCTGAGACTTTCCTAAGCAACTTTTCGCGTCTAGGAACTCCAAGAGGGGTGGCACAGCTATCCTATTCGGGAGGGGCCTGAACCCTCAGATTCTAGACTCTATAAGCTGCCCGGAGGGGCGGTACATGGCGGTGAAATGCCTACTATTAGGACAACTCTATTCTATAATCTCTGTATACGCACCCAACTCAGGCCAGGCGCTGTTCTATGAATCCCTGAGTTCAACCCTCTCCCCATTTTTGGAAGGCCAGATAGTGATTGGAGGGGACTTCAATGGGGTCTCGGACCCCTCGAAAGACAAGTCACACCCACCCAGTGCTGGAGACCTCACCATAGCCTGGCTCTCCTACAACTATTTAGAATCTTGGGGGTGGTGGATTCATGGAGAGTACTCCACCCATCCGAAAGAGACTTTTCCTTTTATTCTTATGTCCACCGAACCTTCTCCAGTATAGATCTTCTCCTAGTGTCCACACAAATCTTCACGTCTACTAACAATGTGACAATTGGCTCCAGAGTCTTGTTTGATCATGCTCCGGTGACCCTGGAAATCCGAGTGCAGGAACCAGCTAACCCCCAACAGCGCAGATGGACTCTATATGATCCAATTCTCAACGAGATGCCACTCAGGGACGCAATCGCAACCACGATCACCAACTTCTTTAAGGAGAGACCCAGTGAGGACACCTTTACCGCAAACACTTGGGACACAATTAAGGCAGTAGTGCGGGGTGAACTGATTGCGCAAGGAGCGGCCTATCATAGACACAAGTGTCAAACTCGCCAGGGCCTTGAGGAAGATCTTAAAAATGCAGAAAGGACCCATAAGGAGAAGGGCTGGACCCCTAAAACTTAGCGGGCCATCCGGATAGCACAGAAAAAGATCGAGGCCCACTATGCTGAACACACTGCCCACCAAATGGCAAAAGCGAAACTGTTTTAGTATGCTAAAAACAACAAAGCAAATAAGCTACTAGTGGCCAAACTTGCCAAGGCGAAGAGGAACAATACAATTGTGGGCCTGCGGGACCAACGAGGCAAGGTCCATTACGCTGACCAGGACAAACTGCAGCTCGCTGCGGCCCACCTGACTCAGGTGATGACCGCTCCAGCGCGGGACATGGAGGAACAGAAGGAATACTTACGGGATGCAGCGCTTCCCCAGCTAAAAAGAACAGCCCGTGACTCTCTGGAGGCGCCGATTACTGACAAAGAAGTGGACGAGGCAATAAAAGCTCTTAAATCCCGAGCCCCTGGCCCTGATGGCTATACAACCAGGTTCTACAAGATTTTCAAACCCCAGCTATTAGCACCTTTGATACAGTTGTTTAACTCCTTCAGGACCACGGGCACTGTAACCCCATCCATGCAGGTGTCAATTACGGTTTTACTACCTAAACCTGGGGGCGATCCGAAGAATCCTGCATCATATAGACCCATTGCCCTGCTCAACATAGATGCTAATATTTACTCTAAAATCCTGACATCTTATCTTTCTCGATTCTTGCCGGAGATAATCAGTGTGGATCAGAGTGGCTTCCTCAGACACCGCTCCACGGCCGACAACATTCGAAGAGCCATGGATCTGGTGGAACTCGCCTCCCGAGATTCCCGGGAGTTGGTGCTCTTGGCCCTGGACGCGACCAAGGCGTTTGACAAAGTGGATTGGACTTTCATGAGGCTCACCCTTGAGGCTTTTGGATTTGGGCCGGAGTTCTGCACCATGACGCTGGCAAATTACAAATCCCCCAAAACCCTTCTCAGAGTTAATGGCACCCTCTCCTCCCCCATCAACCTAACTTGCGGAACCCGACAAGGATGCCGCTGTCGCCACTTCTCTTCGCTTTAATTATGGAACCGTTTGCCCAGCGGATCAGGTTGAATCCTGCAGTCGAAGGCTTTCAATCAGGCCCGGCGCACCACAATCTGGCCCTCTATGCAGATGATGTCCTCCTGACTATCACGAAACCCCGCTCCTCCCTCCCTCAAGCCCTGGCTGAGATAACGAGCTATGGCAGGGTCACAGGCTTCAGAGTCAACTACCGAAAATCAGTCGCCATGGGAGTGGGCTTGATCCGAGAAGCCTGAGAAGCCCTGGTTCCGCTGTGCCCAATACAATGGTCGACCAAAGGAATTAGCTACTTGGGAGTTCAGATCCCGGCCAGTCCAAGCGAGACTTATCTGGCTAATTTTCCCCCATTATTTACAAACTTGGAGGCAGATTTGAGACGCTGGGCGACACAGGAGATATCGCTGATGGGCCGTATTACAGCCTGTAAGATGAACTTACTATCGAGATTTCTGTATGCATGCTCCACACTCCCGGTGCCGGTTCCGGCGCCAGCCCTTCAACACTTACAGAAGAAAATGCTGCAGTTTATTTGGAGGGGGAAAAAGCCCAGGATCCCTAAATCCATGATGCTGGGCAACGCGAAATTGGGTGGACTCGGGGTCCCTGACTTGCAGAAATACCAAATGGCGGCTCACCTGTCTTGTATTCAATCATGGCAAGTCCTCACCAACCGCCCTAGATGGGTGGACCTCGAACAAGCGTAGTTGCCCCTCCCACTACGCTTTCTCCCACATGTCCCCCCTCCGGAACGGCGACAGTGGCGGAATCTCCTGGCATCCACCAAACACACCATTTCGGTGTGGGACAAGGCATTGAAACAGAAGAGGATCCCGACGGGGCTCAGCCCCCTCTCCCCAGTGTTCATGAACTTGACATTCTCTCCTGGTCTGTCTCCCCAGAATTTTAAGGCCTGGATTGCAGGAGACCTAGAGACCCTGGGTCAACTTTTTGAAGGGGGCCAACCCTGCACCTTTGAGCGATGCAAAGAACTCTTTAGCATCCAGGAACGAGATATGTTCACATATACCCAGCTACGCCACTGGTGCACCCATCCACAGACTCGCCAGGCGGCTACTCGTCCCCCCACAGCCATCGAATTGACCCTTAAGGAGCTCCTGCCCCGAGGAAGAATCTCCACTCTATACAAGCGCCTCCAAACGGACTTCCTAACCTCCAAGACCTGGTATATGGCCCTATGGGAGGTTGACCTGGGCCATCCGATTGAAGACCAACAGTGGGTTGACATCTGGTCCTGGGCTCACACCTCCTCATCATGCATCATGAATAGAGAGTGCGCCTACAAGATCCTCCTCCGGTGGTACTACCCTCCCCTAAGACTCCACCACATGAACTCCACGATCAACCCTCAATGCTGGAGGCAATACGGCCAAATAGGCTCCTTCTTCCACATGTGGTAGTCCTGCCCCAAGACCCAAGCCTTTTGGAAACAATGCCTGGCGACGATAGCGGACATCACTCAGGTGAGACTGCCCTTGGCCCCCGAACCTATCCTCCTTGGAGCACCGATCCCTGGGATCTACCCCAGGTCTGGCCCCAAGGCCAAACTATTATCACAATGCTTACTTGCGGGCAGGAACGTGATAGCCCACACCTGGAAAATGATGGAAGGCCCTATCATGCCTTTCTGGTGGATGAAAGTCTGGGACATCTTGATCGCCGAGAAGGTGACGGCTGCCGGAGCAGGCACCTTGCATCGCTTTTGCAACATCTGGGGTCCGGTATTGGAGTTTGACCAAAGGTTCTCAGCCCTGACTTTCAAGCCCCAACTGGCCAGGAGAACTATTCAGGATGGAGACCCCCCACAGGGAAGTGAAGAAGGAACTTGAGACCGAAGGGTGGGGTGGGAGGAGCGTCAAATGGTAATACTGTATGCTACATGTCGCAAGTGATTAAGCTTTGTATTGCCATAACCTGCCTGTTTAAAATAAACACGTTTAAAAAAAAACACACACACAAGAAAAAAGAACAAAACTGTGTGCACAGTCACCTGCCGGTATCCCTTGCTTGATGCAGGCCTTTTGTGCTACTTTGCATAATGTGAAGACAATGTGAAGTTCCACCAAAAAGCCTCTTATTTGTGTCTTTGCTGCCAGCGATAGAATGGGAATAATTTAAACAGTTTAAAAGAGGGCATTTATATTGTGACTCGGGTAAATTGACTTGAAAAATGACAGGCACGGATTGGGTTTTTAGATGGAGTTGAGGGGCAGTTTTCAGGTGTAACTGTTAAATGTTAATGTTAAATGTTAAAGGTATTTGTACCGCGCACCGTCACCAACGGAATTGGTCCCCAGGAGCTCTGGCGGATCTGCAAACGATAAGGTGGGATGGGTTAGTAGGTGAAGAGGGAGTAGGATAGTGAGAGGAGTGGTGTTCTGTTGGCAGCTTCAACTCGGTATACACCGGGTGCTGAGCTTTGGTGCAGGTATTGGATCGGTGTCAGTCCGCGTGTGCTGTTGCTCCGGGTTATGTGTTGTTGCAGTGTTGTGAAGTGCGTGCGGCTTGTGGTGCGAGAGATGGTTGTTGAGTTTTTGGGTGAGATAGATATGCAGAGTTTGAGGTTATATTGGTTAGTGGGTTACCTGACCTTTAGCCTGCTAACATTCACAGTTTTGTCTAAGTGTGGCACTTGTTGGTCTTCACAATCCTATCTAGATGCGGTGCCGGCTGGTGTTCACAGTTCTAAGTGTGGCACATGTTAACATTCAAGTTTCATCTATGTGCGGGCATGCTTTCCTTCAATCAAAGTCCTATCTAGATGTGACGCAGGCTTGTGTTCAGAATTCTATCTAAGTGTGGACATGCTAATGTTCACAACTCCATCTAAGTGTGGACATGCTAATATTTACAATTCCATCTAGCTGCGATGCAGGCTAATGTTCACAATTCTATCTAAGTGTGGACATGCTAATATTACAGTTCTATCTAAGTGTGGACATGCTAACATTTACAATTCCATCCAAGTGTGGACAAGCTAATATTTACAATGCCATCCAGCTGCGACACAGGCTAATGTTCACAGTTCTATCTAAGTATGGACATGCCAATATTCACAATTCCATCTAAGTGTGGGCATGCCAACACTCAAAGTCCCATGTAGATGCGACGCATGCTAATATTCACAAATCCATCCAAGTGTGGACGTGGTAACATTCACCGCTCTATCCAAGTGTGGACGTGCTAATATTCAGAAATCTATCTAAGTGTGGACATGCTAATATTCACAGTTCTATCCAAGTGTGGACGTGCTAATATTCCCAGTTCTATCTAAGTGTGGACGTGCTAATATTCACAGTTCTATCTAAGTGTGGACATGCTAATATTCACAGTTCTATCTAAGTGTGGACGTGCTAATATTCACAAATCTATCTAAGTGTGGACATGCTAATATTCACAGTTCTATCTAAGTGTGGACGTGCTAATATTCACAGTTCTATCTAAGTGTGGATGTGCTAATATTCACAGTTCTATCTAAGTGTGGACGTGCTAATATTCACAGTGCTATCTAAGTGTGGACATGCTAATATTTACAATTCCATCCAGCTGCGACACAGGCTAATGTTCACAGTTCTATCTAAGTGTGGACATGCCAATATTCACAATTCCATCTAAGTGTGGGCATGCCAACACTCAAAGTCCCATCTAGATGCGACGCATGACAATATTCACAAATCCATCCAAGTGTGGACGTGCTAATATTCACAGCTCTATCCAAGTGTGGACGTGCTAATATTCAGAAATCTATCTAAGTGTGGACATGCTAATATTCACAGTTCTATCCAAGTGTGGACGTGCTAATATTCCCAGTTCTATCTAAGTGTGGATGTGCTAATATTCACAGTTCTAAGTGTGGACGTGCTAATATTCACAGTCCTATCTAAGTGTGAATATGCTAATATTCACAGTTCTATCTAAGTGTGGACGTGCACATTTTCACAAATCTATCTAAGTGTGTACATGCTAATATTCACAGTTCTATCTAAGTGTGGACATGCTAATATTCACAATTCATCTAAGTGTGGGCATGTTAACATTCAAAGTCCCATCTAGATGTGACGCAGGCTAATATTCTCGAATCTATCTAAGTGTGGACATGCTAATATTCACAGTTCTATCTAAGTGTGGAAATGCTAATATTCACAATTCTATCTCATGCTAATATTATGGCAGTCTATGTTATTGGGAGGTAAGATAGAGTGGCAGGGCTTTCTGGAGTAGAGTGATTGCTCTACTCCCCACCCATACCACACTCACAGTTTCGTTGGTGTCTGTTGGCTGCTGGCTTCAATGGCTTCCCCTGCGGACACCTGCAGACACATCTTGGAGCCGCCAATGTAGGAGCCGTCCTTTGCCTTGGGGTCCTTAGCCACAGGGGCTGCCGGGCAGAGGGCTGCCCTGGGAGGGTTTATGATATGTGGCCAAGAGACCAATCAGGGTGCCAGGGGAGGGTTGAGAGGCGGGATTGGGCTAGGGAAGGAGGGTGGGAGGGAGGAAGGGGACTGGAGCGCCAAGCGCGCTAAAAGACATTTTCAAACACTTTTACAGTGTTTGAAATGGTTGTGGAGCCATCTGGGGACTAAACTCACTGTGGGCTGCATCTTCCAGAGTGCCCGCCCAGTTCTTATCCTCCAATGATCACACTTATCACAGAAAAAAGATCCATTCCTCACTCACCAGTGTGTCTGGTGCCATGCACAGAACTAGTTCCCATTGAAATGTGCGGCTGAAAACAAGGTGCCTTGTTCAGGCGCCATGCCAGATTCTGCCCTGGCATCCTTCTCTTGAAGTAAGTAAGGCTTAGGAAGGGAGTGAGGGTCTGTCTGTGCTGAGGGTGGACAGGAAGTCAGGTACATCCCTTCCTCCCCCCAGGCCAGGCAAGATGTTCTTTTTCCATTGCAAACATATGGGGCTTGTCTTGAGCTTTAAGCAGCCAGTGGCTTGAAAATCAGTCTAGGTCGCTATTTTGCACAAGTCAGCCCGAGTCCAACCGGACTCACCCAACTAATGGACAGGATGGCTCACAGAACCCTGATTACACTCTGGGATTGTCCCTTAAAGCCTGGGATTCCAAGCCCTTTTCTAGGGTAGAATGCAAAAACTATGGGATTCCATGTGACAAACAGGACCAGCCCTTCACGATCTTGGGGGTCTTGAAGACCGCAAAGCTCCTGGACGCAACTCCACTAGCACCTGACAGCAGGCAGGCATGTCATTTTGTTGTCGCTAGGAGTCGCA